>NC_067411.1:82729415-83929415 GCF_009764475.1 Pristis pectinata
TGCAAATCTATGCCTACCATTACCAGAACTTAATATTTGAATGAGAAATAAAGGACTGCAGATGTTGGAATCTAGATGAAAAAACAACAAGATGTTGGAGGAACTCAGCAGGCCAGGCAGCATCCGTGAGGGAAAAACAGACAGCCAACGTTCAGGGTCAGGACCCTTCTTGAGGACTGAAGATAGGAAAAGGGGAAGCCCAATATATGGGTTGGGGGGGGGGGGGGGGGAACAGAGCAGTGATAGGTGGACAGAAGGCGGGGGGGGGGGGGGGGGGGGCGAGGTGGACACAAGGTGGTGATAGGTAGATGCAGGTAAGAGATAATGATAGGCAAGTGCAGGGAGGAGGGGAGAGCAGATCCACCAGGATGGGTCAAAGGTATGGAGGCAGGTACCCCATGGGGGGGGGGGGGGGGGGGGGGGGAGGTGGAGGGGGAAAAAGACAAACAAAAAAGGAAATAAGCAAGGAGAATTGAAAGAGAGAGGGGCCAGGAAAGGGAAGAAAAGAAGAGGCATGGTTGGGGGGCATGGTGGTTGGTTTACTTAAAATGAGAGAATTTGAGTCCAAATGCAAACTGGAGGAACAGCACCTCATTTTCCGTCTTGGGACCTCACAGCCTAACGGTATGAACATCGAATTCTCCTACTTTAAGTAAACCAACCACCCCCACGCCTCTTCTTTTCTTCCCTTTCCTAGCCTCTTTCTCTTTTTTCTCCTTGCCTATTTCCTTTCTTTTTGTTTTGTTTTCTCCTCTCCTCCTTTTCCCCATGGGGTACCTGTCTCCATACCTTTGACCCATCCTCCGGTGGATCTGCTCTCCCCTCCTCCCCCGCATTTGCCTATCACCATTTCTTACCTACATTTACCCATCACCACCTTGTGCCCACTCTGCCTCCCCTCTTTTGCCACCTATCACTGCTCTGTTTATCCCCCCTATATATCAGGCTTCACCTTTTCCCATCTTCAGTCCTGAAGAAATGTTGACCGTCTGTTTGTCCCCCACAGATGTTGCCTGGCCTACTGAGTTCCTCTAGTATCTTGTTTATTTCATTAATATTCGAATGCCTCCAAGCAAGTTTCCACATCCGCAACAGAACTAAAGACACTTTCAAAGTAATAAGCAATATGCTCTATCACATTTCAGCTTCAAACCACACTTACTTGAACCCACTGTGAAAATTGTCACTAGTGAAAAGAATTTTTTAAAATTCAAACAAATTTTGAACATCTGCCTTTCTGGAAATGGGCTGTTATATTTTTCTAGAACTAGATTATCTCACCCAATATATGGTTCAGATTCCTCAAATATATTCCTTCAGATTTTTATGCATTTGTGAACTATACTAACTAGCAACCACTCTGCTAACCCACCCCAATATCTACTCCAGCTCCAAAAGAAATTATTTTTCTTTCAGTGGTATGGAGGAACCAGTTTACAAACAAATAACTAGAAATTCCTGAGAACCAGCAAGGGTGTGCTAAAACAACATTAATGCAGTGAAACAGTACCTTTTTTGGTCACTCTCCCAACACATTAAAATTCACTTGCAACTGAGGTACAACTGGACACATGGTTAAAAATATACCATCCACCTCATCCTCTGCCAAGGCTTGGGAGGGTGATCCTGAACCCAAGTAGGGTGGACTTACCCTTGAGTCATTGAGGCATGGGTTCTGGACAAATGTGCACGAGTTCAGGAAATGGGAGATCGGGAGAGCATCCAAGACATGGAAGCAGGGAAAGATCAGGAATGACATTCAAGGTCAGGTGGAGGGTGGCAGACATGGGGAAGAAGATCAGTAATTGTATCCAAGGTTGGGATGAAAGGAAGATTGTGGAGGAGTAGATCAAGAATGGCACTTCGTGTCAATGCTGAGGGAAGCATAAAATATTTCATGTGGGCAGTGTTCCAAGAGATGTGATTATGCTTCATGTGGACGGGAATGGACCAGGTGGAGTAATAATTTATTTCTGTAACTGCAGTTTGTACTGTCAATTATTGCTTGGTCCATCAGTTGAGTCAGCAATGCAGCTGGTGGGAAGAACTCTCAAAAATTATTCTGGACATATCAACATCCGAGCACACTGAAGAAACGGCTAGAACAATCCTGCAGTTCCACAGCACCCTCACCTTATGGCAGTTTTCCTAAGCTTCCACTACAAATTGATTATTAAACCATTCAGTGGCCAGTTCCTTAGTGAACCAGGCCCACTTTACAACTTATAAATTGGTAAATTGGTTTATTATTGTCACATGTACTGAGGTACAGTGAAAAACTGTTTTGCATGTCATCCGTACAGATCATTTCATCACATCAGTGCATTGAGTTAGTACAAGGGAAAACAATGAACTATGAGCAACACCTTTACTCCCAGTGCTCAGGTGTGAACACACTTGGCTATCACAAACTACTTCTACCTGTGTATTCCAGTTGCATTTGGACACACGAGGAGAGTTGCTTTTTTATGCTAGGCACCATCTTCTCTTCCAATAAGTGTGTTCCTTTGAACCAAACACCAGCAGAGGCCTGTCTCAGTAGTTTTATAAATCTACTCAGAAGAAAGTGATCATTTCCCACAGTGCAAACAGTTCAGCATACCTCTCTGTGAATGCTTTGCTTGTGAACAATCATTCATCATCTCACTTTTATATGGTAGAAGCCACAGCTCAACTCAAATGTTTGCAATCGTGCAGCCATAAACTCAAAGCTCATTAATTTGAAACTCCTGATATATTGTTTGGCATTTTGGCACAACAGTGATCCATAAACTGGTCTTTCTCCCTCTCAGGCATGCCCACAGGGTTGAATATGGCTTGCTTCCAGTCTAGTTCTGTGGGTTCAAACGTGGCTGGTGAGGCCAGTGTTGGACCTGCAAACTCTACTATGGGTGGGGCAGGTGGACCCAAACTTCACATTGAAGTGTGGAGACTGTGCGTGATTTCTTCAAATCAGAAACAGGTACATATTCATTTGACACTACTTAAATAACTCATAAAATTCAAAGGTTAGCTGTTTCAGCTTCATGTCTAATCCAGTGGTTAATAAACCTGAATCACTCTTTGAATGAACTTTAACAGCTTTTCACTAGCCTCATGATATACAGTACATGTCTGTGTACCAAAAGCAAAACGTTCTCTCAAGTTGTACGATAACTCACGCTTACCTAATTTTAAACAGAATTTCAACTTTCCACATATATGCTCTCTGTTCACACCACTAAACTACACTGTCACTTGGACACATCTTGCATGCTATAAAGCAAAAACATAAATGATTCAAATTCAAAGTAGCAGTGTACGGAAATGCTTGATCAGGCCCATAATTCATTTTGGCAGGAATCCCAAAAACATACAAATTTTAGATGTTTTGGTATTACAAATATTCAGACTAGAGACCTTCTACTGTATTTGTTTCTTTCCTCTGTCAAGCACAATGGTACAGTGGCCAGTCTCATCCATAGGTTTGTCATTTGTCATCCTTTGCACAGGAAATCTGCCATAAATCTTGGCACATTTGGCTACATGAGACATTTTTATGCAATAGTTGCAAAATTTAAACTCTCCATTCTTTACCAAGTGAAATCTAGTTAGACAACGGCATTAGATTGCAATAATAAACAGACCAGATATATTTTAATCTTCAGGAAAATTTATTCACCATTCATTCAGCAATCTGCTTTAAATAAAAAAACATACTTCGCTCAGTGTTTGGGTCATGATTACTAGGCTCACAGTACTAAACTGGAGCTGAAAGGTTTCACACTATAGATACTGAAAATGCACAAAAGGATTTAAAACATAATCACATTGCTAAATCTTTTCATTACTTTTATTGACTTTTAGAAAGGTTGAGTTGATGGCTTCAACATAAACAGAGGAATTTTTATCCAAACTCTGTTCACTTTTTATTCGTCCATATTTAATGAATTCAGTGAACTTTGACAGAGATGGATTGTTGATGACCCATCCAAGGTACCAAAAGATGGAAAAGTGCCTATTTATGTCCTATCAATAAAAAGCAGGACAGACCCAATTCAGTTATTTGCTGCCCAATCATCAAAGTGATGGATGGGTCATCAACAATGCTTTCAAGCAGCAGTTATTCACCAATAATTGCTCACCAATGCCCAGTTTAGGATTTGTCAGGACCACTCAGCTCCAGGCTTTGGCACAGCATTGGCCCAAACATGGATCACGTGAGCTGAGTGATTGCTCTTGATATCAAGGTAGCATTTCATCCAGTTTGGAGTCATACCCATTGTGCTTGCTGGAGATCAATCATCCCAGAGTCAGGACATCATCACAGGAGGTCCTCGGAGCATTGTCCAAAGCCCAACCATTTTCAGCTGTTAAATAAATGGCCCTTCTTCCATCATATGGTCAAAAGTGGGGATATTTACCGATTATTGCGCAACATTCAAATCCTCTCATAACTCCTTAAAAATGAAACATTCTAATGGTTGAATACAGCAGGACCTAGACAACATTCAGGCCTGGGCTAGTAACTGGCAAGTACTATTCAGGCCACAAAAGTTCCAGGCAATAATTGTCTAACCACATAGCTTTGACATCCAATGGTCCTACACCATCAACATCCTGGAAGTTACCACTGACTAGAAACTGAACAGACTAGTCACCAAAAAAATACTGTGGTTATAGAAGTCAGATGCTGGATGCGTTGTGGCAAATGACTTCCCAAAGCTGTTCCAACATATACAAGGCATAAGGTAGGAATGTGATGGCATTGGCCTAGGTGAGTACACCTTCACTAACACTCAAGAAGGTCGATACCATCTATGACAAAACCAATCTCGTTAGTTGACAGCCCATACTCCTTCCATTGCTGGGTATCAGCTACAAAGTGCACTGCCTTTACTCACCAAGGCTACACTGACAGCACTTCCCAAATCTGTGTCCTCTCCTGCCAAGACAGACAAAGGTTTTTGTGCATGGAACCACCACCTGCGGGCTCACTTTCAAGCTGCCATTCCTTCATTGTCTCTAGGAACTCCCTCCTACTGACACTGCAGAAGTACCTTCACCAGTAGAATGGCAGCAGTTCAAGGAGATGGGTCACCTCTAACTTCTAAAGGAACAGGCAAAAATCTTGGCCTTGCCAGCCATGCCGAAATGCCTAAAAATGAATAAATGGGGAAAAAAGCTTTGCACTATGAATGAATAATAAGAGTTTCAGGATCCTGACATCTGCCACTAAATGATGTCCATGAATAAGTTTAATATAAAAAATTGAATAACTAGATAACATTTCAAGATTCTTCTACAGTCAGTTAAAAATTCATTGGGCATCCAATCTAATGTTAGCATTAAAACCACTACCTTACCTACATTTCTCCACAAGAATCTCAGTACCACTGCAATGAATTCAATGCAAACTTTCACAGCCTTTCCAACAGTCAAGCTGGGAAGTCTGCCAATGAGCCTGTGCTGCTGATTAAATCAGGTGCAAAGCAATGGCCTTCTTCGAAACAATGGGATAAAGGTAATGGGTATTTTTCCCTTCATTTAGTTTAAAGTCTTTAATTGTTGAGTGTTCAAGATTAAGGTTTGTAAAACATTGTTTTTAAGAAAAAAAGTTAAACTCTTATTAAATCCCAAATGACTTGAATGTTTTCTGACTGACAGTGACATTCAGTGACAGTAACAGCTTTGAAAGCTGGTGAGGCTGTGGGTGTGGCCTCACCATCTGTCAAAGGTGTTCAGTAAGTACAGCTGGCAGTCTGCTCTGATACAACCCCTTTGGGGCTCTTTGCTAAGCCAAAGTTCTGAGAGGTGGGCTGCACTTGGGGCCAGAGTGGAAAAATAGCTCAGCTCAGAAATGCTAACAATATTGAGGCTATGAAAGATCCATCCCTATATATATTTCCTTAATGCAGAAATGTCTTACTACATTGATTGCTTTATGTCCAAGGATCTATAAACAAACAATGATGACAACTGAAAAAAGTAACCTTCTTAGCAAGTCTTGACTCTTCTACTCAACTGTAAAATATAAAATAGTTGTACTTGAAAATGTATCTAGTTATGAAGTAGATATCCATTTCCAAAACACAGTTGTAGAAATAATAGATTTCACATTTTACATCTTAATGATGTTAGAAAATGAATATTTTATTTTTTTGCCTTCAATTTTCACAAAAAAACAATAGAGGAAGGAATCAGCAATAAAATGGAACATCTAAACACTCAACAAGTATAATTAAACTGAAGGAAATCAAGACAAGAGATTCTGCAGATGCTGGAATCTGGAGCACACACACAAAATGCTGGAGGAACTCAGCAGGTCAGGCAGCATCCATGGAGAGAAATAAACAGTCAACGTTTCTGGTTGAGACGCTTCATCAGGACTGGAAAGGAAGAAGGCAGGAGCCAGAATAAGGCTGTCGGAGAGGGGGAGGAATACATGCAGGTAGGTGATAGGCGAGTCCAGGTGAGGGGGGAAGGTAGGAGGGTGGCGGTGGGGGGAGATGTAAGAAGCTGAGAGGTGATAAGTAGAAGCAGCAAAGGGCTGAAGGAGGAGGAATTGGGTAGGAAAGGGCAGTGGACCATGGAATAAAGGGAAGGAGGCGGGGAATAGATGGGTAGGTCATGAGGGCGAGGGAAGGGGAAAGAGAAGGGGGAGGGGGCCACAGGAATGAGGGAAGACAAAATGAGGGAAAAAAATAAAAAGAGGGGGTGGGAGAAGAGGGGAGGGGTTACCGGAAGCTAGAGAAATCAACATCGAGGCCATCAGGTTGGAGAGTACTAAGGCAGAATATGAGGTGTTGTTCCTCGAACCTGCCCATCTCTTCCCCTGCCCTCATAACCTGCCCATCTATTCCCCACCTCCTTCCCTTTATTCCATGGTCCGCTGCCCTCTCCAACCAGACTCCTCCTTCTTCAGCCCTTTGCCTCTATCACCTCTCAGCTTCTTGTATCTCCCCCCTCCCCCACCCTTCTACCTTCCCCCTCTCACCTGGACTCACCCATTACCTGGACCCACCTACCACCTGCCCGTACGTACTCCTCCCCCTCCCCTGATCATCTTATTCTGGTTGCTGCCCTCTTCCTTTCCAGTCCTGATGGAGCGTCTCCACACGAAACATCGACTGTTTATTTCTCTCCATAGATGCTGCCTGACTAGCTGAGTTCCTCCAGACTTTTGTGTGTGTTGCTGAAGGAAATCAAGATACAAGTTTCTGAAACACCATGTAACTCTTTGGCTAATTTCTGACATTCTGCCTTTAGCTTAATGTTTGAATTATTAAAAATATTCATAATCTGCATTATTGAACACCAAGTTCAAAATCATAGAAGGTAAATACTGGGCATGAAGTTTTTTTAAAAAACACATGTTAGATGCAAAGCCAGTAAATTCAAACCTGTTCAGACTTCTGAAACACAAGTCATTCCAAACAATTTACTTGAACTATTTAGCTACAAGAGGGTGAAGGAGTAAAAAAAAGAGGATGACATTATCTCAACACATACCAAGAAATGGGGTTAACAGAATGCTGTGAGCACAGTAATGAAAGAAGAGCTTCAGATCTGGATGCAGCAATTTCAGAAAAAAATGCACTAACAAAAGCAATTATTTCACCACTAGGGGTCAGCTCCCCTCAGAAGAAATCTAGTCTTATTTTTTATTATAATAGAACAGTACAGCACAATACAAGCCCTTCGGCCCAAAATCCATTTACGATTAATATTCCAAACAAGGAAGTCAAGATTGTTGCCTTTGATTTAGAAGTTGTGTGACTCTTGAGCTTGGCCATTTTATTTAATCCAGCATTAAGGAGGTGAGAGTTATAAAGGAGTACTGGAGGTTACAAATAAATTTGAGAAGCTAGCTGAATACAAAGTAATGAAACACTATTTTCTCTGCCAGAGTTTGCATATCTAGTCCTAATGTTGGAAGTAGCTCTGACAGTTCACTATCCTTTTAAGATAAAGATACACAGAAAAATAAACATTTCTTACCGTATCATCACTAAAATCTATTGCATCCAAATCTAAGTATTCAGGGATATCCATTGTTCATCAAAGCACATTTTGATTACTGCTTATCAAGAATGGCAACCTGGAAAGATAAAAATCACACTGTAACAATATGTAACTTGTTCAAGATTTCATGCAACATAAAACAGTCATTACAAGCAAAAAAAGTGCAGATAATCCTAAACATTCCCAAAATGAAAGGAGTGCAGATTATTTGAGAATTACCATTAGCCAGGACACAGGAAGAACGTCCTTGTTCTTTGATAAAGATGTAATTGGACCCTGAAGAGCCACTTGAAATTCATGACTGTTCCAGAAGTTTTGTATACCTACTACTGTTTGTGTCATTACTGCATGCAGCTCAAGCATTTCCTTCTGCAAACACTGAAGACTTGAAACCTAGCACAGTTTATCACTGTTTTTGTTTTGCATTCTTATTTTAGATGTGCATGGAATCCAGTGGTGAAGCATAAACTTCCACAGTTTCCCCAACAGTTTAAAGCTGGAAGACCTGCTTCTAAACCTACGTTCTAACTCTTTGTGAACCAGCTTTGCATGGGATTGTGGCTAAACATTCTCATTATTTTTCAGCAGTTGTTTACCATCAGAAACCCCTCTGTTATGTAGACCTTCACTGATTAGATGGGAACTAGGTCATTTTAAAGAATGGAATAAAGGCAGAAGAAAGCAAAGATCTGAGCTCAGAAAATCAAGCAGCACGATCAGTTTGGGTGAAGAAAGGAAAAAGCAAGGGGGTGAAACCATTAGAGGAAGTTGCAAACAGGGCCTCGAACATTGATAATGATGTAGGGCACAGTATAAACCAGGAAACTGTAGATGTAACAAGGATAACATGATAATCACTGGGGACAGCAATCTATATAGAAATTGAACAAACCAAATTAGAAATAATATGATTGATGAATTTATGGATTGTACAAGAGATGGTTTTCTGGTATAGTATGTTGAAGAACCAAAAGTTAGTATTTTGTAATGAGAAAGGCTTACTTGAGGACCTATTAGTTAATGGGCTTTGCAAAACAGGGATCATTATTTAAGAGTGTTTGATATACAGATTGGAAACTGTTTAAGTTCAGTCTCAAACCAGATTCATTAATGTAAATAAAGCAAATTACAAAGGCACAAGTTGGCGATAGCAGGTATGGAGGCTACATCAAAAAGTATTAAAGTAAACCAGCAATGGCTTTATTTTAAAGAATTATTACATTGGTTTCAGGTAATATATATCCCTTTAAGGAAAAGAAAACAGGAAAAGTGGTCCAGCTGTGGTTATCAATAGAAGCTAAGAATAGTATTAGATCAAAGGAAATGGCTTACACATTGCCAGAAAAAAAATTAAGTCTGAGGATTGGGAAAATTTCAGAATTCAAAGGAGATCTGAGACGTTGGTCTAATCTTATATTTTGATTTCTTTGTCAGTGAGAGCCATAAATTTCAATAGAAATGCAAAATGAAAAAAGAGGAGCAGGCGTTAACATTGGTCCCTTACAGACTGAAACAGTATATTGAGAATAGAGGATAAAGCAGAGAGATTAGGCATTATCATCTTCAAAAATTCCTCACATTGGAAGGTAGTAAATGTAACCCCACTACAGTAAAACTCTGATAATTTGGCACCCTTGGGATTTTTGGCAATGCTGGATTAGCAAGCATTACTATTCATTGCCCAAAACTTTTATTTCAGCTTTTTTTTTAAAGAAACATGTTACACAGTAGTAAACACATTTTCCAGTAAACCTAGCAAGTTTGAAGGGACCGGGAAATATACAAGCATCCTTGCAAACCTACCTACATTTCTGACCCCTAGTATTCTGGACCCCAACCCCATCTGCACTCCAGATCCCAGCTCTGGTTGCACAATCAGCTTGCACCCTGGACCACCATCTCACATTCCAGACTAAAGTGAGCCAGATGCTAAACCATCAGGATTTCCAAACAATCAGATGCAAGATTATTAGAGTTTTATAGTATTTTAAAAAAGGAAAGAAAAAACACAAGGAACTGTAGGTCAGTGATCCTGACATCAGTAACAGAGAAAATATTGGAATCTGGTAAATAATTGGATTGGGTAGTATCAATATGGATTTATGAATGGGAAATGATGTTTAGCATAACTGTTGATTTTTTTTTGAGAAGAGACCAGTTAATGTGGCATATTTGGACAATCAGAATGTCTTCAATATGGTTCCACACAAATAATTATTTAGCAAAATTAGAACACACGGCATGGGCTACTATACTTATATTGATTCAGAATTGGTTGAAAAGACAGAAGGCAGTAGAATAAATGGGTTAATTTGGGTTGGGAGCTGTGACCAGTGAGATCCCACAGGATCACTGATACTGCCCCAACTGCTAACAACATATATCAATGATTTGGATGAGGAGTTAGAGTGTATATAGCCAAGCTTTCTGACAATATAAAGCTAGGTGGCAGTGTGGATATTCACACACAAAGTGAATGGGCAAGAACATAGCAGATGGAATATAATTTTTAAAAAAGTAAGGTCATCCATTTCATCCTACCTTCCCTAATTGCTCACTCCAGTCATCTCTCTCCCTTAGATTCTAACTGTGCATTAACATCATAAACTTTCCCTGCACTGCCCTCCTCATGGTTTATTCTTTCACTATAGCCAGCCATAACCTTACGAGCTAATAACTTGCATTGATCAGAACAATGGAAATATCATACTTGATACAATTCAGCATCATTGAATGAATTTGCCCAAAATTTTAATGGCCATTTCCCTATATATTGAACAAAACTCTAGTTAAAATTATAACTTCAATAACCTAGTTACAAACAATGCTTGTTGTACCAAAATGATTACAACTTATTTACTATAGGAAGAATAACTAGTAATTTAATATTACACCATTTTCTACTTGTGCTGACTTCATTCTAGAAAAAAAAAATTCCAGTAAAGTTCCTCCAAGGAAGATCATTTTTGGTCTTACCACAATACCCAACCATAATTAAGCCAGCCTGCATGCTGAAAGACAACAAAATTTACAACACATGAAATTAAAATAAATATTTTTATGATAATCAAATTTTTTTTTACCCCTATTGCAAGGGATCTTCAAACAAAACATGCACTGACCCACCATGTGTCACCAGGTTAACACACATTTCCAGAGTACAAACCAGGAAATTATACGCTGGTGATCCTTACATCAGTGGCAAAGAAGTTATTGGAGAAGATTCTTGGGGACCAGTTTACTCATCTCTGAAAGAGAATGGACTTGTTAGGGAAAGTCAGCATGGCTTTGTGCTGGGAAGGTCCCATCTTACAAATGAGTTTTTTTTTGAAGAAGTCCTGAAGATGATGGAGGGTAGAACAATGAATGTTGTCTACATGGACTTCAGTAAAATTTGACAAGGCCCCTCATGGTAGGCTAGTCCAGAAGATAAGTCACTTGGGATCCATGTCAGATAAACAATTGGCTTGATCATAGAAGACTGAGTGGTGAAGGGGTGTCTCTCTGACTGAAGGTCTGTGAACAATGATGTTCTGCAAGGATCAGTGCTGATCACCTCTATTGTTTGTGATAATTGTAAATAATCCAGATGAAAATATAGATGGTCTGATTAGCAATTTTGCAGAGGAAATAAAAATTGCTGGAGTTGTGGATGGTGAGGAATGTTGTCAGAGGACACAGCAGGATATAGATCAACTGGAAATTTGGGCAGAGAAATGGCAAATGGAGTCTAATGTGGACAAGTGTGAGGGAGGTCAAATGCAAGAGGAAACTATACAGTAGATGACAGGACCCTCAGGAGCATTGATGTATAGAGGGATCTAGGGGTGCAAGTCCATATTCCCTAAAAGTAGCAATGCAAATGAATAAGGTGATAAGGCAGGCATAAGGTATGTTTGCCTTCAGTCAGGGAATTGAGCACAAGAGTTAGGAAGTCATGTTGCAACTGTATACAACTTTGGTTGGGCCACATTTGGAGTACTGTGTGCAGTTGTAGACACCACACTATAGATTTGGAGAGGAATAGAGACAGGAACGCATTGCCATGGGAGAGAGTGTTGAAGCAGATATTATAGCAACGTTTAAGAGACATCTAGACAGACACAAACAGGTAGCGAAAATAGGGATGTAAACAGGCAGATGCCATTAGTTAGATTGACAACGTGATCAGTGCAGGCATGGCGGACCAAAGGGCCTGTCCCTGTGCTGTTCTGTGAATGTCTAGATCCGCATATTTTAATTAGAAAAATGATTTGCAGTTTCACATTTTAAACTCTCTGACACTGGAAGTTACACTGATTTTTTCCTATTTCTAGGGGTTCACTACCAAGCAAGTCTGAAGGGTTTAGATAATTTATTCTTATAATCCTGGAACTAAATAAATTCTACCGATTCTTCATTCTTCTTGATCATTCTGAAAATGAAACATCAACACTGCTGGTAAACACAACATCTCCATTAAATGGAAATGCTACTAAATGGACAAATGGATTGGCAATGCACTTTCCTGTTTTTCAGCAAATTCTGCTGGTTACCATGAAGCTCAAGCTCCTGGCATTCCCATGCATTCTCAGATGCTTAATGATTAACTTCTAACCATTCTAATTAAGAGAAGCTATACAGATGGCTCCAATTCATCATTCCTAATTTGGGTTCCTCAAGGAAATAAGGGTCAAAATTCCATGCTTTTTGCCACATTCTTCATATTGTTTTAGAAAAGGCAGTAGTACCAGAGGGATGGAATTTTGCAATCTTCATTAATGTGGAGTGAAAAAAGATAACATGATTCACCAGGATTTGATGTGATGGGGTATATGCAAAATTGAGAGGTCTAGATATGTTAAATAGTTGGATACATATCTTTTGCTTGTGTACTTATCCCCATTGCAGAAGTGTCTAAAAATAAAGGGCAAAAGGATTAGAGGGGACCTTAGGGAAAATGTTCTCACCTAGACGGTGCTTGGAATCTGGAATGCTACATAATGTTCAAAATTCACTTGATAGTTTATTTTGTAGTACTCTATCACATTAGACTTACGAATCTAAATGAAGAGGCAGCAACAGTGTTGACACGTGATTAACTAAGGAGCAAAGAGTAGAGGGGAATAATTAAATGTTTTCCATTCTGAAATGAAGCACAACATTTTTGTTCCCGACAGAAGGGTGTTGGGAGCATTGCTCATTTTGATACGAGCCACAATTTCAAAGCTTGCAAATCACACAAATCTCTGAAACGCAGTTGACAGTTGGGGAAACTGTAACATTCTTTAAGACACAGAATGAAGAATCAATTGCTGGCATATGAAATTTACTGTTGTGAAATAGGAAATGATTCATTTTTGGTAAGAATGAGAACAGACAATTTAAACCAAATGGTAAAATTTTAAACAGAAGCAGAAACAAAAAGGTCCAGGGGAGTACAAGCCCAAAAGCAGCAGGACAAGTTGAGTAGACCATTAGAAGGGTATTCTGGGTACATGAGTTTATAATTAGAAGCACAGATTATAAAAGATGGGACATATCCTGAACCTTTATAGAATTGTTAAATTCCCAGCTAGAGTACTATGGCCAACTCTGGGCACAATTTAGGAAGTGGAATGGAGAAAAGCACTAGGGATAAAAGTTACATTGAGAGACTATAGAAAATAGGTTTATTCCCTTTACAGGGGAGAAATTAAAAGGGAAAATGTAATGTTTGCTCAAAATTTTAAAAGGATTTTGGAGGTACACAAGGAGTAACTGTTTCCTATGCCAGAGGCTTAATTACCAATATATATATTTAAACTAATTGGAGAAACTAGGAGGTAACATAAAAAATACAACATTGTTATTATCTGGAATGTGCTTCTGGAAAAGGATGGGCTAAATGGCTTTCTTTTAATGCATACCATTTTAAGATTTTAAATGTTTGCCTTATGCAAGTGTTAAACTGTTTGCCTTATTCAGTGCCAGTCAATATTTGAAAGAGTATTGAATAAAATAATTTAGCCATTTTCTTTTTGACCTTTTTGGAATTATGAAAATTCTTTTGTATTGACTGGAAGTTACAACTGTAACCATTATGAACAAGGTGGTTTTTGCAGGTGGTTTTGTGTTAAATTGAAAGGACAGGTTAAGTTAAAAACACAAATTCCTTTTGTGAATATAATGGTTACAGTCTTTTGATTCTCTCAATACTTTACAGATCTCTTTGTCTATAATGAATACTCCTTCTGATTTTTTCTGATCCCTTCAATACAGTGGCACTATAATTTCCATTTCTTGCAGGTTTCTGCATCCTCTAGAAATTAGGTATAGTTGACTCATTTGACCCACTAGCCCTAAAACCTGCAATACTAAATTATAGAAAATTGTAGATTTTCATGGATTTATTAGTTTGACTGAAATCAAATAAGTAAACAAAAACTGAAAATAACAATAAGAAACCTGTAGATGCTGGAAATCTAAACTAAAGACAGAAAATGTTGGAAACTCTCAGCAGATCAGACAAAATTCTGATGCAATCCTGGACCTGAAACGTTAATTGTCTCTTTTCAGTGATGCTGACCTGACCAGTATTTCCAGCATTTTTGTTTTTCTTATATATAGTTATATAACTAGCCTCTTGCTGTGTACCTTTCCGATTCTTTCACATGTATCCTCCTAATGCTACCTTGGAGGTCTATAAACAGAGCCCTAGTATCAAACAAAAACTGCAACACTGGAAATCTACAATAAAAACAAAATGTTGGAAAAACACTGCATGTCAGGCCACATCTGTGGGAAGAGAAACAGTTAACATTTCAAGTCGAAGGCCCTTTGTCAAAACTAAGAAGGAGAAAAAAAAACTTAACAAGCATCTTTATCTCTCCTTCCCAGTTCTGATGAAAGGTCATCAACTTGAACTATGTTTCTCTTCCCACAGATACAGCTTGACCTGCAGAATATTTCCAGCATTTTCTGTTTTTATCCTGGTATTATTATCGATTCTTTGTATATGTGGGAATTCTGCTCAGCATGGAAACAAAGTTACATTTTGTGCTTCGTGCATCAATGTACAGTGAGTCAGCAAAGTAAATGTAACCAAGTATACTGTATTCACTACTCACAGTGCAGTCTTTTTTATATCAATAACACTAAATATCAATTGGATGACAGCTTTATCAAATATTTCCAAATGGTTCATAATTACCATTTCAATTGTTTATTCCACTCCAAGCTCACTGTTTTGCCTTCCAATGAAACCTGGTATCAGCTTAAGGAACAATTAATATTTGTGTCAGGCAATTTGTAATGCTCTCATCTGAATGCTGATTTTTATTAACCACATGTTAATCTGAACCTCATTTTCTTTTCAGCAGGGAATGCTAGCAACATAGGATAAGCATGCTGATGTTTCTGGTTAAATTGGGAGAATTTGTGGTTATGTTAGCAGACTTAGATAGAAATGGATTAGTGTGTAAACTTCTGAATTCAATAACTTGAACAACAGTAGAATCAGTGGAGCAATGACTCCATTATCTATAACATCACTGTTTTAATAAAAGACAGGTCCTATCCAATACCTTAATGCTCTGAGTCTTGAACATGACTTTGCTTGATACCAGCTCACTGAGTCACAGTTGAAGCATTAAATGTCAAACTTGAAAAAGAGTGACAGTACCCAAGAAAGTAGAAAACAAATTATTTACATTTTTGCTAAGGTTGAATAGTCATTTTATAAAATTATGTTTACAGCTTTACATCATTCAACTGCAGTGACATGAAGATGTAATCAGCCTAATTGAGCTTGCCACAGCATTTTGATAAGGAACATTGTTCAAAGAAGTTACAAAACATGGCTGACTAAATTAAGGATTTGGATTCTGTGGGTTCAATTAACCAAAATACAGAGTATGACATTTTAAGATTTTGTGCACATCTCCGGAGAGTGACTTAAACCCACAACATTTTGACTCAGAAGTAAGAGTGCGACCACAAAACCACATATTATAAGCTGCATATTCTGAAATTATATTATAATGGCCTTACAATACAGCATATTGTAGAGATATGTCAAAACTGAATGCTGGTATCTGATTATTTTTTATATGTTTGCAGTTTCACCAAAATTTTTGCTTATTTTGCAAACAAACCTAACCTCAATGAATGCAGTGAAATGCAGAAGGATCTTTCCATTCATATCATTTACTGTGAATCAGACCCAGCAAGGTCAGCATGTATATTTTGCTTTCATTTATTTACTAATTATTCTCCCACACTCATGCAATTTTTTCCATAGGAACACAAGAAACTAGAGCAAGAGTAGAACATATGGCCCTCGAGCCTGCTCTGTCATTTGATAAGATCATTGCAGATCTGAACTCATCCATGAATACATTCAATGAGTCCACCTCTATAGCCCTCTGGAGTAAAGAATTACCTTAATTTACAATCCTTAGAGAAAAATCTTCCTCTTTGTAAATAAACCATCATCTATTTTGAAACAATGCCCCTACTTCCATAAGAGGAAACATCCTCTCACCATCTATTCAGTCAAACTCCTCACAATCTGAAATGCTTCAATAAAATATGGTTTCATTCTGATTGATCCATCCTGTACTCCTCAAAGATCAATACATCTTTAATGATACGTGGAGCCCAAAACGCAAATGAAATGGAGTCTGATCAAAGCTACGTACAACCAAAATATCATCTTCCTTACTCCTCAATGTCAATTGGCCTGCAATAAAAGCCAATAGTCTCTTTAATTACTTATTGTATTGGTGCATGAGTTTAATTATGCATTCAAATAGCATGGGAACATAGAAAATTCTCCATGCTGTCACCTTGGCAGAATATGGAAATATATATTCCCACAGAATACATTTGCATTAGTCTCCAATATGAAGAAACTTTACCATCTTAAATGTGAAGAGATAACTGAAGGCAACCACTGTGGACTTTAATTTTCAGGTTTGTGTGTAGTTTAATCTAAGGATTATTCTTATCTTATATCAAGAATTAAAACTGCTTTCAGGAACTGAGACATGCCATGTGTTTTTCCTCATTTGCTAAGATATTATTCTTCTTTGTTAATGATTCAGCTGCAAGGTTGCACATTCAATCACAGATTATACCAGCTGAGATTTATTGTGGTGGCAGTCTAGACTATAAAGTTCTTATCAGTGCTCTTGAATACCCAGAAATGATGTAGCAGTCAATATGTACCAACTATATCTGTTAATTCTGGCGGTCTTAACTTGGTAACTATCCCTTTTGTGGTTAAAACTAGAAAATAAAGAACCTTTCCGGAGAAAATGAAGTAGATTTTCAGATATGGTTGAAAATACAATTTACAAGATTTCTGCAGGTTCCACATGCTACAGATTGAACCATTAACAAAGAATAATTTTTCAGTTGCAAAACTAAAACCTCTACATACCTACTCTTTCAAATATCAAATTCACCTTCAAATATTTCCACTGTATTTTGTTTTACTTTCCCAGGGCAGCATATCCCATTCACTAACAAACTGTTATGTAGACTAGTAAAATCTAAACCACAAGACCAGGAGAAGACAATTCAGCCCAAGTCCTGCTCCATCATTTAAAAGGATCATGGATGATCCAACATCTCTCACCCACTGTCCTGCAATTCCCCCCCATAATCTTTGATTTCCTTACTGATTAAAAATCTATCTACTTCAGCCTTAAATATACACAAGGACTCTGCCCCCACATCTCTCTGTGGCAAGGAGTTCTAAAGATTCACAATGGTGAGAAGAAATTCTTCCTCATTTCAGTCTTAAATGAATGCCCACTTATTCCAAAACCTTGCCCTCTGGTTCTGGACTTTCCCAAGTGAGGAAACATCCACCCAGTATTTATACTGTCTACCCTAAGAACCTTATATGTTTCAATCAGATTATCTCTCATTTGGTGTCATCCTGGTGAACCTTCTCTGAACAGTCTCCATTGAAATCTTTCTTAAAATATGAATTATTGCAGTTCTATTCTGCAAACTATTGTATTGCACAAGACATTGGAGCAGAATTAGGCAATTTGGCTCTTCAAGTCTGCTCCACCATTCGATCATGGCTGATTTATTTCTCCCTCTCAACCCCATTCTCCTGCCTTCTCCCTGTAACCTTTGACACCCTTACTAATCAAGAACTTATCAACCTTCGCTTTAAATATACCCAGTGACTTGGCCTCCACAGCCATATGTGGCAATGAATTCCACAGATTCACCACCCTCTGGCTAGAGAATTGCAGACAATACAAAGATTGGTGGTGTGGCAGATAGCATAGAAGGTCACCAAATGATACAACAGGATATAGATCAGTTGCAGATATGGGCGGAGAAATGGTAGATGGAGTTTAATCCGGCCAAATGTGAGCTGTTGTGCTTTGGGAGATCAAATGTAAAGGGACAGTACACAGTTAATGGCAAGACCCTTAACAGTGTTGATGTAGAGGGATCATGGGGTCTAAGTCTATCGCTTCCGAAAAGTGGCTGCACAGGTTGATAGCACGGTAAAGGTGGCATATGGCATGCTTGCCCTTACTAGTTGAGGCATTGAGTTCAAAAGTCGGGAAGCTACATTGCAGCTTTATAAAACTAGTTAGGCCGCATCTGGAGTATTGCATTCAATTCTTATTATAAGAAGGATGTGGAGGCTTTGGAGAGGGTGCCGAAGAGATTTACCAGGATAGTGCCTGAACTAGAGAGCATGTGATATGAGGAGAGGTTAGACAAATTTGGGTTGTTTTCTCTGGAGTGGCGGAAGCCAGGGGGAGACTTGATAGAAGTTTATAAGATTACGAGAGGCATAGATAGGGTAGACAGTCAGGATCTTTTCCTCCAGGATCAAAATGTCTAATACTAGATGGAATGCATTTAAAGTGAGAAGGGGCAAGTTCAAAAGGAGACGTAAGGGGCAATTTCCCCTCCCTCCCCCCCCCACCCACCCCCCACAAAAGAGTTGTGGGTGCCTGGAATGTGCTGCCAGGGGTGGTAGTAGAGGCAAACATGACAGACATGTTTAAAAGGCTCTTAGATAGGCATATGAATGTGCAGAGAACAGAGAGATATGGATATTGTGTAGGCAGAAGGGATTAGTATAGTTAGGCATTTAATTACTAGTTTAGTTTAATTAGTTTGGCACAACACCGTGGGCCAAAGGGCCTGTTCCTATGCTGTATTGTTCTATGTAACTAAAATGGTTTGCAGTATTCAGGACGTGATCTCACAAGTGCCTTGTACAGTTGAGGACACTTCCCTAATTTTATACTCTAACCCATTGAAGTAAGTCCTCCCTATTACCTCCTGCACTTGTATACCAGGTTTTTGTGCTTCATGCACAAGGATCCCCATGCATCATGCTGTAGTTTTTTTTTAAATTTTTCTTCCATTTAGATAATATTGTTCTTCCTTCCAAAATGAACAACATCACAATTCCCACATCATAGTCTATTTGCCAACCTTTACCCCACTCACTTAACCTTTCAATGCAATCACAAAGAAGGTGCGCCAGTGCCCCTACTTTCTTAGGAGCAGGAGATTTGGCATGTCACCAAATACTCTAACAAACCTCCACAGATGCACTGTTGAAAGTATACTGACTGGTTGCATGATGGCCTGGTACAGCATTTTCAATACACAGGAACACAAGAGGATGCAGAGAGTATTAGACACAGCCCAGCCCATTACAGGCACAGCCCTCCCCACCACTAACAGCGTCAGTAGGAGGTGCTGTCTCAAGGCAGTGGCATCTATCATCAAAGGCCCCCATCTGGGTCATGTCTCTTCTCACTGTAACCATCAGGAAGGAGGTACAGAAGCATGAAGTCCCACACCACCAAGTTCAGGAACAGCTACTTTCCTATGACCATCAGGTTCATGAACGGACCTGCACAAGCCTAACTATAACCCTACCTCAGCAATGAAACACTACAGATCACCTCTTACACTACCATGGACTTGCCTCTGATTGCATTTTTTTTGCACTGTCTTTTTTTCCTCTCTCTTCACTGTCTTGTACAATTTATATTCTGCGTGTCGTCTGTACCTACATGCCTGTGATGCTGCTGCAAGCAAGTTTTACTAGTGCATGTGACAATAAACTCAACCCAACATGAATGTCTTTGTAAACTGTTATGTTCTTGCAACTTGCTTTACTGCCTATTATTATCTGTTAATCTGATTACCATACATTCACTTCCTTCTTCCAATATTGTAAAAAGCTGCATTCCCAGCATTGATTCATTTGGCACCCTGCTGATTGCCAACCTGAAAATGACTCCCTTATCCTTACTCGCTTCTTCCTGCCCACTAGCCAATCAATGCCACTATTTTACCTCCAACACCATAGCTTCTTATGACTTGACCTTCTCCACTGGTTCCCTTCTATCAAAAAGTCTCTAATTTGTCAGACAACTTCCCCTTCATTAAGTCATGCTGATTCTGTTTGATTAGATTAGGATTTTCCAAATGTGTTGCTATTACTTCCTTAATAATTGATTCTAATATTTTTCCAAAAGATGCTAGGCTAATCAACCCAAGGTTACAGTTTTTTTTCTCCTTCCCTTTATTTTGTGAATATGAGTGTCGCTGATGATATTTTCTTCCCCGACATTATTCAATATTATAGGGTTGATTGTAGCATCTTCTATAACAAAAACTGATCCAAAGTATTCATTTAACACCATTATCATTTCCTTGTTTCGCCCATAACCACTCCCTTTACTTCATTTTCTAAGCAGGGTTCACTTTGACATTTTTTTGTTACATATTTAAAGAAACTCTTGCTGCTTGTTTTCATACTGCGCACTAGTTTTCCCTTGGTTTGTTTTCTGAATTTATTCCAGTCTATGCTGTTTTTTGTTTTAAACCACCACCCAAATGGACTTAATGCCTTCTCAGTGTAGATCTCTCACTACTTGTGTTATCTCTTATTAACAGTGAATCCCCACCACTTTTCCCTTCCCACTTGCCCTTCCTACAAGTTAAATATCCTTCCATATTAAGTTTTGGTCTTTGATTTTTCTGTAACATCTCTGTAACGACCATCAGTTCACAGCAGTTACCTGTACATGTGCTATCAAGTGATCTACACTACAACAAATGGTTCATGCTTTAAGAACCATCTTTTGTTTGGTACTGCAGACCATTTTTGCCTCTCACCCTTATTTTCCTTGCCCTCTGCATTTGCTGGTATTTCTTTTATTTCTATCCTTGTTTTTCTCTCTCCCTAGTTACCTTGGCTAGGTTCCCATCATTCTGCCATTGTCGTTTAAATTCTCTCCAACATTGGCAAATCTTTGTTCTTTTAACTTTTCACCCATATGACCCGAGTTTGTAACGATCTTGACCAGAATAACCAGGATTCATTTCTTTTAAGAATCTTTAACATTTGAATAACTTCTTAATTTCCTTTTCACCACAGTAAATCTACTAACCTTGAATTTTTCCCCAATGATCAAATGTTTTCAAGTAGTTCCCAGTGTAGTAACTCCTTTTCTCTGCTGCTGCCAATGACTAATGGTGACATGCACTTTACTCCCAACATGACCATAACACAAATATATTACCACTTCCCATGAAACAAAAACAGAAAATGCGATAAAAACTCAGCAGGGTAAGCAGCATGTGCAAAGAGAAATAGTCAGCATTGAGTCTGCAACGTGTCATCAGAACTGGGAATGCCTGACAGAGGGTCACAGACACAAACACGTTAACTATTTCTTTCCACAGATGCTGTCTGACCTGCTGAGTTTTCCAGCATTTTCTATTTGTTTCAGATTTCCAGTTCTTCTAATTACCATTTCCCATGATCTGTGCTCTGATCTCTTAACTATCTACCCAAATAAGGTTTGCATACTGTCGCTGTACACTGTTCTGCAGATTTTAGTGAGCTAAAAAGCCAATACCTCCAAACTTTCTCCTTTTGTGTCCCAAAGCCATTTGTTTTATATTATTTCCCTATTTAAACCATTTTACATCCATTTGACACTCATCGTCCCAGTTTCCCAATGTAGCCTCATTGTCTACTTGAACCTCCCACTATCCCAATAGAGTTTTCAGCTGAAAACTTAGCTTTGTTTCTAACACCAGCTATATTAGTTACATATCAGTTCCATTTTAGTCCTTCTCTGATTGGTAGTATTCTCTATTGCAATCCAATTACTGGGAAATTACAAATCTGAACTTACTAATAAGCAGCATCTGCATCATATGGAAGGTCATGGTCAATTTATGCCATAGATGCTTATAAATGCTGGTTGTGGTTTTAGATACAGGTGCTCAAACTCAAAAGTGATGACGTTACATGGTCAAAAGTGGAGACAGAACAGGAGCTCTGAAGAATCTTGAATATTCAAACTATTCAGTTGTGAATACCATTACAATGTCAACAAATCGAAAGCAACACAAACAATATAATGGCACAGAGGGGCAAATGGATGTGATGGGGAGGGGTGGCAGAGTAAGGTGGTGCTGAAGTGAAAAGGGTTAAAGTGTAGAAGCACAGTGGTAGAGAAAACAGACATCAAGATAAAGATATACTAACATAGTAAGAAAGAAATTCTGTTGTCTCCAATAAGACAATGCAACCTATGAAAGTAGGTTTCCACATCTTGCCATTTGAATGGATCAAATGTTACTTTCCATATTGGAACTTTCTCTATGTTTTGACATCTGGATATTGGTTACTTAGACTAATACTATGTTCCCTTGTGAAATTATAGATGGTTAAAGCACCATAAAAATAGTTATTGTGTGCAGAAGGAATCTGGGGGCATTACTAATGAACTTGGTATACTCTAACTATATATTGAAAGGTGGGGGGGGGGATGGGGGGTAGAAAGAAGGAAGAAAAGCAACAGCTCCTCAAATTCTTACCATTCAATTTGGAACCCTTAGTGGAAAATAAGCATACATTCATAGGCAATAAGGAAGTCAACTGGCCACAACCCTAGATACCTGTTCTCATGAAGGTATGAAATATGCTAATCAAATGTGAAGTCTTTCATCTTTAATGGGGAGGTGGTGTAGTTGGTGGGAGTGTGGGGAGAATAAAGTGTTACGGTGCAGTTAGTATAAAATAAAAATAGGTGCTTGATGGTCGGCACAGACTCGAAGGACCTGTTTCGATGCTGTACCTCTCTCTGGCTCTGAGCTTTGCAAAGGATGGTAATCATAACAATTAGAATTCAGGCTAGATGTTTTCTTCAAGCCAGAAATATATCCATAAACTGCCTAGTCTCAATTACTTGATTTTTCAATCAAGTCTGAATTCATAAAGATTAAGATATCTTTATTAGTCATAAGTACATCAAAACACAGTGAAATGCATCTTTTGCTTAGTGTTCTAGGGGCAGCCCACAAGAGTTGCCACGCTTCCAGCACTAACTTAGCATGCCCACAACTTCCTAACCCATACGTCATTGAATACCAATTGTTTACTAGTATTGTGCAATAGTTTTACAATTATTTTGAAAAGCATTAAAAAAATGTTATTAATGAAAAAGTCATTCAGCTGTTGTCTCTTGCCACCCATGCAATCATTCAAATTTGGACTCAAAGATGCAAAATAAATAAATAAGATCATGTTGCTTATAGCTTTGCCAATTAACATTAATGACTTTCTTTGGTTTGCAAGCTGAAGTTGTGATGGAAAACACCCCAATGAATTTTCCCTCCATCTCAAATTGCTAATTACAGACATACTGTATGAATACACCATTGTTTTTACTTCAGCAGAAAATACACATCCAATGGAAAGGAAATATCACCACATTTAGAACTCAAGTTTTAAAAAAAAGAGGGAAGAAGACTGGTCAGGTATAGTTTACTAATATACCTTTGTTGAATTGACTACAATTTGTATCATCTTTACATAAATCAACTGGAATACAATCAGCACTCAAGATTTTAGTGATAACAAGGCAAAGGTCAGGTTTCACTGCAGTTACACCACAAAACAGACAGCTATGGATTTTCCCTGCATGTATATTTTAATATGGATATCCTAATGTTCTATTACAAGTCAAAAATTGCAGATATTACCACTGGAGTCTAGGGAAATGCAATGAATTAACATGAACTTAAATACGAACTAGCCTTGCTTTAATGTCAGGAAAAATGCACAATTTTTATTGTTTACTGTACAAGAATTCTTTAGTGTTGAGAAAGTTTGATGAAGTGACATGTGCTGAATGTCTGGTATCCCCTTGTTCTGATATCAACTAACAGAACAAGGAGCAAGTCCCAACTCTGTTTTTATGGGCAGTCATTTTTATTTTTAAGGTCAGCAGTGAATGTGACTGTGTTGCCACTGACTGCATCATCCAGAGCACTATGTCTTGCTGTATGCTATGTGAATAACCTTGATGTGTTAATACTTATTGATTGTAAATACATTAAGACTGACCTTAAAAGGACTTCATGGTAGTTTTCACATTTATCAAACCAACTAATTGAGGGGATTGATAGCTTGTTATCCTGTTTGAAAGTTTGGCTACAGATCTTTGAGTGACAGCTATAATGATGTGGGTAAATTACTATGATTCCCTTTACCCTGACATTAGTTGAAAAACATGAACTAAAGGTTCTACTTTCAGGGACCATAGAAATCAACATGTTTGAGAGATGTGACATGGGTGTCAGAGTTAGAATAATGTCATATTTTGTTCTTGCACACAAGGAAAAAACTCAGTTTAAAACATACTGTGATAACATTGCAAGTATTGTAATAATTGGTGTGCCAAATGCTGACCACTTCAAGTCAAGGAAATCAAGTGGAATTATTAGATTTTCTGTGCAACGTGTAGGTAATGTCACATTATCAAATATTGTGTTTGAAGTCACATTGATTAATTGTGACTGAGCACATACAATTAAAACCAATGGCCTTTGGTACAAAGACAGAGACAAAAAATTCTGCAGATGCTAGAATCTGGAGCAATACACAAAAAGTGCTGGAGGAACTCAGCAGGTCAGGCAGCATCTATGGAGGGAAATAAACAGTTGACGTTTCAGGCTGAGACACTTCATCAGGACTGGAAAGGAAGAGGGCAGAAGCCAGAATAAGAAGGGGGGGGGGGGGGGGGGGGGGAGGAGTACACACCGGCAGGGGATAGGCGAGTCCGGGTTGGGGGGTTGGGGGGGGGGGGGAGGGGAGAAGATGGGTACGAACTTTTGAGAAATACAAAACCTATGATACAAAATATAGGAAGCATAGTTTCCAAATTACCAGCATTCACCAAGGGTTGTTAATTGTTAATGTGATTGTTCAAAACACATTTACAGGAAATCTGTTTTGTAGTGTTTTGATTTCAGTAGACCTTGATACATTTTCCCTAGGGAAACAGCTGGCACAGGAAACAATGCAAAATACTTTGCTTTTAGTTTTGTTTATATAATTTTGATACAATACATCAACTACTAAAGAATATGTTTCATAACTTAAATACAAGTCTATGCAAAAATTCACATTACAGGTGTTCAGCAAGGTTGATTAATTAGCTTAACAAAAATATTCAGGCATAATGCAAGCAGATGAAGGGATGCAATCTCTAAATCCTGATACCATACAACGTGAAATTGGTACAGAGGTGATCATTGTTCATTTGTACAGGTTGGTAAGTGGTGTTAATGAGTATAAACAGCAACATTTTCATTTCCTGAAGAAACTGAAAGATAAATGAGAATCACCTATTAAGCCCAAGGAAACAGTTTCAATTTATAAAACTTCCAATTTAGCTTTAGTGATTGTACATATGATCAAGACAAATGATATTTCAAACAATCATCATCTTTAAGTATAAACACTATAGTGCATAAATGGCCAATTTGCTTTACAGTTGCTGTTCAAATCAATTGAAAAAAAATTAAAGACTACAGAAAAAAATCATGATTTTAAAATTGTCAAAAGAACTGTCTCTACAGAAGATTTTCATAAAAATGTGGTTTTAAAATAGCTACTCCAAGCAGTGTGTTTGGTTCTCTTATGTAGTGTTCCACTTTCTGTAACTGTACTTTACTTAATCTTTATATTTCTGCCAAGAGACTTATTTATCATGCTTAACTATACTAAAACAACTGCATAGCGTGCAACATTTTCCATAGAGTATATTTGTTGCAGATGCATGCAATACCTTCAAATATGGTACAGTTAGGAATGCAAGCATTTCCTGTGGAAATTGTGCATTTGCCAACATTGTGCTGCAGCCTTAAGAACATGGCATTTTATGAGGTACAAAATAACAGCCTGACATCTGCCAAACATAAATCAAACATTTTTGGAAACATCCAAATTTAGCCCTAAATATTTGATTGCAAATTCTAAAAACAACATGTTTAAAGAGCAAAGGGGTAACAGTTAAACTGAGAATACTGGTTTTACTTTCCATACCAGTATTTTGCAGAAAGAAAATAACCTCTGCAATTCATTATTTTAACCAAAGCAATGTTTAAGCACATTGAAAGGCATTAATCAAAAACGGAGAAGGATTACTTCATTACTTCAAGATCTAAATTACCATTCAGAAATGATAGGAGGTACAAGAAATTTATTTTAATTTTTAAAAATTTTACTCAAGACAATTATGATCATATGGTATTAGGAAGTTGAGACACAGAAGGGTTGAGTATATTGATGCAAGATTGGACTAGGAGGCAGTAAAAGAAACCTTGATTATGTGAATAATTTGCCAGTTGAACTGTTGCTGCTGATGTGCTAATGGATTAATTGATAAACAAAATGGGTGATCAAAATCTGTTACCCAAAAGCTAGACAATACCCAGAAAACTTAAGCCTGAAGAATTACACTACATAATGAGTACAAGTGCATATACTTGAAAAATCGTATGTACTACAAAAGTAATGCAAAAGATTTTAAATCACAAAGGGAAGTCCTTGTGAAGTAATATCCCTATTACAACAATTGCAAAGGGTTGATAGGTAGCCACTAAAAGTGATGAAGTTATTGGAAACTGGTAAAAGACAAAATTGAGGTACAATATCACGTACATAAAGTCTGAATGCAAAGTCTTGGGAAGCTTTAAGAACTGGCAGAGAAAACCCATAAGGGGAAGGTTTCGGGACATTTAGTGTCGGTATCAATTCCAATTAAAACAAGTGATTGTGATTGCCCTCACTCAGTCTGTGCTGTATTGGCCAATTTGCATTTGATCCAGGTGTATATGATGTCAAGTGACTAGAAAGGCACTAGCCAATGTAGTATTAGTGATCACGAATTTACTGTTCCATTTATTCCTTGTGTTTACCGCAAAATCGTTTGTTCAGAATACTAGTATGTTAAAACTGGTTGAAAAGATGCTAACGTGGTGTTACCAAGCAGTTTTGAATTAATTTAAAATGTTTACAGATCACTTACTCTAAGGTGTATGTTTTAATTTGCAAGAACATTTCAGTTTGAAATAGATAGTAACTAGCCCATTATTTGCAGTAGCAGGCCTTTAGTTGAATCTCCCCTTGTATTTTCTGGTTTTATATCTTTTGTTTAACAAGCTGCTGAATGTGCATGCATCTGAGAGGCATCCGAGCAGGCCGAGCAACTGTGCCTTATTAGCCAGACTGAAGTATGTGAAATTAATACAAAGATTGTGCAGCAAGTATAAATCAATCTGGACATTTTGCATATTGAGCAAAATGTTAAATAAAAGAGACAAAGAAAGAATGGATGGGTTGAGAGAGGGAAAAAAAAGGTTATTTTAACAAGATAAATTTGAAGTAACAATGAACACCTGACAAAAGAGACCATGCTTGTAAAATGAATTTTTAATTATCTTAGAAGATGAATGGCCATACTTAACATTGTTAAAGAGGCATTAAATTGAAATGGACAGTGTTCAACTTTCTATGTGATTAGTTTATATCTACCACACAATACAACAACTTCACACCAACAAGTAGACAGGAGATTTCATATCCATGAAATTAATAGCAGAGAACATCCATTTTCAAATTTTTAACTGCTCCTCTGCCTCTCAGCTAAAGTTGTTGTGGTTTATATAGAAATACCTGGACAGCAAGTTATGGATCAACATAAAGATAGCCTCACTCAAACCAATTAATGCACCAATATTCAAAAAAAATACAAGCATACTATATCAAAGTCTATATCGAAGCGTAACTTAATGTTCTGAATTTCCTGGCTGAAGCATACCACCAGATATGGACCAAAAAAGGTCACTTTCACTGGACTTGACTCGAAAGTAAATTAGACCCAGTAATTAAATATCACTACAAAAAGTAGAAATAATAGTATGCACAAACTTTCTACCATGAACTATATGTAAACATTTGAATTTCCTATCATGAAAATAAAACTCAGTAGCCACAGTTTTTCAATAGTGTCTTCAATCAATACAGTTTAAATGGACAATCAGGAACACTTTACTATTTTAGTGTACAGACTTTAATGGCAATGATAGTTGCTGGAATCAATAGAAGCTGCTTTTCTTTGGCAGCAACTATGGTGGAAGTGTTTATTCTATTGTTGGTTATTTTTCCATTGTATCAACCAATTCAGATGGTGGGAATGAAAAAAAAACAGGCTAACTGTTATTATCTTTACAGCTGGGAAAAGTTAAAAAGTGCATCATCTTGATTTATTAGCCTTATAAACTAAGTGTCAAGTTTTCTCAGGGCTTCAGTGTATAATCCCTTGACAGTCATATGGAACAGAACGAAAGCATTATGCAACAGAGGCTTAAGACTAATCTCAAATGACAAAGAATCCCCAACTGGCATTATAAACAGATATTGAAATCCTTTACTGTGCTTGCCCCTTTTTGCAACTCAACAGTAACACAGTAGAATTCCATTTAGAGGGAAAAGCAGCACATAGGACATCTACATGTATTTTATAATACAAACTAGTTTTCCTTCATAAACAGGAAAAACATGGCACTTATCTGCAGCAACCTTGTAACCAAAGGTTTCTCTAACTTTAAATTATATTTGGAAATGCTTCCAATTAAGTATCATCTGACAATAGAATAAGACAATTTAACAGGTATTTGCAATGTTTACATTTTTAAAAGATACACAAATAAAGATCCTGGAGGTCAACTGAGACAATGCAATTTCCTGATAGAGTATATGGCTCAAGAGAGCATTGTCATATAATTTTTGCCAAACTGTTGTCTGATCCGAGCTGAGATTTGCTTCATCTTCATTATGCCTGATATTTGTGCTTCCTGACATTAGCATTCTTCTGTGCTTTTTCCATATAGAACACCACAGCACAGTACAGGCCCTTCGGCCCACAATGTTATGCGGACATTTTATTCTGCTCTAAGATCTATCTAACCCTTCCGTCCCACATAGCCCCCTATTTTTCTATCATTCATCTAAGAGTCTCTTAAATGTCCCTAATGTATCTGCCCCCACAACCTCTGCTGGTAGTGCGTTCCACGCATCCACCACTCTCTGTGTAAAAAAAACTTACCTCTGACATCCCCCTTATACCTTCCTCCAATCACCTTAAAATTATGTCTTCTCGTGTTAGCCATTGTTGCTTGGGAAAAAAGTCTCTGACAGTCCACTCAATCTATGCCTCTTATCATCTTGTACACCTCTATCTACCATACATTTTCCTTTCTATATATTTAAGCCCTCAGCAGATTCTTTTCACTATATCCATTTTATCACTCTCATGCTGTACCTAATATTAATTTAAACATATGTAGTAACATCAAAAATATTTACCCAAATCTTTTGATGTTGAACCACTGAGTTTCCTCTCCCCACCCACACATTACCCCCTAATGCCCACCGTGCCCCCCCCCAAACATTTAACCTTCATTACAGCCTCTCGGTTAGTGTAAAGATTCATCAGGTTCTGGTATACCCATTTTTCCATGCCTCCAAGCCCCTCTCTTCACTCACGTTCTTCCCTACAGCTCATTCTCTCTTCCTGCCCCTTTTGAATATATTCCAAAGCTCTGCATAATGTACACAATCTAATGCCTTACTGTAGTCGGAGCAGCAGTGAAACCACGCGGCACTGCCTAAGGAGGGACGGGGGACAGAGGGCTGCTAGTGAACACATACTCAGCCGACTTGAAGAAAATACATCACCTTTCTCAAGGTAAAAGGTGATTTATTCTAAATGTAGTCACCATTTTTTGTACGCTGAGATCTTACAGTTTCTTTCTTTATATCAATATCAAATGTTAATTATCTCTATTTTACTCTTCAATGAGACATCCTTCAGATTTTATCTTGCTGCTTTTATAATTTTCTTCACTTTTCTCAGCTTGATCCAAATGTTTAATACCAGAACCTGTTAGTAAATACTTTGGAGCATCCTTCATAACTGACTGCACTTTGCCATCTCTTTCTGCAAGTGACACTATTTCTATGTAGCCTTTCTAGGGGTGTAGCTCTATGCATAGGATGCCTGGAGTGGGCCTTATGTGTTTCAACCATCTTAATCTCATTTTATTTTGTATCCCTATCACGCATTTTCCAGTAATTCTCAGTTCTCCCATTTTTCCAGCTTTTGCATCCATTTAGCAAAGCCAAACAACGCCAATTTTTTTAAACTTGCTGAGTTTATTGAGAACAACTTCTTTAGCGTCTGTGATAATGCTTAGACTTGCTTTACTTAACATTAGCTCAATGTTCTTGAAGACAATTTTATCATTCACCAAGTTATAGCCAGTTCTGGTCTCTGCACCTAATGAATATACTTAGCTTTGAGCCAGTGTGGTATAGATTCAATAGCATGATCATTGAATGAGGGAGTTAACCAATGAAACAAAAATGAAGTAAAATTGGTCTCTATTCACTGGAGAATAGAATAATGCATGGTATTGAGAGGGTAGATATTGAGAGGTTATTACTCTTACCAAACAGTCTAGAACTAGGAAGCACAGTAACAAGGAGCCAGCTATTAGGATCAAGATGAATAGAAAATTTTCTTATGCAGTGTTATATCTCTTAAGGATACTCTACCAGAGAGAGCTGTAGATATTCAGTTATTTAGCATATTCAAGGCTGATACTGATAGACTCAGAACCAGAAGTTACAGGAATAAAAAGGCAAAATAGACTTCCGACCTATCAAATCTTACAAGTTTCCTGTATTGTATATAGTACCATATTGTTTTTGCAGTCTTACACTGTGAATGAAAATCTTATGGAAGAAAAGTCACACTGGTGTGCAGCACATCTCACGATGATAACTATGGGGCCAGAGGGAGAGTGTGACAAGTAGGTTGTGGAGGGAGAATGCACATACAAGGATGTGGTTAAGCAGCTCCTGAGAACAGGGAGCTGGGAACCATGGGAAAATTAGTCAAGCTGAATTTGTGAAAGATCTAAATCAATTAAATTAGATGGGGCAGACATTCAGTCTGAGCTTAACATAAGCATCAATCCAGGGAAAGTGAAACAATAGGGAAGCAGAATGAATGGAGCCTAGGCTTCCCACTCACTCCTATCTCATTTGGAAGGTTGCATTCAAAGCTTCCCCCAAATTCATTGGTAGACTAGTAGTGGCCCTCCCACCTCAAGCCAAGAGAAGTTCCTAGAAGGTCACAGCAAGGGTATAATTACCCCCACCCCCACATCAGCAAGCCAGAGAATCAATAACTGCACCCTGGTGGTCAGTGAAGAACTTCACAACAGCCAGCAAAGGCCTACTTTGAGGGCTGTAACCGAGAGTGAAGACAGCACACCCACCACCCAGGGCAGAAGACCAACCTTCATGAAGAAGAGAACCCTAGACTCCAGCGAAGATGCCCTTGACTGGCCCCAAGCGTAACAGCTAGCGTTTTGGACTCAGACAGGTAGCTAGAGCCCAAGTTAAGTTGTGTGTCTGTGTGTAAAGTTCCACTTGCACTGGGATCCAACATATCCATTTATTTGACTCGAAAGTATAAAGCACATGCGTAAAACACACCAAAAGGGATATTGGTCGAAGTGCTCAGAAAACATTGGAATAACAAGGAGATGATACATGGTGGTGCTTAATGAGACATTCTCTCCCCCCTTCTGGTATCTCAGATTTTTAATCATCTCCCACCTACACACCCTCAAGACATATCTTTACAACCCCCTTTCAACCAGCAATACCCTGCACAATTTGCTTCATTCAATCTTTGTTGGTCCCCACCCTATTACAGACCTTCCCTTTTGTTTAATGTCTTTTGCCTCCTACCTCATTTTTCCTTGCATCTTAAAACTTGTTTAATTCGTAAATGTTCCCGACTCTGATGAAAGGTGATCAACCCAAAATGTTAACTGTTTTTGGTATGGATGCCACTTGAACTGCTGAGTATTGCAGCATTTTATCTTCTCAGATTTTCAGCATCTTTAGTGATTTTATTTCAAGCTAAGGGAAACTTGGGCTTTTTTGAATAATTAAACCATTATTAAAACCAAAGTTATTGCCCTTGGGCTACAAGGCAACACTCAGAATGAACATTTTGCCTCCTGAAGTTCAACAGATACTGGAAGAACTTAATCTTCAAAAGAGATCAAATCATGAAAGAAGCACTTCAGTGAAGGATGCAGACAAATGTAGATCCAAATAAGTTATATTCTCAAAATCAAAGACATTAATCTGTCCAAATACAGGATTCCCAAAAGAAGTTGCCTATAATGTTAGATTTAGATGACCAGTAACTGGAGTCTTGTTTGAAATTATCAGAATAGTCAAATAATCAGGGATGGGAATGATCATATTGTGGTAGATAAAAGTACAAGACCTTAAAAAATAAAAGCTGGACTAGGCCATTCAGCCCCTCATGCCTGCTCTTTCATTCAGCAAGGACATGGCTGATCTTCAGCCTCAGCACCACTTTCCAGCACTAATCTCATAACCCTCGATTCCCTTAATATCGAAAACACCTAATGATCTTTGTCCTGAATGTGCTTAGACCCCACAGTCCTCTTGGGTTCAGAATTCCTTCCAAAGGATATTTTTATTTTGAAGAAATTTCTTCCCATCTCTGTAATGAATGCTGACCCTCTACTTTGAGAGTATGACTCTTGGCTCTACAGCTAAGGCAGGATAAAGATCAATTTCACATCGAGCCAGGTAAGTAGTCTGTACCTTTCCTCTAAACTCTAGAGAAGCCAGTCTGTTTAATCTCTTTTTATGTGATAATCCCACCAATCAGGTGAACCTACACTGCACTCCTCCTGCTGCAAGTATTTCCTTATGCAGGTAAACCAAACTTGACAGAATATTCCAGATATGGTCCACTAGGACCTTATACAACTGGAGCAAAATGTCTCTGCTCTTTTACTTAGATCCTCCTGCAATAAAGGTCACCACAGCTCTCTGCTGTACCTGCATTTATATACACAATGATAATTTGGTCCCTTTGAACAGCAAAATCTCAATACCTCATCATTTAAAAACTCTTACCAGGGTTTTTGGGAGGAGGGGGGAGGGGTGTGGAGATGAAATATAGAATACTGTAAATACTGAAGCATCTGCCAAGAGAGAAACAATATTGATGTTTTAGGTCAATGACCCTTCATCATAACTCAGTGCCTTTCAATCTTGTATTGGGCTCTGACCATTGTTCTTTAATGCAGCATCCTTGACTCTAACTAACATTTCAAGGGTTTGAAAAAAAATGACTGGCAAAACACAGTTTCTTGCTTGAAAGGTAAACACATCTAGCTTGTACTCCAGGGGCCATAAATTACAGGCCAATTTTAGAGTTCTTAAAAGAGTCAAGCCCTTAACCAAAATCCTGAAGTAGCCACTGTCCAGATGCCTAGACCCAAAGTAAATATTGCTCAATGTGGTGTTAGCAACACTTTCAGCAATGAACAGTGATGGCTAGAAAAAAAAATTGCATAGTACAGGTTGAAATGCTCTAGTCCGGCATTCTGTGGTCTGACAATTCCCATCCTCCGGCATGTTTTAAATCTATATTACAGGTCTACATTCTATGGTTCTGTATACATGGACAAGAGAGGTCTGGATGGGTATGGGCTAGGGGCAGGTAAATGAGACTAGCGGAATAATATTTCGGCAAAGACTAGAAGGGCCGAATGGCCTGTTTTCTGTGCTGTAGTTTTCTATGGTCTATACTAATTAAATATTTCCAACCAAGGTCTAAAATTAACTAATTAACCCAACAGTGCAACTTTTGCAATCTCAGCCAGAGCTTCTGACTTACAGAAACTTTGGGTTACGAACTCTTGTGTGGCCTAGGGAATGTCTATACTTGATAAGAACCATTGTCCTGCTCAGAGGAAGATGATCAGGGCAATTTGTGTAGTCCGGATTTTCTGTGGTCCCATGGGTGCTAGACTAGAGAGTTTCAACCTGTGCTTTGAAAGCAATTACCAGCACCTGACTGAAAAGGCATGAGCTGCAGTCAATCAGTATGGAACAAGCTGACCAAATAATATTCAAAAATGGCCATCTCGTGAAGTACATGAAATTTCTCAGCACAGAAGGTGACCATTTAGAACTAACGTGGTGGTTTCCATTCTCCTTCCCATTCCGAAAGCCATTTTAGATTTTCTTTCACAAATATTTATCCCTTTTACCTTTAATACAAACTGTAGGTTCAACTTCCACCACTGTTTTTGGAAAGGTATTTAATTCCTAACAAGCCAAAACAAAATCTATTCTTTTCTGATGAATGGTAATTTATTCCCCTTTGTTATTAAACCAGTAAAAACATTTTCCCCCATTTGCTTCAACAAAACCCTTCATAATTATAAACAAATAACACCATCAGATCTCATTGTAATGTAGTAAAAACAGTCCAAGCTCTCTTCATAAATAAGGCTCATTACTGGCATCACTTGCATCTTTCCAAATGCCCCCTCTTCACTTTTTCTAATGTGGGATTTCCAAAGTTGAACACAATTCAACAGTCTTGCCTTCTCTATGCCACTCTAAAGACATGGAACAAAGCAGGAAAACAAATGTGGCAAATTAGACTCAAAATTCAACCATCTTCTCTTACAATTAGCTTTGCCTGCCAACCTTTAGCTGCAATTTACCCAGGCCAGATCTGTTCCCATCCCATTCAAGTTAGTAATAAATAACCAATAGAAGAGCCAAGAATAGTCCATATCTTTTTCCATAGCTATTCTAAATCTTATCGTACCATGATCATTGTACTGTAAATGTCACCCCTCTGAACCTCATTTCACCTGGCCTATCTCAATTCCTCTAAGTAAATCCAATAATGCTTCTCCTTAGTAATTGGGTCCAATGGACACAAACTATTCTAACGAAGAGGGTTTTCCTCATACTTGCTCATTTCCTTATGACACGAGATTATACAGCCATGAGAGTCAATGCTGGCTCCCTGAACAATTACATTACATTAACCAATTAACCTAACTATTTCATGAACACATCTCAAAAATTCCTCCATTTCTTTGCCCTTACATTACTATCCCATTCCATAGGACAGTCGAAGTGCCTCATTTTTGTTCTTTATTTTTTTGTACATCTATGCAATTCCCATGCAAATTTGCTCTTCCACATGGCTCTGCTATATGGGAGCAAACTATAGAATCTTCAGTTGTTTCTTAACTCTAACCAAATTGATTCTGACAAAAGGTCACCAATCCAAAATATTAACTTCTTCTCAACTTAGATACTATCCTTGACTGCTCCAGGACCTCCTCTTTCTCTAGCAATGCATCCTACCTCTAACTCTTTCTTTCCTACTTTTCTTTAACACCTTGCATCCAGGAACATTTAGTACCCAACCTTGTTTTTTTTTTAAAATAAGGCACATTTCCATTATTGGCACATCATCCTAAACCCACATGGTTATTACTTGTACCTACAACTCCAACTCTGCCTTTGTACAAATACACAGTAAACCTTAGACCTACTTGTACTTTGTGGTCTGATTCTATCTAAAAGTATGTTTCCCCACTTTGTGCATTTTTATGCTTTTATTCAATGCTACACTCTCTTCTCAAATTAATTAAACCATCCCCCATACTTAACAAAACCTGCAAGCACTCTGGCCCCAACTCCACTGAATACAAGCTGTCTGGCCTGTGCAATTCATATCCCCCAGAATTGGTCCCAAAGCTGCAGGAATCTAAAAGTCTTCCATCCTCTCGAGCACTATTCTCATATTTCAGTACATGAAAACACAAGGCAATCAGGATGTTGTACTTCTTCAATACTTTCCTGACTCCATAAAATCTGCTTTCAGGATCACATCTTTTTTTCTAACTGTCAATGGTACCACAGCTTCTGAATAGGTCTGTCTCTTCCCCCAGCCACCTAAGAATATTCAGCACCCTCTACCATCTACCCTGACAACAGGAAGGCCACACACCATAAAGGACTCATGGCGCCACTGGCAGAAATACCCATCTGCCCGCTCAAAATATGGAATTCCCCAATGACAATGTCATTTCTAGTCTTTACTGTTTCCTGCTGTGCAGTCCTTTGCCCCATGATTTGAACACCATTCCTTAAAGGTGTTGTTACCTCTAACAGTATCTAATGCCGAGTATTACTTTGAAAGTGGCACTCATTTTGAAGACTCCCATTACTACTACCTCTTCCTACTCTTTCAATTAGTTACCCACATGCTTTCCTGAATTCTCTCTGGCAGTGGGGTGGCCACTTCCTGGAACATAGAATCCAGGAAACATTCTGCCTCCCTGCTGCTCCACAGTCATTCCAGGTGACTCTCAATCTCACACATATGATGGCACTTCCTTCATACCTACCCTACCCATTTTAAAACAATTAAAAGCCATAAATTGTGACTAAATTATATGTTAAACCTAGCAATTAATAGCATTTATCAAGTTCCCATTCTTCCTACAGTAAAAATTGCACTCAGTGTAACAGCAAAATACACATAGATCTGTTCTACTAGATCCCAAGCTCTAAGACAGCAATTTCAGATAACCAGTTCAAACTGACCACCTAATTAACTTGGAAACAGTTAGGTGGCATGTTTACTACCATTGGCTAACACTGCAAACAAAACTGTAAAATGTTTGATATTTTAACAGCATAAATGACTAAACTAAATCACCTTAAGTATTCCCCAGTCACCAAATTCCCATTCTTTACATTTGGTAGGAATAGAAGCACTCAACATTTCATTTCTTTAATTCACACGTTCTGGATGTGTCAGAGTCTTAAAAAATATTGGACAGAGGTCTTTCATACTTTTTCTGTACTTTTTAAAATAAATTTTAAACTTACTCCTTTGACTGCACTATTTGGGATCATTGGAGAAAAATATATAACTTTGAAGGCTTCTGATTTACACATTGACTTTTATTTCTCTTATAGCCAGGAGAGCTGTATTGCTTAAACGGAAGGAAGTTACTCCGCCTACTCACGCTCAATGGTTATGGGATGTTATGTCATACCTGAATCTAGAGAAGATTCACTGTTCAGTTTTTGAATCTAACTTAGACTTTCAAACCCTTGTGGGGACCTTTTTTTGAATTATTGTCAAAATCTCTGATTTGGTGACTAAAACACAGATACTGGCTGACACTGTTACGTTTTTAAGGGTTTTTTCTTGTTTTTTCCATCAAACAGCTTTGGTTTTTGGTAGTGGGAGTAGATTTCTTTATAATAAAATATTTCAATTTTTTTTCCTTTATTAACTAACTATTATGTGTGATTATTAATTTAGAGTACTGGGACCTTAAGTATTTACACAACGTATACAGTAGTAATTTTTACTCTTTTTTGATGCATGTACTCTATTTTTTTTGTGGATTTAATAAAAATATTGTAAAGGAAAAGCATTTCATTTCTTTCAATAGAAACCAGAATTTCACATATGCCAACAGTGGTTGAACTCAGGATTTGCATAGGTTCAGCACTTTATCTTGCCATAAGACTTTTTATGGTCTATTTCACAAACTACCTTTAAGAATCCCCAAAACTCTCTGCTTTCCACATTACATAGCTTCCCCTCACGTTTTCATTTTATACCACTTCAAATTTCCCGATACCAAATTGAAAGTTCCTCGATCTGAACGTTAACTGTTTCCCATTCCTCACTTGCAGCCTGACCTCCAGAGTGTTTCCATCACATTTCTGTCCTTACTTTAATACTCCACTTGTTTGCTTATTTATTATCACATCAATTGCAACCCCTGCAGCTTCCTTTGCTCCTGAGAATTACTTCCTCTGCCTCCAATTCAGAGCTCTGGCCCCTTTCATCCAAACCACGTTTAACTCTTTAGCTGCAAAGCTCCTCCGGGATACCCCAAGAACATTTACAAGTACACACGGTGTTTGGGGGTAAACATAGGTCCTGCTCTCCCCATTACGAGGGACCGGGCATGTCTCACATGGGGCAGGGCTACGGCGAACACCAGTGTCCAAAAGCCAGTCCGTCCATCCCGCTGCTCTCCCGCCCCCGGACCAACTGCGGAGAAGCGGTGGGACATGCGGTCCTCACCACACCAGGCTGGCTCACCGCCCTCCCGGGACAAAGGAGTAGCTGCACCCGGTGCCCTGCCCGGCGGTAAGCTACCGGCGGCTGAAGGGACGTTAGCTCCACCGAACGGTTCGGACCCTTCAAAACCCCGCGCCCACCCACCCCGGACCTGCCTCGGGCAGCAGAAGCACCCGCTTTCCAACTGAGGTGTCGCTCACTGTTTCTATCCGCGCACCATCTTCAGTTCCCGGGGGTACGAGAGGAAGACAGCGAGCGGTCGCCTCACCTTCCCGACACGGCAACTGCCGGGCGCCTGCTCCGCCTCAACCTACTCTCCAAGGAAAGGTCGTCTCCCGGCCCGAGCCGCGGCTGATTGACGGGCGGCCGAGCCAACGGCTGGCCGTAGTGTTCTCCCGCCGGCCAATCGCCATGCAGGGGGCGCAAAGGACACGGTGACAACGCCCGCCCCGCTCCTTTGTTTCAAGTTAGGTTGCGTGGGAGCAGATTAGCCGTCGCCACATAACGGTAAACAGTTCCAAGCATTAACGGAAAGAACCCGAGGCCGTGTTCGAATTTGAACAGGGTTCGGTGAAGGCCGGACGTCCACCGCCTCAGGTGAAGGTCCCACTGGGGGCTCCCTGCCACGGCATTGCCCCCCCTTCTCTCTCTCCAGCCCAACACTCTGCCCCGCCCCAACTCCCATCCACAGAAGACAAGGTTCCTGCAGCAAAACAGGGTGCAGCTACCCGACTTCTCGACCCATAAACAATTAAGCAGACAAAACCTTGTGTCTGAATGTTCAAACAACACATTTGGGTCTTCCTGATGTTTCTACACAACGCACTTATTTCACTTTGGATTACTGTGCTCGCTTGTCTATTGGGGGAGGTCGTGCACAGAGTGAGCTTGCCGAACATCTTCGTTCATTCGGGAACAACTGCAACTCGGATTTTGTAAAAGGTCCCCAGGTGCTTCACAGGAGAGTTATCAAACAGAATATGGGACTGAGCCATATAAAAAGGCATCCAAAAGTTTCGCTGCAGATGCTGGAAGTTTGAAATAACAGGAAGTGCTGGAAATAATCAGCAGTTTCAGTGGAAAGAGAAAAACATTTCAGATCACTAACCTTTCATTTTTTTTATTTACTGAAATTTATGGATAAAACAAATTTTAAGGAGCAGAGAAAGGGGAGAGGTGGGGAGAAGGTTGGACTGTGATAAGGGTAAGAGGCAGAATAGATGAAATAGCAAAGGTGACAGTGCAATGTGAACAAGGTTGTTAAAGAGATTAATAACAAAAATTTAGGCCTGGAGGAAGTTGAAGATGTTGATTAATTATTTGAAATTACCAGAAGAATAAAACTGTGAATGTTGATAGTGTGAAATGTGTTCTGGTCGGCTTTGATTCACTCTTCCAACTTCACCACTTGCCCTCTCCCATTCTGAAGTACCTTCCCACTCAACCATAGGAGTTGTCACTCTCATCCTTGTAGATAGTTCATCCATGCTCGTCAAGGCCCTTTGCAAATAACCTTTCCAGATGAAGCAGAAATTTTCATGCCTTTCCAATTTAGTTTGCTGCATTTGCTGCCCACAATGAAAATAAGAAAAGCCACTTTAATTCTTAGTCCCATTTCCTTTCCAACATGTCTGTGACCTCCTCCACTGCCATACGCTGAGACCCAACATAAACTAGAAGAACATCTTAAGTCCAGGCACTTTGTAACCTTTTGGAAAGAACAAAAGGGTCTAGACCCGAAATGTTGACTGTCCCATTTCTCTCCATAGATGCTGCCTGACCCACTGAGTTCCTCCAGCTTTTTGTGTATTGCTCCAGATTCCAGCATCTGCAGTCTCTTGTATCTTTCTTGAATTCTCCAACTTCAGGTAAACTGCACTCTCATCATTTCCCATTACCAAACTTGCATCCCTTTCTCAACCCATTTCTTTCAAATATCTTGCTAATGGCCAGTGCTTATGCTCCTTATCACCTGATCTGTCTTAATCTCTCTCCTTGTGGTCTTCTGCAAAAAACTAATTGCTGGAAGAACTCAGCGGGTCCTTTCAGCTCATCATGTCCATGCAGACCTTTTTGGACATCATAAGTCATCCCATTTGCCTGCATTAGGACCATATCCTTCTATGCCTTGCCTATTTAAGCATATTCCATATTCTGTTAGTGCTTTTTCTTTGTACTACCTCAATGTACTGATGTGGTGAAATGATCTGTATGGATGGCATGCAAAACAGTTTTTTTCACTGTACTTTGATGCCTGTGACAGTAATAATCCAATTACTAATTAAATGTCTATCTAAAAGCCTCTTAATCGTATTTTATCTGATTCCACTACCTCCTCTGGCAGTGCTCTGCAGATATCAAACACTCTCTGTGTAAAAAAAACCTTACCCCTAAGGTCCCTTTTAAATCTCCTGCATCTCACCTTAAAACTATGCTCATTTCTTTTTGATGCCCCTACCATGGGAAAAGATTTGGATTATCTGCCCTATCTTTGCCTCTCATAATCTTATACACTTCTATTCAGCTTCCTTCACTCCATGAAAACAAGCCCAGCCTATCCAATCTCTCCCCATAACTAATGTCCTCCAATCCAAGCAACATCCTGGTGAATCTGTCATGGTTCCAAGTGCTGGCCTCAATTCAGCTCCATTGATGATGCCTTGTTGGGCAGCACATGGATTCCCTGCATGACTAATTGCATAATGACACACACCTGAGCCCCATCAGGGGCCTAGCATAAGTACCCAGGTTTCTCTAGCACTAGTTGCCAGAGTATTGGTCAACTTTTGGATATGCTTTGTTTCCTGGCTGCTTAGAGTTGTCAGCTCTAGAGCAGTCCTGGTTTCACTGTTCCTCTTAGGATATCCAGTTTTTGTGTTGGGACTCCACCTCAGATTCCCCAAGACAAGATTCCTTCCAGTTGCTGCCTGTGTTTGGTTCTAAGAAAGCATTCTGACTCCAGTCTCGTACCAGCGTGCTGCATTTGGGTGCTCTGTGAGCTTGCTCTTCGCTCAACATTGTGACAGAATCTCCTCATCTACCCTGTCATACCCCCAAGGATCTTAAGTGTTTCAATACAATCATCCCTTATTCTTTTAAACTCCAAAGATCCAAACTCCAAAAATCTAATTTCTTTAGCTGCTCATGATAAAACGATCCTCTCAACCTGTCACAAACCAGCAACAAAAGAAACACACTGAGCATGATTCAGCGTTAAAAACTATTTTATTAATCACTACTTATGGTAATACGTAAAATAAAAGTAAAAATGTTAGTATGTTAGAATTCAAAAATGTTAAACCTCGAACGTTAACCCCAAAACTAAACTCTTCGTGTGTGTGTGTGACAAAGTCCAAAACTCCCAGTTCCGGAATGGTTCTTAAAGTTCAGTTCCGCAAGCCATAAGGTGAAACATGAGCAAGGGCTTCTTCAACAACCACCGTTGTCTGAAGATAAGATGTAGATGTAGAAAAACATAGAGAGAGTACATACGAAATCCAAATGTTCCACGATGGAACCCAAACGACACTTCAGTGTTTACTCGGTAGTGACTTCCTCACCCCGAAAAGCATCCGAACCGTGGTCGTCCACACACACAAATACCTGTTTCCTTCTACAGGTCAGCAACAAAGTGAACTCCACCGGATTACTTCCAACTTCCATACATGGATTTCAGTGGCAAACACAGTTATTGTTTCTCATCCATCGATAGAGAAAACAAGCAGGCTGGTGTCTCTCTCCCTTCTCTCTCTCTCTTTCTTCTTCTTCAACAACGTCATTACATCCTTTATCTTCTATTGACGTAAGCACGCCCCACACACACATACACACACACTCTCTATCTTAAAGGGACTTTCACTGAGTCCATAACACCTCCCACCTAAAAAAAAATTTCCCAAGAAAATTTTAACCGCGCATAGTTAGTAATGTTAATAATTATCATGCTACACAACTACAGACTATCAGATTAGTACAGATACATGTTTCCCACTTAACATCGAGAAAGACAATCAGCAATCACATTATCTTTGCCTTTAATGTGAGTTATCATGAGATCAAACTCTTGCAAAATTAAACTCCAGTTTAACAGCCTTCTGTTCTTGTTTTTGACTCGGCTCAGAAACACCAATGGGTTATGATCTGTATACACAGTCAATGGTTTCTGAGCGGTGCAAACATATACACTGAAATGTTGCAAGGCTAAAACAAGCGACAGTAATTCTTTCTCTATGGTGGAATAATTCTTTTGATGCTCATTAAATTTCTTTGAAAAGTAAGCTACAGGATGGTCAATATCATCAAGGTCACCCTTCTGCAACAACACAGCTCCTGCAGCTTCATCACTGGCATCTACTGCTAATGAAAATGGCTTTTCAAAGTCAGGTGTTCTGAGCACAGGATGGTAGCATAAAATGGCTTTCAGCTTCTCAAATGCTTCTTGACAAGAATCTGTCCAAACAAACTTTACTCCCTTCTTCTGAAGATTAGTTAGGGGAAGAGCAATATCAGCAAAATTTTTACAAAATTTTCGGTAATATCCAACCATTCCCAAAAATCTTCTAACAGTCCTCGTACCTGTGGGAATAGGGAACTCAGATATTGCTTGAACTTTTGCCTGAACAGGAGCTTGCTTGCCTTGACCTACAACATAACCAAGATACGTCACAGTGGCATGGCCAAATTCACTTTTAGCCAAGTTAACTGTAAGGTTAGCCTTGGAAAGTCTTTCAAACAACCTTTCTAACGCAGAGATGTGATCCTCCCATGTATCATTCCCAGTCACTAAGTCGTCAATGTAGGCATCTGTATGTTTTAACCCATGAATCACTGAATTAATCATTCTTTGAAATGTTGCTGAAGCATTTTTCATTCCAAATGGCAAAACATTGTATTCATACAATCCAGAAGGGGTTACAAAGGCTGAAATCTCCCTTCCTCTATCTGTTAATGGAACACACCAGTACCCTTTTAATAGGTCAATCTTTGTAAGAAATTTTGCCTTTCCCACTCTGTCTATGCAATCATCCACCCTAGGAATAGGGTAAGCATCTGACTTTGTTACAGCATTCACTTTCCTGTAATCTGTGCAAAATCTAACAGTTCCATCAGGTTTAGGTACAATAACACAGGGCGAACTCCAATTTGAAGTAGAATGTCTAATAATATCATTTTCCAACATGTATTTTATTTCCTGATCAACAAGTTTACTTTTTTCCACATTCATTCGATATGGGTGTTGTTTGATTGGTTTTGCATCCCCAACATCAACATCATGGGTAATTATCGATGTTCTGTTTGGAACATCTGGGAACAGATTTTTAAATTTTAAAATTAATTCTCTCATCTGTTGTTTTTGTGAAACTTGTAAATGGTCCAACTTCGTTTCAAGGTTCTCCATGATATTTTGGTTTTTCAGTTTCGATGGAACAATATTTGGTCTAAATTGGCCTTCCTCAACATCAACATCAGGCATTCTAGAAACAACCTTTTCACCATCCACCAAGGCCACAACTGAATCCCTCTCATAATAAGGTTTTAGCATGTTTACATGACAGAGTTGTGTTTTCTTACGTCTATCTGGTGTTTTGATTATATATGTTAGATCAGTCACTCGAGATTCAATAACATAGGGTCCAGAAAAACGAGCTTGCAAGGGATTATTTTGGCTAGGGAAAAATACCAATACCTTTTGCCCCACTGCGAATGTCCTAGGCCGAGCACGTCTATCAAAATATGTCTTCATTCTTATCTGGCTTGTTTTCAAATTCTCTCTCGCTAGCTGGCCGACTCTCTCCAACCGAGTTTTAAATTTTTGGACATAGTCCAACAGACTCAAGTGAACTTCCTCATTAACCCATTGCTCTCTTAACAACTCCAAAGGTCCTCTCACCCTATGTCCAAACACAAGCTCAAACGGACTAAATCCGATTGACTCCTGGATCGATTCTCTAACGGCAAACAAAAGTAAATGGATACCTTCGTCCCAATCCTTTGTGTTTTCAAAGCAATAAGTCTTCAGCATATTTTTGAGAGTAGAATGAAATCTCTCCAGAGCTCCTTGAGATTCTGGGTGATATGCAGATGATACAATCTGCTTTGCTCCCAGCTCATAGACTATTTGTTGAAAAATTTTTGACATAAAATTACTACCTTGATCAGATTGGATTTCTTTTGGCAAACCAAACAAGGTAAAAAATTTTACAAGAGCCTTTGACACCGTCTTGGCCTTAATATTTCTAAGGGGTATTGCCTCTGGAAATCTAGAAGTGGCACACATGATGGTTAACAAATACTGATTTCCAGTCTTAGACTTTGGTAATGGACCAACACAGTCCACAATCACCTTCGAAAAGGGTTCACCAAAAGCAGGAATTGGTTTCAAAGGAGCCACAGGGGGTTTTTGATTTGGTTTACCTACCATCTGACATGTGTGGCAGGTTCGACAAAACATCACCACATCTTTTCTCAAACCAGGCCAATAGAATTGTTTCAAGATCTTCCCTACAGTTTTATTCACACCAAAATGACCACCCAAAGGCATACTATGGGCCAGGTTTAAAATCTCATCCCTATAAACTTTTGGAACAACAACCTGATGAATAACTTCCCATTCCTCAGTAACAGGAACATGAGGAGGTCTCCATTTCCTCATTAACACTCCATTTTTGACATAGTATCCAGTTGGCACTTTCTCAATCTCCTCACATGAGAGTGCTTTTTCTTTCAATTCTGTCAACTCAGGGTCCTTTGTCTGTTCCACCATAAAATCCTTCCTCGACAAAGACAAATCTTTAAATTCATGCTCACTGTAAGGATGTTGATCCTCCAGTGAAGACAGAAAAGTCTCAGATAAGGCATCAAAATTTTCTTCCTGTTTAGGACTGTCACAAGGAACTACATCAGACTGCACCGGACTGTCTGTCTTGGCTAATTCTCTAGCTCTAGCTCGAGTCACCGCACATGATGGGTAAACATCTGGATCATCCTCAGACTCATCAATCCTTGGTTTGGTTGTTAACCGTACCACAGGATCACTTTCTCCATTTGCAAGGTCATTTCCCAATAACAAAGAAACTCCTTCCACTGGCAAACTAGGTCTTATCCCTATCTCGACTGGTCCTTCTACGAACTTTGACTTTAAAATCACCCTGTGTAAAGGGACAGACATGGTCTCACCTGTAACACCTCGTACTAGATTTACTTCACCAGTGTCACTTTCTTCACCAAAATTTAAAACACTGTCCAGCAAGAGAGGTTGACTAGCCCCAGTATCTCTAAGAATTTTCACTGGCACCTGGGGTGACTCATCATTCAGTGAAACAAAACCCTCTGATACATACGAACGGAATTCTTTTCTCACCTCCTCCAACTTTTCCGCTTTTCCCTCTTGCAAGGACTGATCTTTAACAGCATCTCCTGAACCTTTTTGATTTTTAATTGCCTGAAAGCAAGCATTGGGCCCAGCTTCCTTCTTTTTCTTCAAAAGGGCACAATTAGATATCACGTGGCCAGGTTTCCTACAGTAATAACAAGTACGCTCAACAGGTTTCTCCAGCCCTGGCTTCTTTTCATTTTTTCCTTTTTGATTACCTCCCAATTTAATCTCTGGTTTACCTGGATTGTCTTTGTAACTCTTTTGAAAGGTTTTAGGTTGTCCCCATTTGGATTTATGGGTTAAAGCATAATCATCTGCCAACCTAGCAGTTTCTTGTAAAGTTTCCACTGCCTTTTCATTTAAATATGTTGTTAATTCAGCTGGAACACATCTTTTAAAGTCTTCCACCAGTATCAATTCTGTCAATTTATCATAATCCCCATCTACATTTTTAGCCAGGCACCATCGTTCAAAACATATTCTCTTTCCATTGGCAAATTCCATATAAGTCTGATCTGCAGATTTCCTCAAGTCTCTGAATTTTTGTCTATAAGCCTCAGGGACCAATTCATAAGCCTTCAAAATAGCTTGTTTTACCTTGGTATAATCAGCTGCATCCTCAACAGACAAAGCAGAATAAGCTTTTTGAGCTTTACCTTTAATCACACTCTGTACCATAAGAGCCCATCCTTTCCTTGGCCAGTTTGAACTCACAGCAACCTTTTCAAAATGTTGGAAATACTGATCAACCTGATCTTCTTCAAACGGAGGGACTAATCGAACCTCCCTGCTGGCTGAAAAACCATCATCAGAATCAGATTCCGAACTCCTACGCTTCATTTGTAACTCATGCTGCCTCTTTTTCTCCTCGTTATCCAGCTCCATCCTCTTCAATTCCATCTGCTTCATTGCTAGATCAGCCTCTATCTTCATTTGAGTTATCTTTTGTTCGGCCTCTAATTTCTCTCGTTCGGCCTCTATCTTTAACTGGGTTTGTTCTCGTTCAGCCTCTAATCTCTTTTGCTCTCGTTCAGCTTCTAATTTAACTGGGTTTGCTGTCGTTCAGCTTCTATCTTTGCCAGCTGCACCTGTGCCTCAGAAATTGCTATTTCACTGCCAGGAAACTGTTTTAACACTTCCTTCTCAAACACCTTCTTTTCCACATAATGGCCAGCTATCAGTCTCTGAATATCTGCCTTTCTCATAGACTGCTTTACTTCTGTAAGGTTTAGCCTTGTAGCAATCTTTATCAAATCATCCTTTTTCGCCACCTCCAATCCCTTTTGGGTTGGTGACTCCAAAAATGCCTTAATATCCATTGCTGCTGGTTTCCACACACACAAGCCAATTAAAAAGAATTTATCAGACCTCCCTCAAAAATCTTTGGATTGAATCTCGAACAAATCTCGTCAATCTGGGGTACAATCCCAGACGACACTCGTTAACCTTGGGAACTATCCCGGACGAATCTCGTTAACCTTGGGAACTATCCCGGACGAGCCCCCAATTTTGTCACAAACCAGCAACAAAAGAAACACACTGAGCATGATTCAGCGTTAAAAACTATTTTATTAATCACTACTTATGGTAATACGTAAAATAAAAGTAAAAATGTTAGTATGTTAGAATTCAAAAATGTTAAACCTCGAACGTTAACCCCAAAACTAAACTCTTCGTGTGTGTGTGTGACAAAGTCCAAAACTCCCAGTTCCGGAATGGTTCTTAAAGTTCAGTTCCGCAAGCCATAAGGTGAAACATGAGCAAGGGCTTCTTCAACAACCACCGTTGTCTGAAGATAAGATGTAGATGTAGAAAAACATAGAGAGAGTACATACGAAATCCAAATGTTCCACGATGGAACCCAAACGACACTTCAGTGTTTACTCGGTAGTGACTTCCTCACCCCGAAAAGCATCCGAACCGTGGTCGTCCACACACACAAATACCTGTTTCCTTCTACAGGTCAGCAACAAAGTGAACTCCACCGGATTACTTCCAACTTCCATACATGGATTTCAGTGGCAAACACAGTTATTGTTTCTCATCCATCGATAGAGAAAACAAGCAGGCTGGTGTCTCTCTCCCTTCTCTCTCTCTCTTTCTTCTTCTTCAACAACGTCATTACATCCTTTATCTTCTATTGACGTAAGCACGCCCCACACACACATACACACACACTCTCTATCTTAAAGGGACTTTCACTGAGTCCATAACAAACCCAAGTGACTCTCCTCCACATTAGGGAAAGCAAATGAAGATTGGTGAAAGAAGAAAGCGGGGGGCAAGAAAACAGGGAACTACCAACCTGTTAGTAGGGAAAATGCTGCCATCTATAATGAAACATTTAAATATCGATCAAACATTTAAAGTCAACTTGGATTTATGAGAGGGAAATAATGTTTGATGAATCAACTGGAGTTCTTTGAAGATGTTACTTGTAGAATAGATATGGGGGAACCAACAAACGAGTGGATGTGTTGTATTTAGTAAAGTTCCACACAGGAAGTTGGTTAACAAGGTTAGATCACATGGAATTGGGGGCAATATACTTAAATGGATTGAGAATTGGTTAACAGACAAACAAAAGAATGGAAATAAACCAGTCTGTCTCAGATTGGCAGACTGTGACTAGTGGGGTACTGTAGAGATTGGTGATTGGACCCCAGCTATTCACACATTGTATCAATTATTTGGCTGAGAGTGCCAAAAGGTGTATTTCCAAGTTTGCTGATAATACAAAACTAGCAGGAATTAAGAGCAAAAATCAAGCTGCTGTAGGAACTCAGCAGGTCAGGTGCCATCTGTAGAGGCAGAGGGATAGTTAACATTTTGGGTTGAGACCCTGCATCAGTACTAAGAGCGTAAAGGGGAGATAGCCAGTATAAACAGGTGAAGGGGAGGGGTGAGGCAAAGAGCTGGCAAGCGATAGGTGGATCCAGGTGAAGAGAGATTGATGGACAGATGGAGTCATAAGTGGGGGAGAGAAAGGCAGAGATAGCGACAGAGGCTGGGAGGTGATGTGGACACAACAGAGGGCTGCAGATTATGGAATCTGATAAGAAAGGAAGGTGAGTGGAACCAGTTAAGGGGGGGATGGTCAGTAGATGGGAATAATGGGGCAGGAGGGGATAGGGGACCCAGTAGGTTGAGTGTGTGGGTGATAGATGGAACCAGACAGGGGATGGAAAAGAAACTGGGTATCTGGGGGAGGGAGGGCAATTTGGAAAGAATGGGATATTTGAGAGAACCTGGTGATCAGACGGAAAGAGTAAGGCTCAGCCCGGGGGAGAGGCAGGTTACTTGAAATCGGAGAATTCGATATTCATATGCTGGGTTGTAATCTACCCAGGCAGAATGAGTTGCTGTTTCTCTAATTTACATTTGGCCTCTCTCTGGCAGTGAAGGATGTTGAGGACGGGCAGGTCAGTGTGGGAATGGGGAGGCCAGTTCAAATTAGTACAGGTACTCAGCATAGCAATTGCTCTGTCTGCTTTCCACCTTCTTGTTCTCTCTTCCTACATCCCCTTTTCTTCATCATAAAACTTATTCTGTATCTCCAACTTTGCCTAATTCTGATTATTGGTGATAGAAATCAGAGATGTGCAAAGGGCCGGGGCCGGAGGATTGCGGAGTCCTCAAGGGTTTGGTGGGTGAAGAAGGTTGCAGTGGTGAAGAAGGGGCGGCATGGTAGCATAGCAGTTAGCCCAACGCTATTACAGTGCCAGCGATCGGGGTTCGATTCCCATTGCTGTCTGTAAGGAGTTTGTACATTCTCCCGTGTCTGTGTGGGTTTCCTCCAGGTGCTCCGGTTTCTTCCCACATTGCAAAGACGTACGGGTAGGTTAATTGGGTTTAAAAAGGGCAGCACGGACTCATTGGGCCAGAAGGGCCTGTTACCACGCTGTAAATAACATTTTAAAAAAAAGAAAGGGGGAGTGGTGGCCATGGAACAAATTGTAAATTTCTTTGAAAATTGAGGTACTGCTGGACTGAGAGCTGATTTAGCTCACCGAGCACTGGAATGATGGGGGAATGCTACAGTGGAAGTTAGGACACAAGCAGCAGGGTTTTGGATCAATTCAGGCCAATGGAGAGTGAAAACTGGGAAGACTGCCAGGAATCATTGGAATGATCATGTACCACTGAGCTTATAGTCCATTCTTCATTCCGGTACCATATGGACCACTCCGTCCTCAGATTCCTTTAGTAGGACAGGTAGGACAGAGGAAGTGAGGGACTTTGGAGTGCTTACTGACAGATCTTTGGAGGTAGAGAACAGATGATTAAGAAGACTTAAGGAATAATTTATTGGTCAGAGCATAGAATATAAAAGCAGAGTGATCATGCTGAATTTATAAAAAAAATACCAGTTCAGCCAGTGGTGTATATGTGGGATATTGAGTGTCTAAAGATCTTAATGAATTATCTGTACCATGTGGTATGACTTTTGTTACTTTGTTATATGTGCCACTGTTGTTAGTTAAATGTTGTTCATTATTAATAAAGGATGGAATCTCTATCTTAGTTATTTGCCTTGTTAACCAACAATGTAGAAGAAGCTAATGAGTTTAGTATATTGCTGTTGAGGAAATTGCAAGGCAATAACCCAGTTTGAGGGAAAAGAGAACAGGATTCTGTAGATAGAACAGTAATGATGTTAGGTGCTGGACGCAGTGGATTTGTTGGAAATGAGAGGTTACAAACAATTATATGTTCATGGAGTGGATGAGAATGTTCTTCAAGGCAAATTGTTTCCAAAGTCTTGGGAGTGAACAGAAAACACTGCTATACATAAAAGGATCTGGAGACATGTGATCCATTAGTGAGTTTATTGCTGCAACAATCCATGGATGAGGTCTCCTACAAGGTTATCATAAGGATTTTGGAAGGGCATTTTAATCATATACCTTCAATGATTTTTGTGATTTACACATGCGATATGTGCATTCAGGGACCAGGAGAGACAGTGGGTATATATGTGGTCAGATGAAAGACACTGGCTACATGGTGCAATTCTCAGAACTCTTCCAGACTGTGTGATTCTTTACTTTGTTTTCTATCAAACAGAAGCATTCAGGCAAAACCATTTGACGTGCTAGAACTGGCAGAGGGAGCATGCAGAATAGCCACAAATACTGGAAAGAGCATTGAAGAATTTGAAACAGTTTTCCTCAGGACATGACCTGAAGTGCAGGCAGGGAGCAAGACCATGTAAAAGATGATTTAGTTGGTGGTTTCATTGTCTTCTTCATGACTAAGCTTTTGGCAGGAAAACATTAGATCAAGCGAGTGCCAGAGGCCAGAAGGCTATGAGTCATGTGGGTGGAAAAGGTGGCGAGGCCTTGCTATGGCTGTTATGGAAGCCACCTGGCCACAGAATGCTGTTCATGATAATTCAAGTATTTTAATTGCCACTAAATAATGCATATTGCTTGGGTATGTAGTCCCTAAAGAAGCAACTGTTAATAAGGACAGATTAAGTTGAATGAAATTTATTGTACCCCAGTAGTGTGAGTTATAAACAATACATTAGTAGGCTATTCATCAATTGAAAATACCATAATTCAGATGCACATAGATATGCTGTAAACCAGTCAGTAAAAATGCAAGGTGTTATTTAGAAAATATCTAAATCATTTTTTTGTTGATGCAGTGTAAATTGGTGTTAGGCACCTCTTCAAGTGAAATTCTCCATGTTATGGGGGAAATAGACTGTTGGATTGCTGGTGGAGACATATCGATCCAGTTGCCTAGCCTGGTGCTGAGCCTGAGCCAGAACCACGTGTCTGCAATTATGGACATTACTTACTGAGTCACTTGAGCTGAGAGACTTTGGTCTTTCAAAGGATAGAAGCATTGGGCGGTAACAAGACCCAGAATTCATTAACGTTGTGAGGTGTATTGGTCCTGCTCAAGAAAACTGCTGATCAGGGGAATTCCAAGGGTGCCAGGAACCTAGAACACACAGTTGGGCCATACCAGGACTACCAGCTATGGCTCTAACAGGGTGATCGTGGAGAATGGAAAATCAATAGCCACAGTTTCTCTAACTGAGAAGGTGAAATAAGTTAAGTCAATAGAAGAGAGCATGGTGAAGACAGGCAACTCTCTTGAAAGAAGTATGACTTTAATACAGGATGTGAGATTTGTTATATGTGGATCTTACTGGAGAAGTCATTCATTGGGTTTAATATAGTGTCAGAGCTATATTATTTAGTTTATACTGTGGTGTATTTGAGAGGACTGGAAAATGAATAGAATTATGGTTAGCTAGATTTATAGTTGTTGACTGAATATATTTGAATTTTTTATAAATAGTTAAATGGGATTTCACATTTTATCAAAGTAATTAATAATGTACAGTATGTTAATAGTTATTGTTAGAAAGGGTTTGTTACTTTTAAAGGAAAGGCAGTAGAGTGTCTCCTCTTTTGATTAGGTTCTTTGAAAGTTTCTAGCCTGAAAACATTTATCATCGTGGGATTTTAAGCCCTGACCCCATTTCCTCTCTCAGCAGATGCTGGTAATGCCAGTATCTAGTCTATTGGGATTTGGGAAAGTGTGAACTACTACTTAATAGTAGGAATCCCCGATGAATATTGTTGGCAGGATCATCTGCAACCCTAGTCTATACATCTTCTTCCATTGCATAACCAAGCAATGAGAACCATCATCACATTACCTTATTTTCTGTGCTTCCCTTCCCCTTTAAACCATTAATCAATGGCCTTGGTGTGATATCAAGCCAAATAAAATGTATTTACTTCCATTTAGAAAATGAAAAATATTTGGTCTAATGTTTCATAAAACTAAGAAAGATATGATTATGTGTAATTATATAGTATTATAATAGTGATGATGGAAAGGATGACAACAACATGCTATTATGCATTTGAACAATTTCTCCATGCATTTTTGAGAGGAATAATCAAAAAATATGGACATCAAATCAAAGGAAACTTTGGAAGAACTGTAAAAAAAAATACAAATTTAATGTTTGGGGTTAATAATGTTACACTTGCATTGAATCTTGGTTTTATCACATTCGTTGCATTTTGGAAGGACAAATCAAGGTAGGACATACATAGTAAATGGTAGGGCACTGAGGAGTGCGGAGGAACAAAGGGATCTGGGAGTTCAGATACATAATTCCCTGAAAGTGGCATCACAGGTAGACAGGGTTGTAAAGAAGGCTTTTGGCATCCTGGCATTCATAAATCAAAGTATTGAGTATAGGAGTTGGGATGTTATGGTGAGGTTGTATAAGTCATTGGTGAGGCCATATTTGGAGTATTGTGTGCAGTTCTGGTCACTTAACTGTAGGAAGGATATCAGTAAGATTGAAAGAGTGCAGAGGAGATTTACTAGAATGTTGCTGGGTCTTCAGGAGTTGAGTTACAGGGAAAGATTGAACAGGTTAGGACTTTATTCCTTGGAGCGTAGAAGAATGAGGGGAGATTTGATAGAAGTTTACAAAATTATGAGGGGTATAGACAGAGTAAATGTGAGTAGGGTCTTTCCACCTAGGTTAGGAGAGATAAGTACAAGAGGACATGGCTTTAGGGTGAAAGGGGAAAGGTTTAAGGGGAACATTAGGAGGAACTTCTTCATTCAGAGAGTGGTGGGAGTGTGGAATGAGCTGCCATCTGACGTGGTGAATGTGGGCTCAATCTTAAGTTTTAAGAATAAATTGGATAGATACATGGATGGGAGAGATCTGGAGGGTTATAGACTGGGTGCAGGTCAATGGGACTAGCGGAATAAAGTTTTGGCACAGACTAGAAGGGCCGAATGGCCTGTTTTCTGTGCTGTAGTGTTCTATGGTAGTCTTATGAATAGGCACAAAGGAAGGTGCAAGTGTAGTAGAACCATCATTACAAATGAGAGACTTAACCTATCAGGAAAGAGTTTTTGGACTCTTCTATAGGAAAGATGAGATTGGGGAGTGGGGGAGTGGGGTCACTTGATAAAAAGAAACAACAGCTTTAATTGGGTACAGAGATTCAAAATTGTGTTCATTAAAAAAAGATTGTAACTACTGAATTTGAAAAGAGATTCAGCAAAGAAAAACTTCCTCTCTATAGTTGTTAGAATGTAGCATATTCTACCATAAGGAACAGTTGAAGCAACAAGCCTAAATTCACTTAAAGTAGCTAGAAAAACACAAAGGAGAAGATATTGGAAGTGAAAAGCAAAATAACTGTAGATGCTGGAAGTCTGAAATAAAAACAGAAATTGCTTGGTATAGTCAGTAGGTCAGGCAGCATCTGTGCATGTAGAAAGAACTAATCTTTCAAGTCAATGACCCTTCATCAAATTGGATAAGTAAGAAAATCAGAGTATTTTAAGTTGCATAGATGGGGAGGGCTGAAGAGAACAAAGGGGAGGCCAAAATTGTCCCGGTGAAACAAATACTTTTGGTTCTACCTAAGGGGGCAATAGAGAGACCAAAAAAAAACATGCTTGAATGATGAGATGCAGAACACCACAATTGTTGGAAATCTCAAAGAAGGGAATGCTTGAAATATTCATCAGATCAGGTAGTATCTGTGGAGACAGAAAAAACTTAGTTGAAGTTACAGGTGGATGACCTTACATCAGAACTGGCTAGCTCTGACACAAACAAAGAAGGGTGGTTATCTGAAATTGTTGGATTCAGTATTTATTCCCAAGGACTGTAACATTCATAGATGGAAGATGAGGTGCTATTCCTCGAGCTGATGCTAGGCCTTGTTTGAACAGTGTAAAAGATCAGTCACAGAAGTTAGAGTGGGATAGAGAACTAAGGTGACAGCCTTTGCAGACTGAATAGAGATATTCTTCCAAACAGTCATCCAACCTGTGTTTCCTTTGCCCAATATAGAGGAGGCCACGTTGTGAACACAATGCAATACACTAAATTGAAAGCAATGCAAGTGAGGGGCATGTGCTTTGCAGAACACTACTGTTCTGTTTCAAGGGTGACCAAAGCTCCCAATCACCTGTCACTTTAATTCTCCATGCCTTAACTATGCCTTAACTTTGTAGCTTGAAATCTCAATTGCTTGTGACTTACCCTCCCTAAGCTTTTCTTAACCTTAAACTCTTTCACTCCCATCACTGCTTCACTTTCCCATTTATCCCTTTGCTTATGTGAAAGCTCCTAAAAATCCTTCCCTGAAATCTGAAATAAAAAAAATGCTGGAAATTTTCAGCAGGTCAGAGAGAAACAAAATTAGGCTACTACTTCAGTGCAGTACCGAGCGAATACTTTATTGTCAGGTGACCAAACAAGATCTCTTCTACCTGTTTAGGTAAATGTGAAATATATCACAGAATTGTTTAAAAATCTCATCATCTCTGCAGTCTGGCTTATGTGTGAATTCAGTCACACATCATGTGGTTGCCTCTTACTCTCCTATTAGAAACGAACTATAAGTAATACCATGTAAGATTGAATAAATGAATGCAAGTCCATTCTTTCTCATTTCTTGGAATGGATCTCACATAAAACACAACAGTCACATTGTTAGGTTACAAAACCAGATTCTGTTTGGTGCAATGGCAAATTTTATTAAAGACACCTGATACATCTGCACTATTTTATTTATAGTCCAGAAACATTTACTGAGAATTCTTCTGTTATTAAGCAGTTCTTGTAAGGAAAAAGTCAATAGTTAGAATCAGTTATTGTAATCTTAAAAAAGGTAGAATTAATTAATCAAGTACTAAAAGCCTTTCAGAAACTATACTTTTGAGGTGACACTTAATCTGTCAATCAAGTTCCATCCCTCCAACCAAAAGATACATTGCAAGCACAATCCCAAGTCTGAGTTAGATGTGATCCAGCTCTCAAACAATAGAAAATCTTGGAGATATTCCCATTTTACTTGTGGTACTTCATTGGAAGTGCAGTGTGGAATTGGAGTTTCTGCCACATTTCCAAGGAAGTAAAGCCATAAGGTAAAAACGACATAAGGCAAAAAGCAGCAGCCACGGTATCTCAGCTGTAATCATGAAACCTTCATTTAATACTGGACCTCAACTGATGGCTAGCAGACTGGCTCCATGGAGACAGGAAGTAACTGCTCTACACCTAGATCAAAACTTCAATCAGAAACCCTGATAAACAGGACAAAAACCTATTGAGCAAACTATAGGCATCCTCAAACAAAAGTTCCATTGCCTGTACCAAAGTTCTTGGGTGCAACAATGTAAATGTTTTTGTTATCCTTTAGCTGAGGGCAAGAGCTGGGCATTTCCTATAACTTTACATTTCACAGCTTTTATGTTCCTTGTTTGTGTTCCTTCTATGTAACTTCCCTCAATAAACATTGATGTAATCATGAAGGGAGCATGCCAGCAGTTCTACTTCATTAGGAGTTTGAGGAGATTTGGTATGTCACCAAAGACTCTTGCAAATTTCTATAGATGTACAGTGGAGACCATTCTGACTGGTTGCATCACAGCCTGGTATGGAGCCTCCAATGCATAGGATCGCAAGAGGCTGCAGAGAGTTGTAGATTCAGCCAACTCCATCACGGGCACAACCTTCCCGCCATTGAGGACATCTTCAAGAGACGGTGCCTCAAGAAAGCGGCATCCATCATTCAGGACCTCACCATCTAGGACATGCCCTCTTCACATTACTACCATCAGGGAGGAGGTGCAGGAGCCTGAAGACCCAAACTCAATGATTCAGGAACAGCTTCTTCCCCTCCACCACCAGATTTCCCAATGGTTCATGAACCGATGAACACGACCTCATTGATCCTTTTTTTGCACTATTTATTTATTTTTTGTAATTTATAGTCTTATATGTCTTTGCACTGTAATGCTGCTGCAAAACAACAAATTTCACGTCATATGTCAGCAATAATAAACCTGATTCTGAGCCAATCAACCAGATAATTTCACCAACAGCTTACCTCCATGGCAACCCTAGCCTCACCATATCAGATATATTTTCCTTGCCTTTCCATCCTTACCCCAATCGCTCTCCAGCGTAAAGCTAACTTGTTTTCTCTCTGTTGCAGTTCTGACAAAAGGTCTTTGACCTTAAAATATTAACTCTGTTTCTCTTTCCACTGATGCCACCTGACCTGCTGAATGTTTCCACCATTTCCCAACTTTTTCTGTTTTTATTTACTGGACCAATGCCTGGAATGGGTGAGTTGTCTTATGAGGAAAAATTGGACAGGTTAAATATTTATATACCAGTGTTTAGAAGTCTGAGAGGGGACTTGACTGAAGCATGAAAGATCCCGATGGATCTTGAAAGGACAGATGTGGAGAGTATATATCCTCTTATGAGAGAATCTAGAATTAGGGGCCATTGTTTAGAAATAAAGAGTTGACCATCTGAGGCAGAGATGAGATGAATTTATTTTTCCAACTCTTGCTCTTAATAAATATATTTATTTGTTATTTAATTAGCAACAGCAATCAACCAAAGACAATGATCAGAACTAAGATTTATAGTAGTTTTTTTTTCTTGCTTTAAGTTGTTGATTATTATATGTGCAAGAAATATCATTAGATAAATTCATAAAAATAAATTATTTGATTTTCACAATTGGTACTAAGACTGATGAACTTACACAAAACAATTTGTATCAGAGTGAGATTGATTTTAAACAAGTGTATTGCCCTCTACTGGATACTTCCTGAAAAATCTATCGGCAATTTACACTCTTTACTGTAACCAAAATGACAAAGCAATTGTCTCAATATCAGCCATCTCCAGCATGCTCTTGAACTTTGGGATATACCTGTATGCAAAATCTACTGCAATTTACTCCAGTAGATTTTGCATACAGGTATATCCCAAAGATCAATGCCTCACAATGAGAGCACAACCTACATTAGTTATTAATCACATGAAAATCTGGAATTATTTTACCCCCATAAAATATGTAGGTTTGAATTGGATGGGAGGTTAAAAGTTAAAATCTGAAACAAGAGTTCAACCAAACCACCTCCAATTCTAATGGAGGTTTGGCAAATGGAGACAAATTTGTTCATAGGAGATAAAGTTGGTTATTTAGATCTTTTATGAATACTGTGTATAAAAAAGTGTTTCAAACTTTAACCCATGCTGATCAAGAAGTGCAGTAGATAAAAGAAAATGATCAGATATGGGATCCATCTGTTAAGTGCCATAGTTTGGAGATGCTTGTGTACCAGATGAGTTGGAATTATTTCACTGAAGATTAAGAAACCTATTTGTAAATACTCACGATTTCCGCAGTCTCTTAAATCTCAGCTCCCATCACTGAACACTAATCTATTCGAAGGTCTCCAATGCTTTTCCAATGCCATCTCTCCTCATGATCTTTGACCATCCCTTTCAATCTCTCCCGAACCAACTTCCCCTGCCCCATTTCCTCCACTACCCGACAACACTCCTGATCCACCCACAACCACAATCTACCTAATCTTCCCTTCCCCTTCTTACCTCATACCATGATTTCTATGCACAAAAACTGCAAAACCAACTTGATCCTCGGTGATGTTTTTTTACTGGAGAACTTCACTGACCAGTTTCCATTTAAAACCTGTTTACAGAGATAGATACATCCTGGAGTTAAAACAGCACTGCATTCAAGGACAAAAGTTAATTAATTTCTTGGCCTAGGCTCTAAAACTCCAGTAAACACCACAATGTCATCACAATACAGTTTCCCAATATGGCATTATGTTTAATTCACACCCAAACTGAGTGTCATACTGGTAAATTGCATTGATAAGTAGACCAGATTTTCTGATTTTGGTTGTTGATAGCCAAAGGTTAGTAATTTCTTTACGGCTGCTCTCATAGCAAAACATGGCAGACACCCCGCTATGAGGAAATTTGTTTCAAAACGTGAGATAGTTTTGTTGTTTCCCTTCTTCTTACATGAAGCTCTTATCCAAGATTGACATATGTGATATATTGTAAGACCCCTATTTGAAAGCAAACTCTTGTGCATGGAAACTTCTTGGCAAATCTTTGTTACAATTATCCTATTCAGTCCCAAAGAACATTTATGCCAAAATCATTCTGTCATTCACATTCAGTTTGCTTACAGAAGGAAAGGAAGTCATGTTTTACTTCTAGAGCAGCTCATGTTGAGTTTTATTTAGTTGGCATTCACCAGTGGGATTATGTAATATTGTCTTCAATTACATACAAATATAAAACAAAATTTCATTGGAATATGTGGCAGCAAAGTAGACTCATAACAGTGGAAGTAAAGATGGAAAATTGAAGGTAAAGATCAAATTAAAAGGACTGTATTTTACAGAATGTAAATTGTTTATAGTTCTGAAACATTTCATTAAATCAAGATTTTTTTGGAATAAGATCAGTACTTTTTACACAAATAGTAAACACATAGATAAACAATGATGTCTATGATAGTTAAAACTCCAAAACTGTGGCAAGATAATATCAGCATAAATTAAATGATGCAGAAGAATATAAAATTCAATGAACAACACTGTAATATGTGGCAAAAAAGCTCTAAAAATGTCCATATGAATTAAATGCATGAGTTCATGAAATGAACTCAGTAAAAATAGTTCTTAAAGAAGGAAGTAAGTTTTTAGTGTCTCCAGAAGCCTGGTAATTGAGACATGAGCCTGAATTGGTTTGGATTTTCATGGACCTCTTTAGGAGTTTGAGGAGATTTAGTATGTCACCAAAGATATTGCAAATTTCTATAGATGTGCAGTGGAGAGCACTCTGACTGGTTGCATCACAGCCTGGAATGGAGGCTCCAATGCACAGGATTGCAAGAGGGTGCAGAGGATTGTAGACTCAGCCAGCTCCATCATGGGCACAACCTTCCCCACCACTGAGGACATTTTCAAGAGGTGGTGCCTCAAGAAGGTGGCATCCGTTATCAAGAACCATCACCATCTGTGACATGCTTTCTTCTCGTTACTACCATGAGGGAGCAGGTACAGGAGCCTGAAGACACACATTCAATGATTCAGGAACAGCTCCTTCCCCTCTGCCATCAGATTTCTGAATGGTCCATGAACCCATGAACACTACCTCATTATTCCCTTTATTTTGCACTGTTTATTTATTTTGTAATTTATAGTAATTTTATGTCTTTGCATTGTACTGCTGCTGCAAAACAACAAATTTCATGTCCTATAAAACAGTGATAATAAACCTGATTCTGATTCTGATTCGGACCTACACCATTGGAAGGAGATACCTTCAAGTTTTGGGATGGATGGGTAAATAAGGAAGTCAGAATCAAACCAAAATGTAAAATCCAATATATTTGGGATTTATACATACTATAAAAATGATGAAAAAAGTCAAAAAGAATTAGGGTTCATAATTTACCAAAGCCAGGAAGTAAATCAGAGCATTAAAAAAACTAAGTCATGGTGGTTATTAACAAGAGAGTTATACAATGTGGGAGGGAAAGGAATTGTCAGCGTTTCACTTGAGACCCTGCATTAGGACTGGGAAAGGAGAGGGAAGATAGCCAGTATAAAGAGGAGAGTGGTAGGGGATGGGATAGGGGTCAGTAGGTGATTGGTGGACCAAGGTATGTAAGTACTCAGAGAAATGACGATAAAGCCAATCTTGAATCTTGAATCTTGAAGGAGAGGTGAAGGATGATGGAGCCAGGTAGGGGAGGTGGAGAGGTGAAATTGAGAGGCACAGGCAGTTGGATGATAGGTGGAGGTATTCAGAAAAGAAGGAACAAAGAAAAGAGGCAGATGGAGCCAGGCAGGGGGAGGGGAGGGTGAAAGTGGAGACAACTGGGAGGGTGATCAGCAGGAACACAAAGGCTACAAGTACTGGAATCTGATAAGGAAGGAAAGTAATAATGAGAATTATTAAGGGAGAGTGAAGTGCAGATGGAACTAGATTGGGGGGGTGGGGCGTGAGATCCGGTGGGTGAAATGTGTGGGAAGTAGGTAATTGGAAGCAGGAGGGGGATGGGGATGAAAATGGGTGATGGAGGTGGTGGAAGGCGATAAACATGGCAAAACTGGAGGTGGATCGGTGGGGGGGGGGGTGGTAGACACAGGAAGTAAGGGTTACCTGAAATTGGAAAACTCAACGTTCACACCGTTGGGTAGTAGACTACCCAGGTGGAATATGAGGTGTTGCTCCTCTTGTTTGTTTTGGGCCTCAACCTGGCAGTGAAAAAGGCTGAGGTGAAGAAGGCAAGTTGGTGTGAGAATGGGAAGAGGAGTTGAAATGGCATGCAGCTGGGAGCTCGGGATGGTCATTGCAGACAGAGCGCAGGTACTCTGCAAATCTTTGCCTAATGACTCTTGGTCTTAGAGGAGGCCCCATCAGGAGCACCGAATGTAGTGGATGAGGCTGGAGGAAGTGCAAATGAATTTTTGCCTCACCTGGAAGGGCTGTTTAGGTCCCTGGATGATGGTGAAGGAGGAGGAGTAAGAACGTGTTGCACCTCCTGCAGGAAAGTGCCAGGGGCCACAGAGGTGTGGTTGGGAAGGAATGAACGGACCAGGGATTCATGGAGGCAGTGGTCCCCGTGGAAGGCGGAAAAGGGTGGGGTGGAGAAAATATGACTGGTGATGGGACCTTGTTGAGGCTGGTGGAAATGACAAAGGATGATGTGCCTGACGCGGAAGCTAGCACGGTGCACGGTGAGGACTAGGAGAACCCTCATCTCTGTTTTGTTTGGAGGGAGGTGGGGTAAAGGCAGAAGTCTGAGAAACAGATTAGTGGTTTGCAATGCAACAGAGGGACACCAACGTAGAAATTCACCAGAGCCCATGAGGCAGGAGTTGGTGGAGGGGGAATTAATCCATTGTAGCATGGTATGCCAGAGAATAGTTACTCTGTAATAGGCCCACTGCTTACATATATAGTTAGGCCAGAAGCTTAAGCCATCAGATAATACTGAATCATCCTTGCACAAGAATCGGCCTTCCTTTCACATGGTATTACAGTGTGGAACACATTAAGAAAAATAGGCAAGTCTGGGCAAGAACTTGGTGGTTGTGGGACACATGGTCAAGGGATAGATGGGAAGGTGACGGACTGGAGTGGGGAAGTGGCAATAATCAGGGATGGTGGGGTCAATCATCACCAGTTAGGGAAGTGGGCAGTAGGTTTACTGGATCAAGGATCTGTAACAGGGGTCGAAATTAGGAAGTTGGAGGTTGGGGGGTTGTTTTCCAGGTAAGGTCATGAGCAGAGGTTGGGTGAAAGTTGTTTGGTGGGATGGAAGTGGAGGGATAAATGAGGCCCAAGGGAAGCAGATATTAAGTACTTCATAGGGAACCTTCCTGAGAGGTCCATTGCATCAGAGTGGGAATAGCTCAGCAAGATCCCCACTAAGTAGCAGCGCTGCAATGGCAGCAGCTCTGACAAAGCTTACTTGGGAATAACTGTGCCAATTTTCAGGTGTGATTCAGAAACATATGGATTAATTTTTCTGTAATTGGTAATTGGTTTATTATTGTCACATGAACCGAGATACGATGAAAAACTTTGTCTTGCATACCATCCATACAGATCATTTCAAAACATAACATTGACATAGTACAAAGGGAAAACCAATAACAGAATGCAGAATATAATGTTACAGTTACAGAGAAAGTGCAGTGCAGGCAGACAATAAGGTGCAAGGCAATGACGAGGTAGATTGTGGGGTCAAGAGTTCATCTTTATCTTACAAGAGGTCCATTCAAGAGTCTTCCACAACGGGATGGAAGCTGTCCTTGAGCCTGATGGTACATGTTTTCAAGCTTTTGTATCTTCTGCCCGATGGAAGGGGGGAGAAGAGAGAATGTCCGGAGTCTTTGATTATGTCGGCTGCTTTCCTGAGGCAGCAGGTAGTCCATGGAGGAGAGGTTTGTTTTCATGATGGACTCAACTGCGTCCACAACACTGAATTTCTTGCAGTCTTGGGCAGAGCAGTTGCCAAACCAATTTGTGATGCATCCAGAAAGGATGCTTTCTATGCTGCATCTATAAAACTTGGTGAGGGTCAACAGGGACATGCCGAATTTCCTTAGCCTTCTGAAGAAGTAGAGGCGCTTGTGTGCTTTCTTGGCCATAGCAACTATGTGGTTGGACCAGGACAAGTTATTGGTGATGTTTACACTTAGGAACTTGAAGCTCTTAACTATCTCCCCCTCAGCACCCTTGATACATACAGGGATGTGTACTCTGCCCTACTCCCTGAAATCAATGACCAGCTCTTTTGTTTTGCTGACATTGAGGGAAAGGTTGTTGTCATGACACCATGTCATTAGGCTTTCCATCTCCTTCCTGTACTCTCGTCGTTAGTTGAGGTTCGGCCCACTATGGTGGTGTCATCTGCAAACTTGTAGGTGGAGTTAGAGCAGAATCTGGCCACGCAGTTGCGTGTGTATAGAGATTAAAGTAGGGGGCTGAGGACGCAGCCTTGCGGGACACCAGTGTTGAGGATAATCATGACAGAGCAGTTGCTGCCTATCTTTATTGATTGCGGTCTGTTGGTCAGGAAGTCAGGGATCCCATTGCAAAGGAAGGTGCTGAGTCCCAGGTGTAGGAGTTTGGTGATGAGTTTGTTTGGAATTATGGTATTGAAGGTGGAGCTGACATCAATAAATAGGAGTCTGACATAGATGTCTTTGTTATCCAGATGCTCCGGAGATAAGTGTAGAGCCAGGGAGATGGCGTCTGCTGTGGACCTGTTTCAGTGTTAGGCAAATTGCAGTGGGTTGAGATTGCCTGAGAGGCTGGAGTTGCTGTGTTTCATGACTCACCTCTCAATGCACTTCATGATAGTGATAGTCATTAAGGCACATTACCTTAAGTTTCTTTGGCACCGGGATGATAGTGGTCTTCTTAAAGCAGTTGGGAACCTCAGATTGGAGTAGGGAGAAGTTAAAAATGTCTGCAAATACTCCTGCCAGCTGATCCATGCAAGATCTGAGGATACAGCCAGGGACTTCATCTGGGCCAGATGCTTTCTGTGGATTCACTTTCCGGAAGACGGATCTAACATCTGCAACGGTGATTGTGGGTACAGCTGCATTGGAGGCTGTCAGGGTAGGTGATGTAATTTCATTGCCCTTCTGTTCAAAACGTGCAGAGAATGCATTGAACTCATTGCAGCAGGGTGCATTGTTGTCAGCAATGCTGCCTGACTTCATTCTGTAGCCCATTATAGCATGTAAGCACTGCCACAACTGATGGCTGGGCTGGGCTGGGCTGGGCCTCAATTTTGGGCTGGTATTGTCTCTTGGCATCCCTTGATAGCTTTACAAAGGTTGTACCTCAATTTCCTGTATACGTCAGGATCACCTGATTTGAACACTGCAGACCTGGTCTTCAGTAGGAAGTGGATCTCTCGGTTCATCCATAGCTTCCGGTTGGGAAACACCCGGATTGACCTCTTTGGTACAGACTCGCTGATGAAGTCTGTGATGCCAGTGGCATACTCATTTAGTTTGGCTGCTGAGTCCTTGAATATGGACAGTCGACTGACTCAAAGTAGTCGCATAGAAGCTCATCCATTTCCTCAGACCAGCACTGTACACTTTCTGTACTGGATCCTCACAATTCAGTTTCATTTTGTACACAGGAAGAAGGAGCACCGCCTAATGGTCTGATGTACCAAAGTGCGGGCAGGGGATGGATCAGTAGAGGCCTTTAATGATTGTGTAGCAATGGTCGAGGGTGTTTGGGCCTCTGGAGGGACAGGAGATGTGCTGATGGTATTCTGGTAACACACTCTTGAAGTTGGCCTGGTTGAAGTTACTGGCTATGATGAACAGGGCCTCAGGATATACTGTTTCAAGGCTATTGATCACGAGGTATAGTTCATTGAGTGCGGGCTTCATGTCTGCTTGGGGCGGGATGTAGACTGCCATCAGGATAGCTGAAGTGAATTCCCATGGCACTTCACCATTAGATATTCCAAGTCTGGTGAGCAGGAACTCATCTGGACTGTCATGTCCGAGCACCAGGAGGATTTGATTAGGAAGCCATCCACCTCTTACTTTGCATGAGGACGCCGTACAGTCCATCCAGTGAATTGAGAAGCCTTCGGGTTGTTAGCACTCTAACTAGGAGCTTGAGCCAACACAAGGACATCTGCATGGAAAACATGTCATCAGCCCAATTACATTTGGTAACTGGAAGTGCCTGGTTGAATTTCCCAAGCAGTGCATTTCTACCCAGAAGCCATCTTAGTTACAATTCATTTTCATAGAAGTATCAATTTCCATGTAAGTAAGACTGAGAGAAAAAGTTCCACAAAATCCAATTTCTGGGCAACAATTTTCACAATATTTTAGTTGAATCTGAATCTCATTGTGCACTGCTCCTCTCTAAGTCATTCTAATTCCGTAGTCACTGCCTGGTTAATTTATTCTATTCATGTTAAGATTTACACGCTGCTCTTTGCTGCCACAGTACCATAGTAACCCCAGAATAACTCTTCATATATTTGGGGAAGCCTCAATAATCCTTTTGTTAACTTGCTAATGATATTTCCAGATCTTGCACTTCAGTCATTCCCAAGGTTATTGCATGGATGAGAAATACCATTCTGCCCATCTTAATTCATCCCTCCAGAACAACATACACTTTTCCCATTGCTGCATCCAGTCACTTCTTAAATTATTCCAGGTTTTTAGCCTCCAGTCTGCCAGGAAGCCCAATTCTATTCTTGATTACACTCTTGTGTGATGAACAACTTCCTGCTATAGGTCTTAAATCTGCCTTTTACTAGTTAAACTTTGACCCCCTTCTCCTCCTCCTGCCATTTCGAGTGTTGTTCCAGATTAACCTTTTCCATACCATTGAACTACTTTATGAGATTCTCTTAAGGTCACTACTCAGGTGCCTCCTCAACAGGCTGCAAAGCCCACATTTTCCAAACTCTTCTCACAACTCACACCACTAATCTGGAGATTAACTTTGTAACTCTGCAGTGCATATAAATAGAATTTCAATGTAACCAGCATTTTAATGGCTCCCTTGTGATGTGGCAAACAAAACTGAATGTAATACTCAAAATGTGATCAAACCGTAGAACTGTACAGTATAGACATGAATGTTTCTGAGCTATATTCTTGTGCTTTAAGAAGTTAGATATTCTGCTGTTTTTGTTGACTGCTTTTCTGCACTGATAATATTTAATGGATACTGAATACAATAACTTAAGCTCTACATTTAAGCACAATACCCTGGGATCATTTATTTCTTTCCCCATCCAAAATTGCACCTTTTCATGCTAACTTATCAGCATCCTTTATAGGTGTAATGTACAAATGTTTTGTTTTATTTGCTTTCCTGTTCATTCCAGTGTACTTTTTTTTAGAATAGACGGGAGGGCTCTGAACACTCAAGAAGATCAGAATTGTCTTTTCTTTAGTTTTGTGTGTCTTTTATAGCAGATATCCATGATCATTATCGCTGACAAACAGCAGAACCATTCCCCTAATAAGTTTTATTATTATAGACAGTGATTTGTCTGGAGGTAATTAAAATTGTATTTTCACAATCGCAAACAAAAGATGCATTAATATTGTAACAATGGTGCAATAAAATTAACTATTTTTTAAACAAAAGCTGTCAATAAAAGTTGTCTTACTGAGGTAGAATGATGAAATAAATGTTTTAAGCTTGCATTAGAACAGAAGATGAAAAATAGTTTTAGTCGTACTTCAGTTGGAAATGAATATTCCTCCTGCCAGAGATCAAATTTCACCTTCACAGAATACATTTGTACCATGCAAAAACTGGCAAAATGTAAATAAAATCCAATTAGCATTGCAATAGGCCGAAGTTATGGTCAGCTCTAAATCCACTGCCATCATTAGGGCACCTTATGTGCAACATGATTTGCATCAAAGCCGATGCTCAGGGAAAGGGAAATGAAAATCAAAAAACCGCAGATGCTGGAAATCTGAACTAAAAACAGAAAATGCAGGTCAGGCAGCATCTATGGAAAGAGATATGGTTAACATTTTAGGCCCAGGACCCATCATCAGAACTGGGAAGAATTGAGTTTGAGGATAGTGTCACGAACCAGCAACAAAAGAAACACACTGAGCATGATTTAGTGTTAAAAACTATTTTATTAATCACTACTTATGATAATACGTAAAATAAAAGTAAAAATATTAGTATGTTAGAATTCAAAATGTTAAACCTTGAACGTTAACCCCAAAAACTAAACTCTTCGTGTGTGTGTGTGTGGCAAAGTCCAAAACTCCCAGTTCCGGAATGGTTCTTAAAAGTTCAGTTCCGCAAGCCATAAGGTGAAACATGAGCAAGGGCTTCTTCAACAACCACCGTTGTCAAAAGATAAGACGTAGACGTAGAAAAACATAGAGAGAGTAGATACGAAATCCAAATGTTCCACGATGGAACCCAAATGACACTTCAGTGTTTACTCGGTAGTGACTTCCTCACCCCGAAAAGCATCCGAATCGTGGTCGTCCACACACAAATACCTGTTTCCTTCTACAGGTCAGCAACAAAGTGAACTCCACCGGATTACTTCCAACTTCCATACATGGATTTCAGTGGCAGACACAGTTATTGTTTCTCATCCATCGATAGAGAAAACTAGCAGGCTGGTGTCTCTCTCCCTTCTTTCTCTCTCTCTCCTTCTTCTGACTTCTTCAACAACGTTATTACGTCCTTTATCTTCTATTGACGTAAGCACGCCCCACACACACATACACACACACTCTCTATCTTAAAGGGACTTTCACTGAGTCCGTAACAATAGGTTGTTATTCTCAACATGGCTGAAGAGTGGAGCTTAGAGTGTCAGAGGAGGTGAAGGCTTATTTTTATTTGGCAGTTGTAGGTAATAGTCATACTGTATTCCAGTGTGAAAAGGTGCAGGACGACAGGGATGGTTGGGAGGAAAGCTCCACTCAGCAAGGGCACATTACTAGAGGATGCCAAAGGAGAAGAAAAAGCATTTTGACCTTAAGGGCTTAACCCCCAACAATCTTCCAGTAACAACCTTCCAACTCTCCCTGTGTCTGGAGGCTAAGATTTTCAAAACAAATGGTCACTGAGGTCTGCTACTTTCAGCAATGAGGTCTGACACTCACTGTGGACCTGTGCCTGGACCACTCTATGGGAAGATGAAGGTAAGTGTCTTAAACATCTTGGCACCTGGATCACTTCATTTAGTGACAACTGCCTTACACCAAGTCTCCCAGTTTCCAGCTTACTGCCACCGTTGTGATCTGCTAAAGGCTTTCTACTCAAGGAGACCGGAATTCAGTTCCTTCTTCTTGAGAGCAGCAGGTAGCATGAGCATGCAGATTTGGCTAAGACTGTGGTCTTCCTGTGAGTTAGGGGAGTGATTGACTGTGCATATGTGGAGCTATGGTCTCACCTGTGAAATTTGATTTATTTTGAAGCAGAAAAGGTTGGCACATCCTGAGGGACAACATCAAAAGATAACGCTCAAAGTTGCGCACCAGGGAAGCTTGCTTGAGTCCTTCATTCTGAGGTAATCTTGCCATATTTCAGCTGCACACCACACCAATGGATGGCTCTTCACTGCCATAACTCGATTAGTCAGGTTCTGCCCTTTACTCCAGAGGTTATTTCCTGCTTTGCTGTTGCTTACTGCGGCCTTCATAACTTGGCAATAATAGTCTGCCCTTGTCCACTATGCAGAAGCAGGGGAAGGGCAAGGGAAAGGAGGAGGAGTAGCAGGTGAAGGGAGGGAGAACAAAGCAGTAGACAGGCACAACAATGAGTGACCTCCTTTAGACATGGACTGCAGCTATAGAAGGGCAAAGCGAAAAAAACAATCCATCTCCATGGGAACTGAAATCAAAAGAGAGTATTAGAAATATGCAACTGTTTGACATAACCAGAAGATGGAAGTTGGCAGAGTTAAAATCAATTTCAAAACTGAACACATCAAGATTTGGAATTTATATTAAAATAAGCACGCAAAACATCGTAAATTTAGTAACAATTACAGCTACAGGATGTGTCAATTTTTTGAAGGATATGGTCACCAACTTGTTCTGCTCCTCAGGTAAGAGATAAGGACTATGATGGGGCAGTTTTGGGACTACTCTCTGGGAAGATGAAGGTAGCAGTGGACTTGAACATCTTGGCATGTGGATCACTTCATTCAGTGACAACTGCCTTACGCCAAGTCTCCCAGTTTCCAGCTTACTGCCACAGTTGTGATGTGGATCTACATTGAGGTGCATGTACATTGAGGCGCATAGCGTGGTGTGAAATAGCTAGAACAATGAGAGAGTGCAACACCAACCTTGCTCAATGCATTGCATGCAGTCAGGAGTCCATCCTTTTCAGAATGGAGTTTGTGGTCAGTTCTACGTCAATACCTGTGGACCCATACACAGTGCAGTGTCTGATGGCTTCCACAGCAATAGTACTGCTGGAGGGTTCCTACAATGTAATAAACAGTTTCCAAGTTTCATAATTCCTCTTTACATAAAAAGTGGTATACAACCATTTGTACAACAGCAGAAATTCATTAATGAAGTTAGTTGAAACATTGCAATTAAACATTGCAAACATCGACAGCCATGGTTTTAGGGAACGCTTCCTGTAGAATACAAAGTCTAAGCTGTTGTTTTCAGGTGGTGGTTGTGCACTCCACAATACTACAAAAAAGGAGAAAAACTTTGGTGAATGTATCACAATGTAGCCAACAGTGTATTTAATTTGAGAATTGTGGTTGTGAATGTTGGAGAAGCGGTAAATGTGTGCAGGTGTAGTGGGGCAAAAGAGTGTTAGGCAGGAGTGGCCACTGCTAGAGATTGTTGTTGGATGTAGTATGAGGCAACATGTGAGATATTCGATGTATCATTAAACATCTTCCAGTACTGTAGCTGGGTTCTTGGGGCGTTGTTCCTGGTATTGACTTTCTTGACAATCTCATCTCAATGTTATTTATTTTTGGATCTGGAAGAATCTCTGGGCTCCTATTCATGTAGGGCCTATCTTACCTTCACCGCCTTTTTAAAAATTTATACAGCACAGTAACAGGCCCTTCCAGTCCAAGGAGCCCACGCTGCCCAATTACACCCACATTAACCTACTAACCCGTACATCTTAGGAATGTGGGAGGACACCGGAGCACCCGGGAGACACCCACGCAGGCACGGGGAGAACGTACTAACTCCTTACAGACAGCAGAAGGAATTGAACCCCAATCACTGGCGCTCTAATAGCTACCGTGCTGGAACACCATAGTGGAACAAAGTGTGTCTCTTTGACTAATATCTCTAAACCAGCTCTACAGAATCAGTGCGCCTGTTTTCAAGGTGGATTTGATATATGGCAGTGATGGGTACCAAAGTTATGCAGTGGTCTTCAGCAGTGGTTGTAGGTGGTGAGTAACCCTTTTAAGAGATCTAAAGGATTGATTTTAATCTGTACTTGTTCCACTCAGCTGAGAATGGAACTTTCCATATTTTTTTCAAGCCAAATATGTAATTTTGCTTGTACTTCCATCTATAATCTTTTAATTCACACAGCCAAGGAAATCAGAAAGTAGAAGTACTAAACTACATTCTCTTAATATGAGTTTTGCCTAAATACCTGATTATGAACATAGAAAAATATTTAGATTTCCAATCGTCCATCATCAAATATATATAGCTCAGATAAAACCCTCAAAGCAACCTTTGCATTGCTTTTGGAGAGACTTCTGTTACAAGCTTGTCATATTTGGCATAACTTTTTAAATTCAAACAAGCCAGTTACTGAAAAAAGTCAACATAATTGATTCAGCCAAATATTTTATAGAGGAAATTGATATATAAAATGAAGTAAGAATGAAAAATAACAGTCAAATCTGGTGCAAATTTATTACAAAGGAATAAAAGCATGAAAAACTGATGCAACAATACCCAGCAAAATAAAATGGGCACTTTTAACTGTTTATAATAGGAACAGATTGGATAATGATCAATTTTAACCACATTTTGTAAATGTTAGTAAAAGATTGAAGAAAGAAAGAGAATTTAAATTTGTTGGGCCAAATTCTCAAGGTGACGTGGCTTATTGAGATTTCAGAATAGATCTGTGTAATCGACAAATCAAGGCTCTAAGTACGAAACATGGAAATGTTAACATTAAAAATAGTTATGCAGAGTAGTTCTATTCAAAGGAGCAAGGAAAATAATTTCATTTCTTTATGCTCATGTAAATAGCAAATTCCATGGTTGAGAGATTAGATCAAAAAGGAAACAATAATTGTTTTAAACTAAAGTAAAATTGATTGCTTGACAAAAATATATTCTATGATGTATTTAGATTAAAATTAGTTGTTCTTGGATAAACATTTATGCTATTAAACTTCCCAGCTGTGATAAATTGTAAATTAAGAGAAATAAAACTTGTTAAATTTTGAAATAATATCTTACTATAGGGGGACCTGACTGGATAAATGCATCAGAATGTGCATGTGACTGCACTGGGTTATGGTGATGATGAAGTAATCAGGAGGTTATATATAAAAAAATCACCATTGCATGTGAAACAAAATCAATAAATCCTCCAACCCGTGGACTAGTACCAGAAAAATTGCCGCAAAAGCTGCTGGATCTTAATAACTGTAAGATGTGCCCTTCAGGAAAAAGTAGCTGCTATCCCATCCTGTCTGCCCTGCAGGTTTACTCTTGCTGCATTCCAAAGTCAACTGCAACTTGGAAACTAAACAGAAATGCACTAACGCCACATCAGCCCACATCTCGAGAATAAAATTAAGAATACAATCCATGAAAGTTCTAGGTTTTAATTGTAAATCTAGCCCGGCTAAGTAATAATGGCATAGTCGAGGCAGCACAATTATAAGTTCACAATCCTGAACTTTGTGGTTAGAGGATAGAAAGGAAATTAGCCAAGTTTCCTCAGCCGAGGAGTATAAATTAACTTCCACCACCAGACAGTAAACTAGGCAGCAGTGGATTTAATGGAAAGGAAAATCCAGTGGGGTATAGAGGGATGGTCAATTATTATGCCTAAAATCTGATATAAAAACAGAAAATGCTGGAGATACTTAGGTCAGGCAGCATCTGTGGAGAGAGAAACTGAGTTAACGTTTCAAATTAATGACCTTTCGATTGAACTAACAGTCAGAAAACAAACTTGTTTTAAGTTTGAGAGGAGGACCATGGGTGCTGGGGGAGAGAACAAGGGCAATATTTGCAACAGGTGGAAACCATGAGACTAAATTATGCAAATAGTAGTGGTGCTGGTTGAAAATGGGTGCTGAAGGCTTGTTAATTGCAACTGATCTGCAAATTGAAGGAGAAGAATGAGGTCAGAGAGAAAACAAAAACAAAAGTAATGAAAGTGTGGGATGCACTGCACTGCAGATACCAGAAATCTGAAATAAAGGAGAATTTTAGAAATACCCAGCAGGTCAGGCAGCATGTAGAGTCAGAGAGAGTCATAGAGCAATACAACTGAGATTAGGGCCCTTCGGCACAGCAAGTCCATGCTGCGCATGGTACCCACCCATCTCGTGCCGATTTCCTGCGTTCGGCCCTCTAAGCTCCACCCCTCTGTCTACCTATCCAAGTGCTTCTTAAATGATACTATTGTACCTGCCTCAACCACTTCCTCTGGCAGCTCATTCCATATACTCACCATCCTCTGCATGAGTTGCCCCTCAAGTCCCTTTTAAATCTTTCCCCTCTCACCCTAAATCTATGCCCAGTAGTTTTGGACTCCCCTACCCTGGAAAAAAGATTGCTACAATCCACCTTATCTATGTCCCTCATGATTTTATAAACCTCTATAAACTCACCCATCATTCTCCTATGCTCCGAGAAATAAAGACCTAGCCTGGCCAACCTCTCCCTGTAACTCAGGCCCTCTAGTCCTGGCAACATCCTCGTAAATCTTTTCTGCACTCTTCCCAGTTTAACCACATCTCTCCTACAACAGGGTGACCAAAACTGTACACAATACTCCAAGTGTGGCCTCACCAACGACTTATACAACTACAATATAACTCCCAACTCCTGTACTCATTGCCTTGACTGATGAAGGCCAGTGTGCTATATGCCTTTTTCACCAGCTTGTCTACCTGTGACACCACTTTCAACAGATTATGCACTTGTACTCCTAGGTCCCTCTGTTCCATTATACTCCCTAGTGCCCTACCATTCATAGTATAAGTCCTACACTGGTTTGACTTTCCAAAATGCATCACCTCACACTTTTCTGTATTGAAATCCATTTGCCACTCCTTGGCCCACTTCCCTAACTGATCAAGATCCCCCTGTAATCTACGATAACCTTCTTCACTATCCACAACACCTCCTAATTTCTTGTCATCCACAAACTTACTGATCAAGCCTTGTGCATTCACATCCAAATTATTTATATAAATAACAAATAACAAGGGTCCCAACACTGACCCCTGCGGCACACCACTAGTCACCGGCCTCCATTCCGAGAAACAACCTTCAACCACCATTGAGACACAAGAGATTCTGCAGATGCTGGAATCTAGAACAACACACACAAAATGCTGGAGGAACTCAGCAGGTCAGGCAGCATCCATGGAGAGAAATAAACAGTCGGCTTTTCGGGTCGAGACCCTTCATCAGGACAACCACCACTCTCTGCTTCCTACTTCCGAGCTAATTTTGAATCCACCTAACTAGCTGTCCCTGGATTCCATGGGACCTAACCTTCCAGACCAGCCTACCATGTGGGACCTTGTCGAAGGCCTTGCTAAAGTCCAAATAGACAACATCCACTGCCCTACCCTCATCTACCTTTTTGGTTACCTTTGTGGAGAGAAATGTTGCAGAGTGATGAACTTTCATTGTAACTAGCCACAGAGATCAAAGTGGGTTGCACGGGAAGATGCCATGAGATGCAATGTCTGCCTTTACACCTCGTCCCTCCTGCCATTCAGGAATCAAAACAGTCCTTCCAGGTGATGCTGTGATTCACTTGCACTACTTCCAATTAAATATTATACTTTTGTGCTCATGGTGTAATCTCCTCTACACTGAGGAAACCAAATTCAGATATGGTGAGCACTTTGAAGAACACCTTCATTCAGTCCACAAGGTCTACGCATTGCCTCTCACTTTAATTCTCCATTCTAATCTCTCTGTGTTTTGCTTCATATGCTGTTCCAGTGAAGGCATTTTACAGTCCTTGGAACCACGTGGAAATCAGTAACCAGTCTTGTTAACGTATGTCAGAACAGGCCAATTCTAATGACAGGTCATCAACCTGAAATATTAACTCTGTTTCTCTCTCCACAGATGCTGCCCGGCTTGCCAGGTATTTCCAAAATACTATTTTATTTCAGATTTCCACTATCTCTTGGTCTCCACACGAACACTGACATTTCCATTGTTATTTCCACCCCTCCACCTTCTCTACAACTTAAAACATACTTGCTTTCTAAGTTTTCCTCGTTCTGATGCAAGGTCAACAACCGGAAACGTTTCTCTCTCCACAGCTGTTGCCTGATTTGTTGAGCATTTCCAGCATTGCCTATTTTTATTTCTCCACTATCAATTTACTGCACGGCGGTGAAGGTTAGAATTTATTATCTTCCAACTGTTGTCTTGACGGAAAGTGCATGGTTATGGATATTTGATGGAAACAGACTGAGTTTGGTGCCTTTGAAGCAAGGCACCAAATCTTCTGCTTCTTAGACAGTCCCTTGGCATTGACAATGATTTGTACCCACTTTGGTTTCTGATATGACTGATGAAGTCTATTTGTGTACCACAGACTCTTCCAGAAATGGTGTATAAGATTCTTGATGGAGCTGGCAGGTGGGTAATTTGGGAGGTGGTGTGCCCTTTTGGTCATTAATATGGGGCATCTGTGTGTTCTCTTCCTGAATGCTACTTCTCCATTCTAGCTGGTCGTGGGGCAAGGATGCAAGTGGGAATATTGTATTTATTTCAAGGGAGGTCTTGAGCTACCTGGTAATTAATCTCTTCTTACGACTGAGGAACAAATAATCATTGAGTCGCTTTACACATGAACAATTGTTCTGGCTGCAAGTTATGTTGTAAATATTTTCAAAATAAACATGTTCACAAAACTAATACTTCTAGCTGGAAGAACATTTTTTTACATTGTAAAGAGGCACCATGGGGCAGCTGACATCTGGAATTACACTGCAGAATAAGTCTCTATTTTCATGTGAGGAAGAAGAATTGAAACGTTAATGTTGCCACTGAGGTTTGGAAATTATGTATATTTTACCTATTAAACTCATAAATATCATAAATCCAAAAATAATGACAATGTTCATCAATGATTCAACATGCAATTTATTACTAAAACTAAACATTAAAAAAAGAAATGTATACCATAACAGAAGATCAGAATAGTTCAGTAACAACATGTCAGCAATTAATTGCACAAATTGGTCAATCTACACCTTTAATTCTGAGCATTACGTTGATTATCTGTTAAAAAGGCTCATTATTTTGGCAGTAAAATTGATCACAATCTTTATATTAGCTTCAGGTGAAGTAACTATAAAATTAGTTTTATTTATCATCACTTAAATTTTCCATGAACTGTACTTTAAGCTATTCAAGCAAAAGTTTTAAAATGCTTGGTGAAGAACTCCTGAATTTCTTAGCAATGGGAATCAAAAAGTCAATTAAAAAGCAAAATTATATATTTCCTCATCATTTTAATTAGGTATGCAAGGAAAGAGCATTTGTGTAAAATTATTTTTTTGTTAGCTGCACAATGGGGTGGAACTTTGTGCTTGTACTTCTGACCTTGTGCAGGAATTACATAAGAAATCTTAAGTGGCATTAATACCCAGTTATGCCATTTCTCCAGATTCTGGCCATGTCAAATACAGAAATCAGCAGAACTATGGAAACTTTGATCATCCATATAGATTTAAAATAAATCATTTCTCACAAAATTGAAATAAAGTATAAAATATGTGTTAGGCATAAATATTGTCATATTTAAAAGTGATAAAAATCAAAATACATATAATTGTCAAATTTTATTTCTGCTAATTAGTAGCTTAAATTTAAGCTTCCAAACAATTTAGAAAAGATTGAGGTAATAGTAAAAATGATCATTGTGAACATCTCAAATCGTATTCATGAATATTGAAATAATGAAGCAGAATTTCCAAAAGGTTCACACCAATGTTAAAATGAGAAGTTGTGTGAGCTGCATTGGAACTCTATCTTCAAAACTCTGGTTAACATTTTTAAAGGTTAAAAGCCTTTCTTTAAAATGACATTTGTGCCTGTCTTGCCATCAATATGAATACAAGCAGGATCATACATAGGTTCTTATGTCATCTTCTAGTTTCTGTGGGGAGTTTATCAGTGATTTCTCAGCAAGTGCTCCCAATTAACGAGGCCTGCTTAATAGTTTGCATTTATAAAATCAAGTAAATTGTTCATAATGTCACAAAAGGTTCACAAATTGTACTTATTTTGTGGGGAGAAAAAGGAGCTGAGCACACATGTGAGAAGGATTAATGAAAGAGGCTTAAGCTTAGGTTTTGATGAGACTTTTGAAGGAAGCAATAAATGGTATGAAGGCTGTGGTATTTAGGAAGCATTTCAGATAAAAGGATTAAACCAGCTGATAGATTCATGGTTTAGGATGACTGAACGAAAGGAGGATGAAAAAGAGATCAGAATCAGAAAAGGCAGCTTATTGTTAAGGCAGAAATAGGGCAAGGGAAGGTCATGGATTAACATAGAAATGATGGCAGGTACTTTGAAGTGAATACATTTGGGAGAGATGAAGAGAATGAGGGTAAAATGAGAAGTTAGTATATGGGTAACAGAGTTTTCAACAAATATAACTCGTGAATGGCAAAATTTGGGAAGTCAGCAAAGCAAATGTTAAACTTATCCAGTCTGGAATTGGCAGATGCCTGCATTTATCATACAGAGCAGTGATCAAGTGTGGTTGGAATTAACAGAGGCAATCAGCATTGAGAAGGTAAGGCAATCTTGATGCCAGCTAGGATTCAGTACTGAATCTCATCTCAAAGGAGACATAGTCGGCATTTTGTTTACTTCAGTTTATATGAACTGCTAAGAGAGACAGGGTGTGTTAAAAATGTCTACAGTTGGAGTAGATGCCAAATATGAAAATAGTCTTATACATGTGTTGAATAGCTCACATAAAACTAATGAATTGGCTATCAGAACAGTGGTCAGCAGAGTGGCAACATGAAGATAGATTTGGGTGGCATCATTATACCAAGCTTACAAATCATGGAGCAAGGATAGTAACTGGTGTGGAGAAAATTGTTTGTTGGAATGGCTGGAGACTTGAGATACACACAAGGAGATTGTGAGAGGCTGGAAAGAGAATACTTTGCATTTTATTTCTTAAAATAAAAGGTCATGGATTTGGAAACCCCTGAACTAAAAGATCATGAATTTGGAAACTCATGAAATGAAAGTTCATGGATTTAGAAACTTCCATTTTGAGAGTCTCTGCTCTGATATTGTCCCTTCCCAATCCCTCCAATATTTGTTGGAATTGGGCAAAGTTATAGCATGTGTTCACTGGAACAGCTGTGGAATTTCAGATCCAATCTCTGAAGCAAAAATAACTGAGAAGTTGATTTAATTTTTAAAGTGTTATTAAAAATCACAACCACTGCACAGAAGCCAGAAACAATAAAATGAGTTTTTTTCATTTTTCTGCTTTGTGTCATTTTATCGGAGTAAATCAGTTATACCCAACAGTCAATTTTCATTCCTTGGTTGTTTGGATTTATTTGGCAGCTTGATTACTTTGGTTTACATGAACGCTGGTGGACAATCAATCTGTCTGGGAGGAAAGTACGCCCACAGATGTCACAAGGCACGAGTTGGTCTTGGGAACTTCTCCAAGCTGCCTCATTTAAAGCATCAACATCATAGGTACCTGTACCTGGGAAATTGAGGGAAAGGAATGAAACAAACATACCAGTGCTATGTGGAAAACAGATCTGCTGAATATTTTGAGTAGATGAGGAACCAGCTTAGATGGCAATCTTCGTTGGCATGGACCAGTTGGGCCGAAGGCCCTGTTTCCATGCTGTATGACTCTATGATCTGCTGAACATTTTAGCAAGAGAAATAAAACCTCTCTATTTCTTTTACTTCAAGATGTCTATTGTCAAACACAAGCAAAATGTGCATATAGATCCCATCCTACACACTGACTTTTCAGCATTTAATGAAGCATTTGCTTGGGGCAGTTCTACGAGAATGAAGTAGAAATTATGTAGTGGCACGAAATGTATCAATTTCTGTCACTACTTCCTCAGGAGTAGTGAAGAAGGTGGTGAAGAAGGCTTTTGGCACGCTGGCCTTCGTCAGTCAGGGCCTTGAGTATAGAAGTTGGGATGTTATGCTGCAGTTGTACAAAACGTTGGTGAGGCCACATTTGGAATATTGTGTTCAGTTTTGGTCATCCTGCTATCAAAAAGTTACCATTAAGCTGGAAAGAGTGCAAAGGCGATTTACAAGGATATTGCCTGGACTCGAGGGACTGAGTTATGGAGATAGGTTGAACAGGCTAGGACTTCATTCCTTGGAGAGTAGGATACTGAGGGGTAATCTTATAGAGGTGCATAAAATCATTAGGGCACAAATAGGGTGAATACACACAATCTTTTTCCCAGGGTTGGAGAATCAAGAACTAGAGGACAATAGGTTTAGGGTGAGAAGGGAGAAATTTAATGGGAACCTGAGACAACTTCAGAGGGGTGAAGAGGGTGGTCTGTATATAGAATGAGTGCCATAGGAGGTGGTTGAAGCAAGTACATTAACAACATTTTAAAGGCACTTTGACAAGTACATGGATAGGTAAGGTTTAGAGGGATATGGGCCAAATGTGGGCAAATGGGACTAGCTTAGATGGCAATCTTCATTGGCATGGACCAGTTGGGCTGAAGGGCCTGTTCCTACGCTGTATGACTCTATGAGTGATCATTCATGTTCAAAGGAAAACAAAATGTATGTCCAAGTTTGCTTTGTGCTGATAAGGCACTAGTAAGTTTAAAGAATCCTGCAGATATAAAGATATTACAAAGGATTTTGGAATTTTTTATATTGCTGTTCCCAACTATTTTATCATCTTTCTTTGTGTAACTTGGAAGGTGGTGTTATCTTATACATCTCACTTCAGATAAGATACAATTCATGTCCACTTGAGAACTTCCCAAGGTATAATTGTCACACTATTTGCGTGCATACATAGGGATGCATATATGAAAGGACATACAATTAGTCTAATTTCATGGTCTCCTAAATTATTTGCAGCCAATGAAGTATCTTTTGAAGTGTAGATTTTGTTGTAGAGGAATTACAGCAACGCAATAATAACCAGATAATCTGCTTTAGTGATTAGCTTCTATCCCACGCTGATAAGACTATTGAACGGTGATGAGATGGACTCTTGACCTCACAATCCTCACCTTGTTTGACCTTGCACCTATTGTCTACCTGCAATGCACTTCCCTGTAGCTGTGACACTTTATTCTGTATTCTGTTATTGTTTTTACCCTGTACTACCTCAATGCACTCTGTACTACCTCAATGCACTGTGTAATGAATTGATCTGTACGATCGGTATGCAAGACAAGTTTTTCACTGTACCTTGGTACAAGTGACAATAATAAACCAATACCAATACCAGAGTATGGCATCTCTTGCAGTGTGTCACTCCCTCAGTGCTGCACTCCTTTGTCAGCTTACATTCTTATCTTTGAACCACAATCTTCAATGTACGAATATGATACCATAATCACAAAACCAAAATTTTGTGGAACCAGCTGCCAGAGAAAGTAGTTGAGGCAGGTACAATAACAACATTTAAAAGACGTTTGGATATGTACATGGATAGGAAAGGTTTAGAGTGATATGGGCCAAACATGGGCAAATGGGACTAGCGTAGGGGGGCACCTTAGTCAGCATGGATGAGTTGGGGCAATGGGCCTGTTCCCATACTGTATTATTCTATGACTTCCATAACCAAAGACCCCACCCACCCAGGACATTCTCTCTTCTCTCCTCTTCCATCAGGTAGAAGATACAGGTGCCTGAGGGCACGTATCACCAGACTTAAGGACAGCTTCTACCCCATTGTGATAAGACTATCGAACGGTTCCTTTATACACTGAGATGGACCATGACCTCACGATCTACCTTGTTGTGACCCTGCACCTTATTGCACTGCACTTCCTCTGTAACTGTGACACTTTACTCTGTACTGTTACTGTTTTTACCTGTACTACATCAATGCACTTTGTACTAACTCAATGTAACTGCACTGTGTAATGAATTGACCTGTACGATCAGTTTGTAAGGCAAGCTTTTCACTGTACCTCGGCACAAGTGACAATAATAAACCAATACCAATACTTTATAAAATATCCTCTATAAATTGAAGTAGTGTGATAAGTAAGGTAGATCCTTAATGTTGCTAGGAGCAAACGTGTTTCCAAAGCTATCCATGGTCTAGGATATATCAGGACTTTATCAATTAATTTATGCAGGACTATGGAAACAGCCAACTAAATTCCATCCTTTCAGTCTTGCCAGCCTCCATGTTACTATAATAATAACTGCTGGAACTCTAGCAAAGTCTGACTTACTGAACGGAGGTTGAAAGTGTAGAATGTTACTCAAAACTAAAAATATTTCACCAATCAAAGGAGCAATTTTCCCCACCTTCCCTTGGCCGCTCACCTCAAATAGGGGAATGGGAATAGGGGTGGGGATGAGAGAAGGGAAATCAACTGGTATTGCAGCATCTGAAGGCTACCACTATCTTAAAAGATCATCAGCAGACCACCTAGATTGGAAATGGGATCATTATGCTACCAAATGACAGAAGTGGAACCCTCCGAGCCTGATTCATAAGCCAGATTGTCAAAAAAAAGATATTTTGTACCTAATTCCAAAATGCCCTCCTTACAAAGTGAGCCACCAAGGGCACATCTATATTCTTTCCAAAGTGTTGGAAGCCATAACTAACAGAGCCAGCATAAAATTTCCAGTACATAAAGGCAGGCAGGTACACTTAGTAGCTTGGGACCCCTATCATTTAACTGAAAAATATGGAAACACTCCTGACTCTTCAAACAACAAGGGTCCTGGGCAGATCTTCAGGCCTATGCTCTGTAATTGTTTTGCTGCCCGAACTCTGTCATTATCACTATTGTGGTCTACCAGCTGTTTACCATGGAGGGCTTTGTATTTTTAAATTCTTCTTAGTAAAGACATCCCATAGCATCAGTTGTAGATTGACCACTTTGTCTTCCCTATCCCCTGTTCTGGTGAGATTGTGGGAGTTTCCTTCTATAAGACATGAATTTTATGTGCTTGTAGTAGTCAGGGTACATCCACATACCTGTGCCAATATGCTAGATAGATAAAAAAACAAGAATTAGAAGTGAAATTGGAGCAAAAATTCTGGCTGCAGGGTTAGAGGATTAAGATGACATAATGTTCTTCCTCCTCATGCTATTGAACCACACAGGACTTGCCAGCAAATCATGTCATAAAGCATTGAAGTTGCTCCTTTCTTTGAAAATTAGAAGTGAGTTGTAGAAATCAATGCCCAATTCCACTGTTCTATATTTTGCACAGAAGGTGAACAAGACATGTCAGATCACTGGGTTTCTGGTATTGCCAAATTCATGTGCTCCCTGTTTACAAGGTACTGGTGCAGAGATATTAAGCAAGCATGCTAAACAGTAAGGCAGTGGGAAGCACACAGGATGATGCACAGACTGGCCAGCAGGAGCTGAGGTAGAAGGTGAAAAGACACATACTGTCCTCTGGGAAATATTAGCCTAGGCTAAATGAACATTGAAAGTCAGATCTCCAGGTCCTGGATGTTTACGATAAGGATCCTTGCAGAACATTACATAAATGTGCAGGCACTGGGGATGATATGTAAGGTGCTATAGATATCAAAGCAATTGGAAAGCCTACCAACTAAGATGCATGGATTTTCAGAAATACAGTGCAAACTGAAACATTCTATACTTGTAGGATGGCATATTGGGAAGCCCCAGTATTTCTCATATTTCCTTACAACAATGAAGAAGGCCATTTGGCCCACTGAATCAATGCTAGCTCTCAAAGCATTCCCTCACTTATTTATCTGTAACCTATTCTCTCTCAGATTCCCATTAATGTCCCTTTGATTCCCCTACCACTCACTAACACTAGGAGTAATCTACAGTGGTCAATAAACCTAACAACCAGCACAAATTGAAATGATAGAGGAAACTGGAGCATTCAGGGCAAACCCACATAACCATAGGGAATACATGCAAACTCCACACAGTGAGCACCAGTCTGAACCCGAGTTGCTGGAGCAGTGAAGCAGCAGCACTACCTGCTGCGCATGTGCTGCCTAATAAAAGCCATAAAGATGGAAGACCAAAAGTAAAGGTAAATATTTTGTATAAATCCAGTATTAAATATGTTCCACAGGAACTCCCTTTAAACCCTGACTGAAGTTGCCTTCAAATAAAATAAGTCTATCGTAGAGAATGCTGTAGAATACGAGCTATTTAAATCCCTGTGAATCCTCCCATATGGCCCAGTTTTAAAATTATCTTACTGTGATGTCTGATTCTTTCTTCTTGTTCCATGGGCCACTGTTGGAATGTTCTGATTGGCCTGACCTGCTGGATCTGGTCTTCATCAGCATCATACAGACCAGCTGTTGTGCATTATTCATGACAGCTAAAGTTCCAGGATTCTATTGAATCCCTCATGCATTCCACACTAGAACTAACTGATTCTTCCAACTGGGAAGAGGCTAAGTTGGAAGTGTATTGATGCACAAGGGAAGCAGGTTCCATTTGACCATATTTGTAAATAATTTAGTCTGTCTTGATTTTCAGTGACAGTGTATAATTATTTTCATGGAAATATATCAGAACCTCTGCAAGCAGCGATAAAAGTTAGATCAAAAGGCTAATACAATTTCTGTGCATTGTCAACAAGATTAATAGAAGTATAAAGATCAAAGCACTCTGTGTGACCATCAACTAATTTCATTTTAAATCGATGATGATGTGGAGTTTGTTTTGGATCCATGGATACAAATAACTTGGTGGCAGACTGAATTTGTCATGGTGGGGGATGAAATTAATGAGGAAGGGAAAGGTGTGTCAGCAAATGTCAATCTTGTTGCTAATTGCAAATTGTAATCCTGATGATTATTTGTTGAATCCATTATGTCACTACAAATATGTATACAAATGCAAATTGATTTGTGTAGAATGTGTTTATATATGGTTTTGATCAAAAGAAGTAATAAATCTCTTTTTGTTTACACAACCCCAAAGTTTCAACAATCATTTACTGGATTGAAAAAGCATCAATCACTAGTTTTTTTGTTCGTTGGTCGGTTGTGATTCAGACCTTCTCCCAACACTACAGCCTATTTTATATAACTGTGCCTCCCGCTGCTCATGATCTGAATTCTCAACATCTGTGATGTTGGTTCTCCATCAGCTGTGGTTTTGATCTTCTACTGGTTGCATTGGAATTCAGAACATCAAAGGTACTAACATCTGAAGCCAATTCCTTAGCTTTTGGAGTTATTGCCAGTAATGTTGCTAATAAGGGAAATAATTAGTGGCTGATGGCTTAGCACAGATGTGGCTCGAGCCTTGCACTGAGTGATATTTAATTTCCTATCATATTCATTTTAGAAGTAAAGAATAGACTAATCAGTCGGAAGACTGTTTTACATGCATTAAGCACCCGAATAGGCTTAATAATCAAGGTAAAAGCAGCTTTAGCTTCTGAAACAGCTGTCTTGAAATCAGAGACAATGTAATAGGAAAGTACATTTCACTGACTGCACCACCATCATTGTGGATGAAGTCTTGGTTAGTCAGCAAGTTAGACAATGAAGAAAATTTAACCAATAGTTAGAAAGATTATGCTGTTACAGAAATAGCTCTCAAATATGTCCTTTAATTGAAAAATAAAATGATTAAATTGCTATTTAAATGGCAGGGAAAGGTAAAGTTCATCACTTAAGGATGAGCACGTGAATGATGAAAAAATATTGTATGAAACAGCTAAAGGATCTTCACTAGTCCACAATGTAATAATGAAAAGGTGAAAGGCAAATAATATTTTCATTCTTCTAAAATTTGTTGTAAAATAGAACCATGCGAGAAGCTGTAGGACACTCAGGAGCAGACATATAGCAAAACAGGTGTAGGATGTAATATATCTGCCATTGAAATTTATTAAATAATCATTTATAAGTCCTCTTCAAATGAAGCGGCCCATACCTGCGTGTCCTAGACAATATTCAGGCATGGGATGATAAGTGGCAATATCTGTGTCATAAACATGTAAGACAACAACCTTCTCCAACAATCAACCTACCCTTGATATTCAATGCATTATCATTGCTGAGTCCCCCACCATAAGAACATAAGAAATAGGAGCAGGAGTAGGCTATCTGGCCCGTCGAGCCTACTCCACCATTTTGTAAGATCATGGCTAATCTGGCCATTGACTCAGCTCCATCTACCTGCCTTTTCCCCCATAACCCTTAATTCCCCTACTATGCAAAAATCTAACTGTGCCTTAATTATATTTAATGAGATAGCCTCTATGGCTTCCCTGGGCAGAGAATTCCATCGGAATTTCAGAGAAAAGCAGTTCCTCCTCATCTCCGTCCTAAGTCTACTCCCATGAATCTTAAGGTAAACATCAACAACCTAGTGCTCATAATTGATCAAAAACTCAACTGGGCTAGCTAGAAATGTAATGTATTTGCAAGAACAGCTCAAAGGAAGGGTATCAGCTGAGCAAAAGTCCAATGACAACAGTGATAGGAGAGTAGATAGTGAGGGAAATAAACAGGTGTTTGCTGGATGATGTGTTGCCCCTCCCCCTATGCTTGAGTTGAAGAACTCACAGAGTGGTTGCAGGGCATGCAAAGAGTCTGTCAAATAAGGCAGATGAACTAAGAATGTTGATTAGAGCATAGGAAAATGATATTGTTTCTTTCACAGAGATATGGTTGAAAGAAGGCAGGAGTCAGCATTCCAGGGTATAGAATCTTCAGGCATGAATCAGGTAGGGGAAGGGCAATAAAAGAGGAGGTGGCATTGCAATATTAATGAAGGAGTCCATTACTGCAGTAAAGAGAGAGGATGTCTTCACATGAGGCCATATGGGTAGAGCTTAGAAACAAAAAGGGAGTGATCACTTTGCTGTGGGTTTCTAAAGGCCTCCTAACAGTCAGCGGGAGAGAGAGGAGCAGATATATAAGCAAATCACAGAGTGTCAGAAAAACAGGATGATAATAGTAGGAGATTTCCACAGACCCAAAATTAACTGAGATCATCCTAATGTGGAAGGCTTAAAGGGGTGGAATTTTTTAAGTGCCTTCAGGAGAGCTTTTTGAGTGAGTGAGGAAGGGTAGCACTAGACCTAATCTTGAAGAATGTAGCCAGGCGAGTGGCTGAACTGTAGGTGGGAGAGTAGTTTGGAGATAGTGACCATAACAGTAAGTTTCAAGGTAGTTATGGAAAGGGATAAGTGTGGACCCAGCAAATAAGGTCTTGAATTAAGGAAGTCTGATTTCAATTTTTTAAGATGAAACTTGGCAAAGGTAAACTGAGAGCAGCTAATTGCAGGTAAGTCTATATCTGACAAGTAGGACTCGTTATAAAATTAAATAATAAGATTTCAGGACCATCATGTTCCCATAAGGATGAAGGGTAAGCACAAGTCCAAGGAGCCCTGAATGTCAGGGAATATTGATCTTGAATAAAAAAGGAAGCATATCCCAGATTTAGAGTAATGAAAATGGGGTTGGGGGAGAGGGCTTAACAGGTGTATAGAAATTGGAGGGGGGGGGGTACTTAAAAAAACAAATCAGGAGGCCAAAGAGGAGTACAGAGCATCACTGGTGGACAAGATTAAGAAAAAATCCTAAAGTAATATATCCTGAGAGTAACTTTGTAACCAAGGAAAAAGTAAAGTCTTTCAGGGGCTAGAGGGGTAACTGTGCATGGAGCCAGAGGACACAGGTGAGGTCTTAAATGACAATTTCTCCTCTGTATTCACTAGGGAGAAGGACGTTGTAATTGGAGAATTCAGGGAGGGGGACATTAAAAAGGAGGAAAATTTCAATGTCTTAGTGGGTTTATAAGTAGGTAAATCCTCAGTAACTAATGAGATGTATCCCAGGCTGCTATGAGAGGCAAGCCAAGGAAACTGCTGGGGCTTTGACATAGATTTTTAAATCTTTGCTGGCCACAGGAAATGTGGCATCCTCAATCAAGAAGGGCAGCAGGGATAAGCCTGGTTAGTACAGGCTTGTGAGAATAATGTCAGGGATAGGGAAGTTATTGGAAAAAAATTCTGAGGGACAGGATTACCTGTACTTGGATAGGCAGGGATTAACCAAAAATAGTCAGCATGGTTTTGTTAGGAGGAGGTCCTGTCAGAATATTTGCCTGAATTTTTCAAAGAGGTCACAAATTGTATTGATGAAAGTCTACATGGGCTTTAGTAAGGTCTTTGACAAGGTTCCAAGTGAAAGCCTGTCCAAAAGATTAGAGTAAATGGGACCCAGGGTAAGTTAGCAAATTGAATCCAAAATTAGCTTGGTGATAGGAGGCAGAGGGTGATGTTGGATGGTTGTTTTGTGATTAGAAGCCTGTGACCAGTAATGTATTCACAGTGATCAGTGCTGGAATCCTTGTTACCTATGTTAATGGTATGGACGTAAATCAGGATGCACAATTGGTAAGTTCACATATGATGCAAAATTGGTGATGTTATTGATGGTGAAGATGGTAGTCTTAAACTACAGGATGGTATTGATGAGTTAGTAAGATGGACAGAGCAATGGCAGGTGGAACTTAATCCTGAGAAATGTGAGGTGATGTGTTTCCGGAGGGTGAATAAGGCTAGGGAGTAGACAATAAATGATAGGACCCTTGTTAGTATTTGACCTTGGTGTACAAATTCAAGAGTCCTTGGAGATGGCAGCAAAGGTAGATACAGTGGTTTAGAAGGCATATGGTATAAATGCTTTCACTAGGCAGCATAGAATGTAAGATTAGGGAGGTTATGGTACAACTTGGTAAACTATTAGTTGGGTCATAACGGGACTACTGTGTGCAGTTCTGGTCACCACACAATAGGAAGGATGTGACTGCACTGGAGAGGGTGCAGAGGAGATTCACCAGTCAGGAATGGAGCATTTCAGTTGTGAGGACAGACTGAACAGGGTGGATTTATTTTCCTTGGAACGGAAGCAGCTGAGGGTGGAGGGAGGCAAGGTATACAAAATTATGAGGGGCATAGTGAGAAACTTTTCCCCCATTACAGAGGTTGGTTGGAATCTGGAGGGTGTAGTGGAGGCTGAGATTCTCCCAACATTTAAAAAGTATCTAGACAAGCATGTGAATTGTGAAGGCATAGAAGACTACAGCCCAAGTGCTAGAAAATCAGATTAATATAGATGGCTACTCAGTGGTCAGCACCGACAAGGTGGGCCAAAAGGCCTGCTTCTGTGCTGTATGAGTCCATGGGCTTTATGAGTGTGCACCATTTATAAAGTGCACTGTAACTACTATACCAGGCTATTCCAACAGCACCTCCCAAATCTATGACCTCTATCACCAATAAGGACAAGTGCAGAGAGTACATGGGAACACCACCATATACAGATTCTCCTCCAAGTTGCACACCATCCTGACTTGGAAAAATATTGCCGGTTCATCATCCGACCCAGCAGCATTGTGGGAGCGTCTTCGCCCCAGCAGTTCACCACCATCTTCTCAAGGACAGGAATGGGCAATAAATGCTGCCTTTGCCAATGACACACAGATCCCAAAAAAGAATAAAAACATTTAATAAGCTTGCTCTAACTCTGCTTATTGCAGCCAAAAGACAATAGAGGAATTTATAAAGGGACTGGTGATCGCCGTTAACGTCAGTGACTTCTGAACCTATGGAAAAGTACACATTTAGCTTGAATGAGCTATAGTATTCATAGAAGTTATCATCCTAACATTAGTAGATCTACTTTCAGGTCATTAGTTCCTCAAGAAATTCCTCAAGTAACCACAGCTTTCAAGTATGCCTGCAGCATCAACATCCTCATCTTCTCATTGTATTGGTGCTTCTCAGCTTATTACTAGTACCCAGATGGTAATTTGGTGCCATTTCTTTCCCCAAGACTTCACCTACAAGTGTTTCTTCCCTTACAAATGTAAACGTTGAAATGTATTAAAAGTAAAATACAGACACCTAAGATATGTTGTCCTTCTGTACATGCTGTAACTCCATGTTGCTCATATCCTGCTGTGTATCCTGCATCCTGCTGTGTAACAGGTATGTGGTTGGGGCGGTGAGATCAGGCATTTCATGCAGCCAAATGGCAGGTGTAATACCCACCTGAAAACTTAGAAAGATTAAAAATAGATTTGTGGTTTGTAATTGGTTTTGTTGGCAATTAACCAGTAGTTGTTGCTTGTACTGGTTTTAGTGGAAGCAGGATCTAGGATGAGTGGTGAGATTTGTACAACTGGGGAATATTGTCAACAGTGCATTTAATTCAAGAATATCTTATATAAATGTGGCGCCATTGTTTAAAAAGGGGTAGCAAATACAAGCCAGGAGACTACAGGCTGGTGAGTCCAATATTGGTGGTGGGTAAATTGCTGGAGGTGATTCTGAGGAACAGGATCTTCCAACATTTGGAGAGACAGTATCTGATTCCGGACAGTTAACACAGCTTTGTGTGTGGGAAGTAATATCCGACAAATCCAGGTGGTAACTAATAGGATAGATGAGGGTAGGGTAGTAGATGTTGTCTATATGGGCTCTAGCAAGGCCTTTGACAAGGTCCCTCATGTCAGGCTAGTCTGTAAGGTTAGATCGCATGGGATCCAGGGGAAATAGCGGATTGGAATCATAATTAGCTCAGTGGTAGGAAGTAGAGGGTGATGGTTAAGGGTTACTTGGACTGGAGGCCTGTGTCTAGTGGTGTGCCGCAGGGGTTGGTGCTGGGACTTGTTGTTTGTAATTTATATAACCGATTTGGATATGAATGTACAAGGCATGGTTAGTAATTTTGCAGATAATACTAAAATAGGTGGTGTTGTACATAGTGTAGAAGGTTGTGAAAAATTACAGGGGGATCTTGATCAGCTGGGTATGTGGGCTGAGGATTGGCAAATGGCTTTCAATCCAGATAAATGTGAGGTATTGCATTTTGGGAGATCAAACCAGGGCAGGACTTACACAGTGAATGGTAGGGCCCTGGGGAGTGTTATGGAACAGAGGGACCTTGGAGTGCAAGTGCATAGTTCGCTGAAAGTGGCATATAGATAGGGTGGTGAATAAGGCGCTTGGCAGACTGGCCTTCGTCAATCAGGGCATTGAGTATAGGAGTTGAGAAATTATAATGCAGCTATTATAAGACATTGGTGAGGCCACACTTGAACTATTGTGTACAGTTTTGATCACCCTGTTACAGGAATGATGTTATTAAACTAGAAGAGTGCAGAAAAGATATACCAGGATGTTGCTTGGACTTGAGGGCCTGAGTTACAAAGAAAGGTTGTGTAGACCAGGACTTTATTCCCTACAATGTAGGAGATTGAAGGGTGACCTGAAAGAGGTATTTGAGATCATGAGAGGCATAGACAGGGTGAATGCACTGTCTTTTTCCAAGGCAGGGCGTGCTAAAAACAAGAGGACATATTTTTAAGATCAGAGGCGAGAGATTTAAAAGGGACATCAGGAGCAGCTTCTTCACACAAAGGGTGGTGCATATTTGGAATGAGCTGCCAGAAATAGTGGTTGAGGCTGGCACATTAGCAACATTTAAAAGCCATCTAAATAAGTACATGGATAGGAGAGGTTTAGAGGGCTATCGCCAAATGTGGGTATATGGGGATTAGCTCGACATGGATGAGTTGGACCGAAGGGCCTGTTTCCGTGCTGTATGACTCTAAGACTCTATCTGTATAAATAGTGGACAGAGAAATTCTGCTTCTGAAGTTGAAATAAACAATTGAAAACAGCTCCTCTTGAAAATCTTTCAGGAAAAATGCTCTAAAACTGTCTACAATTGGTGGGCTGAGGGAAAAAAGTACAGCCAAAACTTTCTGAAGATGTATTTAATGAATTAATTTGATTATTTAATGTCCTAATTTCCCTACAACTGTTAAGAAATTTTACACATTATTACACAATTTACATTATTTACACAATTTTGCACATGGTCGCCTCATTATAGGAAGGATGTGGAAGCTTTAGAGAGGGTGCAGAGGAGATTTACCAGGATGCTGCCTGGATTGGAGAGCATATCTTATGAGGATAGGTTGAGTGAGCTAGGGCTTTTCTCTTTGGAGAGAAGGAGGATGAGAGGTGACATGATAGAGGTGTACATGATAAGAGGCATAAATCGAGTGGACAGTCAGAGACTTTTTCCCAGGGCAAAAATGGCTCACACGAGGGGGTATAATTTTAAGGTGACTGGAGGAATGTATGGGGGGGATATCAGAGGCAAGTATTTTACACAGAGAATGGTGGGTGCATGGAACGCACTGCCGGCAGAGGTGGTGGAGGCAGATACATTAGGGACATTTAAGAGACTCTTAGATAACCACATGAGTGATAGACAAATGGAGGGCTATGTGAGAGGGAAGGGTTAGATAGATCTTAGAGCAGGACAAAATGTTGGAACAATATTGTGGGCCGAAGGCCTGTACTGAGCTGTAATGTTCTAAATATACAGCCAATCTGCTGGAAATTTTAACTTGAGCTACAACAATATAAATCTGCCTGGAATGGAAAATTTGATACAGGAAGTTTAACCTAAGGACATGTATGTCAGAAATACCTTTTTATAATGCAGAGTGACTGCTTGAAACAAACCGTTCAGAATCAAACTTAAAATGCTGACACTTTGCCATAATTTTTTTATAATTATGTTACAACAGAAACATTAAAGAACTACATCTAATTTGCACCTACCCTTGATAGGCCTGACTTCAGGTTTTTTGGGCTCAGGCCTCCTGAGATGCTTTGGAAGCTGGTCATTTTCAATGTGCCATTTTTTTAAACACTGGGGCTCATGGATACTTATAGATGTAGTTCCATATTCTCGGCCACAAATGTAGCAGATCACTGTTCGTGGACGTCTAGCTGCTGGTGGCTAGAGACAATTGTTAAATGTCAGTCTTTTAATACTAAACTAAAATGTACTGCATAATTCAAAAGCCACAAGGAATTTAGAACATGCATCTGGAACTGAGCTAAATTGGGTAGCAATGGTAAGAGTACACCAGCATATTTGCTTGCCTTACACTTCCCAATCTAAACAAAGCCTTCAGATAGCAAAACCAAGCCAAGGTGTGAATGTGCTCATGTCATTGGATGGCTTAGTTAATAGGTTCAAATGCATATTCAGACATATCTCCATATTGTTGTAGGAACAGATTACATGAAATGTGTTCCTTTACCAAAGCTGACATGAATATTAAGGTAGTCGAGAAGGACAAGGCTGATTGTTTTTTTGTAGTTTCCAGGCTTTTAGCCACAGAAGAAAACAACGTGAAGAGGGATAGGATGCTTCGAAAATCAGAATGCTAAATAGTGGATCTCTTGTAGGAGGAAGAGCCACAGGTTAAGGACAATATCCACAGAGAACTCCACAAAGACCCCTTGCTGATCATGCACTATTTCTTGTAGTTACTAATAACAATTTTTGTATGTTGGTCTATTTGCTAGCCATTGCAGGTATGCCAGCAATGTCACAGGTTCCAATGGGGTCTTAAGCACTTCAGGGAAACCAGTAGATTTAGTGTACTGGATTTCCAAGAAGACATTCAATATTGTGCCATGCAATAACTATACAACGTAAGAGTGCACAGAATTGCAGGTAATATATTGGCATCAATAGGAGGGGTGGCTAACTAGCAGAAAACTGCGAGCCAGGATAAATGGGATATTTTAAGATTGGCATAATTAAGTCAAATTATTGATGTCATGGTTGAGGAGTAATTCCATACACTGAATTAATGAGTAAGTTCTTAGCAGGCATGCAGAAACATGCATGATCTTTATTATCATCTTATTTTTAAAATATATATTAATAGGTCCCGTGTGAAATTCCTTGCGTTTCTTTGCTGGTCCTCTTTTTGTAAGCAGCTCTCTGTGTGAAATAGCTCTTTGTAATCTTTCATACTTCTTGCTAGTAGAAAATCTATTCTTAAAACTGGGACTAACTATTTTTGGGGAATTTTCCTCTCACTTCCTCTTGTTTCTGCTTTTTTGGACATATGTATATGTTTTTCACTTCCCTGCTTGTTTGGGGGATTACAGTACCTCTGTTATGTAGGAAAAGGTCAAACAAAGGTAAAAAAGACAGTGAACTTGCATTAAAGATGCTAGTGGCCTTATTCAGTTTTGAATAGATGCCAACTGCAGGTCCTCCCCAGGTAATGACAAAGTTCTGTTCCTGCAAAGTGATCATAACCCACCAGTTTGCAACCAAGAAATGCGGCCAGGAACCAAGTTCCCAGCCAGCAGAAGATGCCTGCTTCTGGCAAATCCATCTCCCCAGTCTCCCAGGCATTCATGCGCATGTACGGGCTGTACACAAGTCGGGCATTCATAACCTGGAGAGGACCTGTAGTGGGTTGGAGTTGGTAGCTAAGGAAATGACTTTATGAGAAGGACCAAAGACAACAGCTTTGGACATCTCAGTATTCGGTTAAAAGTACATTTGATAGTTAAAGTTTACTAACACACAATACTTTAAAGCCAAAACCCATCCATATCTACTTTCAATTCTGTTAAAAGTAGAAGAGAGGAATGGACTTTATCATTCTGCTAGGATTAGCATCAGCTAGTAATTATTTAGCAATGACTTACCAATAAGTTGATTCCAATCTCTCAGATTCTCTCATTGTATTTTGAAGATCTACCTTCCATAAACTTCAGTTCATACATAACTGATAACCTGTGCCATACTGTCCAGCTGCCCATTATTCAACAGTCTTGCAAAGTTAAATGACACTGACCATTAGCATGTTGCATTTAAACTCCTTATCTTCAAATCCACTGAAGTCTTTGCCCACCTTACATTTACAATCTTCAGCAGCGTTATGATACTTTTAATAGAATAATATCCCCTGAATCAGGCTTTCAGTGTACTGCTCACTCATTCTGCTATTTCTGTGGTTTTACAGTACATTTGAAATACTTGTTAGAAAAGGTATTGAAACACTTACAGATTTGTAACTTGTACTTGACTGAGGTGTTTTGAATGATGCACCTCCTCCATCATTTGATTTACAGCTTCTCTGGTGTACAGAGAGTCGATCAGGTTGGAATGTTCGACCACAGTTTTCACAGGGAATAAGCTGGGCATTTGGGCTTTTGAAAGCTGCTGCATTTGAAGCATTAACATCAAGTGAACCATCTGTTTTGATTGTCTCTGGTTTTTTGGGTTCTGGTCTTTGTTGGTGCTTTGGTAATTTCTCATTCTCAATCCGCCATTTCTCCAGGCACTGAGGCTCATGAATGACAATTGAATGCAATCCAAATTGCCTACCACATATATAGCAAACTCTCTGAAGTTTTGACATAGCTTTTGTTTTCAATCCTTTAATCTTGATATTGAACTACTGTTGTGGAAAGTGTTTTCAGTTTTAAATTTCTTGAGTGATAGTTGACAGTTTGCTATGGATATCCAATAGTTATGATGATGATTATATGATTTGAGTTTTTACATGATAGAAGTTAGTGCTGTAAACAAGTATGGAGATAAGTTTAATGAGTTAATTATGGTGCCACATGAAGATGTCCTACAGCTTATCTTTTCAACTGTTTACCTCTTTTTCAAGTTGTGATTAAGAACTAGGCATCAGTTAAGAGTCTTTTTTCACAATTTACACATGCTGAAAGCTGATTGTCTGTACTTAGACTAATTTGTCGAGTCATGTTTTATTTCACAGTTTGTAGTGGTTATAAAAGGTGGAAGAACCTGAGGCTTCATAGAGAGTGTCTGAGAAAGAGATACAGTGTTCAATTAAAAGGTTGCGTTATTGGGAAACAATATATTTTATTATCATCACATGCAAGAATCTACTATTTACAGAACAATCTTTAATTACTTTTGAGAAAGCCATGCAAAATACAGTTTAAGCTGCTAAAAATATAAAAAATTAATGAACATTTTTATTATCAAATGGAAACAGTTCAAATCAGCAAAAACATATCACAGCATGTTTTGTATATTATATATATTTTATACATTAACATTGTTTGATTTTGTTTATTACTGATTTGAGGAAATATTAGGGCTGGAATTACTATGAGGTTATTAACCTATTTCTTTTCATGTTATCTTCAAGCAGGAGCCTTCCCAAGGACTACTGTCACACATTCACCCCACTTGGAATTACCTTATCCAATTATCAATCTTCTAACAGAATGATGGAATATTAACAGAACAAGAAGCCATTCAACCTTTTAATTTTGATCCAGGTCTCTATCAGAGCACTGTACCCATCCCACTCATCTACCTTTCCCCCAGATCATGCAATTTTGCTTCTTTGAAATACTGATCCAATGCCCTTTTGAAAGTTGTGACTGAATTTTTCTCCACCATCCTGTTACACAATGCATTCTAGATGCTAACGGCTCACTGATTTTCCTTATTTACCTACTTCAATCACCTTAACTCTATGTGCTCTGGTTCACAATTCTTCAACTAATTGAAACAGTTTCAGTCCACCCTGCCTAGATTTCTCTTTATTTTGAACATCTCTATTATATCTTCTCTCCATCTTCCCCATGGAGCAATCCAATGTATCCACTCATTCCCTATAATATTAACTGCTTATTCCTCCAGTATATTATGATTGTAACTCTTTCCTAACTGTTCACATCCTTCCCAAAGTGTAATTATCAGAACTGGATTCAATATTCCAGTTGTGGGCTAACCAGTGGTTCATAGCAGCACAACACAACTTTATATGTGCAGACAAATTAGAAAAACACACAGAATAATAATCATGGCAGATTAATTTATCATAAAGGGAATGCAAAGGAGATAAGGGAATTGACTTCTTACAGTGTATAAAGGACCAATTTCTAACGTAAGATGTAAAGGATCTAAAAAGGGAGGATTTGCTTTTGGATCTCATAATGGGGAATGAAATAGAATAGGCAAGTAAAAGTAAGGGAATATCTAAATAAGAGGGATTTTAGATGATAATAGAGAAGGACATAAGTATGACATAATTAATAGATTGGAGAAAAGATGATTTTGAGCAGCTGAAAATAGAATTAAAGAGAACTACAAGAAAATAGGCAACAATATTGGCAATCAACAATGAGAAACATTTAAAATGGTGTTCAACTGCATACAGGAAAGTCATATTCCACTAAAAGGAAAGGAGAAGCTAAACACTCATGTGACTCTTTGGAAGAATAATGTATCAGGGAACAATTGAGGACAAGGAAAGAGGTGCTCAATACATACACAGGTGCTAGAGGATTGCATGATAAGAGTGAACACTGAGGATGAGGAAGGAAGTCCAAAACAATTAAGAAGGCACAGAGGAACTATCAAACTAAATTAATAAAGTAGTAAACTATTTCACAGATATATCATCACAAGAGGAAGGTTGATATAGGAATAAGGTCTTAAAGGATGGAGTGGATAATAACACAAGCTATGAGACAAAGCTGAAATAGTAAATCATCACTTTGCTTCAGTATTTTCCACGGACATAACATTCAGCCGAATGCTGTTTCGATATCCAATATAATACTTGCTTTTACACTTTATGCCTGTGAGCTTAATTTTTCACTTTCTGATTTTGCTCTGCTGCCTTCAAAGATTTCTTCACTTATACACTCAGATCTCTCTGTACACTCACCAATTTTAGAAATATACAGTTTTTACCTTCTTCCTAACAATATGTATCACCTTAGACCTTTCAGTATTAAATTTCATTGGCCATATGTCCAACCATCCAATCAAGTTGTCTATGTCTGTCCACGTACATCACTATCTCCCTCACTATTTATTATACAGATTTTAAGCCTTCTGCACATTCTGAAATTGTTTTATGTACATGCAAATCCAAGCCACATAAGATAAAAACCAGCAAGCCCAATATTAACCATGGGGAACCCCACTTCTGCCCACCTTTTTCCACCCCAAAACAAGAATTCATCATGACTTTCTGTTCACTCTCAAGAATTAAAAGATTTGGAATTAAGCTGATTGGCAAAAACAAACAGAAAGTGACTTGAGGAAAGTGATAAGTATCTGAAAAGGGAAAAATCCAGGGCTATGGCAGAGGGTGAGGATGTGGGGACGAGTTGGATTGCTTTTGCACAGAGCTGACAGGAATTGAATGGGCCAAATGGCTCCCTCCTATTGCAGCTATTCTGTAACTCAGTAATTCTGTAACTCTGTGAATGAGGCTTATGGCTAAAACTTGAGTGAGTTTGGGTCATGGGGTTGCTATGTACTCAGGATTTGTCGGTAGGACGAGAAACAGCAAATGCCAACCCTGCTGTCACTAGAGGCACCTAATATTCCACTGTGTGCATGAATTACTGACCTTGTTCCATGCACAGTTCACTGACCTTACACCACCGTCAGCTTCCAGCCATTGCCTCCCTGTATCCCATGACAAACTGTGGGTCCAGCATTGAGCCTGCCACTGGATCCCATCAGCATGGTTCACCAGGCACAGGGAGGCAGTGTTCCACTGCAACCACGGCAACCATTGTGGCTACCAGGTCAACATTCAAAGAACTTTGCCGTTCCCTAGCAACACAAGCAACACACAGAGCATGGTTATCCACAGTGAGTGCAAGTTGCAGTGAATGCAAGACTTCTCCAAGCAGTTGGCAAACATACTTTGCTATGGTTACCTTGACCTAAGGGAAGGTCCTTGTTTACCAACAGATTTGTTCTTAACTGTGTTTGTTTTGTCAAAAATGCATTTAAATATTTCATAATTCAATAAATGAATGTGGTCCATAGCTTGGCATGTGTGTAGGTTCACAATGCTACAGATTGTAGTGCTAATTGTTTGATTTAAACTGATGGAGAGTGCATTTGCAAATGGCAAAAATCAGATAATAAATAAACAGTAGCATGAAACGAGTATAATGCATTCTCAGCTGTGAGTTCAGCGCAGGAAGGTTTGATGAGTTTGTTGAAATTAAAATACAAATATGACCATGTACTGGTGAACCTGTTGCTCTCAGTTTAAATAATGTAAGAGTGGAAATAACACAAAACTGAACATCGTTATCTGTAAGTAAACATCCCTTTGATTTAGTTACACAGGGGTTACATTTTGGGCATGTTTGGCTGTTTCAAAATATCAGACGTGGCTGCCTTGGTGAATCGAAGCTGTATAGAAGCTTGATGCCAAAGAGATCAGTTTAAGGAAATTCATGAGGCTGACACAGGAGACTGCAGATGTTGGAATCTGGAGCACAAATAAACTGCACGTGATGCTGACGATGCTGACATCATGATGCTGACGTGTGTTATGATATTGAAATGCAAGGCAGGGACAGGAAGGACAACGCCTCCGCTTCACCAAAAAGGACTTTACCTTTTGGATGAGATGGAGGGGAGGGATCGGAGAATCACCACAAAGAAAGAAGCCACTTGTGCTGCTTGAGAAAGATCTGGCCAACCTTCCAGTTCATAAATCGTAACAAAGAAAGCACATGCTGCGCACATAAAGTGCCAAAAAGAAGACAGGAAGTGGCCAGTGAACCCACTTCCAGGAGCGAGCCTCCCGGCATCACATAGCACTGCAGGAAGAAGCTCAGGTTCCGCCTGAGCCGACTGCCAGCACCTCTTCAGGGGATACATTCATGCTCGGGTGTCTCTGGAGAGGGAGCATACAGGCCACTGGCTCTCTGGACTCCTGGGACTGGTGGGCACCGCCGGGGCTGTAGTGCATCCTGGACAAGGATGGCAATGTTTTAATGTGACGTACACTTCATAAACACTGAACTGAGAATGTTAATAAACCCCTTTTTAAAAGAAAAGCAAGAAACTCCATTAAATAACGTGACCTATTTACCAGTCAATCAAGTTCACAAATGCAGCTTTGAAGCAAACACAACCCACAGCAGCAGCATTCACACACACACACACACACACACACACACACTTATATTCACACACACTCTTACACTCACACACACACAGACACACACATACAGAGACACACTCATACACACAATCACACATACAGACACACACACGCACATATTTACACACAGACAAACACACACCTACAAGCATGAGTAGGTGCGTACACACACATGTACATACATGTGCATACAAACACACCCATGCACAGAAACACATACATGGCCACATGCATGCACACAGAGATGACTGCATGTGCACATACACACAGAAACACAGCTAACCAACCGTGGTCCTTAGTTTGCCAGTTTTGCCCTGAAGCAGATTCAGTTTTTTTAAACTTACAAAGTTCACAGCTCTCATTAAACTCTCAATCACACCAAGTGAGCCATGGCAATCATATAGTTTCAGCACTTTGATAGGAACTTTCGCCCTGGTCTTGCAGTCACCTGCAAATGGGAGAGGACTCACAGAAACTCATTAGGCTAGAGGAGTTGGTGTTCCTCCTTCTGGGACTCTCCCAGGCAGTCATTCCTGCTGGTGCTGAGAATGGCATACCTGAGTGAAGAAGGTAAACGTGTTGCTAACTGGGTCTTTAAATATGTTGCAACAAATGATCTGACTAGGCATGTACTCATTTTTTCCAATTATATTTCATCTCTCTTTTCACTTAGCCTATCTATTTCCTGCTATCTCTTCATCTTTGCCGGGCTCCCTTTGTGTTTTTCATTGTAGAGTCATGAGAAATACAACCTGTTCAGTCTTCTACCGCCACACACACAAGGAGAAGGAGGAGGAAAAGATACCATTTCATTATGTCATTCATTACCAGCACTGCGACTATTGAGCAGTTTAGACAGGCGGCATGTGCTTCACTTGGCACCAGCCAGCTGCAGGTATGCCAAAGTGATACCAACTCCTTCGAAGATGAAGTTGCACATTAGTTTGGTTCCAAAATCTCTGGTGAGGAGTATGATAGCGGAGTATGCAAGGGAAAACTGCTGTGGACTAATATTCAAAAACTTGCTGTATTGTCTGGCCTGCCTGCCTGCCTGACAACATGTAAGAGACATCAAGGAGCATGAGGGAGTCCAAAGTAGCAGGAAACCATTATAACCTATTATTAAGGAAGTAGTAACAGGGAAATAATGATAGGATTAGACAGGGAAAGCATGTTTCACAAAACTGTTGCAATTTTTTGAGATTATAACTAGCAGAACCTGTTGATATGGTGCATTAATACTTTCAGAAGGCCTTTGGTAAGTCGCCATAGAGAAGAATGTTACACACAAATAGAGTGTTGGGATAAAATACTGGGGTGGATTGAGGTTTGGTTAACAGAAAACAGAGAACGGGAATAAATGGTCACTTTTGGAGTGGGAGACTGTCTGTGACTATGGGGATACCACAGGGCCCTGGCTGCTCACAATCAATGATATGGATGAGGGGATCAAATGTAATATATCCCAGCTTTGGCGATGACACAAACATAGTTGGAAGTGTAAGGAGAATGCAGACAGGCTTCAGGAGATATAGTTAGGCTAAGTGAATGGGCAGATGGAATATAATTTGGAAAGCTGTGAGGTTGTCCACTTTGCCAGAAAAATATAAAGGTGGAGTATTTTTAAACAGTTAGATGTTGAAAGGCTTTGGTTATCAGAGCAACCTGGTGGCTTGTACATGAATCACTGAAAGTTAACACTGCAGATGTAGCATCGAATTCAGAAGGTAAACAACATGTTAGTCAAAAAAAAACTGCAGATACCGGGAATTTGAAACAAAAACAGAAAATGCGGGAAAAACTCAGCAGCTAAGGCAGCATCTGTGGAAATAGAAACAGTCGATGTTTTGGCTCTGTGACCCTTCCTTGCAAGAAGATTTGAGCACAAGAATAGAGACATCTTGCTCTAATTAGACTCTGTGAGATCCCTAATGGAGGAAGTACAGCACACACATCCACTGAATTAATTCCTGGAATGGCAGGTTTGTTGTATTAGGAGAAATTAAACAACCTGGAGCCAAACACTATCAACTTTAGGAGAAGGGAGATGTTCCACTTGCAACTCTTAGGGGCTTGACAAGGTATGTATATAGTTGATGTTTCCCCAGGCAGTGATGTCCAGAACCAGGGGCACAGTCTCAACATAAGGAGCAGGCTATTCAGGGCAGAGATAAGGAGAAATGTGTTCATCTGGAGAGGAGTGAATCTTTGGGATTTCCTACCTAAGAGGGATGCAGAGGCTCAATCACTGAGTATATTCATAAACAAATCAAAAGGTTTTTAAATATGAAGGGAATCAAGAGATATTGGAATGGTGCAGGAAAGTGATGCTGAGGTAATAGATCAGCCATGGTCATTGAAGGGTGGACCAGGCACAAGGGCTGAATGCCCTCCTTCTGCTCCCATTGCTTATGTTCTTATCCCTAACCTTCAGGAGACATCATGTTGAGCAGGAATATATCTCTTCTAACCTGGAGGTGGACAGCTCTCTAAGGCTAGTGGGCATTCTGCTGCTCTCAAGGAGCAGATACATACTGATCAGGAGAACAGTGTTGCCATTAGGGAGTAGGTGCTGCCATCAAGTGCAGATTTGAAGGCAGTGAGAGCAGTGCTGCAGTTTGAATCCTGCCGGGTAGTAATCACACTGGATGTCTGATCCCAGGAGAGGGTCAGTGGCATTGTGGAGGTAGAGAGTCGTGTCCTTCCTCAGAATGACAACATCATTCCTCCCACCACTGGGCTTCTGGCAGTAACCCAGAACTGTTGATATCAGGTTGGGATGGATTTGGTTGTCATTTGGGCCTCTGAGGCATAATACTGAAATCTCAACTCAACTACCTGATGACCCACTCCACTAGGCTCATGGTGATACCAAAGGTGCCAAGCTGCACCAGATAAAGCAAGGACTGAAGGAGGAAACACAAGAGACTGAAATTTAGAGCAAAAAGCAAACTGCTGGAGAAACTCAATGCATCAAGCAGCATCAGTGGAGGCAAAGGGTAGTCGATGTTTCAGGTTGTGACTGATGCCAGAGGCACGTTGGCTGAAATATGGCAGTCTGTGCAGACAGGCTGGTATCAAAGGAAGCTCAAGAAGACAATGACTTTGATCTTTACAGTCACAACAATCCAGATATGGGTTCGTGAGTGGAACATTTAGACAGAGACATTCAGACAGGCACTTAAATAAGCAAGGCATAGAAGGATACGGAGAGAAACAATGTACGAGGGTACGAGCTCCGTGGCGCAAGAGCATGAAACATAGAAACTTAGAAAACCTACAGCATAATACAGGCCCTTTGGCCCACAAAGTTGTGCTGAACATGTCCCTACCTTAGAAATTACTAGGCTTCCCCATAGCCCTCTATTTTTCTAAGCTCCATGTATCTATCCAAAAGTCTCTTAAAAGACCCTATCGTATCTGCCTCCACCACCGTTGCCGGCAGCCCATTCCATGCACTCACCACTCTCTGAGTAAAAAAACTTACCCCTGACATCTCCTCTGTACCTACTCCCCAGCACCTTAAACCTGTGTCCTCTTGTGGCAACCATTTCATCCCTGGGAAAAAGCCTCTGACTATCCACACGATCAATGCCTCTTATCATCTTATACACCTCTATCAGGTCACCTCTCATCCTCTGTCGCTCCAAGGAGAAAAGGCCGAGTTCACTCAACCTGCTTTCATAAGGCATGCTCCCCAATCCAGGCAACATCCTAGTAAATCTCTTCTGCACCCTTTCTATGGCTTCTACATCCTTCCTGTAGTGAGGTGACCAGAACTGAGCACAGTACTCCAAGTGGGGTCTGACCAGGGTCCTATATAGCTGCAACAATACCTCCTAAATTCAATTCCACAATTGATGAAGGACAATACACCATATGCTTTCTTAACCACAGGGTCAACCTGTGCATGCGGAGACCATAGTGCACGAGGATACGAGAAGGATACGGATCTAGGCAAATAGGATTCATGTAGATGGGCAAAAAGGTCAGCATGTACATGGTGGGCTGAAGGGTCCCTTTCTGTTCTGTACTATGACTCAATGACTTGGTCAGCATGGACAAGTTGGGTCGAATGTCCTGTTTTCCTGCTGTATAACTCTACAACTCTATGAATAGAGAACATTCTTTGGGTGCGTTGCTCTTTAGAGTGCTGCAAGTGAGAGCCTGTCTCCGTGTCCTCTCGGAGGATAGAGTTAATGAACATGAGCTCTTCCTGGATCCCTAATGCTTCCAACACCTCTAGCTTGAGCTTATGCAGTACACACAGCAACACCACCACAGAAGCACCCACGCCACGAGTAAGAACTGAACATTATCCCTGACCCTCAGATGTCTTCTGTGCAGCCAAGTAGCTTCCAAAATGCAGAGTAGTGGACTGTAGAGGTAAGTGTTAGGTAGCCAAATAATCCTTAAAATAGTGCAGCTGCAGTTGATTGAACGCCATAAAAACTTAATCCTTGGGAGTGCAACCATGAGGTTTCCAAACCAGGAAAACCAACCTCAGCTGTAAATACTCCAATGAGCACTGAATGACAAACGCATGTCCCAAGTGTCTAATGCCATAAGTGCATGAGCATAAATGACACACAAAGGGTTTGGTTAAATTCTGCAGACTCCACAGATAATTTAAAATTCTTGTATTTGCACAACTAACATATAAAAGCATAAGAAAACAGGAACGGGAGTAGGCCACTCAGCCCCCCAAATCTGCATCAGCGATCAGGCTGATCTGCCCCCGGCCTCAGGTCCTCTTCAGTACCAACTCCATATAGTTCTTAATTTTCTGATCTTTCAAAAGTTTACCTATTCCATCCATAAATACCCACAATGATCCAACCTCCACCACTTTCCAGAGTAGAGAATTTCAGAGATTCACTGCACGTTGTGGGAAAAAGCTCCTATTCACCTCTTTTTTAAATGCCAGCCTCCTAATGTTTAGCTATATAAAATCATCAAGAGTCAATTGCATTGTGTCCAAAAACAAAACTACAAGGTGGAATATCTAAGCCCTGGTTCTTTGCTTATGTGTTGCACTGATAGTTCATTTAGTGCACAGGATCTGCTCTCAGGAACAAAAGCACAAATCAACTCAATACTAAAAGGGGTTATAGCATTATACATGGAGAGTTGTGTTACAGACAGCACTGCCAGAAGGTCTGACAGACAGCTTGGATCTTACAGTCTCTCTCATCACCTCCTATTGCATATGATGGAGGCTACTGTCTTCCCATCTCTTTGTTTGCCTACATGGTTCTCCACAGCACAAAGATTTCCCTATGGTAACAATCTCAAAGGACAATGACCAAAGTTGAGTTTGTTGCCAGGGACAAATCTATGAGCTGGGGAGAGCTGTTCAGGAAACAAAAAGTGAGGCACCAGCTTCCACCAAACCCAACAAAAGGGGATGAGAGAGACTAGCGCATCTAGGAGGTCTGTCCACACATGGAGTAGGTGCTGCCAGTCCTCAGCCATGAATTGCATTCACCACGCCAGCCAGGGTACATCCTGGAGCCTCACATCTCAGTGCTGAGTGGCAACACCACCCACCCCAGCTCCCCACATCCCAACACCAGCCCTCACAGGCAGCCTCTCCACACTAAGTCATGGGGAGATTCATTGCTGGAGGAGTGCCAGCAGAAGGCAGGGATTGGCACCAAATTCTCTGGGTTCCCCAGCCCAATATTGCAAGGTTAGAGCAGATCCCTTTAGGACCTGTTTGGACTGGAGAACCAAGAACGCTATAAGAAGTCAGTGCTTGGTGGGGTAGCAATAAGTGGGATACTGGAGTACTGTCAGAACCATTGACCTCATTTATTTGCTAACAATCTTATTTATTCCAGTCAAGGTTGAAGTTTTAGACATAATAGGAGTGACATTTATTATATCACAGAGCACCATGGACGGCTGAATTTTTAAAAATTCTCTTTTAGCACCCATACTCCTCAGTTACATTCTAGTATCCTTTTTAGATATTCTGTTATTACATCTTTCCTTATAATTTTACTTCTTCATCCTTGCTTCAACTACCCAAATCCAATATTGTTTTCCTTACTGAAATCATTGAAAGTGTGATTCTGTCCAAGACCAACACTCATCTCTCCTTCAACTTTCTCCTTCAATTCTCCTTCCACCACACTTATTGCAATAGGTACGAATTAAGTGGGGTTATTTTCAGCACCTTCTACCTTGTGGAAAATGCTGATAAATCATTTGTGTATGGTTGTGCATCTAAACTCTTAACAAGTGAGCCCTCACAAAAACAAATTATCAGTGCTTAAGCATAATAACTCCTGGCATAGGTGATGCTTTCAGATTAGCAAGTGTACTTTACTGTCTTATAACGTTTATGACCTTTGCTTAAAAAATATGCATCTGTGGCTTTTGGTAAGAACAGAATTGAAACTAACTCTGATGACCACTTCCCATAGAAAGTACACTCTGCGTGTTTTGAACATTTAAGGCTTAAACATGCTAGAAGAATTTCTCCTGAGTGAAGTTCGGGAGGCACTGGCAGCTCTGATGAAATAAAGCCATATAAAAATTAGTTCCTTTAACACAGGAAGAAAATTGGCAGAAGAGCAAGCAAACTTTGGTTACTAACATTCTTTGTTGTGATTAAAGAAGGAGTCATGGCCTCATCACAGGGTACCAGCTATTTATTTGTGTGATAGTCGATTACGACCTTAAAATAGATCTTCTTCTTCATTTGACCTATACTTCATTATATGTTTGGATGTACTTTCCTGTCCTTGGCAGCTTGCCTGAAAAACCACAGGAGTAAAAAGTAAAATAATATAGTTACCACCAGAAGGCCCAATAAATGTGGTGGAGTGAGATTTTTTTTGTCAGCTATAAACATATGGGTTTAGAAATTCTTTGATGTGTGTTTTCACGTACAAAGGCAGAGGGTGGAAATTGCAGTGAAAGTGATAGGGAGCAGATCCAGATTGGAGGAGAAATTGGGAAGAAGATCTTGGGATGGAGAGAACTGGAGGGAAATGATTGGGGAGCTGGGGAGAAGACTGGAAGCCTGGAGAATTGAGGGGGAGGAGGATGGAGAAGCCCATGGGGAAGAATGGTGCTGGAGCAGTGATTGGGGAGATGGAAGGAAATTAAAAGTGATCAAGGGAGGAGGTGTCATCTGCAGCAATGTCTATTGCACATAGATGGTGAAATATCACACGTGATGTCAATCATGAGTTGCACTCCGACTGATATCACTCTACATGTCCAGTGGCCACCTCAGATATATGTGCTATGCACTGATCGCCGGGATAGAATTTATAGAAGTAGGCTATGCTCCTGCAAACAATCTGTTTTAGGATAAAGCTTTATTGCTTAACATGCAAAATGATACACTATGCATTAGAATTTCTCGGCCATTTTACACAAACAGGGTGATATAATGGCTAATGGAATATTTAACTTCAAAAGCTCCTATGTATAAAACAAGTGGTGGATAGACAAGACATGCAGTTAAATGGACACTTTAAACTGTTTCTAAATCCATGGCACTTTCATGCTAATTTGAAAGACAATAGCGCTACTCAGTGGTCAATATTGATATTGGAATTCAACGTGACTATATTTTATCCAGTCAGGTTTATGTGATATGGGATTTTTTTTCTTGAGTAAAATAGACAAAGGAAATTTGATTGTTTTTAAAATAATAGACAGACTAAGTCCATATGAATGTGCTATTGAAGCTATATCCTTTAAGGAGGGCTGCTGATCGAGTGTAGGCTTTTTACTAGGTTGAATAAGCACTGATTGTAAGACATTCTTTGGCATTATGTAGCAATAATCCATATTTTCACCAGATTCCTGTAATCTCATCATTAGGTAACTACAGTACATAGTTACAAATGTTGTTTCCTCCATAATTTGAAATAACTTATAGTTTTTCTGGAAACATCTATAAAAGACTCAGCTTATCCCTGATTGGAAGTTGCATGTTTTAGCATTCTCGTCTGGGAGGTAGAATGCTTAACTGTACAGCAAGAACAGGCTGATGAAAGAGCCAATACTTATTGAATATCTTTATGTGTTCAGGAAGAGGAATCCCACAGCCTAAAAGAGTGTCAGCAACTCATGGCTGCATACCTGAACCAAGGCCCAAACCACCTGGAAGCTTTAATCTTAGAGACCCTGAGAGACACCCTGTGGATCTATTAGGAAAGGTTCATGCAACTTCCTCCCTCTATCAAATTGCCACACACCCAGACAGTCTGCCAGCAGCAAAACCCAGACCAACATAAGTATGAAATACTTTTAGTTAGTGAAGTGTGTTTTAGGAGTGTCTAGCCGATTGCAATAAATGTTACTTCCCATTGTGTTTCCTGGCTGGACTACCAGATGATGTAGGATTTCCACCTCATACTGTACAGCAGTACTCATTCCAATAGGGTAAGCATTACCCTAGGCAATCCACTTTGGTGATTTAGACTTTGTGCTCAATTAAATCTGAGGACACTGGGTGAAATGCAGCATAAAAGCAACAAATGCAATTGGCAGTAAAAAAAAACTGAATCCCATTTGTCAAATTACAGGATAGGTGCTATTCAGGACTTGCATAGCAAAGAAAGAGGTAGAAATTCAACATCAATTACAAGCATTAAAAGCACAATGAGTTGGCTGTTATGAGATGCACTTCACTTGCAACATTCACTTCCATTTAAGTTAATGAAACTACTTTCAGAGGAGGACTACAATGTGTAGTTGCTGCTGAAGATCAGAGTCTGTAGTAATAACGATGGCAAAACTATGAAACAATGTAACTTGCAGCAAATTTAGGACTTCCATACAACCGTAGTTAAACTCAGAAATCCCACAGTTCTTTCAGTGATTCAGACCCTTCTACAATCCTCTACAGTTTTCAGTCTTTTCTACGGCAATCAAGAAAACTCAATTGAACTGCTGTGAGCTGAAGCTACCTAAATACAAGCCCCGCAATAAAATAATGAAGATCTTTAGGTTTTTTTGTGTTGTTTTGCATTGTAAAGACACTGAATATTAAGGGAATCAAGGGATATAGACATAGTGCAGGAAAATGGAGCCAATGTAAAAGATCAGCCATGATATTGATGAATGGCAGAGCAGGTTTGAAGAGCTGGATGGCTTATTCCTGCTCCTATTTCTTATGAAGTCTAGGTGAGTTTTTAATGGCAAATGGGGACAAAATTACTGCTTATCAAAAAATCTGGCCGTAGAAAATTAAATTGTGTGTTATAACATGAAGTTTTCAAAATAAAAAGGACTTTAAAATGTATAAAAGAATCATAAAATGTTGCGTGTTGCTACTTCAGCTTTTACCTTAATCACAGATTGAGAGGGAATAGGTGATGGGATAGACAAAAGAAAAGCAACAGCTTGAGATATTCTTCCAATAAAACGTATTTAGTTTTCAACTTTGTGTGGAGCGTTCATCTGCCCTGACCCTCACTTTTGCATTTAAATGTGAGTGAATATGCATGCATTGTGATTGTGGTAGATCAGATCATTGGAAATATGAGACAGGAACACACATATTGCAGAATCATCTGAGTTTGTAATGGTTATCCAATAAATATATTCATTTGTTCTGATGAAGCATCCCAGACCTGAAATGTTTACTGCTTCTCTTTCCACAATGCTGCCTCAGTTGTTGAGTATTCCCAGCATGTTCCATTTTTATTGCAGATTTTCAGCATCTGCAGTTTTTTTGTGATTTTCAGATATACTCATTATTTGTCATCCTTGCTGCACTGAAGCTAACAAATTCTCAGTTTCTTTTGTAATGTTTACCCTCCAAATCCTATGTGGCACTTTACCAATAACATTATTATACAAGATGCAGCAATCTACCATTTTGCAAATACTGACGTGATAGTATCCTGCAACTGAGAGTGATATATTCAAATATGATGATGACTAGAAGAAAGGTAGTACAGTAAGTGGATTAGATGAGAGTATAAAATTGCATAGGGGTATAGATAGATTATGTGAGCAGATGAAACTGTGAAGGATGGAGTTCATTTCACTGCAGATATGTGTGAAATCAGATTTAGGTCAAAAGAGACTGATATAAATATTATTTAAATGGTAAAAAGATAGGACTATTTAAGCTTCTTATGCACAGCTCATTCAGATTTGGCCGTCTAAAGAAAAGAATATTCAAAAATAGCTAATGGAATAGCTAATGGGGGAAAGTTATGTTACAGCTATATAAAGCACTTGTTAGACCACATGTGGAGGTTTGGGCACCACTCCTTGGAAAGATATATTAGCTGTTGAAGGAGTGCAGTACAGATGCACCACAATGTTACTCAGGCTTCAAGGATTAGGTTGTGAGGAGAGATTCCAAGTTGGGTTCAGTTCTTCTCCAGCGACATCATGGAGCATTGATCAGAAACTTAAATTGAAAGTGATGCTTAAAGGAATCAAAAAGGTGGATGGAGAGGAATATTTACCACTGGTGGCAAAGTCAAAGTCAGGGATTTAAAGCTTTAGCATCAGCCCATTCAGGAGAGAAGTACAAAATTCTTCTTGGCACAAAGCATGCCAGATGGCTGGAAATGTTCCCGCAAAAATCAATTCAACGATAGCTTAATAATTTTAAATCAGAGTTTGATACATTTTGCCAGACAAGGGTATGAAAGGCTATGGAACCAAGACAGGTAAATGAAACTAAGATTGTGATCAGCCATCATCTCAGCAGCACATGACCAAAAGGTTGAATACCGTCTCCAATTCTCATGTACCTATAACATTCCATTACAGAGCTGCCCTATTGTACATTCTACTTAGCATCTTTTCGAGGCATACATTTTCTAGACTTTTCTACTGGAGATCTTAGATTCACCATTTGAGTTATAGAGCTTGAGAATTAATACATTGTCCAAGATCCATACATTTAGGGCAAAAGGCCTTGAACTGATTGCAGGATTATTGAGAGATGTTAAGTTAATTGCATCTGGTGACACTCATGGGTCTTCCTTCATTTCTCCATAAGTATTTATTTGATCCACACACTCTAACCAATTTTGGAAAAGAAGTCTTTTCCATTCATAGCTTCAATTGAATTTGTGAAAATAGCTTTTATGACCATCATAGCTTCTATTATTTAGGTGGATAACATGTATGAAAAAATGAAAAGTTCTCTTTTGTTGCTGGTTGTTGGCCTGGAGAAGAATTATAGAAGTATTTGCACAGGTATATAGATAAGATAAGATAAGATCAGATCAGATCAGATCTTATCTTTATTAGTCACATGTACATCGGAACACACAGAGAAATACATCTTTTGCGTAGTGATTTTGGGGGGCAGCCCGCAAGTGTCGACACGCTTCCGGCGCCAACATAGCATGCCCATAATTTCCTAACCTGTACATCTTTGGAATGTGGGAGGAAACCGGAGCACCCGGAGGAAACCCACACAGACACAGGGAGAACGTACAAACTCCTTACAGACAGTGGCCGGATTTGAACCTGAGTTGCTGACGCTGTAAAGCATTATGCTAACCACTATGCTATCATCAACAACCTAATGAATTGAATCAAGCTGCAACATTCAGCTGCTCCCAGGAAAGTCCTGGACTAACTTGGACTTACTGTAAGTCTGGGGTATGCTTTATAATGGATGCCAATATAAGCTGATTCTGATATTGGAGCCTTATTTCACCATATTACACTGTAGAATTCCTCCTCTGCTGTTCTATTTCAGCCAGGTCATGCATAAGAGTGGTGTTAAATGGGGATTCCCAATCTTGTTATGTTAGATGGGGAAAGGTAAGTATAAAATTCAGACACAGTTGCCTTGAGGTGCCAAATATGACAATAGATAAACAGGGGCCAAGCAGTTTTAAAGACACCAGTTATGGCAACCGAGTTGCAATCTACATCCAAAGATGCTAGATGAAACCTCAACAGTTAAAAGCAAAGTGCAATATTAACCTCATCACTAGTTTAGCAACTCTATGGCCACTTTGATCACTTTGTATTAAATGGACCTTTTTTGTTCTAATTGTAAAAGTTGTGTATAATTTATGTTTTTCTTGTGAATGCTGCTTATATGAGGCTATGTGCCTGTGATGCTGTTGCAAGTAAGATTTTCATTGCCCCTGTGCATACATGTACTTGTGCATATGACAATAAACTTGACTTTGAATTTAAGTATCTGCAGTCAGCCCTCTTCATCTCACTCAACACTGCAATATTTCCAAATGTTTCCTGAGTGTATACATTCTAATGCCAATTATGGATAACTTACTTGCTAGTTTTAGCAATTCAAAATCAGGGAAATGATACCCGATGTGCAGCATATCACACCATCAGCCCTTTAATATATTACTTCTTACAAAAAATATACAAATCAAATAAAAATAGACTGAAATTTCTAATATAACATGCTAATTCAAGGTATTTTTTATCTGCTTAAAACACTATTTCAGCAGTTGACTAACACCCTAGCTTGTCAAACTCTGGGCAGATTTCAGGAGGAAATGTGATAAACTCACAGTGTGATGAAGTTATAAAAAGTAACCATTTTTATTCAACCTTTATAATTAGAGTGGAGAATGGAGGTGGAAGTGCCTGGAAAGAAAACTGTCTGAAGTGATAAACAACAAAAAATCATTGGGAGCTTCTGATTTAAAGTTAATAATCTATTTGTAAGTATGAGAGGCTATAAGAATACAAGTCTAATTTTCTTGAGCTTTTGCCCTTAGGGAACACCTGTTTCTTGATGCAAAGACTAGGACCAAATATGCTGGTGATCTTAGGAGAAGAAAAGCACTACGATGCTGGAGGAACTCAGCAGGCCAGGCAGCATCTGTGGAGAAAAGCAGGTGGTCTACATTTCGGATCAGGACCCTTCTTCAGGACTGAAGATAGGAAAAGGGGAAGCCCAATATATAGGAAGGAAAAGCAGAGCAGTGATAGGTGGACAAAAGAGGAGAGGCGGGGTGGGCACAGAGTGGTGATAGGTAGATGCAGGTAAGAGATAGTGATAGGCAGGTGCGGGGAGGAGGGGAGAGCAGATCCACCGGGGATGGGTCAAAGGTAAGAAGAGAGAGAAAAAAGAGAGAGAAAAAAAGAGAGAAAAAAAGAGGCTAGGAAAGGGAAGAAGAGAAGAAGCATGGTTGGGGGGGGGGGGGGGGGGGGTGGCGGTGTGAGGATTACCTAAAGTGGGAAAATTCAATATTCATGCCATTAGGCTGCAAGGTTCCAAAACGGAAAATGAGGTGCTGTTCCTCTAGTTTGCACTTGGAATTCTCCTCGCAATGGAGGAGGCCAAGGACTGACATATCAGTGATAGTGTGGGAGGGGAAGTTGAAGTGACTGGCAACAGGAAGATGCAGGTCGTGGTTCCGGACACAGCTCAGGTGTTCTGTGAAATGGTCAGCTAGTCTGCATTTGGTCTCACCAATGTAGAGGAGGCCACACTTGGAGCACTGAAGATGATATTAAGGGAGGTGCAGGTGAATCTCTGTCTCACCTGAAAGGACTGTTTGGGTCATGTAGTTACGGACAGAGTGCAGGTGTTCTGTGATCTTAGGATTTCTGAGTCTATCCTGGGGAATGGTGAAGAACCATTCTTGCAGTAAGGACGGGCCCAGCATAACTGCAAGAGAGACAAGAGCTGCCCCAGGTATTTCTGTCTCTTTGCCTTGTGTGAATGCCATTTAGGAGCCAGAAAACAAGCACAAACTGAAGATCACCAATTGTTGGATGGCTATTCTTAGCTTGTAGGTGTATTCAAATTTTATGTCCAGTCTCTAAGCATAAGACCCAATCTTGCACCATTAATGAAACTGCTGTTCAGAGATGAGGATATTATTTTCCTTCAAGCCTTTTACTATAAACTAATGATTCCACCTTGTTATAACAATAATTCAAAATTATGAATGAAAGAAAATTGATTATATTTCTGCCATATCTAAATGTAAGTTACTTTTCTTGGTAGTAATAGTATGTAATAATGAGAATTAGCTGGGTATGTTTTACGATTAATTTTCTGAACTATAATGTAATTTCAATTCACTGTTCCTGCCTAAAAAATGTTTTCAGATCATCATTCCAAGCTTGGTGCAAACCCTTTGGCTGACACAAGGAATCACCAGCACACATAATCTCATAAAGTAGAAGCATTAATGAATTTGTCCAGTGGGACTTCAACCAAAAAGTTGGAAGGAGCGGTGTGCCTATCCGCCAACACTAGATGGCATAATGCACTAAACAGCTAACTTGGAAAACTCTGAAACAATATAACACATTTTAAGGTCACCAGTTACGGCAACTGAGCCACAATCAACACCCAAAGATGCTGGGTGGTACTACATCTGTTAAAAGCAAAGTGCAATGTTAACCATCAAAATTATCTGCAGTCAGACCTCTGCATCTCACTCAACACTGAAATACTTCCAAATGTTCCCAGAACGTACAAATTCTATTGCCTGTTTTGGATAACTTACTTGCCAAATGCTGCAATCCCTTTGGGAATCGTTCAAAAAAACAGAAGAAAACTCAGAAAAGTATAGCAGCTCTTCCTGTGTGTCCTCATGTTTGTTATGGTTGTTCAGAACTTTTATATTTTCAAAAGCAAATTAAATTTTTAGATATTTAATTGGGCACAGTTGGTGGCTTGCAGTGCAATAAACTTGTTAAACTGTACAATTATTATTGAGGTAATTAAAAAGAAATTAAATGTCTTTAAAAATTGTCTTTCCAAAATAAGCAGGTCTATGAAATGAAGAAGACCTAGTAAAGCATTATTGAAATTAGATATGAGAGGACACTGCTGCAAATGGCAACACTCAGCAGTAAAAGAGAATGTGGAAATCCAATGAAGCTCTCAGCAACTGGGAAAGATACTGGCTGGAGCTGCTTCATATTTTTGATTCAAATGATGTCAGCCAGTAGTTGATAAATTTAAAGTTAACATAAAGATCAGTTTTCCCAATAAAAGAACAGAAAAGCTAGAGTTACTCATAGGTCAGGCAACATCTGCAGAAACAATTTCTTCAAGTATGTTTCCCTCCACAACGAAGCATGAACTACTCCCAATATTCTCTGTTTTTATTTCAGGGTTCCAGTATCTGCAGTATTTTTGATCTTATACTTCTCTGAGTAATTACTGATGGTGTTTTAGGATAGTGATTTGCAATGTGGGTTGAACACACTAACAGATGTGCATAATCATGATTGAAGAAGGGGATTATTTCGTGCAAAGTTCTGGGAAGCAGGGTAAACATTTAATACATTATAATAAAAAATCTTGAAATTCCTCCAAGTGACATGGACTTGCCCATCCAAAACCTTCCCACACAAATATTCAAGGCTTTAACCTCCAAAACACTGCTCAACAAGGATTTCAAGTGTAGCAGCATAACTTAAAGGCAAAAATAACTTCGTGGGTATATCGCAAGACCAAGGAAATATTGGTACCTCCATAAACATGCATCCCTTATTTTAAATCAAACACATTTTTCCCCTCACATGAAACTGCACTGGTATCCCAAACCACATTTTATAATTTTCATAAAGGTTATTGAGGGGGCTCTTTAACTGAATTACAGTATTCAAATTTTGACATGAAGACACAAATATTGAGCTATTTGGCATTTACCAGATTGTTGTTTGTCCTGTACTATTTCAGACATAAACAGTAACCAATTATATTCCACATTTTGTAACTGATCATTTGCAGAAAGCAGGCACTCCCTTCAAAAACATCCAGTTTCTAAAACTGGGGAACAACATTTAGGTAATTTTGTCATAGGCACCCACATCTGAAAATGACAAATATCACCAAAACAAACTTTAAGTATTTGCCTACTTTAAGGCCTTCTTGAAAGATGAAACCTTTCTTCACCCATCACAATTTACAGTTTTGTGTACTTTCTTAACAAATACAGCTCAGCAAACTTTTAATTCCATATGAAGTTCCTCAGAATTGCAAAGGCCAGACGTTAATTGAAACTGATGGGTGGTCCTCAGTTTGTTTGGACTGGAATTTCGTTACGATTTCTTCGCGAAAAAAAACTGGTATATATCCATCCAATCCAATCCATTTCAAAATCTGTTTTAAGATATATCTGCATGTATCAAGGGATCGTTTGATATACATGATCTTAACATTGTGTGTGTGTGTGTGTGTGTGTGTGTGTGTGTGTGTGTGTGTAATCCACGTTTACAGTGAGTTTGTGGGAATCGGAACATTAGTTGCTGATAAGGAGAAAGCGAACAGGCATCGGCGAGGAACTAAATGTTTCACTGAACAAACTTTCAATTATAAAACACAACGCATCCCTTTAAACATTGGGTAGCGTGGGGGTTGCTTTAAAATAAGGCGCAGAAACCACAAGACGACCACATATTGTTTCCCGTCTCTAATTTTCTCTGGCTGGTGTTCTGCTTTCTGATGGCAAAGGAACATAACATGGCACATGCAGCGATCAAACCTTAGACACAGCCGCCCTGAGGCACCCCTTTAACTCCCTCAAACCTCCGCGCCATGTGTTATTAAGTTTTGCCTGGATCGGCATGCTGTTCCTCGCGATGATCTAATTTTTTTTCTGTGCATACTTTGGCACAACCCACAGGTTAGCTGGCGAGCCGCAAATCTAACGGATGGTTGTCTGGGGCCATGAAATTCCTTCGTGTCGGCTGCAGTGGAGGAAGGGAACGAGAATGGAGAGGGACTGTCAAACCGCACGTTCCTAGGCATTACGTGAACAAATAGCGAGTAGCCTGGGAGCAGGTTGTGTAACTTTGCTAATGTGCGAGCAACTTTAAAATCCCTTCCTCCTCCACCCGAGACAGTATCAAGAAAATGAGAGGCACTCTATACAGCTGCAACTTTTGGCAAGCCAGCTTCTGAATACTATTTTGTATATATACACACATATTTTGAAGTATTGCGTTGACTTTTACCTTTTTAAATATATTTGATGGAAATATAGACTCTTAAAAAAACAAATTTTTCTGAGGAATTACACATTCTCCTCGTTGAGTTAAACGATGAATTATCAAACGTCGATGTATTTAGTAAAACTTTTTGGTCTTTATTTGACTTGCCTGCTTGTAGAAGTGGATGGACAGCAGCAGCGGCAAAAACAAGTGGAACAGGAGAACTCGGCCGTTTGGCGCCGACGAATTCAGTGGCAAAATAACGGGCGCGTTTATAGCTTGCTGAGCCTGGGCTCCGAGTACCAGCCGCCTCAGGGCTCAAGCGGGAGCAACAGCCTCTTCCTGCTGAGTGACACCAACAGCACAGCGGGCAGCGGCAGGGCCGGTGGCGCCAGGTGGAGACCCTCTTCCTCAGCTCGCTCGCCCCAGACTCCTTCCGGAGCCCGAGCGACCAGACATCGGGGAGACTCGTCTTCAGCCCGAGCCCAGCAGCGCCCGTCCGGTGCCAGACGGACAGATGCCAGTCAATGGTTGCAGAGCACGAGTAGCAATGGCCCGGGACCTTCCGGATCTCGGGGGGACTCGGGGCGAGCTGGGGCCGGGGCCGGGGCCGGGGTCCGGGCCGACGGGGAGCCGCGGCAGAGGGCACAGAATAACGCCAGCCAAAACCTCGCAGAGACCCTCGCCACCCGCCAGAACACGTCGAGCCAGAGCAGTCGCGGGATTGGCAATGAGGATATCATGGTCGGGGACGATCCCTACAACCCCTACAAGCGCACGGACGACAATCCCTACTACAATTACTATGATACATACGAGAGGCCCAGAACTCGATCCCGCAGACCCGGCTATGGTACCAGGTACTTCCAACATGGTAAGCTTGTTACTCAAAAAAAAATTAGTTTCAAAGCATATTTTTAAAAACAAATTCTGAATAGGGACAAGCAATCGACTGGAAACAAACTTGTTTTTGTATGACTAATACGAATCCGTGCATTGATTTTTGAATCTGCAGGTTTACCAGATTTAACCCCAGACCCATACTATGTTCAAGCCTCAACATACGTTCAGAAGATGCACATGTACAATCTCAGATGTGCTGCAGAGGAAAATTGCTTGGCAAGGTACAGTCTACATAATCAGAACCAGGTGCTGCTCTTTCTTACATCGTTATATTAACTCGTTTTCTTCCTTCGCGTTACAACCACCTCGAAGCTACTTACAACTCAGGACGTTTAAGCATATAATTCCCTAACCGATCCCATCAAGACTTGCATAGACCAAACTAAAAAAAAATGCAGACGCGGTAATTAAAATGCGCGTTGTGAAACAGCCCCAGAATAAGGCCGCCAAAGCTGCATTTATGCAACGACTGTAACGTGGATACGAAATGGTCATGTCATGTAAATTCAGATACAGAATCCTGCTTGATTCCAGAGCCAAGGGGCAAGAATAAAAGCTTTTGGCTCCATAGCTACAGTGTAGGACAAATGCAACCGTACAGAAATCACTGCAGATTATAACTGTCTCCGCTGCCAGAATTGGATTAGTTTCTGAGAAATATCATCTCCATCTTGGGATTCATGTTGGGGCTGCGCCTCCCTCCTCGTTTGTACAAATCTTTTTGAACAAAATCCTATTTCTGTTGGATGGTTTCACTAGAATGCCTAAAACCCGAATGGACTTCGAATATTTCTTTCTAATTTATCTAAATTACAAACATGAGAATTTGGAGTTACGAAAGAATGGGGATTTGCTTGGTTTAAAACAATCCAGCTAATGTGGGAAAACAACAGTACAATTAAGAAGTCAATGTCGATTATAATTGTGAATACAATAGGCTTTGTCCTGTAGGACTCTTAGTATTCTGACGTAATTTGCATTAGACACATCATTGTTATTACTCTGTTTGACAGCAATTTAAGATACATGAGGTTTGTAGTTTTAAACGTGTAATGATGTCTCTCCCTTTCTTGCTCTCTCCCCAATGTTGCGTTGCAGTTCAGCCTACGGCTCGGGCATCAGGGACTATGACATGCGTGTTCTACTTAGATTCTCTCAGAGAGTGAAGAACCAAGGCACAGCAGACTTCCTTCCAAGCCGACCTCGTTACTCGTGGGAATGGCACAGTTGTCATCGGTAAGTGGAAACTGTGGCATTTAACTTTGCTAGCTTAATCTCACATTTCTAATCGTGAGGCGACTACCCGCTCCATTATATTTCCCCCCATCTCTTCGGTCTTGTCCTTACTTTAGTTGCTCTCTTGCAAGTGTCTTTACCTCACTCCTCTGATCCAACTGGAGACAAATCTAAAGAGCATGGCAGAGGCCTCTCTGGAATGACCTGATGAAGTGGAGTCACTTTCCCTTTAAGGCCGCAAGATTGCCAAGGTCAAGCTTTTTTCAGACTACAAAAATGTTGAGCTTAACTAAATGCCCAAAGCGCTAGTTTAACTGTGAAGCTATTACTGGCACTGAGGACACCGGACTACAACATACTAATTCGATGTGGTTTGGTGAACAGGATTATATGCAAGAAAAAAATCCCTCAAATTGTGGTTTCTTGTTATTGCCTTTGAACAGTGCAAAGGCAGTAACAAGTATCTAAAGTTCACATGACTAAGAGGTCAAGATAAAAATGGATATGGAACTTTATCGCTATTGGAAATAAGTCACCTCACCCAAGCGAGTATATATAATACTCGCAAGAAATTGCTTCTTTCTTTCCTTCATTCCCAAGACAGAATATCCCACAGAGGAATCAGCTTAACAACCAACAGATTTTTGTTTCAAATGTTACTGTTTTCACTCAATACAACAGCCATTCCTTCCTGATCCTTATTTGTCTGACCTGGTTGAGAAAATGTTCATCTTACTGTTAGGATATTGAGTTTACTTTTATTGAGGAAGTAAATGCAAGAGATAACGTTTATTCATTATTCTAGCCAAAACTCAAGCATGCATAATGATATTTCTTAGATTAAGAAACTTATACTTGGTATAACTATTTACTTACCATCAATTTTTTTGACTAACAGTGACCCAATTGAAGAGCAAAGATATAGAAAACTAAAGATAAATACTATTGAATATAAAGCTTCAATGTTCTCCAAAGCTAGGAGAAGAAATGGAGAATCATTATGAGAAAAAGCACAGGACTTATCAAAGCAAATACTGAGAACCAGGCACATAATTTTCTCTTCAAATTTTAGGGGAAAAAAAGAGTAATCCAAAATGGTAATATATCTGTGATCAATTAGTGTTTTGAAACTTAGTATTCTAAATTAGCATTTTGAAACATGCTCCCGTCCAAAGTAGGACTTGAGAACTGAATATATAAGGGGGGAAAGATAAAAGGCATTGAAAGACTAACTTAAGCAGTATTATTTGATCAAAAGTGAATAACTTTAAGATGCAGATTTATTGATTTTAAGGAATACGACAATCTGAAGTTTCATTGAAGGAACCAGACCTGTAATAATGGAGTAAGAAAGTGAAACATGCTGATTTAAGATGAGCTCTGATTCCTTCCCAAAATGTCCTCAGCACTTAAAAAACTTCTTTCTTCACAAATTTAATCTGGAAAGACTTGATTTGAAAAAGAAACAATTACTTAAAAATAAAAATTTTACAATCATTTAAAAAATTTATTTTCATTAGCATGGGAATTTCCTATCCATGTGTTTAGGGTAAAGGTTCATTTTATTTTTGATTGAGAGCTTTTGAGGCAGATTCTCCCATTGCACATGGTGCATTTTCACAATATTTGTTGCCTTGAATAATATTGCAGTCTGGGGATGGACTAATCAGGTGTTTTTAGGGATATGACCCTGCTTCTGAGGGAGGGAAGAGGGGACCTTCTCTTAATTCGAAATAATTAATTACTAGGATGTTTAACAATAACTTCTAGAAATCCCTTGACTTACAGGTAGAATGGCAACTGAAACTTTCTTATTATATATGCAGCTCATCATTTATTTAAGATTGAATTAATAATATCAATATGACATGGTTCTGTTGAGCACTGTATGGAACAGAGCTCGATAAGGTGTGATGCTTTAAAAAATTGATGTTTTTAGGTGTTTATTGATATCTCTTTAATTGACAGGCATGAAGAATAATTGGCCATTATTTAGGATGTGAGTTACCTGAAGCATATCCATTTTCTTGACTCTCAGAACATAATTCCATATGTAGAACATATGTTGCATTGGCATATCACAATTTTTCCCATGTACCCATACTGTGTTCCTCCATTTTCAAGGATTTACAGTCATACCCCTCAATTCCATCTATTTGATTCTCCTTTTTACCCCGTCACTCTTATATTAGTTGCTGTTCTTCACTGTATTTGCTTGTTTCTTTGGGTACCTGTGTGAGTGAAAGTGTCAGATGGCTTTCTCCATCTGAGACATTCACTCATATAGATACCCAACAGCAAAGCATCAAAGTGACACTGATGACCTTAACCTTGGTAAATGCAGTCCCCAAAAATCTAATTATCCCCTTGATGTGGAATTCCCCATTCCTGACATTGGTTGCTACCAGTAGAGGTACATACCTGGCATTCAATACTGGTGACATCATTAAGCTAACCGAACAACTAATTAGATTGCAAAATTTTCACAGACAGCAAACCAGGAAGGAAAATGCCCAATATTTAGCTAATGTTTAAAATATTTTACATAGTAGAAAATAAAGATTGGAACATGTACAAGTGCAATATCATAAAAAATGTAAAAGTAATTATAAAAATAATTTAAACTCTTTTATATTTGTAAAAAAAAATTGAGGGAATAGTAATCCAGGGCCAATGTATTTACCGAGCAGAAACTATAACAAAGTAAGTCTTTAAAAACTCATTTAGACTTAATGTGAAAATGTGTTTACATTTTCAGGGCAAATACCTGAAATGTCCATTAATTCAGTTGATATCCTGATTGTGATAGAGAGATCTGCAAAGCACTGCTTCAACTTGTGAAGAAGTTCTGAATCATTGGCACTGGCCTCTGGATTTCCATGTTATAGCACATGAGGATGTCCTGAATTTCCTGTCACTTTTATGGTGTAGAACCATCAAACACTGATGACTTAGTCATTATTACAACTGCAAAATCTTGATTTATGTGTGGCTTGCTTCATGTTTCTAATTCTTACAGAGACATCCAGCAGAAACCTCTCAGAGGTAGAGTGGCTTTTAAATTTGCTGCTCAGCCATTTCACATTGCCTGGAGACACTGAGTTTTGACACTGGATGCATAGCACATCAGTTGCTTCAGAAATACTGATAGATCAATGCTATTATTAAAGTTAAAATAAACTTGAGGTTGTAATCAAGAGAAAAGACAAGATTAAGCAGGTAGATGTGATGGATTTAGACTTTAAGAAAACCTTTGATAAGATGGCCATCAATAGATTATTAAGCAAAATTAGAGCACATGGGGAGTAATGTAGCAGGGTGGATTGAGGATCCACCCTGCTGTAGCAGAAAATAGTAGGAATTAAAAGGTCATTTTTGGCTCTGGAGGCCATGACTAGTGGGGTACCGCAGGAATAAGTGCTCAGATGAGGGAATCAAGTGTAATATATCAACATATCCTGATAAATGGCAGTGTGGGTTGTGAAGATGATGCAGAGAGTTCACAGGGGTATATGGACAGGCTAAGTGAATGGGCAATGAATATAGTGTGGAAAAATGGACAATCACCCATTTTGGTAGGAAAAAAAGAGAAAGGTAGAGTTTTTTTAATTGTTGAGAGATTCAAAGGTGTTGGTGTTCAGGGGAGCCTGGGCGTCCATGTACACAAGTCACCAAATATGAATTTACAGCAACCAAGGAAGGCAAATGGCGTGTTGGCTTTTATTGTGTGAGGATTTGAGTATAAGATTAAGCGATATCTAGCCCCAAAACGTAGGCCTCTGGTGAGATATCATCCGGAACAATGTGTAAATATCTGGTCCCCAACCTGACGAAGGATATATTTACATAGAGGAGTGCAGAGAAGGTTCACCAGATTGAACTGTAGTTTGGTGGGTTTGTTGTATGAGGAGCAATTAAGCAGAATAGACCTGTTACTGTCTGGAAGAATGTTTGGAAGAATGAGAGGTGATTTCATTGAAACATTTAAAATTCCTAAGGGGCTTGACGTGGTAGATGTACAATAAATGTTTCAAGATCCAAGAGCCACAGTCTCAAAATAATGGGTTGGCATTCAGGACAGAGATGACAAGAAATTCCTTCACCTGAAGGTAGGGATTCTTTAGAATTCGTCACCCAAGAAGCTTGTAGAGGCTCAAGACAAAGAGGGATAGGTTTTTAGATATTTAGGGAATCAAGGGATATGGGGTTAGTGCACGAACATGGTGCTGAGGGAGAAGATCAGTTATGAACTTATTGCATGTTGGAGCAGGCACAAAGACTTGAAAGGCCGACACCCACTTATATTTCTTATGTTATGTATTAGTTTGCTGCCTTAAAACTGCGTTCAACAGAAATACAAGCTATATGCACACTTGATATCACGTTTAAGGCTAGCAAGTTGCTTTTTTAAAAAATGGTCACTTACCTCACTTTTTGAAAAGATGTGGTAGAGATAGAAATCAAGCACTGCGTACTTTAATGATTGGATATTTATCACATGGATATTGGAACAAATACATCAGGGAAGAAACTGAATCTTTCTCTAAGAGATTTGAAAAATTGTTGAAAACAAATGCTCTCATTTTCTCTGATTATATTCCATTGTTAATTTAGGTTGGGAAACCTTGGTATACTAATCCAAAAATTCAGCAGCTGTTAATAGTTGAATAAGGGGACAAACAAACAATATAGAAAAGAACAGAAATTGGTTAGTGGATGAGTAAAATGTATAGAATCAGGCATTGGCTTTGGACTTGTATGTGTATTCGTGGCTTAGAATTTTAATAAGCTGATGGACAAAAGCCTCCCATGGGGAGAAGAAGTAGGGTCCCATATATTTCTTAAACATATAATCAAAATAAAATATTCCATGTGTGGGAACACTGGGAGATTAATTGTTCTGCAATAAAACTTCAGCATTTAACATTATAGCTTTTTGGATATAGTACTAGTTGGCACCTACAATGGAAAAAAAATAAGTTTTTCAACAAAGATGAATTGATTGATTTGGCAATGATGACAGAGGGTATTAATGTGTTGAGGGCTTTACTTTGTCCGCAGATTGTTCTGATATAAATTAGAGCCAATTCATTTTTATTCCTTTTCCAGCTTCATAGCCCATAGACCAGCTGTGGCTGACATGGAGACATTTTCAGGTCATTGCCATTCTGACTAGATTCCCAACAATGTTTTGGGTGGTTCTCCATCCAGATTTCAAATAATGTCCATAAGAGAATTATTCAGTTTCTACCCTGTGATTCCTCACAGAAACTAACTTGTTAAGATCCCAGTTTCAGGAGGATGGAATCTGCATCACATCACTTCATAGCACTGTGTGCTGGCACTTCAATATTTGATCCAAATGAAACAAAAACAAATGCATTACATTCAAAACTTTTATCAGATATTAGTTGTATCGTTCAACATTTAAATTTTTGATACAGATGGCTGGATTCAACACTCTAGGATTGATTTATATTGCCCCAGAAAACTCAATTTTTGTAGGCGTGACAACATCAAATATAGCAGAAGGATCACTTCACGGCTCTGGCAATCTATGTTGACAGGTCTCCCCTCCCCCTCCCCCCTCCCTCCACTACTGGAGATGTATAAATAAAGATGGAGGGGGTGTTCCAAGACACTTGTCACACTTTTTCTCTTTGACAGTTTACTGGGTGCCTAAGCGTTTCTTCAGGCACTCTTGCAATGTATTTTATGTTTATATTGGAATCTCCATGGACCAGAAGTTTTGTGGAGGATAAAGAGTAAAGAGGCAGGTAGCAATTAACCTTTTTTAACCTTTCCCTCACCAAAGGATGATCTTAGCTTCTAAAGCCTCTGGCATCAAACAGAATGCAGCAAAACTGGTGTTTAATATTGCAACTACAGGCCTTCTGTCATGAATATTGCTTGATGTGGGCGATTCCTCCGAATGCCTTTGGATTTCAATTCATAACAGGATTTCCACTGCTCCAGGGCTTGTTCAGATGTGGTGCATTTGGGGTGTGCAGCTCCTGTTCTGTGCCAGGAAAATGAAGATAATAAGTTCCTCTACTGAAGAATTCTCAATTAAGATACACTTTACTTATGGTAAACTAAACTATGAGGGAAAATCTGTGAGAAATATACAAACAAACAAGAGTTTCTTTAAATAAATAAAAAGGAAGAGAGAGGTGCAAGTGAACATAGGCCCTCTAGAGAATGAATCTGGGTTATGAGAAACAAAGAGATGGCAGAGGAGCAAATCAGATACTATGGTCATCTGTTTAATGTTGAAAAATGCCAGGGAGGAGTTAGATATCATCAGCATCTTTACAGAAATAGAATTAAGCAAACTCATGTGGCTAGAGGTTGATAAGTCTCCTGGCCCAGATGGCTTGCATCCTAGGATCCCAAACGAAGTAGCTACCAAAATAGTGGATGCATTAGTTGTAATCTTCCAAAAATATTAAAGGGATGGAGATGGTGATAGAGTTATGAAGATAGAGAAAAACAAAGCAATGGAAATTGATGTGACAGGCATCAGAAGTTCAGCAAAGCTGACATTAATAAAGGATAGAGGTTGAAAAGCTGGCCAGGAAAACAATGGCAATGACAAAGGATCAAGCTATCTGCAATAGAGAATAGAGGTGGACAGTGTGCCAGAAAACTATTGTGATAGGTACTATACAAGGTGGGAGGTTTATTACATGGATAAGCAGAACACCAAGGACACAAACTATGTAGTTCCACCTGAGATGCAAGCAAGGGTCTTCAAGTTGACAGGGATATAGAGTATGTGGCGGAAGAAGAAGATTTTGACTTTGGGATTGACAGTGTTTTGTTAGAGGAAACTATAGCTCAATCAAAAATGATGTTAAAGTTGTAGTCTGATAATATAGAAGCAGTAGAAGAGTTCAGAAAAATGGTGGATCTCTAGAGCTGGTTGGGGAAGCTGATAACGTGAGAATGGATAATGTTGTCAAGGGTGAGAATTTTATTTTAATACATTTTCGGAAGCTGGGCATCTCTGGCCAGCCCAGAATTTATTGTCTGTTCCTAAGTTCCAAGAAGGTGACGGTGAGCTGCCTTCTTCAACTGTTCCAGGAGCAGTATATTGGGCAGGGAGTTCCTGGATTTAGACCGAATAATGATGAAGCACTGGCAAAATACTTCCAAGTCAGATTGGTGGGCAACTTGGTGGGGGAGGGGGGGGGATCTACAGGTGATCATCTTCCATGCCTTTGTCCTTCTTGGTGATAGAGGTTTGGAGGCAGCCTGGGCAAGCCACTGCTGTGCATTTTGTAGATGGCACACACAGTAGCACCAGTACTGGAGAGAATGAATTATTAGGGTAGGATTCCAGTTAAGTGCACTGCTTTGTTCTGGATATTGTCGAGTCTCCTGAGAATTGTTGGTGCTGGACTCATCCAGGCAAGTGGACAGTATTCCAACACACTCCCGACTTGTTCCTTGGTGGACAGGCCTTGGGGTTTCAGGAGCTGAGACATTGGATAACCCAACATTTGATGCACTTTTGTAGCCACAGTATAGATGTGACTGGTGAGTTTGGTGGCTCTCAGGATATTGATGGCAGGGGACTCGGTGATGGTAATGACATTGAATGCCAAGGAAAGGGGGTTATGCTGTCTCTTTTTGGAGATGGTCATTGCCAGGCACTTTTATCGCATGAATGTTACTTGCCTATGCCTGAATATTGCCAAGGTCCTGTTGCATACGGGTGTGGGCTGCTTCATTGCTGAGGAGTCGCAAATGGAATTTTACATTGTGCATTCAACAGCAAGCATCCCTTCTTCTGACCTTATGACAGAGGGAAGGTCATTGACAAAGCATCTGAAGATGGTTGGTCCCAGGATACTGCCCTGAGGAATGCCTGGGGTGATGATCTGGGCTTGAGATGAATGACTTCTGACAGACACAACCATCTTGCTTTGTGTGAAGCATAATTCCAGTCACCAAAATGTTTTCCCTTTGATATAAATTGACCACATTTTACCAGGGCTCCTTGCTGCCACACTGAGCCAAATGCTACCTTGATGTCAAGAGTAGTCAGTTTCACCTCACCTCTGCAATTCAGCTCTTTGGTCTGTGTTTGGTCAAAGGCTGTGATGTTGAATGGAGCTGAGTGGTTTTGGTATAACCTAACCTGGGATCAATGAGTTGGTTACTGGTGGGTAAGTGTCACTTGATTGCACTGTTATCAACAGTTTCCATCACTTTGCTAATGATTGAGAAGAAATTGATTGGGAAGTAATTGGTTGGATTGGATTTGCCCTGCTTTTTGTGAACAGGATGTACCTGGACAATTTTTCGTGTTGTTGGGTAGATGCCAATGTTGTAACAATACTGGGATAGCTTGGCTGGAGATGCAGCTAATTCTGGAATGCAGGTCTTTAGTACTGTAGCTGGGATGTTGTCTGGCGCTGTAGACTTTGCTATATCCAGAGCCCTCAGCTGTTTCTTTATATCACACGGAGTGAATTGAATTGGCTGAAGACTGGCTTTTGTGACAATGGAGATCTCAGGAGGAAGCTGAGATGGATCCTTGCTTCGGCCTATCTGCCTGAACATGGTTATGAATGCTTCAGCCTTTTTTCTAGCTCACACATGTTGGTCCCCTGGTTGCTGATGAGGATTTTCTGGACCATCCTTTTCCCCTTAGCTGTTTAATTGTCCACAAACATTCGCAGTTAAATGTGGGAGGACTGCAGAGTTTTGGTCTGACTCACTGGTTGTGGGATTGCTTAACTCTTTTGGTCAGCACACCTGTGGTCCTGTATTGCAGCTTCACTAGGCTGGCACCTGGCATCTCATCATTTTTGGGTATCCCTGGAACTACTCCCAGCAAGCTCTTCTGCCCTTCTTATTAAACCAGGTTCATCCCCTAGCTTGATAGTAATGCTAGAGTGAGGAATAGGTCAAGCCATGAGGTTACAAATTGTCCTTGTGTAAATTTCTGCTGATGATGCATGCCCAGTTCGCAGCTGCCAGATACGTTCTGAGTTCATCCCATTCAGCACATTTGTTGTGCACACAACCTGATGGAGGGTGACCTTGGTGTGAAGTCAGGACTTTGTCTCCACAATGGTTGTTCATCAGTCACTTTTACCAACACTGTCAATGGATGGAATGTAGGGACCAAAAATATGGGGAGGATTTTGTTAGAGGTAACAAAAGCACAAAAGTTGCATTAACGAGCAGGGAAAGAAAGGCAGTATTTTAAAGGATCCATGACTTGATACATTGATTCTGTCCCTCTCCCCATGAATGCCATTTGATCTATGAGTATTTCCAGAATTCTTTGGATTTCCAGCGCTACGCTCTGTTGCCCCAGCTGTTGGAGGTAACATGTCCAAGGATGGGTGTCAGTGAAGGCAGTCTCACTATGCAGGAGAGTGTAGAAAAGAATTATGATAAACTAAGCCAAAGGCTGCAAGGAGAACATCGAGGACAAAGAGGGCGACTGTGATGTGGCCACAGCCACAGACAATGTCATGCACAAAGGTTGCAAATGCTTTGGCTTTGGAGGAGGAGAGTAAATCTGACAGATGAGATTCATGTGAAGAACTGTGAGAAATTTGGGTGTGGAGATGAGAAACACTCAAGGTCCTTGGAGAGGAAAAGGACGTTGGGGATGTTGTAGTTAATAAAGTCTTAAGGGTGGAATTTTTGAGGGTTGCCTGTGGCGGTGTACCAAGAGAAGGGACAGTATACTTCTGTGTTGGCAAACAAGGCAGCCAAATCAGTGGTTTGGTGGAGTTGGTCAGTTTTACGGATTTGATAAGATTAGCATAGGCTTAAAGCGGGGGGGGGGGGGGGGGGGGGGTCACATGACAAAAGTACAATCAGGCATTGGATAGAATGGACTCTGGGCTTGGTGAACAGTGAAAATAGGGTGGGGGTGGGGTGGAAGCACAGAAGCAAGTGGTCTTTATCTCTTGGACAAACAAGCCATGATCTTTGCATAATTGTTGGAAGTGAGAATGGAAGGGGTTTAACAATTCACGATCCTTACTGGGTGATTGATCATGATCAGGAGAGATTGATGCAGTTAAACCATTTCCAGTGAAAGATGGGTTAACTGGTCAAATGCCAGGTACATTCAAGTTTGAAATTAAGACCTGAGGGAGCAAAGGTAGGAGCTGAATCAGATGGAATGGCCAGAGTGGGAGATCGTAATTGGTTCATAACTTGCAATATACATATAAGTGCTTATTTGTTAAATGGATTCTTAATCTATAAATTGTACCCATGGAGGAAATTATTATTATGATGGTTACTATGTACTTAGTTTTCCATATGATCACCCAAAATTAACTTAACATCCAATCCCATTGTTGTTTGTGACTGCTTATGGTGTGTATTTGGCTGCTCCATTTCCTGCATTACAACAGTGCTTTCACTTCAAAGGTACTTCATTGCCTGAAAAAAAATCATGTCTTCCTGAGGTCATGAAATATAAATGCAGTTCTTTCTTTCATAGAAAAAAAAGTTATTGTGTTTAAGAAAAAACTGAAAAGATTCAATTTTATAACCAAGTTGCTAAATTACTTAGGCTATGAAAGTATTCAACCAATTACCAATTTTTCAGTTGGCAAGCTATCTAGCCAAAGCAAATAATGAAACTTTCCTTTCACAATTTAGTCTAGCATACCCAAGTGACTTTACTTGCCAGATCACCATTTCAAATCTCCCATGCCGTTTATCATTGCTGTTTTGCTTTACATTATTCCTCATTTTTCCTTACTTTCTTTGTATAGTTTTGGAGTTCAATGCACCGTAATTACAAAGCTAACTTCCAACAGCAATTTTACTTTAGTCAGCTGGATGACTGATATGCAAAGATAGCCATTAGCTTAAGAGTTTCCAAACCAGTCTACTTGAAAAATCCTCCAAGGTAGATTTTTCACATTTGGCAGGCTCTTTCCATAGTAGCCCAAGCCATTTGCCCAATGGCTTGGGCTACTATGGAAAGCTATAGTAGCCAGAGAGCTTAGGCCAGGTTGGCAGAGCTGAAGCTTAGGAAGTTCAATGTGTACACAAAAATACTGAAGGAAGTTAACCAAATAAAATTCATACTCAGAGTACTGGTAAGCTGCCTGTCACAACAGCTGTTATTTTGATACAAGCACAGTAATAGTAAAGTAAACTTTGTGTTATAGGCACTACCACAGCATGGATGAATTTAGCCATTATGATCTCCTGGATGCCACCACCCATAGAAAAGTTGCTGAAGGTCATAAAGCCAGCTTTTGCCTGGAGGACACTACTTGTGACTACGGCTACTATCGAAGATATGCTTGCACAGCACATTCACAGGTATATGAAAAATAAATTAATATCATTAAACAGCTTATCAATGTTTATAATGCATGAAGGAGATTAATTGGGTCATATTGTGACAACTTCTGACGTGCAACGTTTTACGATCTTTTTATGCATCTGCCTGTATAGCCAAAGAATGCCAAGTTGTGGGTGTACAGTGGAGGACATGAGCCAACACAGACTTGATGGGTGAATGGCCTGCTTCTATACCATAACAATTCCATTCCATTCCCAGTCCTTGTTTAGTACAGCTAACCCACATAAAATGAATAATTATGGTATAAAGGTACAAGACGTAATAAAAGGCTCAAATGAATGGTGAATAACACTTATCCCACAGGGGGAAAAGAGAGATAAAAAGTTTGTGACTCATCATGAGAATGGTGAACACTGGGGAGGAATAATAAGCCAAAATATGACTAAAGATGCTCACTTTACAAAGAGACAACAAAAGAGTAGCAATCACAGACCCATCAATGTTACTGCAATAATCAAATCAACAAGTTCAGCAGGAATTCGATGAGCCATATGCCCTCCTATTGTACCATAACCATGCCAAGTGTAAACAACAATCACCTAAATTATCATCTGAACAGGACTGTTGATAAAATAGTGTATTGAGATTCCAGAAAGCATTTCAGCAAATTTTGCTCAAAGGACTCTCTCACCCATGATCTGTGGAACAGGGATTAGGAATGATAAAAAAAAATGGCTGCAACATAGAAAACTGCTGGGATCTGCCGGAGGAGTGATGCCGGGTAGAGGAATGCTGAGTTAGGTTTCCAAAGGTTTGGTATCAGGACCACCACAGTATCCAATTTATAATGAAATAGTTTACTGAAGATCTGTAAAATTCCTTCAAATTAAATTGCAAGAGAGGAAGGTTCAAAGGCAAATTTAATGGCACAGTAGTGAAGATGACACCCTTGGCATGTTTAAGGAATAGCTGCATGTAGTATATGTTATAGGGGAAAGAGGCTGCAAGGAGCCTGGCTTGGAAAGTGTTTCATTTTGTGCATAGAATGGTGAGATGAAATTGAATAGAAGTCTAAGAAAAACAGTAAAAATGGAAGTACACAGGCAGCTGGCTGCAAGGATCTGCAAGGAATCCAGGAAGTGAGGGGTGGACCATTGCTAATGTTATCCTTTGCTTTTGAATTGCTCTTACATTGCTTAAAGTTTAGCTTTTCTTAAAGTGGGCAGTTTTCACTCAATTACTTTTGCTGCTGTTTAGGTTTTTAACAATTACCTCTGTTCATGTCCTAACACTTTTGGTTAAATGTTATAAAGCTTTAGATGATTAAGAAAATTTAATTTTTAAATGTGTTTAGAATTTCTAGTTCTAATTACATATTATAGACCAGCACTTCTGAAATGCTGACCTGCACAGATGTCTAGATGTTGAATAAAATACCCTGTTTATATCGGGGACCAACTTTTACAGAAGCAATTACCTTATTTAAAATTTAAGATAGCAGAGCTTTGCAGAATCATAAAACTTTCCACCTTCTGCAAGGGATCTCATTTAGCAGAACCTGGATCTATGCTTACTGTTTCAAGTAGTTGGGTATGTACATAAAACATTGTTTGTAGGTTTACATTTGCAACAGTTTTGCTGGTGATGGTACTTTCTCCTTGAGTGGGGAAGATCTGAAGCAAGTCAGGCTTATGGAGAATATAAAGAATGCTTTTAGCTTTAAAACAGTGATGATGTAAGAAACTATTCAGTTTCATATATAGAAATGTGGGAGGAAGTTAAACTGAACAAACACAGCTGTTAACACCAGCAAACATACTTCTTGTTATCAAAGGCAGCATTGCTAGTGAAGGTGGTAAGGAAAAAAAAAGCTTCAGGTAGAAATACACTACGTTTCTTACTTAACAATTGCTGCCAACCATGAATTGCCTTGACTATAGATGTTTCTGAAATTATATGATATTTATGTAATAACTTTGAGAGTACACATCTAGATATTTCATGTCGCCATTGAAGCAAAAGTCCCATTCAACATAGCATTCAACAGGATTAAAAGATCAAATGATATATTAAACTTTTTTCAAAATTAAATTTCTTTGAATAAAGCCACTGCTATATGCAAGGTCCTGAAAAACATGTCTTTTATAGATATTCAGATATAATTTATATTGGCTAATTAAAATGATTTAACCTTTCCTGTGGGGATAAGGGATAAATATACTTGTTTGCTCTTTCATAATTCACTGTTGGTGAAATAGGATGGATTATAGGGTGACCAACCCAAGAGTATGGGAGCTTGGTTGTTATGCTACTGGTTTAGCAATTCGGAAGTTATTAATACAAAAGTCAATAAATTTGGAATAAATCTGCACGAGATAAAGTGTCAATGAAAGCTGTCAGATTGTTGTAAAAAGTCCCAGATAGTGCACTCACGTCCTACCTGGTGTCTACCATTTGATTATAGTGCCACACTATGTGACTTATTTATAATTACTACAGGGCAATCAGGAATTGACAATAAATAAATAAAAAAGAACAAAGAAAAAGCAGCAAATACACTGATTCTATTGCTCATGAAACATTACTGCAGAACTGTTGATTTAATCAGATAATTTCTTTAAGGCTGAATTAAATAACAAGACTGATTTGAAATTAGAGCTAAGTATCAAAATATAAGTTTTTGAAAAATACTCTTAGCCTTAAAATGCAATTATTTTATGAAAGAGTCCAGTGAGCCAAATACAAGATTTATTTCTAAATCTGTAGTACAAATTGTATATATTTTTTCTAACTTTGTTGGCTGAATTGCTTGCAGGGATTGAGTCCAGGATGTTATGATACCTACAATGCTGACATTGACTGCCAATGGATTGATATCACTGATGTTAAGGCTGGAAACTACATACTGAAAGTAAGTGATATTAAACAGTTATTCACTAAAAACAAAATCACATAATGGGAATTGTTATTGACCTGTTTTCTTCTCATTTCACAGGTTGCAGTAAATCCTAGCTATTTGGTACCAGAATCGGATTACGGTAATAACGTTGTTCGCTGTGACCTTCGCTATACAGGCCACCATGCATATATCTCAGGCTGCAGGATTTCACAGTAAGTGCTTGTGAATTTATCATAGATGATCAAAGAAAAATTTCTGTATGATAAAATATTGAAGTTACATCTTACAACTTTAGTAAAGTGACACAATGAATAAGGAATTTGCAAATATTTGATCAGTTTAAGTGATCCCTGCTTTTTGTACATTAACATAGACAGAAAAGAAAGTATTCATACATCAGTGCAGTATGGTTTCCAAATCAACTTTCTTGTGAAAATGTAAAGCTAAAGATAACAGAACTAGTAAAACAGATTGCAGTAGTTCAGAAATGTTTCTGAAGTTGTCGTTGTAAGTTATACCATTGTCAATCATCAAGGTATTCGATGAGAGTAGAAAATTAGAACCATATGTATTAAACATTAAATAGGTTGCATGTATTTCTTTGGATTAGTCTTAATAAATGAGAAAATACTAAAAACACGTTTTACCAGAAACATTCCACACATTTCGGTAATACAACCTAGAAAACATTTGCAATATATCACGGACTTGGTGATCGTGATTATTGTGTCAGTTCTTTTCTGGCACGATTGCAACTGAGACTAGGACTAATGCTTCAGAATAACACTTATTAGTGAGAAAGCAAACCAATTGAATCACCAGGACTGAGAACAATGAAAAGTTCTGATATTCTGTTCTCTCAAGTGACTTTAATATGATATTTTTGAATCCTGATGACACAATTAGAAAATAAGTTGAATAAAAATTTTGTATTAACAGAACTGTCTGCCACTATAACTGATATCTAAATTTTCTCATAGGCTAAACTTTGATCAGTTCTTTCTATCCTTTCCCTTAGGTCCAGGCAAGACTAGGCTATTTAATTTTGTTCTTTAAGAGCCAATATCCCAAGTAAAATTTGTTGCTCTGCTCTCCTCGCTTCCCAACTGTTATTGTTGAGATGCTCCTTTGTCTCCATCAGTTCCAGATACTTTGTGCATCCCAGGGTGATGGTGCTGCAACTTGAAATAATTAAATTCTATTCCTTTTAAGTATGTTTAAAACACTATGCTGAAAGTTTCAACAGGTTCATTTATTTTAAAAATTCATAGAATAATTAAGTTTACTGGATGTGTTATGGATAAAGGTATGCATATCAACAATGCTAAGGATTATGGAGCAGGCAGGGTATAAGGCTTCTTTTGCTAACTAAATAACTTATGTCCTGGCAGGAAAAAATGCAACATTCATTAGAAGATGTGAGAGAACTCTAGAATTATGATTGTTAACAATATCAAATGGCCTTATATTTTGAGGAACATCCTGCAACAATTCACACTGTAAACAAGATATATCTTTTTGGCACTGTAAATTAGATTATTTTTCTCTGGCCCAGGCATTACATATAATTTTGACTTATGAATTAGTTTATGTTATTCTAGCCAGTATGGCATGCCTCAATTTTCTACTTCACCAGGGCTGGCACAGTATTTTGTTATCTTATTTTCATAATTACACCAAGATAATATCTTCTTTTTGGAAGGCAGAAATGTTCAGACACTCAAAATGCATTTATGGTGCCAGCTGGAGTTAGTAAGATGAGTAGCCAAAGTCTTTTCCCCAGGGTAGGTGAGTTGAACACTAGAGGGTATAGATTTCTAGGGAGAGGGAAAACATTTAAAAAGGATCTGAGGGGCAACTTTTCATAGAGAGGGTGGTGAGTATATGGAACAAGCTGCTAGAGGAAGTGGTAGAGGTGGGTACAATTACGGCATTTTAAAGGCATTTGGACAGTTATGTGGATAGGAGAGGTTTAGAGGAATATGGGCCAAATGCAGGCAAATGGGATTAGTTTAGGCAACTTGGTCAGCATGGATGAGTTGGGCCAAAGGGCCTTTTCTTATGGTATGCAGATAATCATGCTAATCAATATGTATTGCTGAGTTGTTTCTAATGCTGCTAATTTGGCACTCAATATTCTGGCTAACGTCCTTTCTTAAAGATGCACAGTCAATACATATTCAGTGAGGGGAAGTACCTTACAGGAGCTATTTAAATGATCATGGATCAGTTACTGATTAAATTTCTTCATCCTGTTGCTGCAATTATACAAGCATTTGGTGCTTTTTAGAGTTATTTCAAATTGCAAAGGTCTACAGAGAGTGGAATAGTAGGTACTTAAGTACTTACCATTGACTTTAAGGTTCCATGTAACCTGTTGATCCCAGACATTTGGTGCATCAGGCAGTATTCCTCATAATAAAGCATGCCAAGGAGTAAGAGCAGAAGACAAGCTGCCGGAAGAGGAAGATGGGAATAGGGGCATGTGTGAAAAGAGAGTGAGGTGTGGAGACAGCCTTCCATGATGGACATGTTCAGGGATCAATTCCAACTGAATTTCAAGGTGAAGCAATGTGTGAGTTGTTTGCCTTTCATTAAAGATGTTCTTACTGAAATCTGCCACTGTTGCAGGTACAACTACGTTTGTAGATCAGGGCATTTTCTAGACTGCCAGTGTCTGTTAAGCTGTCACTGGTAAAAAAAAAATTGTGTATCTGGCTTTAAGTTTGGAAATCTTTGCAAGTTTGCGACCCATTGTTGTTTAGCAGAGGTGAATGAAGTCCACTATCCAAAGAGAGCCAATTTGCTCTCGTGAGAGATCAGCTGATGGAGAGAGCATGTGGTTTATGAGGACTGCAGTCTCCTCTGTGCTGTAGGATGTAACTGATTGCACACACATCCATTTGTGGTTACTACATTTAATCTCTATCCTTTACTAGAACTAAAATGGATTTCATTCACTGGAAGTGTGAAATTGAATGCTGAGTGGCTTCAGCATCACTGCATCCACTTGCCTGCAATGTCTGAGTTGCAATTCTTGGTAAAAGAGAACAGTTGAGGTGTAAGGATGGAGGAGAAAGGGTCACTGGAGCTGTGTGTTTATAATATTTGCTGCTTGTAAATTAGAAAAGTGTATGATTTTGAAGGGGGTAGGGTGGTGAGGCATGAGGATGAGTGCGAGGAAGAAGTAGATACGGGGATCTCACCATCTTCTCTGGTCTCAGCCCCAGTGTTGATATGGCCTTAGTAATAGGCAGCTAAAGATGGCCAGCACTGTCTCATCTCTGTAGGGGTAAGGATTTACAGCTGTATGTGCCTTCCCAGTTAATGCCTGCTATATTAGGTTAGGTGTCATCTTGTCCTGTAATTTTTATCAATGCACCATAGAAAACATCCTATCTGGATACATCACGGTTTGGTATGGCAACTGCTCTGTTTGTGACCGCAAGAAACTTTAGAGAGTTGTGCGCACAGCCCAACATATTACGGAAACCAGCTTCCCCTCCATAGACTCTGTCTATACTTCTCGCTGCCTCGGTAAAGCAGCCAGCATAATCAAAGATCCCACCCACCCCAGACATTTTCTCTTCTCCTCTTTCCCGTCGGGCAGAAGATACAAAAGCCTGACAGCTTCTATCCCACTGTTATAAGATTATTGAACAGTTCTCTAGTACGATAAGATGGACTCTTGACCTCACAATTTACCTTGTTATGACCTTGCACCTTATCGTTGACCTGCACTGCACTTTCCCTGTTGCCATTACACATTATTCTGCATTCTGTTATTGTTTTAGCTTGTACTACCTCAATGCACTGTGTAATGAAATGATCTGTATGAATGGTGTGCAAGATAAGTTTTTCACTATACCTTGGTACATGTGACAATAATAAACAAATTCCAATTCCAACAGTGTGACAGTGAATCTTGTGCAATGTGTTTCGGTTATGCAGTGCAGTGCAGAAGCACAGAAGTCTGGAATACATTGCCACACTCACTGCAGCTAGTCAGGAGATCTTTACAGTTCTTTAGCTTTCAGCATGTTCCACCCCATTGTTTTTTGTCTCTACTTCCCTGCTTGGCAGATTTTGATTCTTTGCATAAAAAACGTTTTCCTTATATGAACTTCATACCTTTCATAGATCTTTACTGGAATGTTTTTGGGTTGGAACAAAGTTCATTTATAATCAATGTTCCCTTTTCTTTTCAGATATTAACTACACAAAGAGCTAGATGTGTTAAAGAATGGATTGAATCAGTAACATTTCCAAGTCACAAAACAAGTCAAACTTCAGTCTCCTTACATGGCACCATTTCAACTTAAAACAACCCAAAACAGGTATTATTTGCAGAAGATGTTGAAATCTATGAGAACGTATCTATGAGATGTATTTCCATCTTAAAACCCGTAACACTGTGTTTGGGCCCTGGAACCCATCATTACTATTGCAGTGGAATTTATTTTGATAATTTAACTCATTCATTATAGATTGGTATTGTGAAGGCATTTGATACAGCTTATATCCATTCTGCCTAAGTGCATTCTCCTACGACAAAGAACTGCAGTGGGAATAGTGCCAAATGGTATCTTATTAGTGAATGAGTTAAGATAAGTTTGGTGTGGTTAGACTATTGTTATCTTATAGATTTTTTAAAAAATTATTAAGAACGTGATTATTCTAACTCAATCACCTCAAGAAAAGCTACTTTCTTACCTGAAGGACACCGCATCCAGATAACCACTGAAAAAAAGTATTATTGGATTAGGCTTGTTTCATTAAAAATGGAGAAATTAAAAGACATATACCTTTGAATATATTTCATTTACATTTAACAGCAACTCAATTACATTCCATGCGTTCATCTGAACAGTAAATCCTTTGTTTGTTAAAGGATGACTATCTGTGATCATGCACATTTGGCTACACCAGTTGTAATCACATCTGAAACATGAGAATTATTACTGGTTGCCATTGTGTATTTATGCAGCAAACAGGTGTGGAAACATTCATGCACTTAAGGTCATCAGCAGAGATCCCATTAATATATAAATCACTATCTTGTTCAAAATAATACATTATTGTACATCACTTCATTCAAATGGTTAAGGATACCTGTGCCTTTTTGTAAATTGGAGCTTGACCTTTTCATCACAATACCTCTGATGACTGGGTGATATTTATTCCTGTGGAATAAATGTTAAAGGCATTTCATTGTTTTGTTCTACATTAAAGAGCCGAATTTATAAATCCATATTCTGAAATCTATGATATCAAATTATGTAAATATGAATTTAAAAGTTTATGAATGAAGTAGCTCACAATTAAAGGCTCCTATTTCTGAAACTGGTGTTTGAAGATAGTTTGATTTAATGACAACGGTAACTGTGAAGATATTTCACTGTAAAAGAATATCATTCTAAGAATAACATTTACTTTAACATACAATGTATACAAAATATTACTAATAATGAAAATGAAATGTAATTGTCAAGTTGATGTAAATTTTCATCTTACATTTAGTGCAGATTTTACTCACTGAATAAAAATCCACAAATAATTTGAACTTTCATTTAATGAAACATTGATTATTAGTTTAACAAATGAAATTTAGAAGTGAAGAAAAATGTCAAGGACTTAAACAAAATAATATTACAAACATTTAACTTCAGTGAAAAATGAAATTAGATTTTTTAAAATATATTACCAAAGTCAAAGCCTTAAATCAGGAAAAAAAAGACAGATTAAAACAAAATGGTTTCATCTCTAGAATTAACTTCTATAATCCCTATTGGGACTTCCATCAACTTTGTGTGAATCTAAGATTTAAATTAGGAGGAATTATATTTATGAAGAATAAAATCAAACTAATAAGGAGTCTGAGGGTGTGATGGCACAATAATATAAATGCATGGGTCACTTATACACATTGACGATTCAGACATATACAGCTGGTCCCATATAAAATGATGGGCACTTAGAAATATTAGTAAATCTTCAACATTTATAATCAATGATTTCTGCAGAAGTGAATTACTTACATTCTGTAGTTTTAGTATGAACAGTCTAGCAGATGTAGGAGGCCAGTACTGAATACATGGAGAAATATGGCACACAATAAAATTATGAAGTTACTTGGTACTGTAAAGAAAATGACTCATAAAGTTTATTCAATTTCTAATTTTAAACAATTGCCTTTGGATTTGCCATCTAAATCATGGTGATCCCTCCCTCTTTAAATTATTGTGTAAATAATGTACAGTTGTCGGCTCAGCTGCAGCTTATATGACTTATACTTGACAATGGTGACCTAACATAATCATTTGCCGCAATGTTGCCAGAATTGGAGGAATGTGGTGATGTTTGCTTCATTTACTGTTCATGTAGGACTTGAATTTTTCTGTTTTTATTTTTGCTTTAGTTCAGGTTTTTTTTTGTTTTACTAGTGTTTGTAAGAATTGGTTATTTTCAGTTATTAAAAATAACCAATAAGATGCATCAATTTTCAGTCTTTTTAAGCACAATTAAATCAGAATAACAAGGAAAGAATATGCAATCTCTCGGCACTGATTCTGCAAGCTATAGGGTGAAACTGTGATTTGAAATCAATTTGGCCTGATTTTAGAGGAATGTATATGTGGGATCCCTCCAGGTGTTAGACACAGTGATAATGGCTGGCCGTAACTCTCTTCTTTCAAGGAGCCAGTGCATTTCATCATTCATGTGGGTGCTTTATTCAACATGCATAAAAACTCAAGTGAGCCTACTTTGCAATCTGCCAGGAAATAGGTTCAGCACCAAAAGTGATTCTCTCAGGTACAATATCTCATTGGTTTTCTTTTACCAAAGCAATCAGCTACTTGGTTGGACACTGGGAACCTTTCACAAAATTTCAATCTCTGGAGCAAAATCCCTTGAAGAAACAATTTAGGCAAAACCTTCAATTTATCTAACAAAATTAAGCACATCTCTGGGTCCTTGTGATACCTTTCCATCTACTTGCTTCCTCTTCCATTAGTTTCTTCTCAGTAACACCACTGACCAGCACATGCTATATGCAGCATTCTGATAGCAAAATGTATAATCTGCATGGTTGCCATTTATTCACTTTTATTGGTTCAAAAATATAAAAAGTGATATTTTACAGGTAGGCTTTTAGGAGTTTTATTTTGTTTTTTATCAGTTAAAATCGAAAAATTCAAGCCCTATGTATATAATGCACATCACAATAACACTAACTGACAGAACAATCTGCCTTGTAAGGCCTAACAGTAAGCAAAGCACTAACAGTATTGATGCTTAAAACAAAGAAAAGAGATCAGATCAGTTAAAGATTCATAAGTACTAAAGATTACAAACTATCTGATTGGAAACAAATTATAGGCCTTTTAGCCCGATATATCTGTGCCAGCTCTTTTATCCAATTTCTGTTTAGAAAATGCCTTTGAATCTGCTTCCACTACCCTTCAGGAAGTGCATTCAGACAACAACTTGCTGCATGAAACAAATTTCCCCTTTGGTTCTTCTGCCATTCAACTTAAATTGGAATTCCACTCTGACAAACTTTTCTGCCAGTGAACATAGTATCTCCTTAATTTTTCTTCCAAAGTATCCCATAATTTTGAACATCTCTAATAAACTTCCCTTTAACCTTCTCTGGCCTGAGCTTTTCCCATCTATGCATTTAACTGAAGCATCAAACAATACCAGATGTGTGAATCAATCTCCTCTGCACCATATCCAGGGACTGACATGATTCCTTTGCAGCACCAAGAATTGGAAACAGTACTTTAAGTAAGGTTTAAAAAACGATTGTAGGGAATTAGCATAGTTTCTGGCTTTCAACTTTATATTTCATTTTTTGTAAAACCAAGCATTCCACACACAAAAAACATTTGGGGGATTATTTAAATGATACCATTCCAACTTGACTCTTGCCTGACATATGTTTTTTAAAGCATTGTGGTTATGATTTAAAGACAATCTGAATCCCCATCCCATGACTTATTTTGGTGTCATTAGGCATCTTTTGAGCCCAACATGTATGACCTGTCTGAAGCCTGCCAGCTGCTTCATTCCATCTACTTTTGCCAGGCAGATGGCTGGCTGGTTTTAAAAGAGGTCCAGTTATTAAAGTTGGCTGACGCCTTGCACGAAGATAGGTTGGAAGTCAAAATCTATCTTTATTGCTTTTAGTCCAGGAATTTAAAGTACTTTTCAATTAGAGATTGCAGCACAAATAACAGCGAATATAGAATCCACAGCTAGACTGTTAGATGAAACAACACAAGAGCTATTGGCAATCTAATAAACAATATTCACTTCACAGCAAACTGAAATAGTCTATTCCAATCAAACAATCATTTTCTTTTCACTAGTATCATCAATGCACAGGGGGGTTGGCAAGTAGTAGTATCACAATTGCCTGTTACAGCAGAGAAATTATCATCTTCTTCCTGTTCTTAATCTGAACCATGCAGTTTAGGCATAATTTTGTCTGGGTAAAATGGTGTCAAAGTTTTTGGACGTAACCTGATATTTTGTTTTAAAATCATAAATTAAAAAATGTAATTTTCCTCCATTAGTGTGCTGATAGTGAAAAAAAATATTATAGTTATCATTGTTAGGCTTACTCTGAAAGTGCTTGCTCATAGCTGAAATGCAACGTCATTATGGAAGACAACACCGCTTCAAATGGGGGTAAAAATAAAAGTACATATGTAACAGAAGTTATATTTATTGGCCATGGGGAAATGTTTTTATCATAAGAAGTGCTATCATGACTGCCAAAGAAATTGGGTTAGCCAAAAATTAATCATAGACTGCAGGTTCCAACTAAATAAAGGAACAACATGTTGCAATGGGTTTTATTCTCATTGATTTTCTATAAATACAATGCATTTTACCACTAAAGGTGCAATTTCAATTTAGAACTTAGGAAAAAACCTCAAGTTTCATTCAAAATATAAAGAAAATGCTATTACTGGAAACATACTCAGTGATAAACAAAAATGAAATGCCACTAAGGTTACAAGCCTGTTTTGGTGCATCTCACCATATGTATTTGCTTTATACTGAATTTCTTAACTTTTAGCTGCAGGTAACTTTTATTTCTAGAAATTATTGTATCTGTACTTGAACCTTATAGTTACTGTATAGAAATAATTTGTAGATGGTAGACATGTAATGGCTATTGCTATTTCATAATCCAAAGTTATTTGCCTATATCAGATTGTGAGATCTTAACTTGAATAAAAAACATTTTCAACTTGTGATATTGCTTTATGATTTCTCCTGGATGTATCTGATTTATTTTCAGATTCATTGCATAAAATTAGATACTTAATTGAAATAAAATCTTTGCAAATGTCTTTGCTTCACATCCAGTCAGGTTCAGCAGTGAAAGCAACAAATTACATTGTGATGGTGATTGTTTGTCCATCAGTATCGACAATGTTAGTCTATAATTTATATCCAATTTAAAAGTGCTCTCATTGCTGGAAGACCCGTTTTTCTCAATGGATTTTTTGCAACAGGAAAAAAATGTCTGAAAGCATTCCTGATTGGGGGGGTGGGGGGTGGGGGGAAAGAGTGTGTGTGATCACTTGGGCTCTATTTTGTTGCATCACATTTCCATTTGTGATGGTACATTCTTTTGAGAATGATCTTTGAGGAATCCTTATATCATTTGAACTATATTAAGCTTCTGTTCACCATAAAATACTTGAAGAATGCTTTCCACCTTGAAAGCCTGCATGGGAGTGAAGTTCTACTTACCTGCTTTGCTGATACCCACCAACTGCAGGTATTGGAACACTTTCAGTTCTTGCTACCTTGCAGTCTGCTGGATTATAAAAGCCTCTGGAGGGAGAGTGAGAGAAAGTGTGTGTGTGTGTGTGTGTATTTGCGGGTGGAGGTGGAATAGAAAGCATGGGGGCAGGAATGAAGGCTCTATCTGCTTCGTCAGGCAGCGAAAGTCCCCAGGAGAGAGGGGTTGGGATTTGGCTAAGCAACCTATTCTGGGCACAAAGAACTCCTAGGAAAGAAATAGTATTGCATAATTTAAATCATGGAATGGTTACAGAAGGAATCCCTACCAGTTCAATGCAAGAGCAGTCCAGCTGGTCCCATTTCCCTACCCTCTCCCCTTAGCCCTGAAAATTCTCTCTTTTCAGATAAAGATCCAGCCCTTTTTTGAATACTAGAATTGAACCTACCTTTCTCTATCTATATCCGTCATGATTTTAAATACTTCTACCAAATCTCCTTGTAACCTCCTCTTTAAGGAGAACAACCCCCACTTCTCTAGTCTATCCTTGTAACTGAAGTCTCTCTTTCTAGTCTATTCACATAACTAAAGTCTGGTTATGGATACTGGTCCTCCCCAACTTACGAATGCCCAACTTATGAGCAGCCTGTACATATGATTGAGCGTTTGGGAGACCAGCTGTTTGGATTTGACAGAAGCTGTGGGGCTGGGATACACTTCAACAGGCCCTGATGATTGGCCCACCCTTAAGGATTACCTCCTCCTTTTCACTAATAAAATGTTCTAGAAATTCACTATCCTCCTCCCCGAATTCATGGTCTGCAATGTACTTTTCTACAATGAATACAAAGAGTATTCACTTATGACCTCACCTATGTCCTCTGGCTCACACACAGGCTGCCTATTTGGTCCCTATTAGACCCTCCACTTTTCCTGGTGTTCCCATGCACTTGCTGCCTTTGTCCTTCTTGATGGTAAAGGTCATGCATTTGGAAGGTGCGGTCACAGTAACGTGGGTTAATAACTGCAGTGCACTTTGTAGATAGTGCACACTGAAGCCACTGTCTGCCTGTAGTGGAGGGAATGTTGATTGTCGTTGATGGGGTACCAGTCCAGTCGGCTGCTTTGTCCTGGATCATGCCAAGCTTCTTGAGAGTTGTTAGCACAGCACTCATCTATGCAAATGGAAACTACCACTGTTGACTTGTGTCTTGTAGATGGTGGAAAGGTCTCAGAAACAGAATCAGAATTATTATCACTGACTTATATGTCGTGAAATTTGTTGCTTTGTGGCAGCAGTATAGGGCAAAGACATAAAATTACTATAAATTACAAAATAAATAAATTGCGCAAAAAAAAAGAGGAATAACAAGGTAGTATGAAGCATTCAGAAATCTAATGGTTGGGGGGGGGGGAGTGGGGAAGAAGCTGTTGCTAAATCACTGAATGTGGATCTTCAGGTTCCTGTACCTCCTTCCCGATAGTAGTAACGAGAAGAGGGCATGTCCCAGATGGTGAGGGTCCTTACTGATGGACGCTGCCTTCTTGAGGCACCGCCTCTTGAAGATGTCCTTGATGGTGGGGAGAGCTGTGCCTGCAATGGAGCTGGCTGAGTCTACAACCCTCTGCAGCCTCTTGTGATGGGGTTTCAGAAGTCACTCATCACAGGACACCCAGCTACTGATCAGCTCACATTGCCACGGTATGTATCTGACTAGCCTCATTGAGTTTCAGGTTATTGGAGAGCACTCCCCCCACCCCAACCCCACCAGATATTGATGGTGGAGGACTCAGTGATGGTAACATCATTGAATGTCAAGGGTAAGTGGTTAGACCCTCTTTTGTTGGAGATGGTCATTACGTATCTGACACTTCTGTGGCATAAATACTATTGCCACTTCGCCTTGTCTAGGTCTTGTTGCATGAAGACGTGGACTGCTTCATTTGCTGAGAGGTTGTGAATTGGACATTGTGCAATCATCAGCAAATATCCCCACTCTGACCTTATGATGGAAGGAAGATTATTGATGACACAGTTGAATGCAGCTGGGCCTAGGACACTGCCCTGTCAAACTCCTGCAGTGATATCCTGTGGCTGTGATGATTGGCCTCCAACCACCATGACCATCTTCCCTTGTGCAAGGTATGATTTTCCCCTTGATGCCCACTGACCAGTTTTACCAGGGCACCTTGATGCCATACTCTGTCAAAATGTTGCCTTAATGTCAAGTCACTCTCACTTCACTTCTAGAATTCAGCTCTTTGGTCCATGTATGGACCAAGGTTATGATGAGGTCTGGAGTGGAGTGCACCTGGTGAAATTTAAACTGGGCATCAGCAAGTTAGTTCTTGGTAACCAAATACCACTTGGTAGCACTGATAGCAAATTTCATTATTTTGTGAATGATTGAGAGTAGACTGATTAGGAGGTAAGTAGCTGGATTGGATTTGTCCTGCTTTTTGTGCTCAGGCCATTCTATAGCTGATTTTCCAATTGTCAGGTAGATCCCAGTGTCATAATTGTGCTGGAGCAGTTTGGCTAGTTCTGGATAGTCTTCAGTGGTACAACAGGGATGTTATCTGGTCCAGTGGCCTTTGCTGTATCCAGTGCTCTCAGTCTTTTCTTGATATTATGTGGAATGAACTGATTTGGCTGAAGACTTGGTTCTGTGATAGCGGGGATATCAGGGGAAACCAAGATGTATCATCTATTTAACATTTTTGGCTGAAATTGGCTGTGAGTGTTTCAGCTGCCTTTTCTTTTGTACTCACATGCTGGGCCCCACTATCATTGAAGATGAGGATGCTCTTGGCATGTTCCCTTTCCATTAGCTGTCCATCACCATTCATGAAAGAAAATGCAGTAGGACTGTAGAACACCAGTTTGATCTGTTTGTTGTAAAATCCCTTAGTTCTGAATATTGCATCCTGCTTTTGTTGTTTAGCACACTATCAGTCCTGTACTACAGCTTCAAAAGATTAGCACCTCATCATTTGCAGGTAGAATAACTCTTGGATCTCCCAGTCTACCTCATCATGGCCTTTGCACTTTATTCATCTACCTGCACTGCACTTCCTCTGTAAATGCAACACAATATTCTGAATTCTGTTTTCTTTTTACTACCTTGATGAAATTATGTATAGCATGATCTATGACAATGATCTGTCTGGATGGCATGAAAAACAAAAGCTTTTCACTGTATCTCAGTGCATCCTACAATAATAAATTACAACCAATTGAACAGCTGCTACTCCCAGCTCTTCTTATTGAACAATTGATTTGATAGCAATGACAGATTTAAGGGTATGGTAGGTCCTGAGGTTACAGATTGAGATGGTTACATTGCTGGTGCTGCTGACAGGCCACAACACCTAGTAAATTCTGCTTGCCAGATCTGGTCCAAGTCTATCTCATTTAGCACACTTGTAGTGCCACACAACACGATGGCATGTGTCCTCAGTGTGAGGACAGAACCTTGCCTCCACAAGGACTGTAGTGGCAGTCATTTCTATCTATGGTATGATGGACAGATGCACCTGCCACAATTGGATTGCTGAAGATGATGGTTTCTCCATGTTTGTTTATACATGGCTTGCTGCACACCTGGTCTGGTAGCTGTGTCCGTTGCCATGCAGACTGCTCAATTTGTAGTGGTTCTACCAAGCCACACTTTGTGATGAGCACTGAAGTCCCAAACCCAGCATAGTCTTGCCCTACATATTTTTAGTGCTCCTTCCAAAGTGCTGTTCAATATAGAAGAACGACAATTCAACAGCTGAGGGACAGCAATAGGTGGTGACCAGAAGGAAATTTTCTTGGCATATCTGATCTGATGCCACGAGTCTTCAAGGATTCTGGAGTTGATATTGAGGACTCCCAGAGCTACTTCTTCCCGCCTTTATACCACAGTTCCACCACCTCAGGAGGGTCTGTCCTGGTTCGTTACTATCCATCTCACAATTCATTGCACTTCCAAGTTTAATGTCATCAAATTTGGAAATTGTGTTCTGTGCAGCTAACCACAAATTGTAAACATCAGTTAAGAAATATAGCGGTCATGTAATTGACCTCTGTGAAACTCCACTGTACATTTTCCTCCAAAGTATCTTTCACAACTCCTATCTTTTTCCTGCAACCTATCTATGCTGCTCCGTCCCCTTTCATTCCAATGACATTCATTATTGATGACTAGCCTATTAGGTAGCCCCTTCTCAAATGCCCTTTGGAATGCATACATACAAGGAAAATGACATTTTCCTCTTCAAAGCTATCTGTTACTTCATCAAAAAAGTTAGGCACGACTTAAAAATCTCCAATCAATCCATACTTGTCTAATTGGCTATTAATTGCACCCCTGATTTCAACTTCCAGAACATTCATCACCAGCAAGGTTAAACAGTCCAGGCTGTAGTTTAGTGTTATCTATAACACTCTTCTTTTGAACATGGTTGTAATGTTGGTACTTTTCTTGTCCTCATGCACTACCTATGAATCTGTGGATGTATTGAAGGTTATGATAGGTCTTCTGCAGTTTCCTCTCTTCCCTCCAATTTTACACAGTGTAAATGCAGTTAGCTTTTCTAGTATCTGGTTTATTAACAAGAATCTCAATTAATTCTTCCTTTGCTGGTCTCGTTCTGTTTTGTAATGAATATGATATTAGGTCTCTGGTGCGTGGGGGAATTGGCAAAGATAAGGCTTCAGAGAAATGCAGGGTTGACTTTAATTTGAAATATAGCATGAGCTCATGTGGTAAAAGCCTTCCTAAAGGAATCAGGAGCTCAATGACGACAGCCTTATTGTCTCATGAGATGGATGTCACTGTTATTAGTCCCTTTGTACTAACCATACCAAACTCTAATGAGACCAAAAATTTATGAAGAAATAGAACATGCCATCTCAGAGGTCCTCTGAAAAAAACAAGGTCATCATCATGAGAGGCTTCAATATGTTAAGAGGTTGATCACTATCCTGGTAGAAGTAGCATGGAGAAGTGCAACAACAATGGAAAATGCTCCTAATGATCTTTCCAGTAAAACATCATGATTTTCAGGATTCTAAGCAAATTTAAAACATTAGAAATATAAGCACCTGACTGGCATTGCTCTGGAGGACCAGTACATTGCCAAAGGGATTAAGATTACACATATTATGAAGAAAGCCGGCGACTGGTTGGACCATACACTTATCAGATTCACTCAATAATTAGAATTGTAAAATATAACAGGCCAGATCTGGTCCATTGCCAGTGTTTGCCCCTTTTGCTTTTCCTGCAACCACACCTAACATTTGCAGCTCTGTTGCATCCATTGCTCTCCAGGCATGGTCTTCCCCAAGGCTGGTGTGGCCTGCAAGGTATGACAATGCCTTAAGCTAAGGATACTCTATCCCTAGAACTCTTCTGTGGTCAGACAGCTTCACACTGTCAAAGATATTGTTAACTGCCTTTTGATGTTTTGTTGATCAGAGAAACCCGAAAACAGTCCAAGTAGATTTAAATGAAGTGAATAAAATTTAGTTAAAAAATAAAAACATGTTGATTAGAAATATCCTCAAGCCCTAGAAATCAATTAAAAAAACTTAAGATAAAGCATAATAAAAGACATAAACAGATCACCTACCTTTAACTCAGGATCGGCAATATTGTTTAAGCGAATGGGGTTATGCAACAAACCCCAAACATCCCTGAGGCAAAGCTGGGGTGCTGGATACAAAATGCATCTGGCCCCACAGCTCAGTACATTCTTTTTCCGTCGCTAGGTTCAGTGTGAGCCCAGAGGTGGAATGGGAGATTGAATAGTCAATCGTCTCGACTGCAACTTGTCTCTGAATTATGCATTACAACGTGCGGGCATGGAAGTCAGGGACAAGCTGACCTCTGAACAGGATGCAGCTTGTGGTTCTGTACTCAATCGCCAGCAACAGGTAAGCACAATCTGGCCCAGTTTCCTTGTGGTACTGTGACACAATTGTTGTTACTGTAAAGATTATCATGTTTACTTTGGAGAACTATTTCCAGTTGATGGAGTTCTGCAAAATTCAAGTGGTGCTACCTTAGTCTTGCTTAGGTTGACAAGTTGCAACTGTGAAACTAACACAACTGTAGAAAATCTGTGATGTAGGTTGAGCTAATCCGTGCTGGGAAATGGTCAGTGGAGGCAGCAGTTTGAGAAGCACATTGCTGTCCGTGTGGGCAGCCTGTGTGTTCAGTCCATTTGCAGACTGATGCATTTTAGGTTGCCAGCCATGTGTGTCAGTCTTTTTATTGAAAATTCCATTCTTCTTGAAACACAATAGCTAAGATGGAATTTTGAATCAAAACAACAAAATCTATATACAGCAGTGCTATATGATTCTATTGCTATGGTGCTAATGATTATACAGCATTTTAATAACTAAATAGTTCTGAGAATCCAAATTACACCATTATCTTATCATAGGGGAAATGTTAACATTGGCCAACTTTTGCAATTGAGACAAAACTCTCTCAATATAACATGCTTGAATAGTTAACAAACACTGAATGAGGGAATTTTTGAAATCATCATACGTAATTGTAGAAATTCTGAAATATTTCTGTAGCCAGAATTTATCTTTGCACATGGCGACTACCTCAGGACTGAAACTTATAAAATTATCAAAAAGCATTTCCTAAATTATTTACCTAAAATTTAACAATTCTTGTATTTAAATATCAATTTTTAAATGTTTAATCTTCCTCAAAGTGTACTTAAGACAATTCTGAAGATCATTTTGCAACAAAATGCAAATATAAACTGCAATTTCAGTATGAAACACATGACAGATGTTTTATATTTGTATGATAATTTCTTCAGATATTTTAATATGGTTTTAGAATCATCTTTAATACAAAACAGTGCAATACTATGCAATTTTCCTGTTTCTTTTTAAGGAAACTAATCATCAAATCTGATCTTTTTCCCCTGGAATGCAACTATTTGGATCTGCTCTTTCCGTCTTCTACTTGCTTCCCAAGAAGGATGAAGTGATTGTTGTGGCTTTGGAATTACTTTTCCAGGTCCCCCTTGGGATCTCTCACGAAGGGACAATTTTTTGGTGTTAGGACTTTTTTGTAGAACAGCTGTGAATGCAAAACAAAATTCCAGAGGAGTTATGATCAACAAGCAGACCTCTTTTATCGTATAAAGCTATCACAATACACAAGAGATTTTAGATCAATAGAAGTTATATAGATGTAGTAAAACATATCAGTGTAAACTAATCCTCAAATTGTATAATCATCATACTATTCTTCCACATTTATTAGAAAATATATATTCTTTCACTTTTCAACAGTGTTACATAAGTAAGCAATTCATCTTACTCTTAGGAAAAAGACATTCTTCTATATATCATCTGAATTAAAAATAAAATTACCTGCAGAGCTATAAGCAATAGAATGAAGTAATTTTATGACATTTATTGAATGCAGGAAATTTAATTGTTAATAAGTAATGGGGAAATTCTAGAGCTAACAAATTAAGAGGAATATATGGTTCTGATGACCTTCACCGCCACAGCCCAATATATTCTGCACAGAAATATCTTCCACCTGCAGGAGAGCAGTGAGTTAATATATTCCCCCTCATAATTTGTAATGGAATTCAATGAAGTGAAAAATTATTTTGTCTGCCATACATAGTTTTACCCCAGAGCCTAATAAACATTACTCTGTAGTTCATGAATAGGTTCACAAAGGTTGAGATGTGAAAATATTACACATGCAATAGGAATGTTTTCCTTATTAAAATGTTTTTGAAGCACAGTAGAAGAATCCTTACTTTACAAACTGACCTGCAGCACCCATGACATGGAGCATCTTGTGGGAATACTACATGACTAAAGTGAGAAAGCCTTTAAATTCCTGGCATGAGTGGGAAGAATTTTTTTTTAAATGTGTTAATTAAAACTATCTTAAAATGCATTCATTTTCTAGCATGACCTGAAATATACAGATTAGGGGCAGGAAAAGATTGCTTGGACCCTCAATTAATAAGATCATGGCTGATCTGATTGTAACCACAACTTGCATTCCCATCTACCTGCACCCTTTCACCCCTCAAGAATCTGTCTCTGACTTAAAGAAATATTCTAAGACTCTTATTTCCATTGCCCTTGGGGAAGAGTTTCAAAGACTTGCAATCCCTGAAAGGAAAAAAAAATAACCTCTTATTTTAAAACCATGACTCTAGTTCCACATTCTCCACTGACAGGAAATACCTGTCCAAATCCCTCAAGATCTTGTATGTTTGAATGTAGTTCCATCAAGTTTCCTTCTACTTTTTTTAAACTCCAGTGGACACAAGCCCAGCCTGTCCAATCTTTCCTAGTGAGATAACCTGCCCATTCCAGCTCTCTGAACTGCTTCCAATACATTAATATCCTTCCTTAAATATGAGGCCAACACTGGTTTCACTAATGCTCTATATAACTGAAACATAACGTTCCTTCTTGTGTATTCAATTCCCCCAGCAATAACCAATAACTTTGTTAGCTTTGCTAACCACTCGCTATAGCTGCATTCTTGCCTTTTGCAAGTTACGCACCGAGACATTCAGATCCTTCTGCATCTCACATCACTTAGATAATACACTCCTTTCTTATTTTTCCTGTCAAAGTGAACTATTTTACCTTTTTCCACATTATATTTCATTTGCCTGATCATTGCCCCTTACTTAACCTACCTAGCTTACTTTAAAATCCATCCATCTCTCTGTAACATGCTCCAGCCCTGCCCCCTTCAGCTACAGGCTCTTGGTCATTTCCAATGTCTATTGCTTCATCAGCAGCAGCCCTTTCTTCAGGTGCCTGGATCCTAAGCTATGAAATCTCCCACTCAAACCTCTCCGCCTCTCTCTTCTGCTTTAAGAAACACCTTTAATCCAATGTCTTTGACTGAATTTTGGTCACCTACCCTAATAACTCCTTACTTATGAAATATCTTATTATGCTAAAAGTACCACATACATTTAAATATGTTGATGAGGGAGGCATGAAAGTTAGTGATGGCAGGGAGGAGCAGGTGGACCAATGCTTCCCAGCCCTCTAACATTTTCTAACTCTCTCCATCACCCAAGCTGTGCGTTTTGTTCACGTAGTCCACCAATATCCTGGAGCACTTGTGTTATAAAGGTTTAAGGTGCTGGGGAGTAGATATAGAGGAGATGTCAGGGGTAACCCTAACCCTAAGGCATGCCAGTAGAGGAGGCCATGGATACACATGTCGGTATGGGAGTGGGATGCAGAATAGAAGTGGATGTTATGTGCTTTTGTGACGGACGGAGAGAAGGTGCTCGACGAAGTGGTCACCCAGTCTGCGTCGGGTCTCACCAATGTGGAGGAGGCTGCACCAGATGCAACAAATGACAGCCTCGGATTCACAGGTGAAGCGCTGCCTCATGTTCCCACTCCCCTACCGACATGTCTATCCATGGCTTCCTCTACTGCCACGTTGAGACCAGAGACCAGACGTAGGTTGGAGGAACAACAGCTCATATTTCGCCTTGGTAGTCTGCAACCTGACGGCCTCAACATCGATTTCTCTAACTTCCGGTTACCCCTCCCCTCTTCTTCAGCCCCTTTTTTTCTTTTGTCTTCCCTCATTCCTGTGGCCTCTCCCCCCTTCTCATTCTCCTTCCCCCACCCTTATAACCCACCCATCTATTCCCCACCTCCTTCTCTTTATTCCATGGGCCACTGCCCTCTCCGACCAGATTCCTCCTTCTTCAGCCCTTTGCGTCTTCTACCTATCACCTCTCAGCTTCTTACATCTCCCCCCTCCCCCACCCTCCTACCATCCCCCCTCACCTGGGCTCACCTATCACCTGCCTACATGTACTCCTTCCCTCTCCCCGACCTTCTTATTTGAACTTCTGCCCTCTTCCTTTCCAGTCCTGATGAAGGATCTCGACCCAAAACGTTGACTGTTTATTTCTCTCCATAGATGCTGTCTGATCTGCTAAGTTCCTACAGCATTTTGCGTGTATTGTTTAAGGATCCCATTATAGTTTGATAGCATACGGACTTTTGCTCATTAACCTCAAGGATAAGGAAATTTTTCACTGGAAATTTGTGATTTTTCACCTCTATGAGGAAAAAGAATTAAATGCAAGTCCTTCTCATGATACATTAGAAGTTTTCCTGGAATAAATTGCTCTGAACCAAGTCACTTGGTCCAAATGATGACAAAAATATTCAAACTTACATATTCCTTTTCCTTAATACTCAACCAAGGAGTATTTTCAAGACTACTTATTGACAGATATTTGGGTAACAAGGAATCAAGACACGAGGAATGAAGGGTTAAAGTGGGAAAGTGATAAATAAGTTCAGCTCTGATCTTACTGAATGGTAGGACAGGTATGAGGGGGTGCACGATCTACTAGAGTCCACAATGGGGCCACTTATGGAAACCAACTTCAAAATAACTGCAAATACATTTAAAAGAGAATGCACAGCATTTGAATAATCAAGGAAAACCCAGTAAGAAACAGCATCTACACTGACCAGATTTCTTGTTCTTGATAACTCCCCGAAGATTGCTGTGAAGAAAATAAGCAATAGTTTAACATCAATTTTGCAGTGGGCAGCAGAAATTTTTATAGGAATTTAAGTCAAAGTAAATATAAACTGAAAATATATCTGGTTCTTACCTCTTCTGCATTGATGGCTTTGAGCTTGACAAATTATTACAAAATAAAGATCCAAACTTCGTTTGTTCCCTGTTCTTTTTTCCAATGGGATCGCTCTTTCCTTCTTTCATGCTAGTTGGCACATTTTTTTCATCATCATTCACAGTGTTGACATCAGATGTTGGATCAGATTCTTGCTTCTTTTTATTTGTTCTTTTCACCTTTCCAATAAAGAAATCATCATCCCCACTCTCATCACTAGATGTCTGATTATAAAACCTCTCCTCTGTACTATCATCAAAATATTCCTTTTCTTCAACACTCTCATCTTCATCAATAGGTTTTGTGTTCTCTGAATTCATTGAAACTTGTAATTTTTTCTGTGTATTTAACTGGGCGGGTCTGGTCTTTTCAGTAACTTGAGAAACCAATGCTAATTCTGCAGCTTGGGCTTTGGAGGTATCTTCATCACTGAAACATTTTTCATTCAAAGCTTCAGGTTCAGGTTTGTCCAGAGCTGCACTGGTTTCTTCAATGTGTGTTGCTTTAGATCTGATCTGTTTGGTAACATGAGAAACCAATGCTGATTCTGCAGCTTGGACTTTGGAGGTATCTTCATTATTGAAACACTTATCAATCAAAGCTTCAGGTTCAGATTTATCCAGAGCTGCACTGGCTTGTTTGATGTGTGTTGACTTGCTTCTCTCACCCATGGTATTATCTGCTTTTATCTTATTTGTTTTGCTATGTGACATTTCTTCTGGACTTGAGACCTGTAATGACTCTGTTTTCAGCTGGGGCTCCTGCAGCAACTTCTGGTCTTTGTCTTTTTCTCTAGCTTCTTTAAATGAACTTACAGCAGCTGGTAGAAAATGAGGGGAAAAAAAAATTGTACATCACAAACCTGTCGTAAAACTATTTTATGTCACATTTTCTTATTCTATGGCATTTCCAAGCGGCATTGCCCAATCTGGCTTTCCTTCTAGTTATAGACAGAAACCCAGATAGTAAGAGTGTACAATTAATGTAAGTACTTTAGCATTTGCTCATACAACAGAACATTGTGAAATGTTCTCAAGTAGCAGTTTCTAAACATTTAATGCTTCATTAGCCAGTTTTAAAATTAAGGTTACAATACTAATTTATGAGACATCTTCGAAGATAATTTTAAGCTCAAAATTTCACTTTTGACCAAGGAACCTTCCTGAGCTAGTCCCATATCCCTCTAAACCTTTCCTATGCTAGGATAGGCTAGGCTTGTTTACCTTGGAGCAGAGGAGGTTGAGGAGGAATCTGATAGAGGTGTACAAAATTATGAGAGGCATAGATATGCTGGATTTTGAGATAATTTTCCCCTTGGCAGCGATGTCTAAGAACAGAAAATATAGGCTTAAGGTGAGGAATAATACATTTAGAGGGGATTTGATGAATAATTTTTTTTACCCAGAGAGTTTACAATCTGGAACACTCTGCCTGTGAAGGTGTTGGAAGCAGGTACTCTCATATTGAAGAAGCACTGGAATAACCAAGGCATAGTAGGTTACGGACCAGCTTCTGGTAGATGGGATTCATAAAGATAGGTACTTGACGGTCAAGAGGGACATGGTGGGCTGAAGAACTGGTTTCTGTGCTGTATGATTCTATGGGCGAAACTTTTTTTTGAAGGAGGGGTTCCTTTATTGTAAAGCTGAGAAAATGTTCCCATGAAGTTGACGTTACACTAAAGGCATTTATTTAATTGAATAAATAGGCAACAAATGAAAGGGTAAAGAAACAGGATTGATGACAGCTGGTAACTCTGAAGGAAGAGGCATGAATACCATCTGCAAAACCAAACAATAAAACCTCAATTTCATACTTTACAAATACCCTTTTAATTAATTTTGTGAAACTGAAGTAACTTCTAAAACATTCAAGCTACTGGAAATATCTTACTTCAAGAAAGAAGCTTTACATATTTTAAATGTGGCATTATCCAGTTAGGCAAGAACTCCGGATTTTTCCCTCACATTATGATGGCCCATTTTGGATATCCAGTTGAAGGATGCATGGGTAGGGAGAATTAAATAAACTCATTCAAGGATACAGCAGACAAAAAACACTCGAAAAAAGAAAATAGTACTCAAGGCAGCACTTGGTACATTTACTGTTTTCAGTTTGAAGCTGACCACTAAATTGCATTTTTTTCAAAAGACACTTTTTTGGCAGAGTTCTATCTGTGGTTAGATTTGATCATGAGCTTGTTCATTTTTACTTTCAACTAAAAAGAGTCAAGGATCAGTATAATTTGAGTGACATAAATATATGATGTAAATGCCTCTTCCACTATACTGTTGGATTATCTATAACTATGACTTACAGTTTTCCATCAAAGATGCATAAACATTCCAGTTTTGAAAAAATGTCCTTCCTTTGTTGCTACAAAAATACTGTTCCATACTTTTATGATCAAAGTGCTTCCTGTGCTATTATATGTTCTTACTGAAACTGATATTACACAAGGGAGACCATTTGACTCGTGACAGCAACCAGTGTGAAAACTGTCCAAAATTGCAAATCAGTGATCTACAAAGTTTTTCATTAATTGCTTTGTTAGCAAAACCTATTTTTCAAAGAATGACTTTGCTTCTCTCATAAAAAATAAAATGAATGCCTTGTATTTTGCAGTTAGTGTCCAAGAAATAATGTGTGTGGTTCATTTTACCAATAGTTTGCCAAAAGCTTTTGGTGAGCTATTAATGAAGCCTTGCGATTGTACAGCATGATGTCCTCGATATGAGATTTGTGGCATCTGGAAGCAACAGTAAGCAACAGTGAGTCTCTTGAACCAATCAGGTTTAAGCATTCTCACTGGAACATCTGATGTCTAATTAAGGAACATAAGTTAGTTTAAAATCAAATTATGAAAGTGAAATAAACCTTGGGAAAGAAAGCTAGAACTGAGGGATAAAAGAGACAGCCAGAAAGAGTTATTTTTGAAACCTCCAACACAAACTTCTGAAGGATAGATACTTGACATTTGTAAAAATAAACTATCATGGTCAGAGAGTTGTTTCACAGTCCTAGCCTTATCTGCCATGTTTAATAAGTTAATATTGAATAAGTACTGCAATCCTCCCCTTATTTAGGTATCAATACCAACTCCATTGGTGTGATGGTGTTACAGCACAATTTCCACAGTAGCAAGGTTACTTAGACAGTGACTTCCTGACTTCAGCACTTAAATGCAGATGTTTGTACTTTGGTTAAGCACTGCTACCATCAGTGCAGATATTTGTACACTGTTAAGTACTGCTACCCTTAATGCAGATGTTTGTATTCTGCTAAACACTGCTACCCTCAATGCAAACATTTGTACTCTGCTAAGCACTGCTGTCCTCAGTGCAGATGTTTGTATTCTGCTAAACACTGCTACCCTCAATGCAAACATCTGTACTATGTTAAGCACTGCTGTCCTCAGTGCAGATGTTTGTATTCTGCTAAACACTGCTACCCTCAATGCAGACGCTTGTACTCTGTTAAGCACTGCTACCTTTAAAGCAAATGTTTGTACTTTAAGCACCTCCACTTATGAGACTTATATGGAGAATCATCTTATCATGTCATATCACCATCTTATGTTTAGGGTTAGTGAGAAATGTCAATATATAAAACAACATTTTTCTGTCAGTACACAAAAAAATACACAGCAGAGAATAATCCAATCTGAATTCAAAAAGTTCTGACACAGTACTCACTGCTCTCAGTAGGTATCAATATTGTCTCTGAGGCATAAGATTCTAGTTTCTAGCTGAATTTGCTGGTGGTGGCAAATTGTAATATGCAAACTGACTAATGCCTTCTCTACACTGTAACAACAATGACACCTCCAGTGGGCAAAATAATTTCCCAAACTTTGTTGTAAATCATTTTTTTTGCCTCTCCCAGGAAATGCGTGCTTTGTTTAGAAGCAGAAAGAGGGGGTTAACAAATTGCATTTAAAAAAACAGCCACTGTTGTAACTTAAAAGAATCTTGCATTAATAAAGTCACCTTGGCAGTAAAGTAAGTACAGTAAAACCCCAATAATCCTTCAGAAATCCTGTCGGTTTGGCATCTGCCTCACAAGGTAATGTTTGCCACACTCCCTTTGCACTCACAGTGGGCCCACCTCTCTCTTTTATTCACCTGGGCCCTGATTCATGCATTCCTTTTCCATTCACCTGGCCCCAGTTCACACAGTCTCTATCCACTCACTGGGGCCCCAGTTCCTGCACTCCCTTGAAACTTACTGGGGCCTAGTTCCCACACTTCCTTTCAATTCATTTGGTTCACTGGAAAATTTATCATACTGTATAACATCTAAAGAAAGCGAATGAAAAGAGTATTGTGGTACTAACAGAAATGACATCCAATAGTACAGAAAATCTGCTAATCTGCCACCAAAGTCCTGAGTGTGCCAGATTATTGGAACATTACCAAAGCCGTCCTCATCTCTTTCCTCCTCTTCTTAACTTCTTTCTCCCCCTCCTCCTTGAACTGCAATAGAGGATCTATGTTCTATACCTTTTCCTCTGGAGGTACAAACATTGCTGTTGCACTATGGTATAGGGAGAACAGCATGCCAAAACTAATCTAAATACCCTGACTGCTGCATTCTGAAGACCATCACTAGAAAAGGTACAGGTAAGGAATGCAAAGCTGAATTATCTCTACTTTAATGCAAAGAATATCACTAGTATGGCTTAGTGCGCACCATTTAAAAATTACATAGCAGTTTCTTGCCTCAAGACAATAATGATAGCAGATAGGGTGCTGGCACTGCTGCAAAGATCAGCAAATTAGTTAGGCTTTTTCTTACTGTCTGAGTCCTTATCTGATACCTAATTGACTTCAGTTTTGCTGGGGCTCCTCAGTGCAAGGTACAATCAAGTATTGCCTTGACATCACAAACTTGGGTTTAGAGGGCACTTTTCTTTTGCTGGTAATTGGGAAAACAATAGAGATTAGACAAATTACAGTTGTTTACAGGGCATATTTGGGCATGTTCCTAAATTGTCAGACACTGTATTGAAACAGATTATGCCTGTTTTTCTGCCATCTGAGCTAGGATTTTTGATTAAAGCTAATCAAAATATATAAAAATAGAAACATTTCTTTGGCATGCTTCAGAGGTCCCTAATTGCTTTTCAACACATTAAGTCACTGTTGCAATGTAGGAAACATACAAGAATTTCACAATCTCCTTATTACAGTATGTGAGCTGTAAAGCACATACTTCCATTAACCCAAGGAATGACATTCAGATACAATTAATAAAGTTCTTTTTTTAATATCCCTTCACAGAGCATGCACCAATTGCAGTTTGGATAATGATATATATGAAAGTTTCTACTGGCACAGCTCAGGTACATGAGAAAAGTCCCTAAATAATTCTTACTGCAATTTTGTTTCATCCTTTTGAAAACCATGGCCAAGAAAAAAAACAGAAAACTGCTTTTCAGCATTCTGTGACACCAAACTCAAGTTTCTACCTTGGGTTCTTCTCCCCATAAGTCTTGTCATTGTCAATGTACAATGTGAAAGTTCAGAATCCTGGTCAATGACTTCAAATTCATGAAACTAAGTGCTGAGCTAACAAATTGCTTTTTCTTTTAATGTGGCCATTATAGATTACACATTAAGTTTAACTTCTAAAGAGCAGATAATACCATTACTGGAATGAGTACATTTGTTTCATAGGTGGCAACACGTGCAATTTGTGAATAAAGAGGTTTCTTTCTGCGTTACTTGTATTTTTCAGTAATCTTTATTTTACCTTTAATAGCTGCGATTTTTTTGCACACAAGTGGATGTGATGCGATCCTTGCAATTGCTCGTTCCTCAGTTGTGGAGGAAGGCTGCATATTCAAACAACAAAGAAAATCATTAATACACAGTAAATATTGAAGGTATTAATCAGTGCAGCACAGACAAGTTGAGACCCATATGTAATTAGTGACAAAGCCCCTTCATAACAACACCTCCCTTCTCCTCTCTTCATTGCAGCACACAACATAAAGAAAGCCTTTGCTTAGTCAGTGATTGCCTCACACAGAGAACTATCTTCAAGAGTTGACTACGTATATGGAAACAGTACTTTCCAAGATCCTTCTGAAGCACCGAAAGGAATGCCTCATACAACAATTTTGTGCAGTGCCAAAAGAAAGATTTCAATGAAGTGATCATTTGAAATTTTCATGCCATATTCACAATGTTAAAACATTCAAAAGTCTAAATAAGGATGCTGGCTCATTGAAGTCAGCATTCTTTCTTAAGACTGATTTTTGAAACTTAAGGGCATCAATGTATTACAGTTACAATTCTTAATGGAAGCAAATGGCCTTAAAGTTAAAAGTATCATAGAACAAACCCACCAACATGGTCAACTCATAGCAGTTTGGTAAGTTAAAGATAGATAATAAATGCCAGTATTGCCAATGATGTCTTATCAATAATACAAACAAATAAATGAAAGTGTACTTTTTCAGTTGAATATTATATAAAGTGCACCAATATTAATTTTATTTTTGAACAAATCACTTCTGTACTACATCTTTTAGTTTAGATGTTAAATCAACCTCTTCTGCTATTGCTGGGCTACATAAGATCCTTTAGCTCAATTTCAGAGAGGAAAGAGGAGCTCTCTATAGTGTTCTGGGCAACTTTTAACCCTCAACCAACAATACTAACAAAAAACAATTATTTGGTAATTATCACTTAATTGTTTTTGGAACGTAGTTACTTTCAATAGTGCCTACAGTTGAAAAGAACTTCATCGAATCCAAATGATATTGGACTATCCTGAGCTCATGAAAGATTCTATCTAAATACAAGTCCTCTCATTTTTTTCTCCCAATAACAGATGTTAGAAAAATCAAAGTCCAGGTAACAGCATGGATACAATGACTATCCATGAGATAGGAAGCAGTGGTGAATAAGTGGGAAAGTGGTCATCAATCTTCCAGGAGTCACTATTGTAACATCTTTTTTTGATAGATATCAATGACCTAGATTTGAATAATGATGCCAGGTTTCCCCTATGCCATTTTTAGCTCACTGGTTTAGCAAACTACCACACAAAAATAAAAAAGATCTAAATGCTAAAGGTTAAAGCAAATGCTGGCACAGCAAACTTTGTTAGAATATTTACATAATCATATGTCAGTGAAACCTGAATATTTTACAGAGAAAATGGACTCACATCTACTAAACATATTTCATGCTTAATAGTTTTAAATGCTTTAGAGCCAATTAATTCATTTTGAAATACATTCTGTGTTATGCAAATATTAATCTGTATGCAGCATTTCATCAAACAGGTTATGATAAAAAAAATGTCTCGATAACCCGGTCATTTATTTAGTGGTGCTATTTCAAAAGCAAAACCAGAACTAGTAATTGCACAAAATATTGGGTATTGTGCTTTATATGCAAGCATGGGAGGGGCAATTTCTTTCAGCCAGAATAAGTATGTTCTTTAGAAAGCCCTTTAAGCTCTTGCTAGCTCCACTTAATAAGAATCATAAGAGTATTGAGGAGAGTATTAAAATTAGACTGCATAGTTTTTTTAACCAGGATTCTTCTCATACAAGTGATAATCTTTCCAAAGATCTTTTCCCCCCCACAGTTATGCAGTTAAGGAGAATTCACAAGCATGGCTGGAGGCCTGTGTGATTAGTTCACATAATCCTAGTGAAGAGAAATCGAAATACAGTGACCAGATGTGTTCAAGAGTCAGAGTTGTACAGCACAGAAACTGGCTCCTCAGCCCAACTTGACCATGCTGACTATGATATCTATCTATGCTAATCTCATTTGCCTGCATTAGGCCCGGATCAATCTATTCCATTTCTATCCAATTAAGCCTACATTGAGTGGAAGTGAATGCCAAGGAAATTTCCATTGTCCTCTCACAAGAGCATGGAATATACTTCGCTCATTTAAGCACCAAGTAAGAAGCTATATGGCTTGCTATGATTACATACCAGGGAATAATTGCATTTGGTTGAGTGAGAACCTTAAAATTGCATGGTTCAACAACAACAACAATAAATTCCATTTCTGTTGTGTCTTTTCAAATTTAGGCAAATCTGGACAGTTCACAAATTATGCTGATAGACCTTAAAACATTGGGCCAGATTCTGAGGGGAATTTCCTCAATTAATTGCCATTTAGTTCATGATAAGTGCAGATGCCTCAAACTTATTGCTTGCTGTTTACTGGTAATTATGGTCCAATGACAACTAAGTTCCAATGTTAGACTCCACGGAATAACTGGGACCCTTCCCCAATGATTCGATGGAAGAAAATAGGATTAAATTACATATTAATTTACCTTTAATTGCTTGTTTATTTGAGTATTTGGGCATTTTTGCTTTTCAATGGTCTAAATGGAATCATTTTTAATGGTTTGGAATGATATCGAATGCGTCTGAATGATTAGCCAGCTGCTAATGTTTTTTTAAACTTTATTTATACAGCACAGTAACAGGCCCTTTCAGCCCAATGAGCCCACGCCTCCCAATTACACCCATGTTAACCTACTAACCCGTACGTCTCTGGAATGTGGGAGGAAACCGGAGCACCCGGAGGAAATCCATGCAGTCACAGGGAGAACGTACAACTCCTTACAGTCAGCAGCGGGAATTGAACCACGATCACTGGCGCTGTAATAGCGTTACTCTAACCACTACGCTGCTGTGCCGCCAAATTAGCACTTTTGTGAGCGTGAGCTTGTTCTGCCTCCACTCCCCCACCGCCCCCAACTCTCATGCAAAAGATTTACAAGCAAAAGATGTAGCCAGTGTCTTCCAGCAAATCACGCTCTACACATCTACACATAGAATGCATCTTCTTTCTTCACAGGTCAGCTGTGTGCATGGGTGGCTCATCTCTGACCACAAATTCTGGGCAGGTTGTGCTTTCACTTAAAAGTTTGTTATTTCATTCCACTCCATGAACCTTTGCATTTTTCTATGTTATGCACTGGAAACTTTGTACTGTGTGCTTACCTACAGGACACTCCACCAATTTCAATTTGAATTCATTATCAGTATATCTCATTTAAATATTCTTTAAAGAATTGGATGTCTTAAATTAAGTACAATAAAATGTAATTATACTTGAAGTGTAGTTAATATTCTTGTGCTGAGCTTTAATCTGGGTCAAATCCAAAATTTTTAGGCATTTTGATTTCAATAAAGTGCAGGTTCAGTAATGAAGAATTAGGTTTACTTGAGCACGAGGGATCATGAACAAAAAGTCTACAGAATCAAAGAATCCATCATCATCATAAAAAATCCAGAGTAGAGAGATTTAAGATGAGAAATGGCAGGATGGTTTTGACGTTTGTCTTAATGCATGCTAGTTTCTTGGGCAGTGGGGCAGAACACAACATCTTCTGCGTTTTCCTGCCCCCTTCATTGCTCCTTATCTCCATTAACCCCAGCAAGAATTAAATCAGTAAAATGAAGGTCAGTTCAATTGCTCAATACTTTTTTTTTGTGCTGAGTTTGGGGTGAAAAATACTTCCTACTATTGACAAATAATTTCCCAGGGCCTGTGGAACATGCCTTTAAAACTGCTGCTTCCATCTTAGAACTTGCACTGCTCAGAAACTATACTCAGTATGGTCAGTTCGTGTGCTACAGCTGATGCATTGCTTAATACCTGATCTTTCGAAAGCAAGTAATCAACTGAACACCTTACAGTACCTTTGGAAAGAATGAGCAATTTATCGTTTTTCACCTTACCTAAATTGGTGTAATACGATTTTGAAAACCATATTCTTTATCAATAAGTAGCCTTCAAGCACATTGGAGTTAACAAAGAATTACTATGCATCCTAATTGAACGAAAGGCTTCAAATCCATTTACAACTGTACATTCAACAAACATCATATTGAACCAGAGAAACAAATATTCCAGACACTATTTCCATTGTATGTAATATTTTAAGGAATTTGTTACTGTGGAAAAATACACAACCTAAACACACAAAGTTTTTTTCTTAAACTATATTAGTATTTAAAATTAGCAACTGTCAGGTCTGATGCAACACCGCAGACACTGGGTTTATAACCACTTGCGGATCTGACTAAAATTATGTTTGCTCAGTGCGGTAATTCAAGAAAATCTGCATCTGTTAAAACCTGCATCTTAAGCAAAAGTAACATCATAAACAGCATTACAATCAGACATTGACAATTGATAACATACATTGGAACTCTGCAAGTTTTCCAATATAAGATTCTGTGGGTACACACAGGAATATAGATAACAATATCCTCTTAAGGGTCTGGTCAGGGGAATCAGCTGAGGTGAGTGAGGAAGGGTTGTTGGGGAGCGGAGGGGTGTTGGTTTTGGCATCGGATAGAGAGATGATGGAGTAGTGGGTGGGTGAGTGAGGAGAAATTGGCCAGGAGGGGAGAGTCAATTGTGGAGATGATCAGAGGTAACTGCAGAACTCACATGCAGTGAAGTTTAGATGTTTGATGTTAATGAATCATGAATAATGAATCATGATTAGTGGCGAGGTTTATTTTTAATATAATTTCATACAATAGCATAAATAAAAGGCATTGTGCAATTTAAATTCTAGGATAAAATTTGAAGACAGAGCCCCACTTGCCTGCTCAGGGGAAGCAAAAAGATGTTATGACATATTTTTGAAGATCAGAGAGTACACCCTATTTCATGGCCAATGCACAGATACTAAAACATAATAGGAGAAAATTCCTCTCTGCCATTAAATACAAACATGATTGTCCCTTGTGGGATGTACTCACTTCTGCACATTAGTTCCCTTGATTTTAAAACAATCGAATGTGCAGGTGAGTACAACCAGTCAGATCCACAAATCTGGTGTGTTTGGTGTTGATAATTTAGCACTAGGAAATAATAAGAATTTTTCTGCCATTAACTCTGGCTCATTTTGCTGTTTGTGAAACTTCAGAGGACAAGTTTCTTGCTGTGACTGGTTACAAAATATGTGGCCAAGCTTCAAGTAATTTCTTGGCTATGGGATATCTCAAGGATGTGAAAATACTCTACATGTCTGTTCTTTGTATTTGACTTTAAATAATCATGGCATGAATAGTATGATGGGTTTCACTGGATGCATTATATTCGGTATGTTAAATGAGAACTACTGTCTGTAGGCCTCACCCAGACTGCCACAACCTGGTCATAATCATACCAAGGATGTCTCACTTGAAGCTGTAAGTAAATGTAATCACTAGCCAATAACATCATAGAAATAATACCAAATTACTGTTAAAACATCTTGAGTAACTGACCTTGTTACGGTACCAAGGATTAAACCATGATTCATCATGTGTCAGCCTTGCTGTCTGCATTTCTAAATAGCAGTCTGCTCAACTCCTAGCATTTAAGATATACCTGTCTATACTAGTAATAAAAAGATGAACCTGACTACTGTTTACATTTTACAATCCACAGCAGGACTGCCTGAACTTCTTGACTTCGTTCATTGCTTTTATGTACACAGAGAAACAACAGCGTTCAAAACAACATGCTATTAATTTGTCTCCAAAAATTATGAATATCTAACTATATTGATGTCTTGCCTGATATTTTTGATTATTATGAGTCAACAATACAAAGAATAGCCCTAAAGAACTCCAACAGCAAAAAACAGAATGTGAGAAATGTGTAGAAACAGCGTTGATTTGCTTGGGCTTTAGAGGACAGATTACCTGGCTGTACATGGCCCATTGACAATACAGTGGATGCCTTTGATCTACTGTGGAGAAGTTATCTTACCAGAGACAGAGAGCTTATATTGAATTGGATGTTACTCAATATTACAAAGAACTAGCAGAATTACCATCATTCACATACATGATTTGTGCTGGATAAATTACAGCCCAATTCACTATGTTCTAATTTGAACAGACCGCAGTATTTTCTTTCACAGTGAAAATGGGCATCAAGGGGAAAACAACATTCCAGTGGTTGAAGTTATACTTCACACTGTGTCAGATGGCTGTTGTTGGAGGTCAATCAGCTCAGCCCCAGGACATTACTGTAGGAGTTCCTCAGGGTAGTGTCCTAGACCTTACTATCCTCAGTTCCTTCATCAATGATCTTCCTTCCATTAGACCCAGAAGTAGGGACATTTGCTGATGATAGCACAATGTTCGATTTGTTCAAGTTCAAGTTACTTTATTGTCATTCATCCATGCTATAAAAACACATGGTGGAATGAAATGTCATTTCCCCCAGACTCACACAACAGAGGACATATATAGAACAGAAGACATACAATAAACACAAACAAAAAACAAAAAAAATCAAAAAAAAATAGTGCAAGTACAAATAGTATAAAAAAAAGTATATACAAAATACAAATTTAGTGTAGAGTTAGTGCAAAACCGAGTTGGACAAGAGAAATACAAGCTCAGTGTGTTGTACTCATTGTATAAACATGTTCAGCAGCAGCCAAAGTTCTTAAACGCAGTTGTGCAAACCAGTTTGATGCGGCATTTGTCTACCAGGGTATTCAGGAGCCTGACAGCCTGGGGGAGAAAACTGTTGTGCAATCTAGTAGTTCTGGCCCGGATGCTCCAGTACCTCTTGCTAAACGGCAGTGGGACAAATAGGTCGTGGGAGGGATAAGAAGGGTCATCTATAATTCTATAAACCTTACGTGTGCATCGTGTATTGTAAATATCCGAAATGGAGAGAAGAGGTACTCCAATGATCTTTTTCGCTGTACTCGCAATTCTCTGCAAAGACTTATGGTCAGAGATGTTACAGTTACCGTACCAGGCAGAGATGCAACTAGTCAGGACACTCTCAATGGTACCCCTGTAGAACGTAGTGAGGGTGGGGGAGGGCAGGTTTGCTCTTTTCAGCCACCGTAAAAAGTGGAGACCCTGCTGTGCCTTCTTGGCGAGGGAAGAGGTGTTAGTTGACCAGGACAGGTCGTCTGCTATATGTATTCCCAAGAACTTATAACAGCTGACTCTCTGTACGATGATGCCATTGAGGATTTGCAACTCCTCAGCCAATGAAGCCACCCATGCCTGCATGCAGCAAGACCTATACACATTCAGACATGGGCTTATAAGTGGCAAGTAAAGTTTGCACCGCAATAAAATCTCCAACCACCTACCCTTGACATCAATTGCAGTACCACTGCCAAGTCCCCACCATTAATATCCTGGGGGGTCACTATTGACTAGGAAGTCAACAGCTTCACCTACATAAATACCGTGGCTACAAACGCACATCAGAGGTTGGCTATCTTGTGGTGAATGAGTCACCTCTTGGCAACTCAAGTCCTTTCCGTTATCCACAAGGCACGAGTCAGGAGTGTTAGGGGGAGCAGCTATGATTAGGAGTTATGGAGTAGTAGCCATTAGTACAAACAGGAACCAGTCTTTGAATGTAACAAGCAGTAATATGTCTTGAAATTCCAGGCAACTGTGTAAATAAACATTGCTTATGAAGAGAGCAGGCTGCTGGCTCACAGTGGGAGGCCACTTAAGAGATACTGGTTTGGAAACTGACATGATGAGACATTCTCATTTGCATTGGCCAGACACACAGACAACAGAACCATGTTAATTGGACTACATCAAAGCAAGCATCCTGAGTTAAGATATTCTGCATCAAGTTCCAGGCTGCCTATTTTGCTATTTAGCACATCAAACATGACGACAGGCACATTTGTTCTGTCAATCAGTAACTGGGGTATTTGTGCACTTAGAGAATCAGTCTTCTCAATAATAATTTTGAGTGTCTTTTTTGCCCTAAGTAGCTTTCAGAGTATCGATGTGAACTAGTTTATCTCAACAAATGTGTTTGATGGTCTTGTCAATTAAGATGTGCTCGCATTGTAAATATGTAATTCTATGAAACCATTTTGTCCACACCCAAAATATTGAACTAAACTATGCAATTGTAACTACTGAAATTGTATTTAATCACCTGCTGTTATCTTTGTGTTTAAGAGTACAAAAAACAACATACTTTGAGTTGAGCCCAGAATTCAAGGATTCCCTCACCCTCCCTAAAACAGGCACAAAAGTCTTGTTTCTGATAATCATTGTTTCAGAGCAACTTTTCATGAATTCACAAAATAACTGTTACCCTTCCCCCCAAAAATGCATAGTTCTGTGATCAGAAGTGTATATTTTTAAACATTCCAGTTATATTGAAACCTGTAACAGAAGCACTGAACATGGTGAAGCAGGTTGTAAGAAAAAGATCAATATCAACAGCCAGAATAAAATTTGCTGAGTATAGTATTGCTTAATATTAACAATACTAGGCCACATATGTATTTTATATTGACATCCCTGCAATGTGAAACACCTTACTTTCTCAACATCGAATTCTAAGTACGCAGTGTAGAAGTAAGTGGCACTGCTTGTGTGGAGTCTGCACATTCTCCCTATGACCATGTGGGTTTCATAGAACATAGAACATAGAACATTACAGCACAGTGCCCATGATGTTCCTCCAGGGTTCCTTTTTTCCTCCCATATCCCAAAGACATGCCGGTTGGTAAATTAATTGGCCACTGTAAATTGCCCCTATTGCGTAGGTTAGTGGTAGAATCTGGGAAGAGTTTATGGAAACATGGGAGAATAAAATTTGATTCGTTCAGGATGAATGTGAGTGAGTGCTTGATGGCTTGTCAGGGACTAAATGGTAGAAGGGACTGTTTCTGTGCTGTAAGACTCTATCACTCTAAAAGTATATCAGTTAAGATAAAGGAAACAGTTATGCTCTTTTTGCTCTTCAAATCAAGTCTGGAATGATCAGGTGTTCAGAGTTATAGACAGTAACTTCTGTAATGATAAATGGGTTTACAGGCATTGAAACAAGTCAACCGGGCAAAAGTAGTCTATGCCAGCATTTATACTTCGCTCAAGCTTCCCCGTCTTTCTTCCATCTAAATCTGTTAGTGTAATCCTCTATTCACTTCTCTCACATATGCTCATCCAATCTTCCATCATGTACATCAATATTATTCACTTCAACCACACCCTGTGGTAACAAGTTCCACATTCTTACCACTCTTTGGATAAAGGAGTTTCTATTGACATATTTGTTATCTCATGTTGACATTTTCTAGGTATGCTCTTCCCCACAATTGAAACTCTGTCTGCAGCCACTCTATAAAAACTTTCCATAATTTAAAAGCTCTCTATTAGGTCACCGCTCTGCCTTCTTTTCTCAGTGTTTTGCTATGTTTTTGTTTGCAGGTTATTTTCAATGTAATGAACTTGTAAACACAGTTTAGCACTCAGCTGAAAACTGCTTAACAATTTGCTGTTTCTTGGACTCAATGCTCAGTGGACCTACATGCACTCCAACGTTTTGTTTGTCTTGGCAACTGCTGCTATACAGTTCAACAACACTTTCAATGTCTGGTCCACTCACACAGGCAAACCTTTTTCCGTCTGCACTTAATGATACAGTCCCCAATAGGAAACCACAGTTATTATTTTTAGTACTAATAGGCAATTCTTTACATTTAATATTAAATATAATTTAATATTTCACCTGCCAGGTTGCTAAGTGCTCGACTGATGTCAATTGCTTCACCTCATATTTGCAAGTACTTTTACTCTGTCCACTAATTTAAAATATTATTTACACCTAGTTTTAAAAACTAATGGCATTCAACTGTTCACTCCTAAATTACCAAACAAATTTTCTCATAAATTCTTCACATAAACGGTCTCTGTTGTTTCCTTGAGGAATCCGACTCATTCATTCCCTGTAGTCTGGTGTCTGCATACTTACTCTTCCGACAACATTAGTGGGTTCTGGCTGGGTTGGGCATCCAAATATATTGCAAGTTCTCAAACTTAGGATGCATCATGCCCTCTAGCTTTTCACAATGGTTTAGTACCGTGTGATATGAAAGGCCTGAAAATAGCCAGGGGATTATAGGCAGCACAGGAAGCATTTTTCTCAATGTATGGCACTACTGCAGACCTTGGCTACCCAAATGTATGCATTGGGTTCCAACTGAATTTGGATTGACCGTAGTCAGGTTAGGTTCAATTCATATTTTAATTTTATACCTGCTCTGACAAGAAATCTGTAAAATCATCCTGACCTAGTTTGCATCTCATCTATTTCCCACACCTAAACAGAGCAAAAACAGAGTTCCCTTAGTCCTCACATTGCATTCCATTCAGCCTCTGCATTAAGTGGACTATTCTTCATAATTTCTGCCAGCTCCAACAAGATTCCACAAGACACGTATTTTCCCTTTTAAGTGTTGCAAAGGGTTCATTACGTTCACTACTCCCTAGTTCACTCTACCACTCCCCATCATTTGACACGTTCCTACACAACTGCAGGAGATGCAACACCTGCCCTTTCACCTCTTCCCCTCCCACCATCCAGCGACCCAAATAGTCTTTCCAGATGAAGCAGCAATCCAATTGTACTCCTTCCAATTTATTGTACTGCAATATTCACAATGTGGCTTCCTCTACACCAGAGAAACCAAATGCAGATTGGGTGGTCACTTTGCAGAGCATTTACGTTCAATCTGCAGGAGTGACTCGAGTTCCTGGTTGCCTGCCACTTTAATTCGCAATTCAACTCTGAACTCTTGTTTGTGGCCTCATAAGGCCCAATGCAAATTAAGGGGACTACAGCTCATCTTCTGTCTGAGCATGTTATGGCCTGCAGGGCTCAATATTCTCCAACTTCAGATAACTTGCCACTTCTTTCTCTTTGTATGAAAACTGGCCATTTTCGCCTGCTTTCCTTTGCCTTTTTTTGATATATATATATATATATATGGTCAGACTATGACACATAAATTGCAAAGATATATTAATAGAGTAAGTAAATGTGCAAAACAATAGCAAATGGATTTAATGTAGTAAAGTTTTCAAATACTATGTGAAACTAATAGGAGAGAAAATTAGGGAATCTAGGACCAAGGACATAAAAATTAGAGTCAAGGTGTTCAAGAATGAGGTCAGGCCACATTTCTACATGCGAAGTGTTACAGAAATTTGGAACATTCTTTTGCAAATGACAGTTGGTGCTAGTCCAATCATTCAAGTTAAATTTAAGAATGGGAGGTAATCAAAGGCAGAGAATATGAATTAATTCATTGTACAAGTCTTCATAGGTTAAATGGCCTACACCTGCTTTTATACTCAGATATATTCCTCCTCTGGATTTCATTGATGTCATTATCACAGAACCACATAGCAAAGGAAGAGAACATTTGTTTGTATTCATGCTGGAGTTTTGAAAGGGTTATCCAAATAATTTCACTTCCCTGTGTTTTCCTCATTGTCTTGCAAATTTCTCCCTTTGAACTACTGAGTCAGTTCCTTTTAGTATGTTACAAGTTTGCTTCTACCAATTTTTTAGCTAGCACGCTCCACATCAAAAAATTGTTGCAGAAAATGAGAACCTCCCTGTATCCCCTGGATTATTTGCTAATCTTAATTCTGTGTCCTGGCTCCTGACTCTGATACCAAAAGTATTCTTTCTCATTGCTCTATAAAAAAAAACTTTCTCAGCTTTTTGAGTAGCTCCATTAAATCTCTCTAGAGTTCTTTACTCTCAGGAGAAACCCCCAGCTTTTCTAGTCTTTCCACATGACTGAAGTGTCTTATATTGGTAGCATTCTGATAAATCATTATTGCACCCTGACTAAGAGTTTGACATCTCTCCTGAATTATGGTGCTTGGAATTGGTCACAATACTCCAGCTGAGCTTAACCGTGATTTACGATGTGCTTGTCATTTTTTTTCTTTTTGCACCCAAAGAACAAAAAACACCATCTGGAGAAATAATTTTATTGTCCACATTAAAGTTATACTGATTCAGATTTTCACAGACAAATAAATATGTAACAGAAAGTGTTCTTTTTTACATACTTCTCCACACCAAGAGGCAGATCTTTTTTGTAAAATATAGAAAAATTGTGAATACTGTATTATTTGTTAAGAAATTCATATTCACCAACATCAGAAAGGAAACTCTAAAGTAAGTTTGTTGCTCCTGACATGGTTCATCCAGGTAACTGGCTCTTTTCATCCACAACCTGATATAATGCAGGATTTATTATTTCAGTATACCCACCATTGGCAAGACTGGGAGAGTGATTATCTCTCACTGTCTCTACTCATATGGTCTTGGTCACTGACAAACTCAAATCTGTCACCAACAAAACCCAGAGTAGTACATGACCTGATCATTCTTTTTCATCTCTGCCCCCTCAAGCAAAGCAATATAGATCTGATAGTATTTGGTTTCGCTGATCATATGATATGGCTGTGTCTTTGGCAACACTGATCATTTCCCTCTAATATCCAACTCAGTGGGACTATCATTTAACAAAATAAGATGACCTCACTGAAGCATACAAAATTCTTAGGGACTTGACAGGGTAGAAGCAGTGCTGATGTTTCCCCTGGTTTGGATGTCTAGAATCAGCTGCACAATCTCAAAATAAGGGGTCACCATTTAGAAATGAATTGATTAGAAATTTCCCCAGACAACGGTGAATCTTTTGAGCCTTCTACCCAACAGTGTTGTGGAAGCTCAGTCACTGAGAATATTTAAGATAGAGGTTAATGGGTATTAAGGGAATCAAGGGACATGGGGTTAAGAAAGTGACGCTGCAGTGAAGGATCAGCCATCATATTACTGAATGATGGAGCAGATATGAGGGACCAAATGGCTTACTTCTCTTCATTTCTTATGTTCTTATGTCCCCCAGTATCTCCACCAATGGTGTGGTTTCCCAACCATATATTATTAATCTGAGAAGTCCTCAGGTACAAATATCCTGGACCCTTTCTTGCTTCTTATCTACATCTTGCCTCTTGGAATGATGTTCAGTTTCCAGTGATTTACTGAAGACACAAGTGTTAGTGCCTCATTTGTCCTGGAACAGTGTTTCTGAAATTTTATTCCCCACATCATAAAGACCATCTACTTCCACCTCCAAAGAATTATTCATGTCCACCAATCTATTGCTGAAGCATTAATATCTACCACCTCTGTAATTAGCTATTTCAATGGACACCTGCCTCGGTCTCCCAACTTCATCCCCCCCAGCACAACCTGCCTGTCATCTTCCACCCCTCCTCATTCCACCAATCACCTCTGACTCCTATCTCCCCTCCCCTTTACACTGGCCATCTCCCTCTCCACTCTCAGTCCTGATGCTGGGTTTCGACCCGAAACTTTGACAATTCCTTTCCTCCCACAGATGCTGCTCAACCTGCTGAGTTCTTCCAGCAGACAGTTATCAAGGAGCCTGGTCAGGTGACCGACCTTTCAGTGGGAGAACAGTTAGGGAACAGTGACCATAACTCCTTAAGTTCTAAGGCAGCTATAGATAAGGATAAGAATGGACCTTGCAGGAGAATATTAAATTGGAGCAGGGCAAATTACAAGATCATTAGGCAGGAACTTGGGAGAATTAATTGGGAACACCTGTTTTTGAGTAAGTCCTCATCTGACATGTGGAGGGTGTTTAAAGTGTTTATCTGCACAGAGGACAGGACAGGTATGTTCCAGTAAGAAGGAATAATAAGGATGGCAAGGTAAGGGAACCTTGGATGTCAAAAGAGGTGGTGAATTTAATCAAGAAGTAAAAGGAAAAGTATGTAAAATTTAGGAAGCCAGGATCAAGCAGAACACTTGAAGATTATAAAGCCAGAAAGGAACTCAAGAAGGGAATTAGGAAAGCCAGGAGGGGCCGTGAGAAGTCCTTGGCAAGTAGGATTAAAAAGAATCCCAAGGCATTCTATATATACATCAAGAACAAGAGGATAACGAGGGAGAGGGTAGGACCACTCAAGGATAAAGGAGGGAACATGTGCTTGGAAGTGGAGGATATGGGTGAGGTCTTTAATGAGTACTTTACATCAGTATTTACCAAGGAGAAGAACATGGAGAATAGGGAGATCAGTGTGGAGCATGCTAATATGCTAGGGCATTTCAAGATAAAGGAGGAGGTAGTTTTGGGTTGGTAAGTCCCCAAGGCTCAATGGGATATACTCCAGGTTATTGAGAGAGGCAAGAGATGAGATTGCTGAAGCCTTGACTAATATCTTCATATCCTCTCTAGCCACAGACAAGGTCCCGGAGGACTGGTGAGTAGCTAATGTTCCATTATTCAAGAAGGGAAATAGGGATAATCCTGGTAACTATAGGCCAGTGAGCCTCATGTCAGTGGTAGGGAAGTTACTGGAGAGGATTCTTAGGGATAGGATTTATGAGCATTTGGAAAACCATAGCCTAATTAGGGACAGTCAGCATGGCTTTGTGCAGAGCAAGTCATGCATTACTAACGTGATTGAGTTTTTTTGATGAGGGTGATTGATGAAGGTAGAGCTGGGGATGTTGTCTACATGGATTTTAGTAAGGCGTTTAACAAGGTCCCTCATGGGAGGCTCACCCAGAAGATTAAGATGCATGGGATCCACGGTGAATTGGCCGTTTGGATTCAGAACTGGCTTGCCCATAGAAGAGAGGGTAGTGGTCGATGGGACTTATTCTAGCTGGAGGTCTGTGACTAGTGGTGTTCCTCAGGGATCTGTACTGGGGTCTCTGCTGTTTCTGATGTATATAAATGACCTGGATGAAAATGTACATGGGGGGGGGGGGGGGGGGGGATGGTTAGTAAGTTTGCAGATGATACGAAGATCGGTGGCATTGTGGATAGCATAGAAGACTGGCAAAGGATACAGCGGGATATAGATCAGTTGCAGATATGCGCGGAGAAACGGCAGATGGAGTTCAACCCGGCCAAATGTGAAGTATTGCACCTTGGGAGATCAAATGTAAAGATACAATACACTGTTAATGGCATGAACCTTAATTGTGTTGATGAGCAGAGGGATCTTAGGGTCCAAGTCCATTGCTCCCTGAAAGTGGCGACACAGGTTGATGGGCGGTAAAGAAAGCATATGGCATAATTGCCTTCATTAGTTGAGGCACTGAGTTCAAGAGGCAGAAAGTTACGCTGCAGCTTTATAAAACTTTAGTTAGGCCGCATCTGGAGTACTGCATTCAGTTCTGGTCGCTCCATTATAGGAAGGATGTCGCGGCTTTGGAGAGGGTGCAGAAGAGGTTTACCAAGATGCTATCTGGATTAGAGGGCATGTGCTATGCGGTTAGGTTGGACAAACTTTGGTTGTTCCCTCTGGAGTGGCAGAGGCTGAGGAGAGATCTGATGGAGGTTTATGAGATTATGAGAGACATAGACAGCCAGTATCTTTTCCCCAGGGGGTAAGTTCAAAGGAGATGCGTGGGGCAAGTTTTATTTTACACACAGAGACTGGTGGGTGCCTGGAATGCACTGCCTGGGGTGGTGGTGGAGGCAAATATGACAGGGGTGTTCAAGAAGCTCTTAGACACATGAATGTGAGAGAAATGGTTGGATATGGACATTGTGTAGGCAGAAGGGATTAGTTTAGTTGGGCATTTTATTACTAATGTAATTGGTTCGGCACAACATTCTGGGCCGAAAGGCCTGTTCCTGTGCTGTACTGTTCTATGTTTATCAAATAAAATTCAGCTTTTAATGATCCCTTGTTGGTTTCTGAACTGTATTTGCTGAGCAATAGCCTTAGCCAATCAGTGCAACGGGAGCATAATAAAAAAAAACTCATGATAAATAAGGTTATTATAATTGGGATACAGGCACAGGAAATAAATGCAGTCTCTAAAATTTCCACATCAGATAAATTTGAGGTTTTAGTTTCTCATGCACCAATACCTTATTTCAAGCAGAACAAAAATATTACATTTGTATCAATTTGTATCGAGATGTTACATTTTCACATTAAAAAATGCACTACAATCCAAGATATTGTGAGTCTCTCCAGCTTTCATAATTTAAATTGATAGCTCCTAAATTTTAGCATAACCAAGGGAAATGTAGTTTTTCCTGTTTGTAACAAACTTATACATCATTTAGAACATAGAACAGTATAGCACAGTATGGGCCCTTTGGCCCATAATGTTGTGCCGACCTATATAAACCTACTCCACAATAAATCTAACCCTTCCCTCCTACACAGCCCATAGCCCTCCATTTTTCTTACATCCACATGCCTATCTAAGAGTCTTTTAAATGTTCCTATTTTATCAGCTTCTATCACCACCCCGCCCCCAGCAGTGCATTCCAGGCACCCACCACTCTCTGTGTAAAAAAAACCTACCTCTGACATCCCCCCTAAACTTTCCTCCACTCACCTTAAACAGATGTTCTCTAGTATTGGCCATTGCCGCCCTGGGAAAAAGGTGCTGGCTGTCCATTGCATGTTTAGGAGACTGAATTTGTTTAATACCATTAAACTTAAATTTCTAAGACAGTATCTACATTTTGTGTACAGTGAATTTATTCACATCTGTTACTCAAATTAAATTTGGCAAGGCTTTTTTCATAAGCCAGATGCCAATCTTCAAAAAAATTTCTGCCAATTTCCAGTGTTAATTATTGGATAATTGCATGGGTTTACCATATCCCATTTAAGATTATGACAACACTGAGCTATACAATGGACTGTAGAGTTTTAGGGACCTGTCACTTGTTGCATTCAATTCACATTAGACTGTTGGCAAACTCGGGAGAGAGTAAGCTAGATCTTTCTGACCTAGGGCTGTTGCCTGCAATCTCTACTGGCAGACCTCCTCCTTGCCTGAACTAACCTGGTAGAGAATCAGAGGACCAATTTTGTTGGCCCTAAAACGTCCCAGATGCCAGAGGCATGCTTGAGAGATGGCAAAGTCCCTCCCCTAAGATCTCTGACAATGAACAAAGCTCCATCCCAGCTTTGTTGCTTGCTGACTCTGCAAGGGTACTTAAGTGTTTCTCAGTGTCTCAACAAATTTTAAAACAGTTTAGAATAAAGAGAATAATAAAAATTTAAAAGAAAAATAAGAATTTCTGAAACAACATAATTTAAACATAAAAATCAAAATAATAAAAAGATCTTACCTTATGTTTAACTTTCTTCTTTACAGCCCTACAATCCACTCTGATAGCAATGGGGAAGCAGATCCTGCACCACATCTGACCTGGCGCAGGATCCAAAAGCCAATTCCCCAACGTAGGGGAATTTTGGGCTCTGCTGCTGGACCTCAAGGATCGTCCAGCCAAGAGGACATTGACTGATATGGCACCCATACCTGCCAGTGTGTCTGTGACTATGCATGTGTATAAGTCCCAGACATGCTTGTATTTAAATAGGTAAATGCTGTTAATTTTGTTCAGATGCCTTTACTGCACTCAAGTTGGATTGCTGGTAAGAATCCTCAATGACACTTTGTTTCCATATCAATAGGCATCAGAAACCCCTTGTGAAGGAATAGTATGTTAACACAGTACAATAAATCAGTGAAAATAGCTAGTTACTTATTGCTAATCACACAAAACTGGAATAAAACAATTTTCAGATTGGGCAGTTCACTATGTAAGTAAATAATCACCTTGCCAAAGATGTTGGAGATAGACTAGATTTAAAAACTCTGTAGCTAGTTTGTTTTTATATGGAAAACAAAAACAGATCCACACTGTCAGGTATGATTGATGTTACAGCACACTGTGTTCTAATATTGAAATGGGAATTGAAGAATTTCACAACATTCCAGCTTATTCTTTGGCTTTCTGTTGCAAACATTTTTTAAAACCACTTTTAACGAGACACCATCTGTAGAGCTTCCATAAAGAAGCACACAGTCATAAACCAAACAGACAGAATTTCCACTTGAGTATACTTCCGTCCTTTCAGAAGTGCTTACAAAGTGTAGGTTTCTGTTAAATAAGGTTAAAATTGAAAGCTGTAATATTTAAACTTCACAGAATGGATGTGACATTGTTAAAGCTTAAAGAGTCATTTAGCATTTTCTTGGAAATACTTAATTTGTTGTATGTAAATGTAACTGTATTCTTTAAATAGTTATTATAATTATTAAACAGTAATTATTTAATATAGGTAGAGAATTTTGGTGCAATGATAGAAAGGGACACTTTTCTGGAATGTCATGATCTATATTCTGTTCCTAAAAACTCCCATGGTCCTGTGGCATTTTCACCATTAAATCAATTTGTTAAGAACAGGCACCTTGAGGACATCATTAAGCACTGTTCACAAAGAAACAAAAAATGTGCTTACATCTAATCTCTTTTAACAGAATTAGTCTGAAGACTGAAGTGTAAGCAAAAAAATCAAAATTGTCTGAGAAATTTACAAGCCAAGCTGGAAAAGCTAGCAAAACCTATGAGCAGGTGTGGACACTCAGTCCTTAAAGTGTGTTTCACTATTCAATTAAATCATGGTTGATCGTTACATCAACTCTAAAAATACAATAAGTATCAGGTTGGAATAAAGATGCAGAGGGAGGGCATATGAAGGTATAAATATATTTCTCTGCGTGGTAATGCAAAGAGAAAGTATTTATACTCTAACACCTTTCTTGCCATCACAACATAAAAACTTACTTTCTTTCATTTTTCAAATTATTCTAACATTCTCAAATGAATGTTTCTAGAACTACTGACATTGATGACATTTTACATAAAAGACCTAAGCAAATATACAACATTAATGGTGATAGAGCACATAATCTTCACTGTCATTTCTTTGAGGGATTCCGGCAGTGCAAAATGTGCTCTCAGATAAAAAAGGCATTAAATCAAAGCACTGTTTTCCCTCTCAGGTGGCAATATTTCAAAAGCTCAGCTGAGTTCTCCAGGACATTCTCCCGAACGTGCAATATTTATCACTTAACCAGCATGGTAGAGTTGGGATGTCCCCATTCAAGCAGGAGTTCCCCAAAACACACTAGCACTTACAATTTCAAACAGTTCCATGCAAAACAGCTGGCAGTTAGCAGTAAAATCTGAGTCAATACAAGAGCTTCTGCATTCTATCCTTTTATTAATGAAGCTTTTTAAGTAGTTATATCAACATGGCCTTCCACCCTCAAAGATTCCTCGATGAAGTCCCAGGGCTTTTTTGGTTCCTTTCCCTATTTGACATCATATTGATTCAAAGTGTATCCCACCAAAATGTAACACTTCCACTTCACTACATAACATTTAATCTGCCATGTAACTTCCAATTTTACCTGTCCATTTCCTCCTAAGGTCTGTTGCTCTTCTCCTGATGACTTACTACACTTCTATGTACACATGATCTGCAAACTTTGATTTTATGTTCTGTATATTTGATATATATATTTATAAAATCAATGATTCTAATATTTATGCTGGAGTACAGCACTTCACACCACTCCTGTCTGAAAAACAACTATTCAGCATATCTCTCCGCTTTCCCCTCAGTCAATTTCATAACTAATCGTCACCAGTTATTTAAACACTGGGCTTTAACATTGCCATTAACCATAGAAACCACAGAACAGTACAGCACAATGCAGACCCTTCGGCCCACCATGTTGTGCCAACCTTTAAACCTCGCCTAAGACTATCTAACCCCTTCCTCCCACATATTCCCTTACTTTAAATTCCTCCATATGCTTATCTAGTAATATCTTGAATTTGACCAACGTACCTGCCTCCACCACTGCCCCAGGCAGCACATTCCTTGCCCCAACCACTGTCTGGGTAAAAAACCTCCCTCTGATATCTCCCTTGAACTTCCCACTCATTACTTTAAAGCCATGCCCTCTTGTATTGAGCATTGGTGCCCTGGGAAAGAGGTGCTGGCTGTCTACTCTATCTATTCCTCTTAATATTTTGTATACCTCTATCATGTCTCCCCTCATCCTCCTCCTCTCCAAAGAATAAAGCCCGAGCTCCCTTAGTCTCTCCTCATAATCCATACTCTCCAAACCAGGCAGCATCCTGGTAAATCTCCTCTGCACCCTTTCCAATGCTTCCACATCCTTCCTATAATGAGGAGACCAGAACTGGACACAGTACTCCAAGTGTGGTCTAACCAGAGTTTTGTAGAGCTGCATCATTACCTCTTAAACTTGATCCCATGACTTATGAAAGCTAACATCCCATAAGTTTTCTTAATTACCCTATCCAACTGTGAGGCAACTTTCAGTGATCTGTGGATATGAACCCCAAAATCCCTCTGCTCCTCCACACTACCCAGAATCCTGCCATTAACTTTGTACTCCACCTTGGAGTTAGTCCTTCCAAAGTGTACCACCTCACACTTCTCCGGATTGAACTCCATCTGCCACTTGTCAGCCCAGCTCTGCATTCTATCAATATCCTCCTGCAATCTTCGACAGTCCTCCACACTATCCACAACACCACTGACCTTTGTGTCATCTGCAAACTTGCCAACCCACCTTTCTACCCCTTCATCCAAGCCATTAATAAAAATCACGAAAAGTAGAGGTCCCAGAACCAATCCTTGTGGGACAGTCACAGCCCTCCAATGTGAATGCACTCCCTCCACCGCAACTCTCTGCTTTCTACATGCAAGCCAATTTTGAATCCACACGGCCAAGCCTCCCCTGGATCCCATGCCCTCTGACCTTCTGAAGAAGCCTACCATGTGGAACCTTGTCAAACGCCTTACTAAAATCCATGTGGACCACATCTACTGCACTACCCTCATCAATCTGCCTGGTCACCTCCTCAAAGAGTCCTATCAGGCTTGTGAGACATGATCTGCCCTTCACAAAGCCATGCTGGCTGTCCCTAATCAGACCATGATTCTCTAAATGCTCATAGATCCTATCTCTAAGAATCCTTTCCAACAGCCTGCCACCAAGGCTCACTGGTCTATAATTCCCTGGACTATCCCTACTACCTTTTTTGAATAAGGGGACAACACTTGCCACCCTCCAATCCTGCGGTACCATTCCCATGGACAACGAGGACTCAAAGATCCTAACCAATGGTTCAGCAATCTCCTCCCTCACCTCGCGGAGCAGCCTGGGGAATATTCCGTCAGGCCCCAGGGACTTATCTGTCCCAATATTTTCTAACAGCTCCAACACATCCTCTCTCTTGATACCTACATGCTCTAGAACATTAACCTCATCAACACTGTCCTCAGCGTCATCAAGGCCCCTCTCCTTGGTGAATACTGAAGAGAAGTATTCACTGAGGACCTCACCCACTTCCACAGCTTCCAGGCACATCTTCCCACCTTTGTCTCTAATTGGTCCTATCTTTACTCTCGTCATCCTTCTGCTCTTCACATGTGGAAAAAAGCCTTGGGATTTTCCTTAACACTACTTGCCAAGGCCTTTTCATGTCCCCTTCTTGCTCTCCTCAGCCCCTTCTTAAGTTCCTTCCTTGCTACCCTATATTCTTCATGAGCCCTATCTGATCCTTGCTGCCTACAACTTATGTATGCTACCTTCTTCCTCCTAACTAGATGTTCCACCTCTCTTGTCACCCATGGTTCCTTCACCCTGCCATTCTTTCTCTGCCTCACCAGGATAAATTTATCCCTAACATCCTGCAAGAGATCCCTGAACAACGACCACATCCCCATAGTATAATTCCCTTCAAAAATGTCATCCCAATTTACTCTCGCAAGTTCTAGCCTTATAGCCTCATAATTTTCCCTTCCCCAATTAAATATCTTCCTGTCCTCTTTGTTCCTATCCTTCTCCATGACAATGCTAAAGGTTAGGGAGCGGTGGTCACTGTCCCCCAAATGCTCACCCACTGAGAAATCTGTCACCTGACCCGGTTCATTACCTAAAACTAGATCTAATATGGCATTCCCTCTAGTCGGCCTGTCAACATACTGTGACAGGAATCCATCCTGGACACACTTAACAAACTCTGCCCGTCTAAACCTTTGGTACTAAAGCAGGTGCCTATCAATATTTGGGAAGTTGAAGTCTCCCATGATAACAAACCTGTTGTTAAAGGTGCTCTGTGACACTTTGTCAAAACCCTTCTGAAAGTTCACACATACAACAGTTTTTCTTAAAAGAAAGAGGAGAATAATATTTTCATTCTCTTGTCCTTGCACTCTGCACCCATAATCAAGGAAGCTTGGAAGATCGTGGCTGTTGTCTCCACAATTCCCATCCTCAGTAATCTAGGACGTATCCCATTCAGATCAGTTGCAAATCCAGTATCGAGGAAAATAAAAGGTTGCATTTATACAACATCCTTCAGGGTCTCAGATTGTCTCCAAGTACTTTCTCGTGAATAATCCATTATCACTTGTGGCAGCAAACTGCAGGTAGTAAGTTCCCACAATCAGCAGTGTGCCCATGATCAAATAATCTTATTCAGTAATGTTGGCTCAGGGATTGATATTGTCATGGAATCCAGGGATAACTAATGCTATGGATAACTATTTTTGAAATAGTACCAATGGATATATATTATATCCATATAAAGGAGCACACAGCACATGGGCCACTATTTGGCAATTCATCTAATAGAAAGAACGTCCAAATATGAAACATTCTTTCAATACTGCACTGAATTTTCAGCCTAGACTTGTGTTCAGCTCTTTAGAGTGGGATTGGAACCAACACTCAGGTGCAAAAACTCTGTCAACTGTGTTGTTATATTGTTATGGCTTTTCCTCAAAACCTATTCTAAATATAAAATGTATCCGCTTATAAATTTAACTGAAAATGCTAGTTAATATATTCAGTGGCAAATTAACAAGTTATATAAAATGCAGGGAAGCAAGAAACTAGATATATTCAAATGCAACTAAAAAACAAGGCTTTTACATTGCATTACTGAAAATAATATTTATCTATGTGCCTTTTGGAATTTGAACAATCCTAAATCTGATTGGATTTACACAAGCCACAGCTTCCTGAGAGTTTTACATAGCAAACTTCAAGTACTAACTTTGATAATGAGCACTGCGGTTTTTCCACAGGATTGCAAGAAGAAAAATTCACAGGTGGGTGACAGATCATCTTCTGACTTTTTCGCTTGTACTCTACTCCACTTTTCCAGTCTGCTTCCAGCAATAGAGTTAGTGTATTTCTCAAATGATGTGTACAATTAATTCAAAGGATCCCACAGATGGAGCATGTGGTTAAATTTTTCATTCCTGTTGCTCAAGCATCAAAGTGATGCTGACAAAGCATCAAATTGGTGGGGATTGAGGATTGCATAAATTACTTATTCACAGAAAGCTGCCAACCCTCAAAACATCATGCATGTATGTGTGCATAGATACTGTAAGTTTCCCACTACACCTCATTTCTGTTAGTCAACAATTTTATCTTTAAAGAATTTGTTCTTGAAAATGAACAGTATTGTTATGGAAAACTGAGCATTAAACTGAGTGTTATGCTTTCAGTGATTTCCATATTCTTCTCGAGCTAAACACAGAAGTCTATTCCTGGATCCATCTACAAGTACAAAGTACCATGATGTGGATTAACAAGAGGTAACTAACTTATAGATGGTAGTCAAAAATGATGATCAAAAATTACTTTGCATCAGTCTTTTTGGATGTTGAAAAGTAAATGAATTCTGATATATACGACAGCAAGATGATTAGTTAAGGTCAAGAGGCAAAGCTCCAGGGTTTGGTGTGATTTGGCCTAGGGTTCTTATGAAGGCAGGGAAGAAAACTGCAGAATCCTAGAAATTATATTCATAGGCAGTGTAGAACATGAATGCCTATCAGAGAACTGGAGAGTGGCCAACATAAAATCCATTTTTAAAGTGGAAAACAGAGGTAAACTGGGTAATTATAGGCCAGTTAGCTTATAGGGAGTAGAAGAAAATTTATAGTCTTTAATTAAAGATGAAATTACCACATGTCTAGATAAAGAGAAAATAGTTGGTAGACTGCATGGATTTCAAATGGACAATCATGTTAAAATACGTGAGTAGGTAACAGACAGGGTTGGTAACAGATGGTTGATAACTGAAGTATATTGAAAGTATTAAACATGGAGGTTAGAAAAGCCTTTGTCATGATAACATACAAAGAAATTAGTAGATAAAATAAATATGAAAACTTAAGAAAAAAGAGAAGAAAAGAGAAAAACTGGAGACGTTATGAAGTGCTTTTCAAAGCTGTTGGAAATAGACCACTTTGGTTCTCTGTATTCCAATGATTTAGATCTAGGCTGAGGAGAACTGAAATTTGAAAATAACACCAAATGAATAAATTCTTTACAAGCTAAAAGGAAGCTGCAAAAGGATATTGGAAAAAAGAGAAAACAGCAGCTGGAACACAGTGTACGTCCAGATGTGCAAAGTGATAAATACTGGTTAAAAAAATAGTAATTATATTTGAAGGGAGGCAGGCTCAGTGCTGTAGAAGATCAAAGGGATTTTGGGGCACTCGCCCTCAGGGCATTAAATATGACATCTTAGGTTGATGTGGTTACAAAAAAGCTAACTGTTTTAACACAAGTAATTCAGCAAATAAAAATCAAGAGATAATGATGCTCTTCCATAAACTCGAATGGATCATACTGTGGTCAGCGTGGTCAGGACCTCTTGCTCGCTACCTCGCTCCACCCCCTTCCTGCATATGATCTTTCAGGCCCTGGGGGTCAAACTGAGCTGGAAATCTCCTGTTCCAGCTATCCCATGAAGTGCTAGCAATGGCCAGCCCAATCACCAGATGACCCCAATGGCCTAAAAATCAGAGACATTCAAAAGTAGTTGAAAAAGATTTATATTATTACAAAATATAAGTTTTAAAAATGTTATTAAAACATGAAAACCAAACATAAATTTTAAAACAACTTTAAAATTTGCAACTAATACAAATTAAAAACATTAATTAAAAAACTACTTCCACTTATCTTTTTCATTTTGGTTGGTGACCCCATTCAAGTAAATGGGGCAGCTCAAAATACAAGGACTAGGTATGAACTCTATCTTCCCTTCTGTTCAGCATGACTGATGACCATGCCTAATCCTGGTTCTGAGTCCACTGGTGGAGTGGGAAACCAGATGTGCTAGCACCAGATTTTCAGTGCTGTAATGTTCAGGCACAGAAGCCAGGAATGTGCTGACTTTCACAATGCTGTTGACCACCAGTTCTCTCGAGAACCACTGGCTGAAACGGATTCAATGCAGAGCATCAAGACTTTACAGTTGTGGATTACAGTGTAAGGTTAAAGGGAAGGTCCAAGGGTTAAGTGACTAGGTTTGAAGAGTGATCAGAATAAAAATAAGATTGGAAGGAGAAAGAATAATAGGAAAATGAATGGATAGAGAACATAATGGTATGAGAAAGGTGGAGAATAGGAACGAGAGAATCAAAAGACAACCGCACATGACTATAATTTGCCAAATGTGCACTGCAGTCTCAGTAATTTCCTTCCCTGTCTGGTATAAGGAGTGAAAGGAAGAAAACAAACCAAATCAAATTAAGTGGTTAGAAGAGGAGGACAAAAGTGGGTAAGTAAAAATAAAGATAAGAGAATGCAAAATGATGAGCAAGGGAAGCAGTAGAGAGGAAAATAGCAGGAGCAAGAGAAAGAGAGTACAAAACAAGCAGAAGAGAGTGAGAAAGTAATAAAATGAGGAATAGTGAAAGAATGTGCAAGTAAAAGCATGCGCAAGAAAGAGATGAAAAGGAACATGACAACAGTCTCCAGTTGAGATATATAAAATAGCCGCATTCTCAACTAACCAAGTGGATGTCACTATCGATTGACCAGTATTAACAAAAATTTTAGACCTGACTATTCAATGCACTTCTGAGGAACCTCCCCTATTCTGTGCTCTGTAAATGTGGCCAAACAAGACACTGCTGTGCATGTCTGAACTTGCATTAAAATGTTTACCCTGTACTTGCTGACCTGCACTGATTCCTGATTAAGCGATCCCAGGACTTTATCATTCTCATCCTTGTTTTCAAATCCTTTCGTGCTTCACCATTTCCTATATCTGTAACTTCTTCCAGCCCCACATAGCTCCAATATACCAGAGTTATAGCCTTTGAGTTCAATAAATCCACCAAAAGTGGCCTTGTTTCACTGCTATAAGTATAAGCTCTGGAATGTCTTCCATAAACCACTTTGTATCTTTTACACTATTTTCTGCTTTTAAATGATCTTTAAAACCTCTCCCTTTCACCATGTCTTGGAATATCTTTGTACCAAATTTTGTTTGATTAATGCTCTGGAATGTTTTACGGTGTTAAAGGTGCTATATAAATGTCGTTGTTGTCTACATGTATTTTGTATAAGGACATTGTATTCAACATGTATTTTGTATAAGGACATAAGAAATAGGAGCAGGAATAGGCCATCTGGCCTGTCGAGCCTGCTCTGCCATTCAATAAGATCATGGCTGATATGGCTGTGGACTCAGAACCACCTACCTTCCTTTTCCCCATAACCCTTAATTCCCCATCTATGCAAAAATCTATCTAACAGTGTCTTACAGTTTTTGTGCATCCTTTTCATTATAGACTTCTATGCATCCAGTTATGACGCTTCACAGAATAGTCTTGCTATAATTATACTGATCCATAGTCAATAGATTGCAATTCAGAATGGCAAATTTATGTAGCACAATTTCCATTCCAAATATTGACAAAGAAGTATGTAAGAGGAATATTAAAGTAGGGAGAAACAAACTGAATTTTCTCTTTGTGTATCTTATTTCCTGCCATCAAACTTTATCTTCTGCAAATATTTTGACTCTGAGCCCTTGCAAGAACTCAAATATATCAGAAATGACTGAAATCCAAAAGCATGGGTACTGGATATCTGAAATGATAGCAAACATTGCTGGAAGTACTCAAGAGTTTAGGCAGCGTCCATAGTGTGAGAAATAGAGTGAACATTTCAGTTTGATGTTCTTTCATCAGAACATCTGCTCTGTGTAAATTGTGTTAATTAGTTGACCTTTCATAATAAAAAAAAGTACAAGAGAAGTTGTTGACATCTGGTAACGTGACTGTGATCATTTGAACAATCAGAAGTCAGATGAAGATGGTATTTGTCTATGTTTTACTGGGCCCAAAATCAAAAAGTCAACCAAATGACATTGTCCAGACTTGGACATGCAGAATGATCATTTCATTGAGTATTTGAGTGTTGAAGGCATATGTATTCATTGTCTTTATTAGACGTCAATAAGAATATTGGATAAACTAAAAGGAAATTTCAGATGGCATTGACTTTCAGTCAAAAATCCAGAGTAAAAAACAATTAACTGCTGATGGAAAACCAGCTGTTTTCCCTCCATCTTACTCAGTTTCTGCTGACGAACAAATTGATGATTCCTTTCTAAAATATTGCAATTATTAAATCCAAGAAACTAATGGAAAAAACCCCAAAGAAATTGGAGTCCAATGAAAATATTTAAGTGGAAAACAAATTTCGTAAGGAACTATGAAAACTTGTAATAAATTTCTTTACATAAGAAACTGGGTAAGTGAAACAGAAAAACAGGAGCATGTTCTGTAGGAAACTAAAATCGCATGTAACATCAGTACTAAGATGAGTAGCTGCAGCAAAATTCTAAAAAAAAGACAGATTACTAACCACTAGATACTTCATGGCCTAAATGACCCTTTGCTGAATATATTAAATTGTTACTATGATTGTAATAGTTTACCAAAAGTAAGAGGAGTGTAAATAAACTATAAATACTTTTGCTTTATTATATACTATTATCATAAATTTGTTATTTTACATCTAGACTCTCATAAATATGGTATTTGTCATGATAATAGACAAGTCTTGATTTGAGGTAAAAGCAGTATTTTTGGTGTACATCAGACACATACATTCCACCTAAAAATCGAGTTTAATTTTAAATAAGTTTCCATCCTTTGGGGATGTTGCTTATGATGGATTAGTAGAGTGCTATCATAGTTTTTCCGGATCATTGTACTTCTGAGAAAAATATCTATATTAAGACTTAAAGATGAGCCAAGATCACTTAACCGCTTCAACTTGTCAGGATTTATAGCTAATGTAAAGATTTGAATCAGATTTTTATGATAATTGTCAAGAGACATTTCTAAAGTGCAAGCATTCAGTGATTCACAATGGACCATTACTATTACAATCAATTATAGATTTCATTTTACAATTTAAAGAGATTTTTGCTACATGAACCCTAAATGCTAAAGGGAATCCTAATCCCTACGAAAAAAAACATTTCAACCTAACAAATAAGAAGCAGATGGTGACTGTCAACAATGTGCAGCTGTTCAAAATAAACTAACACGTTGAGCATTTAAGTCAGTGGATGGGGTGTGACTCTCATAATGATAACTTGGGTAGCCAGAATTGCACTGTAGATTTATGGTCATGATAATTTTAGGGCTGTTTACCATTGCTGAAAGGGTGAAACACTTACTACATTTAGCATCCAAATTTCCTTTATCTAAAAAGGAATTTTGCTGACCAGATAGTTTAAAAATAAATCAATCCTAGGCATTAAGCCATTAACATTACTGTGATTATCACCTGTAAAAGAGTCATGCCCTGTCATAACCTTCAATTTCCCTGGGAACAATTTATCGTACTGATAATTTCATAGTAATTAATGACAGCTAAGAGAAATTATCGTCAAATGTGTGTGACAAGGCGATTGTGCCACAAGGCAGAATATAAGAAAAATGTGAAAAGTGATTTAGGGCTGAATATTCCATCGAGGCATTACGGGAAATTATTGTTAACTTGCTTCATGTGTGAAACTGGTTTCAATCACTTTTCTATTTTTCCTAACAATGCCGAGAAGAAATTACCTCTAGAGTTTAGTGAGGCCATTCCAGAAACAAGCAAGGTGATATAACTACTAGTCTGTCCTGCTTTATCAATTTTCAGAGATTTAGTGAAGACAGGCTTGGCACTGAATTAATGGGCAGGATTATGGTGATGGCTTGCAGACAATTCCACATGGAAATGATGGCTAGCTGCAGTTTGTGTGCCAACACGTTCCAGAGTTCCATGCCTTTGTTCGGCAGTACAGAAATACTAAGTACACACAAGGTCAAATATGGACATCCTTGGACTCACCGATGAGTCCAAGGGCTTCCATAATGTACTGAGCCGAGGGTCTGGATGCCCTTCAAATTTGGCTCCTCAGTTTTATGCCAACGATAGCTAGTGCATCTGGTGTATAGCTTATTGATCTGAACATAAAAGGTAAATGGAAGGAAATAATTTGCATTTTTAAACTTATTTTAATCAATATTAATAACTTTAATTCATTTTGCATGTGGTTTTAAATTAATTTAAAGTATCTTTTCATAATTGCTTAGAAATGACAGAAAAACTTGCTGATAGTGCGAGCTGCCAATGCGGGTGGAGCTTTAGTTTCCACCAGCTGAGGCCTACTCGCCTTTTACAGAGTGCTCTACCTTGCAGAGCAGCCATAGCAGTGAAGCTGACCAGATGTTGGGAGCTGCAAAAGAAAAGTGAGCTCTGGGCATCTTGCAAGAAGTGAATACAGCTGCAGGTTGGATACCTTCCTCTTAGGACAATACAAACCATGATTACAGCACTTTTCCTTTGGAAAACTGCCCTATATTTAATTTGATAAACACATCAAGCTCTGTGGCAAAGTCAAAGAATAACAGTCATAATGATAGGACTGAACTATAATCTGTGCATGCACCACAAGGTTTGACAGCAGGAACCAAAGCGCACTATTTCAGACATCTTGTGTGAATAGTTTGAATGAAAAAAATATCTCAATACAGCTGAAGGCTATAACTCAGTTAATCTATGCCTAAATATGTTCAGTAAGTATGATTATTATGAGGGATTTCAATGAGTGATTATCAAAAACTGAAATACCAAGCAGCTTATATATTTCAATAAATAACTGTCTTTAAATGTAGATATTGGTACACAATTAGCTATAGAATATGTGTACTCCTATAGTGGTTTTGATATTAAACAGTAATAATGTGGCTAATTCATAAAAAATGGGTAAGTGTAGTTAGCTTGAGTTGGGATTCAGGCATTATCAGAATGTTTGATATTCAATTGTCTTTCAATTAGCTAGAATATGAAATAGAAAGAAATGAATTCAGTGCACAATTTTGAGAAAACTTGGATATGAATGAAGCTTTTGAATTAATTGTGTCTACTTTCACTTTGCGAAATCAGTGAATCAGAGCTGGCTGAAGAAACAAACATTAGGAATAATCATATAAATAAGTACAAGTTGGCTATCACTTTTGGAGAAAAGGATTTTAAAAAAGTGAATTGTATTCTGACTATGGTAAAGTGTCCTGAGTTGTGAGTAATGAAATGACTAAAACATCATTATTTACCAAAGTGTATGCAGTACTGAACTTCAACCTACTCATGAATGTAATGCTTAGTTAAGTCTGTGTGGAGTTTTAACATTATAAAATTATAAACTGAATAAAAGTAAAAACTGCAATGCCGGAAATCTGAAATAAAAACAAACTGATGGTAAAATTCAGAGAGAAACAGAATTACTGTTTCAGGTCCTTAATCAGAAGTATTAACTCTGTTTCTCTTTCTACAGCTGATGTTTGACTTGCTAAGTGTTTCAAACATTTTGTTTCATTTCAAATTATAATCTGAACTAAGTATCTTTGAACTTTGGTGCCATTATCAGAATACAGAATAAAAGCACAGAATTGAAAGTCACATCACTTGAATAAATTTGAAATAATTACTGATAGATTTGTGGAGGCTGGGATATATCAAAATAATCTAGTTGAAATTTTGAGATGGCCATTATAAGAATTAAATATGGAACAATGTCTGCAAATTTCTTTATTACACATATCAAGGACACATGATATTATACAGTAAAAGTATATGTGAAAATTGATATAAACCTAATTGTCTGGCTACTTAGTTCACTTTCACCTCATCTACCTGCTAAGTTATAAGCAAAAAACTGGTACCACAGTTTTTTGATATTAAATGTATATCAGCTTTAGACACCATCACATAAGGCAATTTTCTCACCAGATTATAACTGCAGTAATATCAAGCATGATTAATAGTCCAACATCTATAGTTCAGATATTTTTGAATTACACGCATTACAAACATGACAAATACTGATCTTTTTTTAAAAAGCTTAAATTATACATGTTTTAAGTTAGAAGAGACAAATAAAGTGCAAAATAACTGATTTGTAAAAGTCTATCTTATAGACCAAGCTTTTGATTGCAGTCCTACTAGCCCAGACTTTGCTGTAGGAAGGATGGTGAAGTTGTTGGGGCTTGCTGCGGGTGCACTGGAAAGCTGATAACTACTTTAGGATTTTCATGTTAGTGTGCCTTAATATAAAATCTCCAAGTTGCTGTCAATGATTCTGTATACCTTTATATTCTCCACTGTTTTGCAACCTTCTCTGCTTGGAACAGAAATCATTTAAACAGATGTGACTTTAATCCATTTACAAACCAGTGGTACTATAATACACTCAAAATCATATGCTTAGTCCCCAAGTCGAAGCAAGTTTTATTGGTTTATTACAACATAATTATCATTTAGAAAACTAATTTGACCCAGAAATATTAGTTTTATAATTGCATAAAACATAAAAAAATAGCATTAGGCCAGTTGGCCCCTTGTGCCTGCTTCACCATTCAAAAAGATCATTTAACCTAGCATTGTTCACCTGCACTATCTGCATTCTCCTTGCTCCCATTTGTGTTGAGAATCCATTGACCTCTGCCTTAAGTATACTCAAGTGAGCCTCCATAGCAATTTTGGGTAGAGAATACCAAGGTTTCACCTCCTTCTGGGTTAAGCAATGTTTTCCTATCTAGTATTAATGGCCAAACCCTTATTTTGAGATAGTGACATCTGGTTCTGGACATCTCAATCAGCGTAATCACCATCTTGCAACTGTCCTGTCAAGCCAAGGAGCAATTCTGTATGTTTCAATGACATTGCCTCTCATTTGTCTAAACTCTGGAGAGCACTGGCTCAGCTGCTTCATTTCTCCTCAATGTGGTGACCCTTTGTTTTATTCCCTCCGTCACAAGTACATGCATTCTTAGGTAGGGAGACCAAATCTGAACTCAGTATCCTAGGTCCACTGAGATGTCTTTACTCCTGTAGGCAAATTCTCTTGCAATATAGACGAATACACTATATGCCTTCTTAAATTCCTCCTACACCCATGCATTAACTCTCAGTGATTCATGTACAAGGTCGTCCAACTCCCTCTGAGTTGGATTTCTTTTTACTCTCTCACCATTTGAAAATTACTCCAGACTTTGTACTTTTTTCATGAAGGTGGATGATGTTATGGTATATTGTACTTCCTCCAAATAAATATTTCAAAATATGACTGATGTTAAATATTGTAAAGTTTTTATTTCAGATTTTACATTAAGTAATACGTTCGAACCTTCATTTAACACTCTGTATAATAATTAAGAGTTTTGCATTTTCTTTCCTGAGCTATGAAAATGCTGGCTGCTCAACTAGCTTGATAACTTCATCAGTGATTGATGGCAGGGATTCTCTTAACTGACACCCCACTACAGCCATCAGTAAAATCCCTGAGCTGGCTAGAATTTTCTCCAAGAGCCACTGTTACACCAATGACCACAAATTCTAGACAATAACCAATGAAGTTCAGTGTCAGATTAGTTTGATTACATTTCCCATGCAGCATCTTGAGATGCTTTACATTGTTAAGTGTACTTTAGAGCTATTATTACCTTTCAAATTTCATATACTTCAGAAATGTATTTTAGCGGTGTATCCCTGGTACCAGAGTATTGAGAAAAATTAGTAAAGAAAAGAAATTCCCTGACGGTGGGAGGAAATACTACAAGAATTTTATTTCTTAATCAATCGAAGTATCATCATCAATATTGCCAACAAGTACAAAGCAGGTTACTTTTAAATAATAAATATTTTCTTCAAAACTAATAGCTTGAATAATATAGCAATTTATACAAAGGTTTATCTTTAAGAAAATTACTATAAGATTTTCTATGGTATTGCTGACATTAAGTCAGAACATATCTTGCTACATTATCAGAATGGATTTAAATATGTGCAGTTGATCTCTCATTGTATTGCTCAAAAAAAATAGAAAAAGTGCACCTCTTTCCTGATATGTCTACAGGTATACCCTTCATTTATTTTCCATCTTTTTCCTGTTCATCTCTCCAACTTTAATGGCAATATCTGGGTTTGTATCTGTTCAATTTTTCTCCTCTTCCACAATTCTTCCCATATACTGATCCTTTCTACTGTTTGCCTTTTGTTCATTATATCTCTATTGTTTACCTCTGATGCCTTTACATATTCACTCCCTCAACCACTCTTTTGCTATCACATTTCTCTTATTCCAATTATCACTTGCAAGACAGATCCAGGATTCCCCAAAATTATCTCATCTTTCACTCAGGCTTTGGTGGTACGATTAATTAGCAGGGTATATTGATCCTGTGGATTAGAGGGTAGCAAATGTGACCTCACTAATTAAGAAAAGAGGGAGTGAGAAAATGAGAAATTACCTATTTGCTTAAGATAAAGAGCGTAGAAAATGTTGGAATCTACAATGAAAAACGTAACAAGAGGATTGAGCAGAATCAACATGTATTTAAGAAAGATAAATCGTGTTTGGCTAATCTACTGAAATTCTTTGAAGATGTGACTAGTAGAATAGATAAGGAGGAAGCAGTGAATATGGTATATTTGGATTTTCTGAAGGCTGTCAATAAAGTTGTGCACAAGAAGTTGGCCAACAAGATTAGAGAACATGGAATCTCGGCTAATAAACTGTATGATCCAAGTCAAACTTCCAGGCCTATATCTTTTTGTGACAGAATCCACTTTATTGAATTTCTAAATCTGATGTATTTATACATATCGTATCATGTCTACCATTAAAACCCTTACACATTGATTTCAAAATAGACTAGCCTAGTTCTGATCTGCCCAGCTCCAGTCTTCTACAAATTTCACCTCATTTAAATTTCAGCCACTCACATGACATCCTGCTCCACATCCTATTTGTTTAATGCCCTCTCCTATAATGATGTACGATAGCACCTGTTAATTAATTTTCAAAAATTTAAAATTGTTACTCTATGTTTATTTTCTCCCCTATCTCCACAGGCGTTAACACTGCCTTGAACTGCCTCTCATCTGCTATTTGCAATCATGCATTCTGGAAGTCCCTCCTTAAATGCCATTCTTCATTCCTTAAATCTTCTTCATATTCACTTCTTTGAATAAGACTTTGATTACCTCTCCTAATTTCTATGTCTTGGATCAGCCCCCATTCCTTAAATCTCACCAAGGGACCTTGTGATGTCTTCTGCAATAGATTTTCAAGTTGCTGTTGCTGCTCCTTGTTAATAGGCAGCTTTTGCTAGTCAATGGAACTTCCTCTGATTAACCAGATGTGAAACAACAGATACACAAGCAAAAAGCATAGCAGTCATTTGAACAAACTGTGATTTCTTTACCCTTCAAACAAAAATGCATACAAGGTGCAAAGCCACTGCAAGGTGCAATGTCACTAACATAAGCTTTACACAACAACTTTAAACATACAGAAAACTGAAAGCTAGCTGCAATTTGGAAGGGTGAAACAGTTGTTTGGCATTATAGAAAGAATATAACTCAAGATCAATACAAGCAAAATGCTGGAGGAACTCAGCAGGTCAGGCAGTACCTATGGAGGGAAATAAAGATCACAATGCTACCCTTCCAACCAGTTATTTATTGACTTATAAAGTTCCTTTAAAGGTGAAGCCCATCCCTAAGTCGCGTGCCTTCTTTGAATTAACTACTCAGATATTTGCTGATTCATCTTACTGCCAGAGAACTTCTCACTGAACTAAAGTTCTTTTACAAATGTCTGCTGTTGATAGCTGGTGGGTTTTCTTTAATTCATTCATTTATCAGGATATTAGTCTCGCTGGCATTCTTGGATCACAACAGTCCTCCTGGTGAAGGTACCCTAACATATTAACAATGAAGGACTGGTAATATATTTCCAAATCAGGATAGTGCGTGACTAGAGAGGGGAAGCCACAGGTGGTGGCGTTCCTTTGTCCTCCTTCATGGTAAATTGTGGTTTGGGAAGTTCTGTTGGAGTGTCCTGGGCAAGTAACTGCCAATGCATTTTGTAGATGATACACCGTGGCTACTGTGCACTGGTGGTTGGGAGTAAATGTTTAGGTAGATGAATTGGGTATCAATCTACCACTTAGCCAAGAGGAGTATACCATCATGTTCCTAACTTATGTCTTGCAGATGGAAAGACTTTGAGATGTCAGGAGGTGCATCATTCACAGCAGAATTCCTAGCCCCTGACCTGTTCTTGTGGTGACATCATTGATCTAACTGATCCAGTTAACTCCTGGTTAATGGCAACCCCCTAGATACTGATAGAGATGGTGGGAGACTCAGCAAAGGCAATACCGTTGAATGTTAAGGATAGGTAGCTAGACTCTCTTGTTGAATGTGGTCATTGTCCAGCACCATTGTGGGATGAATGTTTCTTGGCAATTTTCAGTGCATGCCTAAGTATTGCCTACATCTTGCTGCATACAGGTACGAATTGGTTTATTTGCTGAGGAGTTGCAAATGGAATTGAGCATTGCACAATCAGCAAACATTACACTTCACCTTTATGATGGAAGGAAGGCTACTGATGAATCAGCTGAGCATTGTTGAACATCAGACATTGTTCTGAGGGAGTCCTGCCCACATCAGACTTGATATCATGAGATTTTGAGAGGTTTGGAGTAAACGTTGAGGATTTCAAGAGTTCCTCCTTCCCACCTGCATACCATTGTGCTATCCTCTGGTGGTTCTGTCCTGATAGAGGAGTCTGGCACATTGTTTATAAGCTATGAATGTGTGAGTATGACTATATCAGACTATTCATGATTGATCTGTAGGACAGGTTTCCCAATTTAAACACAGGTCTCCAGCTGTTTGTGAGGATTTTCCCCATGTCCATATTTGATGCCAAGGTTGATCTGGTGCTATTCCTTCATTAGCTGAGTGTAGTAGGGATGACAAGAGGGAAGGATAACTCAGTATGAAAATTTATTCAGGTCTTACCTTTTCGCACACTTCTTCATAATTGAGGTTTCTCTGAAGTGCAGTTTTTGAAACATAATCAGGTTTCAAATCCTATGCAAAAAACAAAAGCACATTTTATTTTTGTCTTTTTAACTGTGTTACATTCTTTATTGTAAAACATTACCTTATACAATTAGAGTCAGAGTTGTACAGTACAGAAACAGACCCTTTGGCCAATGCTGACCTTTTTGCCCATCCACATATCCCATTTGCTCATATTTGTTATTCTGTCGTTCCTTCTCAATTATCAATGGAACATGCGTCTCTTTATTATAGTAATAAAAATTGCAGAGCTCTCCATAAGCCCGTGGCTACAGTTTCTAATGTCAATACTAAAAGTACACTCAAATTTACTAATTATTTAATGCACAATGCAACCATCTGAACTTAATTTAGCATAATGAGCATTCTTAAAGCATATCTTCATCAAAATGATAAAAGGATTTATTTGATAAAGTAGTTAATCTTCAGGAAGATCTATTGCCATGGCCCAAATGGATATGTCCCAGAATCATAAATAGAGGAAGAAAACTCTAACTGTTTTGCAACTTGTATTGCAGGCCACTGAGGAGAATGGATGTGTGCTGAAGAACTAGGAAGTGGGTAGTATATTATCCATTTTTAAAAAGGAAGATCAAGTTAATTTGTGTAATTATATACCAGTCAGTTTATAATCTGTGATGTGAAAATTTTAGCCTTTGGTTAAGGATAAAACTATCATGCATCTGGACAAAAGTAAAGGAGCTGGTGTGGATTTTAAAAGGGATGATCATACTTAACAAACCTCATAGAATTCTTTCAAGGGGTAAGAGAAATGGTTGATACAAAAGATGTAGAGGAGACTGTTTCTATTGAGTTTAAATCTTCTTACAATGTACCATGGGGGAAAATGCAGCAGATCTTCCAATGACCAACAACTCACCTGCCTATCACATGTTGTTTTAACCAATGCATTCTTTCGAAGAAAGGCCAGCTCACAGCAGATTTGCGAGGCCTTGCACCTCATGGTTGGCTTCATCCATAAATGATTCTGATAGCCAGTTAGGCTTCTCCTCAGGTTCACCGAATGCCAAGACTGATGCAATAGCATCCATCTGAACTTAATTTAGCATAATGAGCATTCTTAAGGCATATCTTCATCAAAATGATAAAAGGATTTATTTGATAAAGTAGTTAATCTTCAGGAAGATCTATTGCCATGTCCCAAATGGATATATCCCAGAATCATATTACATAATGTGAGATGTGAGCCTTGTAGTCCTCTAAACTTGCACAGCACAAGATCATCAAGCAGGATTACCAGGGCATTGTTTCAGCCTGCTCTTATGCCACCTAATTTATTTTTTCCCACTTTAAGAACATTATAAATAGGAGCTGGAGGAAATCATCCAGCTCTTTGAGCCTGTTCTGCTATTTATTTCAATCATAGCTAAACTTCTACCTTGGGGCCAACTTCCAGCACTATTCCCATAAGCTTTCATTTCCATGATGTGCAGAAATCAATTGATCTTTGTTTTGGATAACCACATCAACTAAGCCTCCACAGCCCCGGGGCAGAGAATTCCAAAGGTTCATCACCCTCCGAGTGAAGTAATTTCTCCTTGTCACAGTTGTAAATGACCTACCACTGATCCTGAAGTGGTGCCCCTGGACCTAACTCCTTAGCCAGGGAAAACATCTTCCCTGCATTTAGTCTATCAAGCTCTTCAACAATTTTATACGTTTTGATGAGATCTCTTTTCATTCTTCTGAATTCTAGCCAAGACAGTCCCAGTCCACACAATCTCCTCGTATGGCAAATCCATCATTCCCAGAACTAGTCCTGTGAACGCCATCTTCTCCCCTCTCCTTTTGTAAATAGTGAGGTCAAATTTGCTACTCTCCCATCCACAGGAATCTGCAGAACTTTGGATGATAATAACCAGAACATTTACCATCACTAAAGTATCTGCTTTCAATACTTTGGCAATTAATCCTTTCGTAGGTAAGGAGACCAAATTTGTACACAGTACTCCAGGTGCTGCCTCAACAATTCCTTGTTCAATTGCAATAAGACTACTTTACTCCTGTACTCAAATCCTCTTATCATAGAGGTTAACATACTCTTTCTTCCTAATCTCTTGCTGCACCTGCATGTTGACCTTTAGCTACATGTACAAGCATATCTAGGTCTGCTTTTAACGTCAATACTATGCAATTTCTCACCATTTATCAAATACTCCAATTTTCTAAGACACCAAAGTGGATAACATCATATTTTCCACATTTATTCCAATGACCATGCTCTCACTGACTAACTCAGTTTGTCCACATCCCCTGAGGCTTCCTTATATCCTTCATACTCGCAACCATTTGGTCCCTCAGCAAAATTGTTCATAGAGATTATGAATATCTGAGGCCTAACAGAACTCCATTAGTCACAGTTTGCCAGCCTGTTCATTTATTCCATCTCTTAGCGTTCTGTCTGGTAACTAATTCTCATTCTATGCCAGATTGTTATCCCCAATTCTTTGTGATCCATCCTTCTCGATCAACCTCTTACATGGGGCCTTATAGAATGCTTTCCAAAAATTCAAATACACCGTATCCACTGGTTTCCCTTTATTTATTCTATTGGTGACAGTCTCAAAGAGCTCCAGTAGATTAGCCGAACATGATTTCCCTTTCTTAAGTCCATATTGGCTTTGTTCAATCCTACTATTCTTTTCAAGATGAAACATTACTCCATCCTTCATTATGGATTCCAGTATTTTACCTACCACTAATGTTAGGCTAACACAGGTTGGCTGCTCCCTGTCTTGACTCCCTCCTTTTGTAAGTAGTGAGGTCACATTTGCTATTTCCCTATCCACAGGAATCTATGGAACTTTGAAAGATGACAACCAGAACATTCACTATCTCCAAAGTCACTGTTTTCGAAATCTTGGGATGCAAATCATTGGGTCATTGAGATTTTTCAGGTTTCTAGCTCATTAACTTTTCTACCACTTTTTTTAGACTAATACTTAATTCCTCATTCTTGCTACGCCTACACCCTTGATTCTCTATTATATTGGAATTGGTTTATTATTGTCACATGTACCAAGGTACAGTGAAAAACTTGTCTTGCATACTGTTCATACAGATCAATTCATTACCCAACGTATTGAGGTAGTACAAGGTAAAACAAAAACAATCTTATTGCCTATTTTTTCTAAATGCTGATTACCCGAGAATATTTAGTTCTCAACTTTGATCACCCTATAATCATGTTCCCATAATGACAATGAGATCATACCCATTTACTTCTATTTATGTCAATAATTCATTTATTTTGTTGCGAACGCAACAAGCACTCAGTTACAAAGCCCCTAATTTTGTCATTTTGACATTTTTCTGTACTTTGATTCCCTCTGCTGCTTGATTTTGTTTTTTCTGTCTTTTTTTGTTCACTGCATTTCAAACTTCCTCTTCCCAATTTGCTCCTCTCCTTCCTGAATTCCCTTTAAAGCTCCCCACCCCACCAAGCTAGGTTAAACGCTCCACAACACAATGGGCAAAGCTCCCTGCGAAGATACTGGTCTCAGCTCTGCTGCAGTTCAACCAGTCCACTCTGTACAGATTCCATTGCCTTAGAATTATAAAGCCTTTCTTTCCTAAACCACTTTTTCTTCCATGCATTCATCTGCTCTAATCTTTTTCTGTACTGGAAGCAATCCAGAGATTACCACTTTTGAGTTCCTGCTTTTTAACAACTCTCTGAGCTCTAAATCTCTGTCTGCAGGACCTCATCTATTCTTCTACCTTTGTCACTGGTACCAATAAGGACCATCACTTCCAGTTGTTCACAATCCCCTTCCAGGATGCTCTACCTCGACTCTATCCTTTCTCTCTGGTCCATTCTCTTGCCATTAACAGTTCTGATGCCCCCATCACTTTCAGTTTTCAGGTCTTAACCTGTTCATCTGCACTTCTACACCAGCACGACCCGAGGGTCCTCTGATTCTTACTTGAACAGAGACCCAATCTTCTGTTTCCCTCCTGGATTTGCCTGACAGAATCATTCCCACATAGAACTACTTTTCCCTTCAACTCCACTCACTTTCTCTAGATCATTGGAGTAGCTATGGGAACTTGCATGAGCCCAAGTTATGCTCGAGTCTTTCTAAGCATGTGGAACAGTCCTTGTTTCAGCCCCACTCATGTTCTCTCCTTCAATTCTTCTTCTGGACTTTTGTGTCTCCATCTCAGGGGATAGGTAGGCAATGAATATTCATTACAAACCCACAGACATCCACAACTATCTTGACGATACTTCATCCCACCCAACTTCATTCCATTCTTCCAGTTCCTCCATCTCCACTGTATCTCCTCTGACGACAAGACTTTCCACACCAGTGCCTGTGAGATACCTCCTCAGAGGCCCTAACCAACTTCCCCTCCACCCCTGTTGATAGAGGCCTTGTCCGAGAGTCATTTATTTCCCGCATGTCTGCCCTCACCCTGCTCCTCCCAGCTAGAGCAGGAACGGGCTCTGTTGGTCCTCATGTTCCAACATCTTCAACAAGATTTCACCCCAGACAAATATTCCCTTCACCTCGCCAACATCCCCCCCCTCTCTTTTCAACATTCCAAAGGCACTGTTCAACTTTGTGACTTTCTGGTTCACTCTTCCAACCCCTCTAACCACACCCCTTCTCACAGCACTTTCCCAGGAAAACACCTGCTCTTTAATCTCTTCCTTTCCTACCATGAGGAACACAAGCACTCCTTCCAGGTGAAGCAGCAGTTCACTCACACTTTCTCATTTAGTCTACTGCATTCATTATCACAATGCGATCTACATTGGAGAAACCCAAAAGTAGGACAACCTTGTTCAGTCCACAAGGGTAATCCTGAGCTTCTAGTGGTCTATCACTTTTAACACTGCATCCAATTCCCACGGTGGCCTTTGCTATGGTTCCAGTGATGCCAATGCGAACAGATCCTCATCTTCCATCTAGGCATGTTGCAGTCTTCAAAATTCAATAATTGAATTCAATAATTTATGAGAATTAGCCTTTTCTGTTCTGTCTGAACTGGTCAGTTCTGATGCAAGGTCAATATTAACAGTTTTTCCATAGAAGCTGATTCGTCTTCTGAGATTTCCTGCATTATTTTTGTTTCAGATTTCCAGTCAATGTGCTCTTTTTTTTCTTTTCTCTCCCTTACTGCTAGCACCAAAAGCAGTGACATTACAGGGACCACCTTGATCTTTACCTTGTCGCAGATGTTCCCTCTCCACCTATCCTTTTCTCTACAAGTTAATATATGCTTCTTTACTCCTTCTTCCAGTTCTGATGAAGGGTATTGATTTGAAACACTGACTGCTTTTCCATCCACAAATGCTGCCTGACTTACTGTTTCCAGTGTTTTGCTTTTGTTTCGGATCTGCCTCTGCAGATTTTGCTTCAAGTCATATCATCAAGCTGGCTGAGCAGCTGATCAGACCAAGGAATTCTGACAGGTGTCAAACTAGGAAGTAAAATCCTTTAATCCTTTGTAATTTTTAAACATGTTGTCATAAATATAAACCAATTACAAACTGATCAGAAGAAGATGAATTATCATAAACTAACCTTTAAGAAAATAATTAATCTGTAATCCATGGAGAAAAAATAAAAACGATAAGCTAGTTTAGGCGTAATTACAGTTTATTCAAAAAGGCTTAAAACATTTAACAGTTCTTACAGCTAGATTAGGGTATAAAAAATTGAAGTTAATAGCTAATCACTGTTTCTGTGTAGACTGGTAAAGAGGGCATTACTGAGGGCAGTTTCTGGATTTCTGAGATTAAATGTGCATTACTGGATGCCAGAATTTACTGCCAATTTTGTATAGTAATGGCAATAAATGCCAACAGTGACACTGCCATTAAAGACACATATTCTGGCCCATGATCCTGAAGTAAGTTGATGACAGAATACATCAACAGCATGAGTGGACCTGGCAGACTGACAAACATTTCTTTGCACCAAATAAAATACTTTTATATATTTACCCTGACAAGGTTGTGTAACTTTGGAATAAACATAGGTGGTGGTGGTTTTGGATTTCAGGGTGGTGTAGAAGGGGAATGGATCTTCCATTCAGTCCTGCAATAAACTGTTATCCAGCCATTCCTAATGCAACCAGAGATCTACCGCATCCATCCCCTGGGAAGCTTGAGGACCACCATTAAGATAGGCAAAGAGGAAAAATTTATACATTTAAAATAAAAATAGAGCTATTTTTTACCTGCAGAGTGAGATTCTGCAGCTTCATTTACTCTCATTGTGTCTTTAATGTTGAATGACATTGCAGGAACATTAACCTCATTCTAAAAGCCCATACACCATGAAAAAGCTGCCCTGAATGTCCATGGCACATTTAATTTGTGTTTCCTATAAAAGTCTGACAATTTTTTAAACACTCATTGGGAGGTTGACACCAAGTTCCCATCTTACCAAGGCTAATAGTGGATTTGAAGGTATCATTCAGCAATTTGTGTTAATTCTCAAATATGAGGCCTCTTCCTAGCCACAAACTGCTGGATTTAAGGCATTAATAACAGCACGCGTCTTGAATATGGATCATTTTTCCACCAAATTCTAAGCCATTAACTTTCACATCTGAAGCTAAAATTTACAGCACATAAGAATATTTCCTGCATTTGGTAACTCAGATCATGAATTAGTAAAAAGCTTAATGCTAGTTTGTTTGCCATGCTGGAAGGGGACTTCATGTAAGTTACAACTACATCAATAAGAATTTTTTTTGTTTCCTTTTTCACTGAGTACTGAAAGTGAAACTGGGGACTAAAACCTGAAAGGCTGAGAATGGTAATTTTTGCAAACTTGTGGTGGGATTATATAGTAAATCAGATTTTATGTAGGTACACTTAAATGAGCCCTTAAAATACACACTTTAAGTGGAGGATGTTAGCCAAAATTCACAAATTTAAATTTGGCTCTGGCATCTGGCGAGTGTGGGTATATATAACCCAGTAACAGGAAAACTGCATTTGTGGTCATTCTAATCAGTTGAATTGTCAGCATAACAGGAAGCATGATTTTATGTTAGTAAAATTAAAAGGATTTAAGCACACAATCTAACTCACATTTATTGCTTGCTTAATATCCACAGTAAACAGTGGCATGATCTATCTATCTGTGTTGATGAAGATTAACAATCCAATGTCACTATGCTATTCTGGCATATTTCTGTTCCAAATTAGAGACCTCTTGCATTTTTCTGGACAGCTTTCTTATAATGAAGAATTCCACTGAGAAAAGAATAGTTATTCTCCTCAGTAATTTATTGTAGATGAAATGCTTTCTGGATGTTTCCAAAATACACATATATGCTCCAACTGCCAGTTTGCTCTCTCTGTGTACTAACATTTCACTTGAAAACAGTAAGTTTTCATTCCTAGTTGCTTGCTATAGTGCAGATAGGTGGGAATGTACATCTAACTTGACCTACTCTGGTTTCCAATCAAATTTCAATATGATTTTCATTGAACAGGGTTAATCATGTGAAAAGCAAATGGAAAAATAAAATAGTTCTCATTATTTCTATCTCAATAGTATCCAGTCATGTTCTTGACTACACAATATAACCAGGAACATCAGGCACTATAAAAAGGTCAGAACGTGGTTTGAACTGAACAGCTAAATAAGACAGCTAGAATGTAGAGTATCCAGAAATTCTGCACTCAATTTAACATGTGCCAGAATAGCATAGTGCTATTTGATTGTTAATTTTCATCAAAACAGATCATGCTACTGCCTACAACAGATAGTAAGCAAGCAATAAATGTCATTAGAGTGTGTGCTTAAAACATAAAATCATGTTTTCTCTTATTTTGTTGTTGCTAATTGTTCCAATATGCGGCGTTGCTGCCAATTACTCCCACCACAACCTTCATTATCCCCCTAACTCATTGTACAACTCTGACCCAGTTCCAGATTCACAAAGATCAGACTGAATGGAGCAGGAGCAAGGGAGGGTCCTGAGGCAACACCACCTATTTTCCAGAACATACAATTAGCAGTACCACAGAGGTTGCATTTTACTATGAAGTCAACACTGATTTTTATCCACAGTTCAAATGAGGTTCAGGAACTTTTCCCAGCAGTAATGACTGCCCTTAACTTTCATATTATGGGATTATTATGAGCTATTTCTAGCAGCCTCATTGACATAAGACAATCAGTCATGCACAGCTGCATTAACCAGATGAAGAATGCAAATTCACCTTCCTTGAATGGACAACCAATGACAACATCCGAAGCATATCACGTGGCAGAATTTTGGAATGTCCAAGGAGTCACAGAATGTACTCTTCCAGTTATACATGTGTCTTTACTTGATCTTACCAGTATGTTGATGGAAAAGGATTGCACTGTCTCTACGTGCAGCTCCTTTGCATCCAAAAGCCTTTGGATTAATGTACATCTTAGATAAGTATCATTATTTGTAATCCAGTATGTCAACTCTTTACTGTGGCTTCCAGGCGATAAAGCTATGCTCTGCAGAGATCAGTTCCAGACACTGTACACTTCCATAGGGTGGGGACAGTGGTGGTGTTTGCAATGGGTGGGGGGGGGGGGGGGGGGGGGGGGGGGGGATGTTGGGAAGAGGGGAATGGTGGTTTGCAATTTTGGACATCCACTACTACAAAAGAAAACCACCTATCCAGGATGTCCTGCAACCAGGAAACAAGAAATTTCCTACGTGCAGATGCTCCATGAAAGCTTTCTGGTGAATCTGATTGTTTATGAACCTTTATGTTAAATGGGTATGCAAAAATTAAATCAGTTAATAAGGTTAATATACACTGAATACATTGCAGGAACGTGAGCAAGATTTTTGTATTTAAAGACTTATGTTGAATGATTTTCTAATAATATATTTTTAAAGATATTGGGGGAACTTGTTAAACAAGTATTTAACAAGGAGGCGGAGGCTAAGGCAAGTCTCTGGTAGAAAGGGAGGACGTCCTGGAGGGATTGTCCACTGAGTCAGTGTTGGTGGATGTCAGAAACAAGAAGGGAGCGATCACACTATTGGGAGTATTCTACAGACACCCTGCCCACCCCCCCCCCCCCCCCCCCCCCCCCCCACCCCCTGGCCCCAGTAGCAGCAGAAACACTGAGGAGCAGTTTGGGAGGCAGAATTTGGAAAGGTACAAAAATAACAGGGTTGCTGTCATGGGAGATTTCAACTTCCCTAATATTGATTGGCATCTCCTTAGTGTAAAGGGGATAGATGGGGCAGAATTTGTTAGGAGTGTCCAGGAAGGATTCCTGACACAGTATGTGGACAGGCCAATTAGTGGAGAGGCCATACTGGACCTGGTACTAGGCAATGAGCCTGATCAGGTTTCAGGTCTCCCGGTGGGAGGGCATTTTGGAGACGGTGACCATAACTCCTTGACCTTTACTATCACCTTGGGGAGGGATAGGAGCAGACGATATGGGAAAGTATTTAATTGGAGGAGGGGGAATTATGATGTTATTAGGCAGGAGCATGGGAGCATAAATTGGGAACAGATGTCCTTGGGGAAGTGCACAATGTTTAGGGAGTACTTGCATGCGGTACTGGATAGGTTTATTCCATTGAGGCAGGGTAAGGATGGTAGAGTGAAGGAACATGGTTGGTAAGAGATGTAGGATATCTTGTCAAGAGGAAGAAAGAAGCTTACCCGAGGATTAGAAAGCAAGGATCAGACAGGGCTCTGGAGAGTTACAAGGTAACCAGGGGCGAGCTTAAGAATGGACTGAGGAGGGCTAGAAGGGGACCTGAGAAGGCCTTGGTGAGTAGGATTCAGGAAAACTGCAAGGCGTTGTGAAGAATAGTTGGATGACTAGAGTGAGGGTAGGACTGATCAGGGATAAAAGAGGAAACATGTGCCTGGAGTCAAAAGAGGTAGGGGAGGTCCTTAATGAATACTTTGCTTCAGTATTCACCAGTGAGAGAGACCATGACATTTGTGAGGATGGCATACAACAGACTGATATACTAGAGCATGTGGATGTACTGGAACTTTTGAAAAACATTAGGATCGATAAGTCACCGGGGTCAGAAGGGATATATCCAAGGTTATTACAGAAAGCAAGGGATGAGATTGCTGTGCCTTTGGAGGTGATCTTTGTGTCCTCACTGGCCACAGGAGTAGTGCCAGGTGATTGGAAGGTGGTAAATGTTGTTCCTTTGTTCAAGAAAGGAAGTAGGGATAACCCTGGGAATTACAGACCAATGAGTCTTACTTCAGTGGTGGGCAAATTACTGGAGAAGATTCTTAGAGACAGGACTTATGAGCATTTGGAGAAGCATAGGCTGATTAGGACAGTTAGCATGGCTTTGAGGGGCATGTCGTGACTCATGAGCCTGACTGAATTCTTTGAGGATACGACAAAGCACATTGATGAAGCTAGAGCAGTGGATGTGGTGTACATGGTTTTTAGTAAGGCGTTTGATAAGGTTCCTCATGGAAGGCTCATTCAGAAAGTCAGAAGGCATGTAATCTGAAGAAACTTGGCTGTGTGGATTCAGAATTGGCTCACCCATCTGTTCTGGGACCCCTGCTCTTTGTGATTTTTATAAATGACTTGAAGAAGTGGAAGGGTGGGATAGTAAGTTTGCAGATGACACGAAGGTGGGTGGTGCAGTAGATAGTCCAGAAGGTTGTCATAGGTTGCAATGGGATATAGACAGGATGCACAGCTGGGCAGAGAAGGGACGGATGGAGTTCAGTCTGGAGAAGTGTGAAGTGATAGACTTTGGAAGAACAAACCTGAAAGCAGAGTACATGGTTAATGGCAGGATTCTTAGCAGTTCTGGAGGAACAGAGAAATCTTGGGGTCCAAGTACATAGATCCCTCAAAGTTGCCTCAAGAGGATAGGCAGTTAAGAAGTTGTATGGTGTGTTGGCCTTCATTAGCCAGGGGATTGAGTTTAAGAGCCAAGAGGTAATGTCACAGCTCTATAAGACTCTGGTTAGACAACATTTGGAATATTGTGTTCAGTTCTGGTCACTACATTATAAGGAGGATGTGGAAGCTTTGGAGAGGGTGCAGAGGAGATTTACAAGGATGCTACCTGGGTTGGAGAGCATTTCCTATGAAGAGAGGTTGAGCGAGTTAGGGCTTTTCTCTTTGGAGTGACGGAGGTTGAGAGGAGACTTGACAGCGGTATATAAGATTATGAGAGGCACAGACAGAGTGGACAGCCAGGTTCTTTTCCCCAGCATGGCAATCACCAATAATAGAGGTCACCCATTTAAAGTGCATGGAGAAAAGTTCAGGGGAGATATCAGAGGTAGGTTTTTTTTTTAAACAGAGAGTGGTGCGTGCCTGGAATGCACTGCCGGGGGTGGTGGTAGGGGCCAATATGATAGGGTCATTTAAGCGACTATTAGATAGGCAGATGGTCAAAAGAAAAATAGAGGGTTATGGGAGGTGAAGTGGAAAAAGGGATAGATTGAAACGGGATAAGGTTTATATAGTCAGTACAACATCGTGGGCCAAAGGGCCTGTACTATGCTGTACTGTTCTCTGTTGACTGAAATTAACCCCTAACATAAAAGCAATCATTAAATTGTCTGCTGTCAACTTGTTGCTTTGGTTGTTGAAAAATGGAGAACACAAAAAAGGCTGTTTTTTTGTTTGTTGCCCGTCTTTTCCTTTACCAAATGCTTTTTTAAAAAATAGGTAATGCCTCTTTAACAGGACTAATTTTAAATGGGAAATTATATATTGCTCTTTGTTCTTTTTAAAACAATTATTACAGCTATGAAGGGGGGGGGGGAGAATCCAATTTCATTATATTAAATTTGAAAGAAGGATAACTAAGTTCAGGGTGGAGATGAAGACAGTTATGACTTATTTGCACCCGGTTTACAAGTCTGGGTGGTAATTGCCAATAACTTTGCCGTAAGATGACAGCTTTATACTGTACCCATTTAGACCTTTGAATGGCATGGATTGGAATATTTTATTTGAATCTATTAACAATACTTCTCAATTTTATAAGCAATTTGTGATCAAGATGGGAAAAAAATCACCACCCAGCTCGTTAAGCTCATCCTATAAAAGGGAAGCTGATGTAAGAGAGGATAATCTGCCTTACTTTTTGCCACCTTGTTTATGAAAACTCTTCCATTTGTATTCTCCATGACTCTTTTACTGCCTCTCCCCACACAACGCTGGCTAAACTCAGTAATCTCAAACCAGGAAATGACCAATTATGGAACCTCTAATATGTATTCACCCAATTCATTTTTAAACTTACCATGCACTTTCTAGTAAGACATTCTTCTTTAACAAGTATCAAGCAGAACAACCTTACAGTAGCACTACAAATAATAACACCAGTTTTCAACTGTTAAAAAGATTTCCACAGCTCTACATGCTCTGGAACAATGTAAATAAGCTCCCCTTCAGAGATCAAACTAATTTTTCCACACGGATATTCCTTTCCCTGCAATAATATTCCACTGCTTTGAAATCGTGTGGAACAGAATCCCATCAAAGCAACACCTACGACCATCTGACTCTAATTACACCAAAAGTTCAGGCTGACATTTTAACTTTTTAAATAATCAGTAGAAATCAAATGGATAACTATTATGTTCTGCAAAAGCAGACTCAACAGTAAAGAATGCAATTATGTGGTAAAAATTATGCTGAGGGAGGTTAGCAAAGAGGATGAAAAGGTATTTTTAAGTTCATTCTCAGGACATTTTTTTTATCACTGTCATGTAGTTCACTATTTGAATGCATTCATATAAAATGTCACATTATATAAAATTATCCATTATAAAAATAACAAAATTATGCTCAGAAAATAAACTAATCAGAGCTTCGCATTTTTTCTTAGATGGAATGGGAAGAAAACTTGAAGAATGTATTTCTATCTACGGTGCATTTAAAGATAGCATCTTAGGCACCAATTCCATTACTATTTTAAAATTAAGTGCTGCATAGTTGGAGGGAATTTTCTTTTAAACAGATTCCATAACAATTAAATATTTTTTTTCCTGTGTTCATTAATGCAAACAAAGTGTTACTATAGCATTGGGATGCCTACTTTGTTCTGGGATCTAATGCTAATGTGAAATGCACTTGCCCTACCTGGATCACCATTTCAAAACAACATAGGACGTGAGACAAGTAACACAGGACAAATGTTTGTACACTATTAGAGAGCCATTCATATAATCAATAATCCAAAAGCAAAAATTTCAGATGCCAGAAATACTGGCTGCACTCAGCTGATCAGACAGCATCTGTGGACAGGTGAAAGGACATTAACTTGAAACATTATCTCTCTCCCCACAGATGCTGCCTGATCATTTGAATTCCCAAGAATTTCCTGTTTTTATTTATACTTGACTAAACACAATTCCATTGAGTTTAAGATTTGTAGAAAATGAAAACTTCAGTTGAAATTTCTTTTTCTTAAAATAAGTTAAACATTCAAGTGCTAGATTTCAACGATGGTTTTGAGAATTTTACTTTCCTAAACATTCTTAATAGTATATGCTATTTAAAAAAATATTTCAATCTTCAACAGCTCTTCTCACTGCTCAATGAGCAAATGCATTACTTGGCAATGAATTAAGTTGTACAGATCATAAATTTGCCAGGATTGTTCCCCGGTATGGGCTGGGTTTGCTGATCTTCACAAGGATAATAGTGAGAGCAGAAATGAACAAAAGGTGTTGCCCATCTGATTGCTATAAAGGATGCCTGTGTAAATGCTGAATGAATATAAGATTAGGTTCAGCTTGAGTAACCTGCCTCAAATGGTCTCTGGGATTAATAAGTACTGCCTGTATGTTGGTGTCTACAGAGTGAGGAGGAAAATTTGGATGGGGAATAAACAGAGGAATTAAAGGAATAATCAACTCTATTCTCAGTACACATATGCTCCTTAAAATAAAATGGAACATTTAACTTTGCAAGTCGCCAATGACTACATTCCTCCCACAAAGGCATGGTTTCATCTGGTGAATCTTACACTCTTTGGACAAAAATAATAAATTGGCCAAATTCCACACTTGGAATTTCTTGATTTCAGTGAAATTACTGTCTGAATAAATTCTTTGCAGTCCACAAAAACCTTTATTTAATGAGGAAGCAGGTGGACTCATTCCAATTACATCAGCTAGGGGAATCCCACATAGAAAATAAACTGTTTAGTGCTGGTATGACCATATCTTGGAACGGTTTCATTCCCGGCCTTTAAATGATACTTAAGGACTTGACATGCTCTGCCGGATTTCATTGGTGTCAATCTCACTTTAGTTTTTCATTAAAATAACACATCTGCTAAAGGAAGAGTTGAGGATTTTGTTTTAATCCAAAAGTAGGAATCTGGAACTCACTGTCTGAAAGGGTGGTAGAGACAGAAACCTTTACAACATTTAAAAGGTACATGGATGTGCACTTGATAGACAAATGATCTCTTAATATGTCGTACTTTTACGAAAAATGAAAATTCCAGGAGAGGACAGGGAGAACCTTGCTGTGTTGACATGGTGGATAGGGGTAAGGCAGTGATGTGATAGATGCGGCTAAAAGGATAATTATATTCTTTGTGACAAAGGAATCCATGAGCTCCTCACACTTGCTATTGGAGATTAATGTGGAGGGCAGGGGAGAAGAGTTTAAGGAGATAATTTGACATTGTAGAAAATAAACCAGGATCAAAATTGTTTGCTGTGATGATCCTAAAGTAGCATGAAAAATTGAAAACAAGAAAAAAGGGCTTGATGTGGTCAGACCAGTACTGGTGATGAATAGCTAAATCATGTGCAATAAATGTCCAAATTGCAATTCTTGAACTTGAGATATTTCAATTCTTGAACTTGAAAAGACCACAATTAGGGGAATTTTAATGATGGTGAACAGCAAGAATTTCATTGGGACCAAAACAAAAGGTGTGACTGAACAGACTATTCAGGATGACAAATGATAGCCAAAGCCTAGTACTGGGAGTTTGATACTTGGAGATTTTGTTCCACGAGTAGGCACTGTTGGAAGTTGTATTGGTAGGTGATTATAAATAAGAATCAGATGGCTTAGTCTGCATTGGAGATGCTGGAAAATGAGAAATCATGGCGGGAGAAGTTTAAGGATAAAGGCAATGAATGCAGAGGAAAAAGCAAGGGGAGTTGAGGTGGAGGTTTAAATCAGCTGGGAAAGTTGGCTCAGTACAAAAGTTAGAGGAGCAATGCAGTATTTAACTTAGTGCAAAATACAAAAAAAAGCACACAATTGTTTTGCAAATAGAAAATATGATTTTTGCAGTTAATTATATAATTATGCAGATGCACCGTTCTCAGAAGTATTCTTAAAAAGATTGATCATCCAAAGCATTTCACAGCAGCCTCTGAAAAGGACCATTAGTAGGTGGAAAAGAAAGAAATGTCTACAACATTATCATTTAACCAACTGCTGCTTAAAGTAGATTTCTTGTACAAATGCAGCAGGCACATAAAACAAATGACATGATGGTTCTAAACCCCCTAAATTATTCTGGTATCTGCAAAATCAAACAGATTAATCCAGATTAATAGGTTTATATATCATACCATTATTCCTCAGTAAATTCATTTTAATTCCTATTATGAAAGATCTGCGTCTCCACTGTCAAACCCTGATTACACAACACCAGACTACGTAATAGCAGAGAAAAACAGCCACCAACTATAAATTACATATTTTGATAAAACTATAAACAAATAACTGGGCAATGACAGCAATATAATTGAATACATCAAAATAGTAGAAAATATATTTATTCTTCCAGTCAGTTGGATGGTCTTCCTCAGGAGTTTAATAAACTGGGTGATAACCATTATGGTCAGTTGATAGAGACACACAGAAGCGAGTAACCTTAAAACAAGGAATCAATATAAAATACTTGTTTTGCCCCCTATCAGTCAATAGTTGACATCATTGGAAAGGTATAGGCTGATATCCACTGGGTGCATCATGTACCAGTTCACTAAGGAAGAGCCTACATATTAAGTTACAATAATAGCAGCACATAAGAACATAATAGCAGGAGTAGGCCACTCGGCCCCTCGAGCCTGCCCCACCTTGCAATATGATCATGGCTGACCTACCCCTGGTCTCACCTTATCTTCTGTGCCAGTTCCCCACAGCCCTCAATTCCCTGGTCATTCAATGATAAGTACCCCCAGTGATTTAGCCTACACAGCCCTGTGGTGTTGAGAATTCCAGAGATTCACCATTGTCTGCTCCTATGCACATCAGTTTTAAATGATTATCCCCTAAAATTATTATTAGTATTGTTATTAAAATGATAACTATGTCCCTTCATTCAAGATTCTCACACTAGTAGAACATCTCAATATCTATACTGTCATACCCCCTAAGAATACATATTTCAATAAGATCACCCTGCATTCTTTTAAACTCTCAAGGGTATAGATCTAACTTCTTTAGCGGCTCATTATAGCTCAACACCCTCACCCCAGGAATTAGCTAGGTCTGCCTCCAGTGCTGGTATATCCTTTCTTAAATAAGGTGACTAATAATGTGCATGATACTCAAAGAGTGGCTTCACCAGTACCATATACAATCATAACAATGCAACAGATTATGGTTCTGAATGGAGGCTGGGATGCTGACTAAAGTCAAACACAAGATGTTGGGAAAATCAGGGTCTCAATCCCTCACACCAAAGAGTTCATGTACTCAATAAAAGTTACAAAAATTTAAAAACACTAGTTTAATCTCTGGAAAAATGGCACAATTTCTAATTTAAAATAAGTGCATCGTATGGGAACCATTAGGTGCATGTTTTCATACTTTCCATGTAGAGGTCTGCTTGGGTATAAATTTAAATCTGAAGATTTGATTTTTTTTGACAACCAATCAGCTCCAGACACAATAATAGAGACCCAGTTGGGCTCAGGTTGGGTAGCCAGACTCTACAGTGAAGGCAAGCAAGGTCTAAAAGGAACTGCCTTGCAAGTCTTGTACTTTCTGGGCTAACAATGGCCAGCCAGTCTGGTCACACAGTACTGAGTCTTAGGGCTCTTGCTTATGAAGAGTCAGCCTGCCCGATCCATGACAACTACATTTTTTATTACACCCGACTTGTTTCCAGACATACCGTCAGGTTGAGTAGCTGCACTCTATTTCCATGACATTTTGAGGCTCCTTTGGTGGCAATTACAAGTGGACATTTTAAGTAATAGTGAAGACCTTTCCCTCCTTTTTTTGATAAAAAATAAAGAACTTATGTGACAGAAAACTCGCACGGAGTGATAACAAACCATGAGAATGTATAAAAAACTTGATAGGTCTTTTCATTGTATTTTCTATTCATTAAAATATCAAGAAAGGGGTAAAACCACACTGAATTGTTATTTTGTCTGTTGAAAAAAAAATTCCACATGACATTCAAAATAGAAAGCTGTGTGCAGGTTTTGTTAAAAATTAACAATTCAAAAGATATTTTCATCTCTTTTTCAATTTCTGATCAAGTTGTTCTCCAACCTTTCTTTCTTTTTCAATCTTTTTTATTAGTAGTTTCCAAATTAATACAGATTAATATATAACATCGATGTTTGTAGATGTAATACAAAGAGATCAGGAGAACAATCATAGCATAGATAACCATAGAGAGCAATAAAATATAGAAAAAAAATCTGTAGATCCCACGATCTCTTAGTAAATGAATATAATATAAAAGAAAGAAAAAGCTTTCCAAACTTGAAAGAAATAGTAAATATCAAAATAGAGAACAGTCAACACCTAACATATTTAAGGGTGGTGGAAAGCATTTGATACTCATGTATGAGATGATCTGCAAAAACTTGCAAATAAAATATTACAAATCATTTTGTAGACCCACTGACACCACCAGCAACTAGACAAAAAGATAATCCTACTCTACTGACACCACCAACAACCTGGCATACGGAAAATCCCATTCTGCTGACACCACCAGCAGTTTGGCAGAGGAATGATCTCATTCTGTTGACAACACCAGTTGTTTGGCACAAAGATGACCTCATTATATTGACAACAGCAGCAATGTGTTAGAGATTATTCATTCCATTATCAACATCAGCAGTTTGGTACAGAGATATCTCATTTGATTGACAACACCAGCAATGTACTACAGAGAGAAATTCATTCCATTGTGGACACCAACAGTTTGGTACAAAAATCATCTCATTCTATTGACAACATCAGTCATTTGGCACAGAGATGATCCCATGATCTCATACAAGCTCAGTATTCAAGCTGAATTCCCAGTTTCAGAGGATCCCAAGGTTTTGTGAGGCCATCAGATTTCCTGGATCTTGGTCTGCTTCTGTTGCTGTGCACTACTAAACACATTTTGTTCAATGTGGACATATTTACTTTAGGTGACAGATTGTAGAATAGAAATTTATCTCAGTTACATATGCAAATGCACAATATAATGGTGGCAGCACATCTATTTTGAATTCAAAATTCGGCTCCACCAAAGTTTAGCAGCACTGGAAACATGGCACAGCATAAAGCTGCTATTCCATTGTGCATTTAGTCCAAGTTAAGGCCAAATTTCTGATCTGCTGGCATGGTAGTATAGCAGTCAGCATAATGCTATTATAGCGCCAGCGACCTGGGTTCAATTCGGACTGCTGTCTGTAAGGAGTTTGTACGTTCTCCCTGTGGCTGTGTGGGTTTCCTCCCACATTCCAAAGACATATGGGTTAGGAAGTTGTGGGCATGCTATGTTGGCGCCAGAAGCATGGCAACACTTGCGGGCTGACCCCAGAACACTACGCAAAAAGATGCATTTCACTGTGTGTTTCCATGTACGTGTGACTAATAAAAATACCTTATCTTTTGTTGATCCATGTCAGGAATGCTCTCAGCTACACAGAAGATTACTCAGATAAACAGAAAATTTGGATACCCAATTCCAGAATAAAATTAAGGTTGAAGTATATTAAACATTAACTAAAAACATAATGAAATGATTCAATGGTCAACATTCATCCCTCTCCTTGGCTAGCCAGATATTTCTTCTCTTGGAAGATAACTTCCTTGTTATGGTAAATTTCAGCAGTACTGGGTCAACTGATCATTCTTAATGCAAGGACTTTAACAGAGACTTTGGAAGTTCTGATGATCGGCCATTTGCTGAAGCGTGCATTACCTGACCTGATGAACATTTCCCGTATTTGTTGCTTTTATTTCAGATTTCCAGCATTTTGCAGTTTTTTGTTTTGCAGTTACTCTTAAATTCACTACCTCTTCTATTCTGAAATGACCACCTTGAAGAAGTTCTGCTACTGATGGTACTGTTTGTCTCTTTAATCTCTTTTACCTTCTGTTGCCTTTTTTTCAATAAGGTGTTGACCAACTACTCTTCCACAGAAACATTTGTCTCCTCAGCAAATGCTTCAGACTCCAACCAAATCTAAGTGGACTCCAAGTGAAATTCTACCATTTGCATTTTGGATTTACACATGATTAAAGATATGTTCAAGGTATTCAGCAATTCTCAAATCACTGTTTTCATTGAATCCTGAGATCCATGTTAATGCCACACATCTAAATACACACACTCTTGACCTCTCTCTCCAACAGCACAAACTTACTACCTTAAAGTTATGCTGGCCCACGGTCCCAATCACTGGTTTGGGATCAGGTGGTAATCCTGGATGGTATCCTCTCCCCACCAAGTAACTCTAACTACTGGGTCTCCAAACCATCCTAGATGATATCAGCACAAGCTAATAACTGCATGAGAGCTGCTTTTAGTGTGCAAAGACCAGCTGTTTGTACATTAGAAGTACTCATAGCAAATGTTTTTTTTAAAAATGGGCAGGAAGCATAAAACTCAGTTTTTCTTCAACTGAGCCTAGGAAAGTCAATTTACCAGACCTCATTCACACTACTTTGGCTTCAGGGGCTATTCTGACAGAAGTTTGATTTGATACATCTGTATCAAATATACAGTTTGATTTCATACATCTCTTCAGCTTCAGATGTGTCAATACTGATGTTTAACTGGTGTAAAACTGGTAATACAGCATGGTAATCTCCAGTGAACTGTTTATTGAAAAATTGGGTTTCTAATAGGCAAGTATAAAGCAAATTGCTCTTTAATAAATATGATAAAAACAATCACTGCTCTGCATGCATATCCATTACAGATCCAGATTTGGCTGCAAAGTTATATTAGTATTCTTTTGTCCAATATATACGTTTCAATTTGATGCAAATTAAGACATTCATCTATTTTTTAAAATCCATTATGTAGAGCATATTTCATTTCAAAATTCACTAAAAACAATTCTGGAAAATCTATTGTTAAGGTATCCAGGTTTACATTCAGTCCTAGCTATGTGAATAGGTGGCATGATGATAGGGTATCCCAGTATTAAGATTTTAATTTTCAATCTCCCATTATATAACCAGTTTTCCATATGAAGTTCTATTTCAATGCTTTATTTCAATGCTTCATTTATTTCAACATCTTAAATACAGTTTAAAAACTTTTAAAAGCAATTGCAAAAGTACTATAGTCTCCAGAGTGAGAGGAGGGAAGATATCAACTGCACTTCCTCCTTGCCACATCCCTGTTCCTACTGAAGGTATTCTGGGCAATTAGGAGCATCTCTTCCCACCTCCACTTTTCAGCCACTCAGGTTTACTACTGACGAAACTGATATCCCCACCAACAACATTTGTTGAACTCTTTTCAGGTCTCACAAGAAAATTTGCCAGACCATCACCCTTTGCATAGGGGAAGAAGGCCATTGAAGTGAGAGGTAATTATTTTCTTTCCGGGAGAGAAAACAATAACTCTCACCAACTTTTAGTGATACACCGTAGAAAGCATCCTAGCTGGATGTATCATGGCTTGGTATGGCAACTGCTCTGCCCAGGACTGCAAGAAACTGCAGAGAGTTGTGGACACAGCCCAGCACATCACGGACACCAGCCTCCCCTCCTTGGACTCTGTCTTTATCTCTTGCTGTCTTGGCGAAGCAGCCAGCATAATCAAAGACCCCACCCACCCAGGACATTCTCTCTTCTCTCCTCTTCCAGCGGGTAGAAGATACAGGAGCCTGAGGGCACGTACCACCAGACTTAAGGACAGCTTCTACCCCACTGTGATAAGACTACTGAACGGTTCCCTTATACAATGAGATGGACTATGACTTCATGATCTACCTTGCTGTGACTTTGCACCTTACTGCACTGCACTTTCTCTGTAGCTGTTACACTTTACTCTGTACTGTTATTGTTTTTACCTGTACTACATCAATGCACTCTGTACTAACTCAATGTAACTGCACTGTGGAATGAATTGACCTGCCAGACAAGTTTTTCACTGTACCTCAGTACAAGTGACAATAATAGACCAATACCAATGAAAAATGCCCATCACAAAGCCACACCTATACTCTACATGTATAATAACCCCCCCGCCCACAGTTATATATATATATACACATTACAGTAAGAGAATAAAACTCCACACTACTACTCTGCAAGAAAAAGATAAACAGAATATCTCTCCCAACGGACTTCTTGCTCAGCCAAAAAACACAGTGCTGTAAATGGCAGATTTTTTAACAAGAGCATTTCAACTGTTTTTGACCTCTTATTTTGGTTAAGTACAAACAACTGTAGGGTGCTAATATTGTTAATTTTCTGCTCTTAGATATGAAAAAGACAATAAGAGAGTTTTCAGAATTCATGCAATGAATTCAATTGTGCTCCGAGTAGAATATACTGTTCCAACAGTAAAACTGGTTCTGCAACCAATTAACCTTATTCCTATATCCACGTTGCTAAAATTCTTAACTGCTGTCAACCACCACGTACAGCAAAGCAAGGATTTCCAAATGCCACATTACTCAAAGAATTCCAGGAAGAGTTGCAACTTCATTTGCTGGAGGTGGTCATATTTTATGTGGAATACTGCATTATCTTTAAACAGATTAATCATTTCCCATCATTGTTCATACTTTCTAAATATCATGCCAAACCTCAACTTGATCAAGAGCACTTGGTAAACAAAATGTTCCCAAGACTGCATGGCAGCTGTACATCTGCCCCAAAGATGACCTATATATTCATCTAACTGTGAACCAGTTAAAAAACATACAACATTGTTCAAATATCACCAGGCAATGATTTATTCTTAACCACTGAAGATTCTTTGAAGCTAGAAATCTTTAAGTGTTGCATATTCTGAACTCTACTTTTATTCACGTATGAAAAAATCAGCAGAAATATCAAAGTAGTTTTAATTTAACTCTGCATTTTTTGTTTCTTTTAGCATCTATTTTCCTGCCTAGCACAAGGGAAATTGTTGGTAGGAAGTGTAAATGTTTCTTTTAACTTTGTCACTTTGAATTAACATCAAGGCTTGTAAGATCAGGTGCTGGCAGGGCCAGATGTATACCACAGTATTCAATTGCTTTTTAACCCAACTCTCAGCAGCGCATTCCCAGCTGTTCTAACCTGTTATTTTTCAATTTTGTCAGTCATGGTTTTTTGAGATTGCCAGCTATATACCAATTTTGTGTGTAGGCTCATGTTAATTTTAGTATTGAATGAATTGCTATGGTCAAAAGATGTGTATTTTATTATACTTTGCATAACAAGCAGCATACCATGAGAAAATTGAAACTACTGCCTTATTGAAACAGCTTAAAATCTTTAACTATTTCCCACTTAAATTTTAATGAGTATCACTTCACTGTCATAAATGGAATGAAAGACCAGTGGGTAACAGTACCAATGCAAGCTACTTTTACCAAATAAGCCTGCATAATGCATCACTTCCCCATGAAAAGATCAGGCAAACTGCCAATGTTACTGTAATTGATTATTAAGAGTGCAATGAAAGCAAGGTGAAGCAAATGTCTTTACCTGTTGTGGTGTGGTCGAGAAACATCCAAGCTCAGCTGATTGACAACAACAAAAATATACATGTAATGTAGTAATGCATTTCTAGCTACATTGCAGAGTACTGTCAAACTATAATTGACATTGGTCCATAAGGAGATATTAGAGCAGATGAACAAAAACTTGGTTAAGAAGTTAACTTTTAAAGAGCATCTTAAAGGAGGGAATTCCAAAACTTAGTTTCATAGTAGCTGGAAGGCTCAACTGCCAGTAGGAGTGTAATTTCAATCGAGGATGCATAATATGCCAGGAACAACTACACTATTATATACCAAAGATTGTAACTCACTAGGTACATTTGAACGTAGTTGCTTTCATTACATAGGAATACTGGAACATAGAGACATTGTACTAAACAAGCATATGTTTATGTAAAACAAAGCATTAATTTTTAGTTAACCATTTTCCTTTCACAGATGTAACTATAATTCATGAACCAAACATAGGGTCTTGGACCTGAACCATTAACTGTTTCTCTTTCCACAAATGCTACCTGGCCTACTGAAAGTTACCAGTGCCTTTTTTGTTGTTTTTATTTCAGATTTCCAGCATCTGTAGTGTTTTGATTTATTTGTTAAATTTACTTGACAAGCTCACCAGCCTCCAGAAAGGAGGAAGAATTACCAGTGATAGCAAAGCATGGAAAGAAATTGTATTCAGGATAATTGATCGTCACTTATAGTTTCTTACATGTATTCTTTGATCTGTTACTTGATTTGTGGAAGGTATGATCTGCAGTATTTCAGTAGTATTCTACAAGGGTCACAACCCTAAATAAAGTTGTGTTTGATGACATTTTTTATAAACATTCTGATACTACCCAAAAGGGAAAAAGGGTAACAGATCCATGCCAAAAATGTCCATATACAGTGAATTTCCAATAACTGCATCACTGAAGGGAGCTTCTAGTTTTAGTAGGCTAGCCCTATATCTTAATAGCATTCTTTGTTTGAGTGGAAGCAATGCTGCATCTCAATATTACAAACATCTAGCAGTCAGGTGGCCAGAGACAGACACAAACTTAATTGTAAGTTTATCACATAGAAAATGTGTCACAAAGTCAGCTCCTGATTACCTGCATTGTGCAAATGCAGACTGGAGGTGGAAAACAAGCAAAAGGAAAATAATACAAGTGTGAATCATTTTCCACAATTCCAAACTCTATTTCACTTCTCACTGGTTCATGGTCTGAGTTTTTCATTGCTTCCTGATTAGTCCACTTTTCCATGTTATGACCATGACATAAATCTGTTCCCTATTCTTCCTCAGATCTAATTGCACTGCTTTGCATCTTTCAACTTCTATTTGCTCCTTATCATCTGAAACAGTTACTGATAAGGCAAAGGACCTAACATTCCTTTAAGAAAATGGGTATGGAACATGGAACTACTTTAGAGAGCCAGTGCAGGGACTAAGTTCAAAATCATCTTTTTAGACTCCTGCCTTGGCTCAAAAGAAGCATTCATACCTATGAGTCAGATGATTTTGGGTTCAACCACAATGCATGGCTCAATCATTTCAGGGCAATAATGAGAGTGCTGCATCGCTCAATGTCAATGAAATGAAGACAAGTCAACTAACAACACCAATACACATGAACTAGTGACTTATTTAAAAACTTCATGCAGGATCTCATTGTAAAAACAGACTGTTTATACCTATAAAATAATAGCAACTGTAGTTCAAAAGAACATTTCTCTATGAAGCAATTTGAGAGATCTACATGAAAACCACTTTTTTTTTTCTTTTTCATAGTACCAAAACTCCACATACTGGAAAAGTAATTGGAATCATTGATAATTCAGAAAGAACACATTTATCCTTGTGTTTTCCCATAAATTTTAACATCCCTTCTTTTACAGCAACTTGACAATTGGCAAAATCTTCAACAGCTTGTGGGAGAGAATTCTACATTTTCTTAAAATTCATTCAAAGGATTTGAGCTTCACAGGCAAAGCCAGCATTTAATTGCCTACCCCAAATTGCACTTGAGAAGGTGGTGGTGAGCTGTCTTCTTGAACTGCTGCAGTGTTTGGGGTGTGGGTATATCCACGATGCTGTTAGCATTGATGTCAAGGGGAGTTAGTCTCATCCAGGATTTTGTCCCAGCAACAGAGAAAGAATGGCAATATATTTCTAAATCAGGATGTGGTGTGTGGCACGGAGGGCAACTTCTAGGTGGCACTGTTCTTCTGCTTTTGCTACCCTTTTCCTTCTAGCAGGTAGAAGTTGTGGGTTTGAAAGGTGCTATCCTAGGAGTCTTGGTGAATTGCTGCAGCGCATCCTGTAGATGGTACAAAGTACTGCTACTGTGTGTTGCTTGTAAGGGGAGAGATTGGTTGTGGATTGGTTGTCAAGCAGGCTGCCATATTATGTACAGTGTTGAGCTTCTTCCAGGGAAGTGGAAAGTATTCCATCACACTCCTAACTTGAGCCATGTAGATGGTGGACAGGCTTTGGGGAATAAGGAGGCAAGTGACTTGCCACAGGATTCCTAGCCTCTGACCCGCTCTTGTAGCCACAGTGTGTTTAAAGCTACTCCAGTTCAGTCTCTGGTCAACGGTAACCACCAAGATATTGATAGTGGGGGGGGGGGGGGGGGGGGGGGGGGGGGGGGTGGAATGTGTTTGTGATGGTAATGCCAGGGGGTGGAAGCTGGATTTTCTCTTGGGGTATATTGTTATTGCTTAGCACTTGGGTGGTAAGCAACATTTGTGCCACACATCAACACTCAGGCATGGATATTGTCTAAGTTTTGCTGCATTAGGATATGGACTGCTTCGTTGTGTGAGGAGATGCAAATGGTGCTGAACCTTGAGCAATCATCAGCAAACATCCCTACTTCTGACCTTCGATTGAAGGAAAGCCATTGATGAAGCAGCAGATGATAGCTGGGCCTAGGACACGACCCTGGGGTATTCCTGCAGAGTTGTCCTGTGGCTCAACCATCACAACTATCTTCCTGTGTGCTAGGTATGATTCCAACCTGCAGAGGGTTTTCCCTCTGATTCCCAGTGACTCTAATTCATCAAGGGCTCTTTGATGCGATACCCAATCAAATGCTGCCTTGATGTCAAGGGGAGTTAGTCTCATTTCACCTCTGGAGTTCATCTCTTTTGTCCATGTTGGGACCAAGACTGTAATGACGTCAGGAGCCGTGACTTCTGCGGAACCCAAACTGAGCTCCTGTGAGCGGGTTGTGGCTAAGCAGGTGCCACTTGATACCACTGTCGATTATCCCTTCCGTCATTTTGCTAATGATGAGAGCAGACTAATGGGGACAGTACTTAGCCGGGTTGGATTTGTCCTGCTTCTTGTGAATAGAACATACCTGGGCAATTTTCCACATTGTTGGGTAGATGCCAGTGTTGAAGTTTCACTGGAACGGCTTGACCAAGGGCACGGCAAGTTCTAGAGCACAAGTCTTCAGTACCATTGCCAGAACGTTCTCAGGGCTCATTACCTTTAACGTATTCAATGCCTTTAGCCATTTCTTGATATCACGTGGAGTGCATCGAAATGGCTGAAGACCATCGATCATGCTGGGGACCACTGGAGGATGGATCATCAACTCAGCACTTCTGGCTGAAGATTCTCACAAACGCTTCAGCTTTCACTTTTACCCTGATGTGGCGAGGGTGAGATCAGGTAGCTTTTTCCCTCATTGGTTCCCTTACCACTTGCCACAGACCCAATCCAGCACCAACATCCATAGCATTCAGCTAGCTTAGTCAGTAGTGGTGCTACCAAGGTATTTGTTGATGCCCCCCACTCAGAGTACAATTCTGTGCTTTTGCCACTCTCAATACTGCTTCCAAGTGATATTCTACATGGAGTAGCATTGATTCATCAGCCGAGGAGGAATGGTAGGTGGTAATCAGCATGATGTTTCCTTGACCAAGTTTTAACAATGCTACGGGATTTCATGGGATTTGAAGACTCCCAGAGCAGTTCCCTCCTGACTGTATTCCACCATACTGCCACCTCTGCTGGGTCTGTGCTGCAAGTGGGATAGGACATAGCCAGGGATGGAGATGGTGGTGCCTGGAATATTGCCTCTAAGGTATGATTCTGTCAGTATGACCACGTCAGGCTGCTGCTTGATTAGTCTGTGAAACAGCTCAGCCAGTTTTGGCAGAAGCCCCTAAACATTGGTACGGAGGACTCTACACTGTCGACAGGGCAGTTTTTGCCGTTGTCGTTTCCAGTGTCTCAGACAATTTTGGGTGATCCGTACCATTTTGTTTCCTTGTGGCTTCCTAGCGGTTTATTACAACTGAATGGCTCATTAGGCCGTTTTCAGAGGACAGTTAAGAGTCAACCACATCGCTGTGGGTCTGGAGTCACGTGTATTATATGTAAAGAACCTTACTTCTAGCCTTTAAATCTGTGAATAAGATGAGAATGGGGCAAGATGCAATGGTGCATTATCTCAAAGGGAGATAAGCAAATGCATTAGTAAATCTCAAAAAAGAACTGAATACATGCTCGAAAACAAAATCCTTGCACTGATCTGGTAAACGATAGTGGGTGGGAGTTGGAATAAACAGAATACAGTCTATGAGGGCTGAATGGTCTCATGTTCTGTAGGAAGACTTGCTGATTATTTTAAACTTGTTCCGTCTCATTATCACATTAACAGCCACAGAAATAAACTATTGTCCTCACCACAGAAACAAGCTACTTGTCCTCAGCTACTACCCCATGAGCCTCTGCATCCAACACATCATTCTCCGCGACTTCTGTCATCTCCTATGGGATCCCACCACCAGGCACATCTGCCCTCCACCTCCCTTCCGCAGGGATCACTCTCTCTGAGACTCCCTTGTCCACTCGTCCCTCCCTATCGATCACCCTCCCGGCACTTATCCCTGCAACCGTGCTAAGTGTAACACCTGCCTCTACACCTCCTCCCTCACCACCATTCAGGGCCCTAGGCAGTCCTTCCAGGTGAGGCGGTGCTTCACCTGCGAATCTGAGGATGTCATCCAGTGCTTCTGGGGTGGCCTCCTCTACATCGGTGAGACCCGAAGCAGATTGGGTGACCGCTTTGTTGGGCACCTTCGTTTCATCCGCCGCAACAGCCAGGATCTCCCGATGGCCAGCCACTTCAATTCCACTTTCCATTCCCATACTGACATGTCTATCCATGGCCTCCTCTACTGCCATTTTGAGGCCTGATGCAGGTTGGAGGAACAACAATATTCTGTCTTGGTCGTCTCCAACCTGACACCATCAACATCGATTTCTCTAACTTCTGGTAACCACTCCCCTCTGTTTCCCCCCCCCCCCCCATCCTTTGCTTTCCCTCATTCCTGTGGCCCCCTCCCCCACCCTCACGACCTGCCATCAACTCCCCCTGGTTTCTCAACTCCTTCCCTTTTCTCCCCCTGGTCTACTGTCCTCTCCTATTGGATTTCTTCTTCTTCAGCCCTTTGCCTCTTCTACCTATTATCTCCCAGCTTCTCACATCATTCCCTTTCATCCCCCCTCCCCCACCCACCTAGCCGCTCTCACCTGGACTCACCTATCACCTGCCAGTTTGTGCTCCTCCCCCTCTCCCTATCTTTTTATTCTGGCTTCTGCCCTCTTCCTTTCCAGTCCTGATGAAGGGTCGACCCAAAACGTCGACTGTTTATTTCCCTCCATAGATGCTGCCTGACCTGCTGAGTTCCTCCAGCATTTTGTGTGGGTTGCAACAAACTATTGATATTTGCCTTATTGAAACCTTTCATCACGCTTAAGATTTTTACTGGGTTGAAGGAAGATACTTTTCCTCAAGCGATCCCTCAATTATTGTAACTTGTCCTTGAGTAGTGGAAATTTTGGTCAGCAATATAATACCCGCCCCTCCTATAGAACCTTCAGAAAAAAAAACAAATTAAACGGAATATACCTCTTCTAGAACTCTGCTGAAGCTTTCTCACTAATCATGCAGTGAACAGGAATGAAGAGGTTCACCAAATCAAATTCAGAAATGTAGAAAGAATAAATACTTAAAAATAAATTCATTGGCATCTTTCAGGTTTCCCCTAGCTTGGATTCCAACTTTTACAATATTAAAATAATTTACTACCTAACACAGAAAAGGTCAAACCTCAAAGGATTTAAATTAAATTTACTCTGGAAAGGTTTCTAAACAAAACACACTTTCATTGTCTAGAAATTTATTACTTCAGCCCATCAACCTCTGAACTATTTCAACCACATAGTTCAACCCACTGGTAAAAAAATTACAGGGAATCCCATGAGATAGCCAGGTTTTTAAACAAAGTGCAAAACCAGACATGGTTTTAATGAGGTAGGAGTCCACTCCCTAAGATTAATTTTAAATTTCATAGTAAGATTGTGAAACATTTGCTGGTAAAAATGTCAAAGAATTACACAGACTTCTGGTAATTCACTGGTAATCATTGCCCTTTAGCTAAAATTCCAACTCTTACAATTGCACTACACTTGCATTAAACAAATTCTGCTTCATGTGGCATTGATTTTGAATCAAAAATAAAATCTTTATTTGGCTTTAATTACAAAAGGGGAAGGAAAAAGGCAGAGATATGGCAAAGGAGGGGGAAAATGAGGGAAGGTAGACAAAAAGAGGAAGGAATGAATAAATGATGAATGGGGGGGGGGAAGAATGACTGTGAAGAAAATAACAGTAGGGGTTGAGGAGGACAGAATGTGCCTTAATGGAGGAGCCAAAAGATACTTTGAAGTGGGGGTGATGGGTTTCCTGTGCCTTGGAACTTCATTCTAAATGTGCTTGCTTTACCGTCTGGCCAAGAGTACAACAAGCATTACTCAATGCTACAAGGGCCAATTTCTTTAATATACTGATTATTCTACCTTGCTTGTGCTAGAACACTTCAGAATGATTCACTTGTAAAACATTTCCATAATTAAGGAAATAATATTTTAAACTGTGCATTGCCGATGTTATATCTTCACCCAGTTAGCAGATTAACTGCATCTTAACTGCTGAAGACTCTTAATGCCAATGCTTTCCAATTCAGAGCAAATTAATTTTAATTTCATTGCATTTATAATGGTGGTTTGTGCTAGTAGAAGAGTGTTTAAGGTCATAATTTACAAAATAAAATAATCTAACTGGATTTCTGAAAGCAGCCTGCCATCTAACTTCAGGGAAACATTATTTAAATGCATCAGGAAACATTGAGTTTTGGAGGTTGAGTATAATATTGGGACCATTTACTGCTTCAATGCATAATAGGTAGACAGGGTTACAGCAAGATAACACCAATGAGCAACTCTGGTTCAATGAAGCGTGTGTAAAAGCATGCCTGGAGCAGCAGCAAGCATACTTTAAGCTGTAACACAGACTTCATGCTTGATAAATCATCAAAGCTATATACACAGCTAAGTGACCCCATTACCAATGATTCAGATGAAAGGCCAGCAGTACTGTCACAAATAATGGTAGTTGTTAATGCAACTAATGGACAGAGGAAAGTGAAGGATGCACAACTATAATGACAGCAGAACCAGCCAAATCTGAAGGGCAAAGCTAAAATATTAACAAACAACTTCAGTCAAACATACTAAGCTGAAAAGTTTTTTTGGCTTTCTCCTGAAGATTCCACCATGACAGACACCAACCTTCAGCTAACTTGATTCACCCAAAGGAACTTCAATAAATGGCTGAATGTAGCAATGATTACTGGTTCCAACATCAAGCTGTAGAAAGATTTGTCTCAGAACCAGCTTTGTATTTCGTCAAGCTCCAGCTTTGTTCTTTACCCCGCAATATAGCAAAATGCTCAGAATATGACACATCAAGAAAAGCTGGCCAAACCCAACAAGAGCAATTATCGTCCCAGCAGCTGATTCTCAATAATTGCAAAGGTGATGAAAAAAATCATCAGGAAAGCAATCAAGCAAAGTGACCTGCGTGCTAGCACTCTGTTTTAGATCTGCCATAATCACTTGGCTTTGGAATTTAAATCTAGATGTGAAATAAGAATGTTTTTTCTTATAAAAGATCACGTCAAACTGAAGATGGGACAGTGCAGTCTAGCAAAATTGAAGTCAATAAGAATCAGAGGGAAGGCCCCAGGGTAGCTAGAATTATACTTGGCACAAAGGAAGATAGTTGCGTTTATTAGAGGGAAATCATCTTAGTTGCCAGGACACTTCCTTAAGGTTGTGCCCAAGGACAAACTATATTAAGCTGTTTCATTAATGATTTTCTATACAATACCAGATCAGAGAGAAGCTGTTGGCTGATAAATTCTGTATTTGGTTCAATTTTTCAGATAGTGAAGCAGCCCACATCTACATGCGGAAATACCTGGACAATGTCCAAGCATGAGCTGAAAACTGGCAAGTAACATTCATATTATGAAAGTGTCAGGCAATGACCAACAGCAATAAGTGAGCATCTCCATGACTTTCAATTGCATTTTCACCATTAAATCCTCCAATACTAGGAGATCACCAGAAACTCACAACTACACTAATGCATGATGAGGCACTCATGTTATTTCCTGAACTTGTCCATTCCCCACACACCCCACCTCCCCAACAAGGCAAATGCCAGAAGTGTAATAGAATATTCTCCACTTGCTTGCTTGATGGATGCACATGAACCAATACTTAAAGATCTAGATGCCACCCAAGAAAAAGAAACTCGCTTTATCAGCGCATTTCCACCTGCCCTCTACTACACACTGCGACAGCAGTGTATCATTTACAAAATTCACCCACTGCAATTAAATATCAAATTATTGCATTTGCCATACTTGCAACCTCTACAACCAGAACAACAAGGACAGCATGTGAAAGTTTACCTCCATGTCAAATACCATCTCAATTTCTCTCATTACTACTGGTTCAAAATCCTTCTTATCTAGCATAACTGAAATGACTCAAATCGGTCTGTTCACACCCCAATAATGAATATTTAAGTATGTACAGTCCTACAATCCAAGAAACAATTTTTCCCCACTATCTTATAAATTATTCAATATTTTAATGCAGTTGACAATATTTAATAATTATTGCCAATTATGAAATAAACAATCAAGATCTATAGATGTTGCTTATTTTTTTCTCACAATATTACCATAATGCTCTGGTAACTTTGTCCCAATGTTGTAGTCAGTTTTGTTCCTCTCCTGTGGCGGTTCTGTTGCTCCCATGCCAAATTTTTCTCCAATGTTTTCCACATTTGCAGGATTGGTTTTACACCCAATGCCAGCATTCCTGAATTTTGGACTCCAGTAGCTGTGAACCATTTTCAACTGTGTCATGTGGCTACTTGCTATCTTCTGGAAAATAACTTAGTGACAAAAATAGGTCTCAGAACTGCTATGCCAAAAGGACAAGAATAATTAACTGATTTTCTTATATATATAAAAAAGGGTAATCTGCCTTTTATTAGTAAATATGATAATATTTGTGAAACTCGATGTTCTTTTCTAACCACTGGACGTCCTCTCTGTCTTGCCATCATAAACACCAGATTTCAAAGAGAAAACAAAAAGGTAGGTCATAGTGTTCCCATGAATCATTTTAGTTTTCATCATTGCTTTCCGTTAAATAAAGTAAAAGAATTTACCCAGTTGTATTGTTTAGACTTCTGTAAAATTTTCTTTTGGAATCACCAGCTGAAGGAAATTAGGTTTCTTTTACATGTTTGTGCCAAAATGAATAGGCAGGAGAAAAATTATTTTTTTTCCAAAAAAACTGATGCAACAAATTAAGCATTATGAGAGTCTAACAAAGCTTATCCCAGATGGTTAAATCAACATGAAGATTTCAAATGGTACAGAATGCTAGGCATGGATTAGGAAGGTAAGAATAAGAAAACTTGAATACAATTTTTCTCCCCAAAGGGTTGGGAGTTAAAACAAGTGACATGAATTTGAGAGACAGATAAATTCATTTCTGCTAAGTAAAATGATCAAATATTTATGATGAGAAACTATATCAGTGTAATAAAGTAGAAAGTGAGGAGATTTTTGGCCTAATGGCCCTTTTACCTTCTAAATTAACAGGAAATAAGGACTAATTGGCAAATATTCACTGCCAGATCCATTTTCTTTTTATTTCTATAAAATGCAATCCAATCATCAGTAATTTTAAGACTGCAAAACAAATGCTTATTGACAGCCAAAATGGAAGACATCGTCAGAGTACTTGAACCAATGTAATCTAGTATAAATGCATCTTTTAACAGTACTCATAACTACCTTAGTTTGCTTTGTGCTGAAAGAGGGGAGTAGCTGTCATGATGGCGAGCAGTATATTGGAACTGACTCATGCATTTTGAATGAAGTATTATTAATATAAAATTATTGATTTAGAAAAACTAGTAGTTGACATAGCCAGAATCACAAAATGTTGCAAGTTCATGACAATAATCTATTTATACCATATTGGTTGAGGAAATAGGGAATTATCCCCAATACTTGTTTGAAATAATGCCATTGTATCCTTTTTTTTGAGAGAAAAGCCAAGACCACTGTTTAACTTTTCTTCCTTAACATAGCAACCCAGCACTCCCTCAGTACTATGTAAAAGAGTCAAATTGGCCAAAACACTTGACCCTGGTTTCTAACCAGAATTAAGTGTTTTGGGTGGGTGGGTATCGGTGGTGATGTTCAAAAGAACAGGAAGTGGGTGGAGATTCTTGCAAAAAATCCATTTGTTGCCTGTGCCTCATTATCTTGAATACATGGTGGTGAGCCATCTTCATGAATTGCTGCAGACTTTGTGGCATGATACTGACAAATTTCCTAAAAAATGTTGTTTCTGCTAAATCCATAAATATACATTAAATTGAGGTCTAAGAATGTAAGAAATAGAAGCAGGAGCAGGCAATGTGGCCCTTTGTGCCTGCTCCACAATTCAATAAGATCATGACTGATCTTTGATTTCAGTACCACTTTCCTACCCTAACCATATATTCCTCAATTCCTTTAATATCTAAAATTCCACTGATTAAGTGTCAATAGTATTATCGTAATTATTTTTAGGAGTTTGCAGACCACTGACCTCTCTTCAAAGGCTTCACATATCAAACTCTTTAACTTGAAGAGAGACAGATTGGTAAATTTCACTGAACAGTAACTAGAGCTTTGTGACTTTAAATAACTATCTGTTCAACACAAATTCTGAGTAGGGGATCTGAACAAATCACAACATATGCTTGAAACTAAAGTAACTAATTTGGATGATCCTTACAGGGAATTGGTTGGGTATCATTCAAACTACCCCTGGAATTTTGTAATGAGGTAAAAATTGACTACTGGTTGTTAATAGATTTCATTTGCAATACTGTACTGTTATGTACTATGACAAAGTTAAAGTATATAATCACTACCTGAGAAAATATAGTATAAATGGAGAAACATTAACAAGTGGATGAATAAGTATATTTTTGGTTCAATTAGATAAATCAATACAATTCAATTCAGAAGTGGATACAATGATTAAAAAGCCAGTTCTGAAATAAAAATAGAATGTATAACATAACAGCACAGGAACAGCGTTTTTGGCCCACAACGTCTGTGCCGACTACCATGCCAACCTAAACAAATCCCATCTGCCTTCATATCCCTCTATTCCTTGCCTGTTCATGTGTCTGTCCAAATGTTTCTTAAATGGTGCTATGGTAACTGCTGCTACCACCTCCCCTGGCAGCACGTTTCAGGTATCTACCACCCTCTATGTAAAAACTTACCTCGTATATCTGCTTTAAACTTTCCCCCTCTCACCTTAAACCCATGCCCTCTAGTATTTGACATTTCCGTTTTGGAAAAGGATTCCTGACCGTCTACCCTGTCTGTGCCTCTCATAATTTTATATATCTGACCAAAAAAAATTAATTGTTTTCTTCCATGTGATGCAAAATCACCAATTTGAAAAGTCTGCCCACATTACCACAGATGTTCCCTGATCTGCTGAGTGTTCCTAGCATTCTGTTTTTATTTTAGAGTTCCAACATCATTTTTCCATTTGCAACTTGAATACTTGGATCCTTAACCAGACCATAATTACAATGAATTCATTTGCAATACTGTACTTCTTTTGGGTGCCACCACCTCAGTAAAGATGTATCGCTTTGTGAAAAAGTTCATCAGGTTGGTGAATGCGACAAAGGGGCATGTGCCTTAAAACTTTGAGGGAAAGGTCCAAAGTAACCCAAAACCCAGAATGTGGATCAGGACAGATGGTTCCTAATACTAATATCTTAGTGCCTATACCATCCATCCTGATCCATGGCAGCAGCCTCTGGGTAGGAGTTTGAGGAGATCTGGTACGTCACCAAAGACTCCTGCAAATTTCTATAGATGTACAGTGGAGACCATTCTGACTGGTTGCATCACAGCCTGGTACGGAGGCTCCAATGCACGGGATCGCAACAGGCCGCAGTGGGTTGTAGATTCAACGAGCTCCGTCACAGGCACGACTCTCCCCACCATCAAGGACATCTTCAAGAGACAGTGCCTCAAGAGGGCAGCATCCATCACTAAGGACCCCTACCATCTGGGACATGCCCTCTTCTCGTTGCTTCCATCGCGGAGGTGGTACAGGAGCCTGAAGACCTACAGTCAGTGATTTAGGAACAGCTTCTTCCCCTCTACCATCAGATTTCTGAATGGTCCATGAAGCTATGAACACTACTTCGTTATTCCCTTTTGTTTTGTACTATTTATTTATTTTGTAATTTATAGTAACCTCATGCCTCTGCACGGTACTGCTGCCACAAAACAACAAATTTCATGACACACAAGTCAGTGATAATAAACCTGCCTCTGATTTCAATTGCTGTGTAGCCATTTTCTGATGATTTGTTAAGGGTCCTAATGACTCTCAAGTGAGCTGGTTGTTGTTTTGGCCAAGTCTCAGCTGGGGAGTTAAAATTGATCCCATTTAATAAAGGAGATAAAGGAGTGAGAGGTTGATCCCTATGAGACATTAACTAATGTAGATGTGAAGTCCCAAGTAAATAGAAGATGACTCTTCCCTCTAAAAGGGGAATTCATTATAATCGTATTTATCTTAGAATTTAAGCTATTCCATGAAGGTGAATCAAGAAAAAGCTCTCTAATACAATGGTTCATGAGGATGTCAAGTTTTTGTCTTAGATTGTCATGAATACAAAGGCAACTGAAGCAACCAATTGAGTCAATTGATGAATAGACACATACTTAGAAAATGGAGAAAAAGCAGGAAATAAAATTTGATAAATGGTATGCTGCAGCCTACAATTGCACAGCGGGCTCAAAGTGGTCTATTTCAGTTTCTGTCAAACTGCATGTTGAACACAGTTCAGCATTCAGGTGAGCATGAACTGAAAACAAGGACAATGTATTTTACTTGCCTGAATTTGGATTTATTGAATATCTGAGTGGTACAAGTGTTTATGGCCAGTGATAATTTTACTTCTTTGGGACTACCATATTTACTGAACCAAATAAAGCCATCAGAGAAAAGCAGAAGTTAGGCTGGAACCTAACCTTAAATGTCTATAATGTTAAAAACACTCAGGTTTTAGTTTCATGGTTTAGGTTGTCAGAACCTTGCTATCAAACTACACCCTTATTACTCACTATAAACCACTCATAATTGTACATTTTTTTAAACTAATAGAATGTTGTCATTTTAAGATGGGGGAAGAATTTGGAATAATAGTGCACATATTCAAGGTCTGATGAGTGGGAGACTCATGCATGTATTTACAATGGAATTGCACATTAATTTTGAACAAGGCAACATGACTTTAGAGCAATGTTGGTCTTACCAGAATGTACTGCTGAATAATCTGACTTTATAGAAAACATTAAAAAGTACTGGTATACAATTTAACTTTGATATAATTTGAAGAAACTAATTGATAAGTCAAGCTGAGAATAACTTTATATGAACGGAAGGATTTACCAGGATGCTGCCTGGATTGGAGAGCATGTCTTATGAAGATAGGTTGAGTGACCTAGGGCTTTTCTCTTTGGAGAAGAGGATGAGATGTGACTTGATAGAGGTGTACAAGATGATAAGAGGCATAGATCAAGTGGACAGTCAGAGACTTTTTCCCAGAGCAAAAATGGCGAACATGAGGGGGCATCATTTCAAGGTGACTGGAGGAAGGTATAAGGGGGATGTCAGGGTAAGTTTTTTTTTTACACAGAGTGGTGGGTGCGTAGAACGCACTGCCTGCAGAGGCTGTGGGGGCAGATACATTAAGCACATTTAAGAGTCTCTTAGATAGACATATGAATGATAGAAAAATGGAGGGCTATGTGGGAGGGAAGGGTCAGATAGATATTAGAGCAGGATACAATGTCAGCACAACATCGTAGGCCAAAGAGCCTGTACTGTGCTGTAATGTTCTATGTTATTCTCAGCTTGATTTATCAATTAGTTTCTTCAAATTTATATCAAAGTTAAATTGTATACCAGTACTTTTTAATGTTTTCTTTAAAGAGAGATTATTCAGCAGTACATTCTGGTAAGACCAACATTGCTCTATAATCTCTCTCTCAATGTGTAAATATAGCAAAAGTAATACACACCGCTTGATAAGGCCAAAATGTTTAACAATGCTTTTTCTTAACCATTTATAAAAGCTGCACGAGTCTTTAGTTTAAAACTAAATGAACTACCAATCTGAAACAGTTTTAAACCAGGTTTAGACATACTAGCAGAAAATTTGGAAAAAGACAAAGGTTAACTTTTGGAGTCATGCCAAGTTTACCAGGCTGAGCTATGATTCAGCAAAAATAGACTGTAATGAGCTACTTGAAATTAAATCAGTGTCAAAGCAACGTGAGACATTCGAGGAAGAGACAGTAAGGGTTCTGTGGAAATAGATTCCCAATTAAAAGAATGGGACTCTCAAATCTTGACCACTGACCCAACTCCCTAATCCCTTGCACTTTCCCTGGATGTTTAAGAGCATACAGAATAGGAAGGACAAAGAAAAAGGAAGGTTCTGACAGGCACCGATACCTTTGTACCACTGAGGAGTAAGGAAAGTGCAGAGTGAAGTTAACAAAGAAACTAGGAAGATGAAGATACTGGAGACAATTTTTTAAAAAAATCCAAATATGTATTTTAAGTAAGTAAAGGAAAAGAAAATAAAGGCAAAAATATATCTCATTAGAAACCAGAATGGTAATCTTGAACAAGGGTCTTGTACAACCGCACCATAACCTCCCAGCTTCTGTACTTAATGCCCTAACTGATGAAGGGCAGAGTGCCAGAAGCCTTCTTCACCACTCTGTCTACCTGTGACTCTATTTTCAGGGAACCATGTACCTGAATTCCAAGGTCCCTCTGTTCTACAACACTCCCCAGGGCCCTGCCGTTCACTGTGAAAGTCTTATCTTGGTTTGACTTTCCAAAGTGCAACACCTGACACTTATCTAAATTAAACTCCATTTGCCATTTCTCAGCCCACTTACCCAGTTGATCAAAATCCCTCTGTAATTTTTGATAATCTTCTTCACTGTCCACTATACCATGGGAAGGGTAGTCTGGAAGGTTAGATTGTTGCATCTAGGGAGCGCTAGCTAAGTGAATACATAATTGGCTTGATGGTAGGAAGCAGGTGGTCATGGTGAAAGGTTGCTTTTCAGACTGGAGGTCAGTGACGAGTGGTGTGCCACAGTTGTCAGTGCTGGGCCCATCATTGTTCCTGATTTGTATAAACGATTTGGACCAAAACGTACAACACATGGTTAGTAAGTTTGCGGATGACACTAAAATAAGTGGTATTGTAGACAGTGAAGAAGTTAATCAAAAACTACAAGGGGATCTTGATTAGCTCGGTAAGTGGGCAGAGGATTGGCAAACGGCATTCAACCCAAATAAGTGCGAGATGTTGCATTTTGGGAAGTCAAACCAGGGTAGGACTTATACAGTGAATGGTAGGGCCATGGGGTGTGTTGTAGAACAGAGGGACCTAGGAGTACAGGTACATATTTCCCTAAAAGTGACTGCACTGGTAGATAGGGTGGCGAAGATGGCTTTTGGCATACTGGCCTTCATCAGTCAGGGAATTGAATTTAGGGGCTGGGACACTATGTTCAGTTCTACATGACTTAGGTGAGGCCGCACCTGGAGTACTGTATACAGTTTTGATTACCATGCCATAGAACACAGAACAGTACAGCACAGGAACAGGCCCTTCGGCCCATATTGTTGTGTCAAACTAATTTAATGCCTAATTACACTAATCCCTTCTGCCTGCACATGGTCCATATCCCTCCATTCTCTGCATATTCATGTGCCTATCTAAGAGCCTCTTAAACACTTCTACTGTATCTGCCTCCATCAATACCCCTGGAAGCACATTCCAGACACCCACCACTCTCTGTGTAAAAAAAACTTGCCCCGCACATCTTTGAACTTTCCCCCCTCACCTTAAATGCCTATCCTCTTGTATGAGACATTTCAACTCTGGGAAAAAGGTATCAGCTCTCTGCACTATCTATGCCTCTCGTAATTTTATAAACTTCTCCCCCCCACACCCCCCAGCCCCTGCCATTCCAGAGGAAGTGGGTGAGGCAGGTATAATACCCTCTCTGTCATAGGAAACACACCATTAACATGGGAAGAGCGCCAAGAAGATTTTCAAGAATGTTGCCAGGACTGGAGGGCCTGAGATGTAGGGAGAGAATGAGCAAACTAGGGCTTTATTCCTTGGAGACTAGGAGACTGAGTGGTGACCTTATAGAGGTGTATAAAATCTTGAGGGACATAGGTAGGGTGAACGCATGCAGTCTTTTTCCCAGAAAAAGGGAATCAAAAACTAGAGAGCACAGGTTTAAGATGAGTAGGAAAGATTTAAAGGGGACCTGAGGGGCAACTTCTTCATGTAGACGATGGTGTGTATATGGAACAAAATGCCAGAGGAAGTAATTGAGGCAGGTACAATAACAGCATTTAAAAGACAGTTAAACTCGCACATGGATAGGAAAGGTTAGAGGGATAGGAGCCAAATGCAGGCAAATGGGACTAGCTTAGATCGGTATCCTGGGCAGCATGGATGAGTTGGGCGGAAGGGTCTGTTTCCATGCTATGTTATTCTATGACTCTATTTAAAAAAATAAAAAGACCAATTGGAAAAAATACTGAGCATCAGTCCAAGTCATCATATAGATAGTCACAATTTAATTAAGGACAGTTAGCACAGATATAAGAGGACCAAGGATACACATCTGACTAACTTGACTGAATCTACTGAAGAGGTAACACCTTTGGTTTAATGAAGAGTACTACATTGAATGTGGTCATAAGATTCTAGAATTATTAAGTTACAAGAGGAAGCCATTCAGTTCATCGAATCCATGCTGATTCTATTCAGTCCCATTCCCTGTAGCCCTGAAAAAATATTTTCGGTCAATTGCTTATTTAATTCCCTTTTGAAAACTGTGATTGACTGTGCTTCCAGCACTTTTACAGACAGTAAGCTCCAGATCAAGTCCTTAAAATGAAGTCATTCACACCAATTCCCTGCACTTATCAATTCCTAACTTTTGCATTACATACAGCTGGAAGCTGTTTAAGATGCTTTCAAACATAAGCAGCAAATCTCCAATATACTTTAGCAAGATAGGTGACAAAACATAAAAGCCCATGAGATACATGACAAACTGGGAAGTTAGATCAAAAATTGGCTCACGAGGACAAGCATTATTGAGTAGACAGGTGTTTTCGTGACTGGAAGTCCGTATGCACAGGTGGTCTGAAACCCACTCTCTGGAAAGGTGGAAATGCCTGTCGCATTTCAAAAGTGCCTGGATGAACAATTGAAGTGCTTTGTGCCAGGAGTTGGAAAGTGAGGCTAGCCTAACCAGCTCTTTGTTAGAGTGGCGTGGATAAGATAGGTTGAAGAGTCACCTTCTGTGCTATCAATTTCCATGATTCTATACGCAGTATAGATGTACTAAATGTTGCTTGGTACAGTGACAAAGGTGAATGGAAGAAAGGGTGGAACTGGAAAGGGAGAAAAAGAGTATGAGATAGATATGCCTGGAAACATGCACTTTTGCAGATACTGTTAAGACTGTTTAGTTTTGGATGATTCTAAAAAAAATTTCTTTTGAAATATGGCAATGCTAAAACTAATTAACAACCAAATGAAAATGAAACCAAATAGTAATCCAATAAACTTCCATATAACATTCCTTAAATTGTAATGCTAGTACAGAACTAATGCTGTTCAAGAGGCCACCTCATTACAGCTACTTTGAGAACATAAGAGAAAAAGGAGATAACATTGCAGGAATTTGTTATATTGGCAGAATGCAGAGTATGAGGTTATCCTTTCCACATGTTCCAGACTTAAGGGCAGTTGAAATCTGGAATGCACTGCCTGAGGAGGTGCAGAGGCATGTACTCTCGCAATGTTTAGATAGGCATTTCAAACACTATGGCATAGAAGGCATGGGCTGAATGTTGGAAAACAGGAACTCGAAAATAGGTACTTGATGGCCAACACAGATATGGTGGGAAAAAGGGCCCGTTGCTGTGCTGTATGACTCAGTGACTCAAACAGTACATCACTTCTCGTATGGTATTTACTATTCCCAAAAATTTAAAGTTGCAAGTGCAAAGTCTTACAATGTGCATATTTTGGACTGTTGACAATGGAATTTAAATGGTCTTCTTCCTTTGATATGCACGGCACCAACTACTGAAAAGGAAAATGGCACAAATACAAGACCGGAATTTTTAACATTCCAGAAATGATTGAAATGAGGTGTACTTTTTACTCAAAAAAACAGGAAAAAGCTGGAGCTACAGATCAAGTAGCATGTGTGGAGAGAGAAACAGAGTTAACATTTCAACTCAATGACACTTCATCATAACTGGAGAAGTGAGAAAACAAGTGTTTGAAGTTGCAGAGTTGGAATGGTGTAAAGAACAAAGGGAATGTCAGTTTAAAGTGGAGACCAAGAAAATGTAGGTGACACAAGTAATGATGATGCCATCTAAGAGTGAAGGATACTTGTTAATTACATGTAGTTTTTAAAGCACATTTTAAAAATCCTTCACATCTGAACAACTTCAACAATTATTCTGAAAACTTACTTTTACAACAAATTTATTTATTGAGCACCCTCAAATAAACATTTGAGCAATCATAATACTAAACTGCTCCTGGCTCACTGGTTGAGGCAACAGGGCTTTTCTACATAAAGTGTAGTGAATCTCTGGAATTCTCTCACCTGGAAGGTGTAGGCTAGATCATTTGAGGCATTTAAAGAGGAGGGAGATACATTTTTGAGAAGGTCAGGGAAATCAGGGCAATGGGGAACCAGCACAGAAGATGAGTTGAGGCCTGAGAGATTCAGCCATTATCATACTGAATGGCAGGGCAGGCTGGAGGGATCAGGTGCTCCTAACTTTCTTGTGTTTATGTGTACAACCCAATACCTTCATTGTGTGGATGTCCTCCAGTAATCTTTCCGCACGTCGCAGATTCTTCATGATTGCATCCTGTGTTCCTCTGTAAACACACCCAAAAAAATTTAATCAGGTTGGATGTGTTAATTAAGCAAAATTATTTTCTAAAAATTCAGATTCTTACATTAAAAATAACACTAATAAGAACATTGTAGTTGGAAATGGAAAGTAATTTCTGCATGTCAAGACTGCTTCCATTTCTTTTTTTTAAATCAAGTGATTCTATTACAACAGAATCATGTGTCATCCTTCTATTGCCCTTGGCACCTATCCTGATGCTCATCAAAATAAATGTGTCTGATCAAAAGGATTTTGCTTCTGAAATTTGAGTACTATATAAAAAAATAAATTGGTGGCCTAGTTGTATAGTATTCAAGAATTTAATCATCCTATAAAATGACAAAATGCATTTCTAAAGTTTAAGAGACAATCTGATCCAAGTTCATGTCTGAAATCCTCTGAGCTCTTCATTGATGATATCCAAACTTTGGGGGAAACTTGCTAAAATTTGCATTACCACTTGGAATATCTAATCAATGCTTATATTAATTAATGTAATGCTGTTTATTATTAGGTTACATCTGTGAACTCAAGCAGCCAAACTACAAGGACGTGACATCATTTCATTCCAAATTGTAGAATTCTGATTATTTTGAGGACACATTGTGGTTCAATTTGTAAAGTAGAATGTTCAATCTTGAATTTGTGGAAATTTTTGTGTTCTTAAAACCCTCATTGTTTTCATCTTCCTCCTTCACCGTTCCCTGCCTTTGTGATCTCCTTCAGCCCTTTGATCAGTGGTTATCCAAGACTAGCCTCTTACTCATCCCCAAATTTAATTGTTTTACTATTGGTAGCTGTGACCTTCAAATAGCAGGGCCACAAGTTTTCATCTATCTCTCTGCTTCTCTTTAAAATAAAAGTAAAATTACATTTGAATACCAAGCCTTGAAACAGACCTGTATCTAAAGGCTCTAAGTGAGATCTAAACTTCAACTTCAAACATGTGCTGACAATTTTTTTTGTCAACTAGAAAATCTAAGTTTAAGTAAAATCCAGTGGATGGGAGTCTTGAAAATTTTGGATTTGGGGACTTGGCAACATTAACATTTTTAGGAAACATTGAGCTGATCAATTTTATTGCCATGCTACTCAAAAGTGTATATCAAGTCTGATTTAATTTTCTTTATATGTTTTCATGGAACTCAGAAGGAAAAAAAATCACACAAAAACAATGCAGATTATATCGAAAGCAAAATATTAAAGCAACTTAAATAACACCACAGAAGTTTAATGGACATGCTGCTCTCAACTACTTTAACTTCACCACCAAAATATCAGATAAATTTCAAATGTCCACTAACAACCCAAGACCTATGCACAACTAAAAGATGAAGAAAGATTTTTTTTATATATAGCACTTTTCAACATTTGAGGAAGAGCTTTACAGCCAATGAAATACTTTTGAAATTTATTCACCATTATAATACAAGTAAGGTAGCAGGCCAGTTGAAAGGACCCACAAACAAATATGATAATGATCACATAATCTTTTTCAGTTACACTGAATCACCAGGGACAATGCTCTTTCATGAAATGGAGCTTTGGGACTTTGACCTCCAAAACTGGTGTGCTCTATGTGGCACTGTACCGAAACGCCACCTAGATTTTGTGCTCAAGTCCTTGACTGGGACAAAGCTTAAGTAAGCTAACTTAGGAAGAGACACAGAACTGCATCAGACAGAATCACAAAAATTATTTCTAGAAACTGTACAGGTTGTCAGTTAACATTCAGGATAACTTGCTGAACTTTATTGAAGTAACTTAGTCCTGGAGATTGGTTAAATCTGAAACCCTTTCAAACATCAAATTAATAGTACTCAATTATAAAAGTCTTCAACATTTGGAAGGTTTGAAATGCAACATATAGATACAAGCAAGCTGTCCAAGTTCAATGCAATTTCATTCCTAGTTTTAAGAGAAGGAACAGCATAAAACTCTGGAAACATTCTGAAGTATTCAGGAAAAATGTCATAAAAAAGTTAATTTAAAATATGTGAATATTCAAGTCAAAATATACAGGAATATTTTTGATACATAAAAAGGATGGGAAAAAAAATCGCAATTTTGATTATTAATTCCCCTGTCCTACCTCTCCTTCCTGTGACAGGCGAGGTTAGGTACTTAAAAATAAGGAATGTTTCCTGAACTTGACATGTGCTCCCTTGATGGTACTTTTATGGCAGCAGGAAGCACTCACAGTGTGACATTTCATTACCATATCTAAATCAGACTTGCAAAATGCCTTTCAAAGCCTGATGTAAAGTTAACTGTTGCCTGCAAGTTTTCCTGACCCTGGGGAACCCTGGGAAAAAAACAGAGATAGAAACAGCCAAGTAAAGAAGCTTTCCTTCAGCACACCTGGCTGGCAAAGAGCAGCAACGCTTTCCTCATCTCTCACAAACTGCTTGGCTTCCTCTCTGCCGAACCCAGCCTCTCTCTCCCATCTTGAGCAGAGACAGAACTCATTAATGTTGACTTGTATCTCACTCCAATCCGAAATTAGCATCAAATCCTCCACCATGTTCCTGCTTGATGACCCACTCCCAATTCCCATGAGCATCAAGGGTTTTCTGCTACTGGTTTTCCTGCTGGACAACAAGCTCACCTGTCAATTTGGCCAACTGCCCTATGGAAAATGGATGAAAAACTTCATAATATTATGTTTCGCTTACATTTGACACAGCCTCCACATTCTTGACCTTGCTGACTACCCCCATTATTATTGCACTTTATGCACCCTCCCAGTCTCCCTGCAAATATCTGGGACATTGAGTTTGAAATAAAAGGTACTCTTTAGTTACCAACTTTTTTGTTTTCAGCTGGGCGATGTTTCTCGATAATTTCCGGATGATTAAGACTCTTGCTTTCTTTACATCTTTTCTCAATTTAACAATCTAGAAATGAAAGACGAGCTGGTTAATATCTGCAATTTTATAATAACTTGGAGAAGTTTGAAGAATGCAAACTTGTCTGAATTTTTTCTGTCTGAACATTCACTATAGCTATTAAATGTAACAGCTTATACTTCAATATCAAGAACATTACCAGGCCAAATTCCAAGAACCTTTCTAATGGCTAAAAAGAAACAGGCTTTGTAGGCTTAAGCATGCCTATCCAGTTATGTATTAATATTATTCTTGGAGCTTCTATTTCAAAATAGAGACCATGTCAAAAAGCAAACAAAGTTATATTGTAAATATTAATTTGGTAAAATTACAATTAAATATGAAATTAGAAATTCTAATTTTGCTCCAAGGTTTCCAAATCAAATGAGGAGGCTCCAATCAAGCATTTATTAAACAAACACACAGCCTCCCAGAATTCTTTGACATTTTGTATTAGTTGAGCCAACTGACAAAAATGCATTGCAGTGAAAGGACAATGAAGTGAAAACACAATTTAAACATACCATCCATCGTCCTTCAGCTGTAATAGTATGGTCATTTTCAGCTTTAAAGTCTAATTCAAAACAGATTCTCTTAAATCTTTGCTTACCCTTCCTATTTCTTCCTTCCTATTCCAATGTCAACTTTTTCACACACTTAATTAAGAGGCAGTTTAGGCCAGTGTCTTATATGTGCTACATTACAGCAATTTATATTTATGGTGGAGTTTCCTTACAGTTTCATTGGACCAAAATATAGACAGAATGACACAAGCACCCAATCCTGTAATATCTGCAGCCAGTTTATTTATTAACATTCAAGTTGTATTCATACAATTATAAAATGCATAACTAATTAGAATCTAACCACTGATTGTGGAAATATTTGATGTATTGAACATTATTTGTAGATATTTTACCACATCTTAACTTAAATTCAAATACACAAGTATGATATTTTAGCAAATCATATTTACTGAACTTTCTGGGACTGAATTGTTATTGAGAATTGGAATTGTGTTCATTAAAAGCACAGACTGAAAAATTGTTGCCTGACTGTCCTGTTAAAAAGTGGCTTCCTATGTTGCGTTCTCTTCATCATCTCCTCTCTATTCTCCTGTGCAAAAGCTGTTGATGTGGGCTGGCTCATATTATTGTGATCTTTTGTATGTAGCCTCATAACAAATCTTTTGAACCACCCAGCCATATAATGCAAGAATTTCCTGGGTATATCAAGTTGCGGGTGGCAGCATGATTTTTGTTCTGTCCATGTGGGTTGTGATCCAGAGTCATGAACCATATGATAAGAGGTTAGCCCTAGCCTCCAAGCAGCCACCCTTCTGTATACCGAGTCAAATATGCAGGGTTCAGTAGACTGAAGAATAAATGCCACATACAAGCATCCTGGATGTTGAACAGTGACCATGAGGAAACATGAGCCTTGACACTGTGGTCTATCCAAAATCCCATGTGGCATCCATAAATCAACATGGGTGCAGGTAGTGCCACCATGCATCATTAGGAATTCTATAATCCTTGCAGCACCATGTGCACCTGTGGCTGATGATCGTGCTAATAAAAATCAAGAAGAATTCTGCTCTCTTTGATTATGGAATATCGGTGGCCTCCCTGATGCAAAAGTATGATGCCAACTGAGAAATGTGATGCAAACCCTCTGCTCCAGCGTGGAAAGAGCAAGAAGAGTTGAAGTTAATGGCCACCATGACCTTAAACCAAGATCACCACAAACTCAGTCTATGAACTGCAATATGCAGATATAAACATATACAAATAGATACACATGACGGACAAGCTGCAAATCATTGTTGACTTGTTCACTGAAGTGTTCAAAAGAATAGGCCTTGTATGAAAGAAATATAAAACAAAGATCCTCTACAAACCCCCTCCAATTGTGCAACACCTGCCCCCAACAATAAAGGTCCTGTGATGAGCCCTTGGAAAATTCAGATCACTTTATCTCAGGAGTCACCTTTTCGCACAGGTAGACATTAATGACAAAATTCATCACTGCCTCTAGTGCACCAGCACATCTTAGAGCCAACTGAGGAAAAGCATATTTGTAGACAAAACCTCAACCTCTGTACTAAAATATGGTCTACTGCGGCAGCAGTGATCCCTATCCCTCATGTACACTTTGGAGATATGGCCTACCTGAAACAGACATTTCAAAACAGTGGAGAGGTAGCACCAGCATTATCTCAGCAAAATCCTCCAAATCCATTTAAAAGGGTAAAAAAAAAGTTCAGGGTTCTCTCCCCGGCCAACATTTCCAGTATTGAACTTCTAATCACTTCTGATATACCGGCCACAACATATGGATCTCTAAAACAGGCAAGCTAAGTAACTCAGCTCCTATTCTTTGGCTGAAATTATCGCTGAAGTACATTCTATGTTTTTTATTTGGAACGATTAACTGAAAGTGTAATTCACTTCACTGAGGTGTTGTGCAGGATAAATGCCTCTCAAGGATCCTTGGTGACAGGGCCTCTTAACGAGGTCAGTTCACACCCCTCCTTTGGATGCTTACAGCAGATTGTTATATTTTGGAGGTCAGAGATGCTCTATAATCTAGGAGAGATGAATTCAATTCATTGCCCCTTGGCAGAAACCAATAGACAATGCGAATATGTACTTTTGCCCAACTGTATATGTGCTCTTCTCATTCTCCCTTTTTGCTGCACTAAGACATAAGCACATGGTGTTGCAAGGGTTATAGGATTCTTAACGATGCAATGGTAATGGTAGCCAAAGGACCCATGTCCAGGAGGAATAGGTTTTGGTGAAGCTTTGCAGTGAACCCTTTAAATATCTGATGTGAGGGAACCTTTGGAAACAAAATGCTAGTTTCTTAAAACAGGTTACCACATGATGTTAATGTGTGTCATTGAGGTCTGATTTGGTTTTCGTAGTATCTAAGTGGGCATTGCATATGGTAGTACATCAGTCTATCTATTCTGCACATTTCTGTTAGTTGATAGTGTCATACATATGAGCATCTTTACCTACTGGAATATCTCTTGCTACAAATATGCCCCATGCATTGGAAGCTAGATTGGAACCAATTTGGTGCTCATAGAGCTCAACAAACATGCACTACACAGATAATTTTTACAGCACCTCCTCTCTCACTGCCCTCATTTACTTTACATTTAATATCAAAAAGAAGCATTAAAAGAGAAAATGGTAGTATTGCCTTTGAGTTTTCTTTTGACTTTAACAAGTTAGCAACAACTTCCACAAATCAGTGTTTTTCCACCAATGGCATATGTCCTATTTAAAGCGATTAGCAATTGTGACTTACAAACACTACAGAAGATCAGTCATTCGCCAGACTTAGGCCATTTGAAGTGTAGCTCTACCAAAGCAATAGAATATTGCATTTTGAATTCCTTGATATGATACTTCTGCCTGTATAGTATGTTTTTTTTCCAATGTCACATTAGCAAAGTCCAAGGAGGTCTACTGTTCTATTTATTGTTACTTGATTATGGGATCAATATTCCTACAAATATTTTCATCAAAGTGTTTAGACATCAAATCAGCCATCCATAAAAACAAAAAGGAATTATAATCAAGCCTCTGGTATCAATAGCTTTCATGTATCAAATTGTTAACTGCAATCTCAGTAGACTAGTCTGTAACCAAGTATAAAGCTGTGTGCAATAAAACTCCAATAATCTGCCATCAAATTGTTCAGAAATTCCGATTGTTCAGCAGCTGGCTTGCCAGGTGCTGCTTTGTGCATGCCCTTTCAACTCACTGCAACCCCATTCCCATGCTCCCTAAACTCTCTAGGGTCCGGTTTCCAGTCCTCCTTATAAATTCCACAGGGCCCTGTTTCCAGCATTCCTTATAAATTTGCCAGGATGCTGTTCCTGCACTCCTTTTAAACAGAGGGGCCCTATTCCTGCGTTCCTTTTGAACTCACTGGAATTTACTTCCTGTATTCGTTTTTAAATTCACCTTATTCAATGAAAATTTTATGAGACTACTAACAAAAAAGTGAATTAAAAGAGAGTTAGAGTATTAATAGGAGTAACATCCAATAGTGTGGAAAATCTGCCAGTCAAGCACCGAAGTTCTGAAGCTGCTGAATTATCAGAAATTTACTGCAATTGCTTACCGATATTTACCAAGGTTTTATTTTTAAAGGTGTTCCATACAGTCATCTCTATCCTTTGAGTTTACAACCAGAGTTAGGTAATATATAAAACCATAGAATGTGCTCCAACTGAACGATTCAACAATTTTATCCAATAAAGGTAACTCTTTTAACCACCCAACAGTATTCCTGTGTAATGCAGGAACAGAATCTGAAGGGATTACCTTTCTCCCAACACAGTCCGAAATGCTTTTCCCAAACCTTTGATTCCTAATCTTTGCAATTCAACAGCAGTGCTGAATATCAGATGTTACCACTCAATTGAGCAGCTTCTTCCAATTGGCATGAAATAGAATGTCTCTCTCCCAACAGAAGAAGCCAGCCAAAAACCAGAGTCAACAAGACAGCTCTATGTCAAATATGATCACTATTCTCTCAGTCTAGTGAAAGCTACCAGAAGGGAACAGATTGCAGAGAGCAGAGCTGCTTGCCAATGAATAGTTACTGCCCAGAAACCTGGAAATCTGGCAGAGGGCTATTTCAGTTCTGCATTCCCTGTAATTAGACAACAGTTCAAATCCAAGCTGCTATTTGCAAAAAGATTGCAATGTTAGACAGAGAGAGAGAGAGAGGGAGAGAGGGAGAGAGGGAGAGAGGGAGAGAGGGAGAGAGGGAGAGAGAGAGGGAGAGGGAGAGGGAGAGGGAGAGGGAGAGGGAGAGGGAGAGAGAGAGAGAGAGAGAGAGAGAGAGAGAGAGAGAGAGAGAGAGAGAGAGAGAGAGACGAGAGAGAGAGAGAGAGAGGAATAAATAGAATGAACAGATTTTTTGTAATTTTTCCAGGAAGTGGGTATTGGTGGCAAGACCAACATTTACTGCCATCCCTAAAATGCTCAAGAAAATCCTGAAGAGCCACCTTCTTGAACCACTGCAATCCTTCTGGTGACTCCCATACTGTTTAATAGTGAGCTCCAGGATTTAGAAACTGTGATGAAATAGGAACAATATATTTCAAGATTAGACTAGTCTGCAACTTGAAGGGGAGCCCCCACGTGGCTTCCCATGCTGCCCTTGGCGTTTGAAGTTGTGGGTTTGTGAGGTGTTGTCAGAGTAGCCTAGGTGAGTAACAGCAGTGTATTTTGTTGGTGGGAATAAACAATTAGGCAGTGTTGACTTTGTCTTGGATGGTGTCAAACTTCTTGGGCATTGTTGGAATTCTGTATTCATCAAGGCAAGTGGAGGGTTTTCCATCTAGCTTCTGATGTGGTCAACAGATGGTGGAAAGGCCTTGGCTTGTTAGGAGGTGTGCTACTTTCCACAGAATAACCAGCCCGTGAAGTTCTCTTTTGTATTTATGCCCTCATGGCTAAGTTGATAAAGATACAAAATTCAGTTTTTGGGATAGGCTGAGTTAGCAGACTTTAGTCACGTTGATATTTAGGGTTAGAACAAAGAACACTACAGCACAGTACAGGCCTTTCGGCCCACAATGTTGTGCCGATATTTTATCCTACCTTCTCTCCCACATTGCTCCCCATTTCTCTGTTATTCATGTGTCTTAAGAGTCTCTTAAATGTCCCTAATGTATCTTCCCCCACAACCTCTGCAGGCAGTGCATTCCAAGCACCCACCACTCTCTGTGTAAAAAACTTACCCCTCACATCCCCCTTACACCTTCCTCCAATCACCTTAAAATGATGTCCCCTCATGTTAGCCATTGTCGCCCTGGGAAAACGTCTCTGACTGTCCACTCAATCTATGCCTCTTATCATCTTGTACAACTCTGTCAAGTCACCTCTCATCCTCCTCCTCGCCAAAGAGAAAAGCCCCAGCTCACTCAACCAATCGTCGTAAGACATACTCTCCAATCCAGGCAATATCCTGGTAAACCTCCTCTGCACCCTCTCTAAAGCTTCCACATCCTTCCTGTAATGAGGCAACCAGAACTGAACACAATACTCCCAGTGTGGTCTAACCAGAATTCTATAGAGCTGCAGCATCACCTCGCGGCAGTTGAACTCAATATCCTGACTAATGAAGGCCAACACTCCATACGCCTTCTTAACAACCCTATCGACCTTCGCAGCAACTTTGAGGGATCTATGGACATGACCCCAAGACCCCTGTTCCTCCACACTGCTAAAGAGTCCTGCCATTAACCTTGGTTAGTCTTGGAATTCCTGAATCCTTAAATATCAGCATCAAATCTATTCCCCATGCACCCTCATGCATTATGGCTAATGTGTATTTACAGTAAATGAATTTTTTAGATTAAAAAAACCCAGCCTCCACAATGATGCCATTATATAGTTAATTATAGAACACAGAACAGTACAGCACAGGAACAGGCCCCTTCAGTCCACCATGTCTGCGCCAAACACAAAGCCATACTTAAACTAAATCTCTTCTGCTTGCACGTGATCCATATCCCTCCATTCCCTGTACATTCATGTGCCTATCTAAAAGCGTCTTAAACACCACCATCGTATCTGCTTCCACCACTGTCCCTAGCAGCCTGTTCCAGCCACCTGCCACTCCATGTGAAAGAACTTGCCCTGCACATCTCCTTTAAACATTCCCCCTCTCACCTTAAAGGCATGTCCTCTAGTATTTGATGTTTCTACCCTGGGAAAATGATTCTGACCATCAATCCCGTCTATGTCTCCCATAGTTTTTTTTAAACTTCTATTTGGACACCCCTCAGCCTCTAACACACCAGAGAAAACAACCCAAGTTTGTACAACCTCTCCTTATAGCTCATAACCTCTAATCTAGGCAGCTTCCTAGTGAACCTCTTCCTTTACCTTCCCAAAGCCTCCACATCCTTCCTGCAATGGTGCAACCAGAATTACACACAATACTCCAAGTGTGGCCTAACCTAAATTTTATACAGCTGCAACACAATTTCCTTACTCTTATACTCAAATGCCCAAACCAATGAAGGCACACATGTCATACGACTTCTTTACTATGCTATCTATTTCTGTTGCTACTTTCAGGGAACTATGGATTTGGACCCCAAGATCTCTCTGTATATCAATGCTGTTCAGGGTCCTGCCATTAACTGTATACTTTCCCCTTACATTTGACTTCCAAAAGTGCAACACCTCAAACTAGCTTGGACTAAACTCCATTTAATATTTCTTTGCCCATATCTGCAACTGATCTCTATCCTTTGATAACTTTCTACACTGTCCACAACTTCACCAATCTTTGCGTCATGTACAAACTTACTAACCCACCCATCTACATTTTCATCCAAGTAATTTATATATATAAATACACACCACAAACAACAGATGCCTTAGCATCAATCTCTCTGGAACACCACTGGTCACGAACCTCTAGCCAGAATTACACCCTTCCACCACTACCCTCTTCTATGGATAAGCCAATTCTGAATCCAAACTATTAAATCACCGTGGATCCCATGCATCTTAACCTTTTGGATCAGCCTATCATGAAGGACCTTGTCAAATGCCTTACTGAAGTCCACGTAGCCAACATCCACTGCTCTCCTCTCATCATCATCTTCATCCTCCTCAAAAAAATCAAGTTTGTGAGACATGACCTGCCCTGCACAAAGCCAAACTGACTGCCCCTAATCTGGCCATGTTTTTCCAAAATGTATGCAAGTCCTATCCCTAAGAATCCCCTCCAATATCTTCCCTACCAATGACGCGAGGTTCACCGGCCTATAATTTCCTAGATAATCTCTATTTCCCTTCTTGAACAAAGCAACAACATTGTCTACTCTCCAGTCCTCTGAGGCCTCGCCTGTTACTAGTGAAGATACAAAGATCTTCATTAATGCCCCAGCAATCTCCTCTCTTCCATCTTTCAATAACCTGGGATATATTCTATCAGGCCCTGGGGACATCCACCTTAATGCTCTTCAAAAGACTCAGAACCATCTCCTTCTTGATCTCAAAATGCCCTAGTACAGTAGCATGCCCCACACTGCTCTCACTATCCTCCATGTCCTTCTCCTTGGTGAATGCCAACATTAAGTACTCATTTAGTACCTTGCCCACATCCTCTGACCCCAAGCATAAACTCCCCCCTTTATCCTTCATCTTTTAAACTGTTTTGTCACGACTTTGCTGACTTTAACTGAAAAATACTAACTCATAACATAATAAGAAACCACAAACAGTCTTATTGGCTTTAATTACCATGGACATGAGAATGAAAAGCCAAAGTGATACGTGGAACCCCGTCATACAGTCTAATTTGTGATGATACTTTGTGTGAATCTTAGGGAGAGTGCATAGATTTATAGTTAGACATGGGTACAAAGAAACATGATGTTGGTAAGAGGTTAAAAGAATCTAGAGAATTGACCTCAACAATTAACATCAGAGCAAAGCACCATCCAGGTGCTGTATTTTCATGTAACCCTTAATGACTCTTTCACCTTACATCTGAATACCATTGCAGTAGATAAGGAGTTGTGCAACAATGACCTTTAAAATATGGAGAAAGATTAACGTTGAATAGCTTAGTTGCTTACAAGAAATAATACAGGAATGTTCATAAGATTCATCCATCGTTAAGGACCCTCACCATCCGGGACATGCCCTCTTTACGTTACTACCATTGGGGAGGAGATACAGGAGCTTGAAGACTCACACTCAACGTTTTAAGAACAACTTCTTTCTCTCTGCCATCAGATTTCTGAATGGTCCATGAACCCATGAACACTACCTTGTTATTTATCTTTTGCACGATTTATTTATGTAACTTATAGTAATCTTTATGTCTTGCACTGTACTGCTGCTGCAAAACAACAACTTTCACGACATTTGTCAGTGATAATAAATCTGATTCTGAAAGAGTGCTGAATAAACAAAAAGATAATATAGAAAACGTGATCAGTTGATGGAAAAAAAACCAAAATGTTGTTGACCAAATACATTAGATTACCAGCCTAATACAGTTACAGGGGTTCCCTGGGTAATAAATGGCATGACTGATGGAAATCCAACAAATTATTCCATATATTTTTAAAGCACTTTTCAAGTTAATAATAATAATAAAATGTTTCAAGGTATTCATTAATAACTAGATACAATGTATATTCCATTAGTTTAATTATGTAACCTAATAATCAGCTGTACTTTCCATCTCTCAATGAACTCTATCTTTCATATACCAAATAGCCAAATCTGGAAGGAGGCATAGCTGGGGGAAGCATGTTTTACAGAAAGCACAAAGGATAATGACAGCACAATCAGGCAAGATATCCAGTTTTCTGATTTACATATATAATGTGTATGTACAATTGTGGCACAAATTTAGGGAAGGAAAATCCTGCCTGATGCCTTTTAGATTAATCTTCATGGCAGATGACCTGACAAAGGTACAATTCGTCTGTTTCAGTCAAATTGGGAGGTTCTGTTTAACAATTTTGGGAAGGATAGTTTGCATGACAGGTTAATGATGTCAATTGGAAGCAGATTGATAGATGTCTTGGAAATGTTGTTGGAATATCTTATTATGCAGCACAGACTTTTGTTCAAGATGGAAGATCTCTATCTAATCTATCTATCTACGTGTTGAATTGTTACCTCACAATGCAGACACCTGGAAACCCTTAGTACCTTATAAATCACAATGAAAGAATGGTCTTTGATTTAGAAGGCAACGCCGTGTTGTTCAACTACTACATACAGTCTCCCTATGCATTATGATTTTAGTTGAGCCTTTAATTCTACCATCTCAAAGTTCAGTCAGACAGCTTTATTGTCCATTTGTCTCAAGGTTACTCAAGTAGATTCTCTAACTATCCACTACTATATCAAAGTATCATAACACATTAGAGAAAACATGTACTTATCCCATTGCAAACATTCCAGATCTTTGGAAGAGCTGTCCAATTATGCCCATCCTCCTGTCAATTTTCCATTGCAATGGATGTTGTGCTCTTCAATTTCTTATCTAATTCTTTTTGGAAACTTATCAGTGAATCTTCCACCAGCACCCTTTCTGACAGTGCATTCAAATCTTTGTTATAAAGAAATGAATACATGGTTTTGAGGTATTATACAATTCAGGACCAAGGATCAGACATTGTCTACTAATTGGGATAGGATTGCTATTAGCAGTGCAGAATCAACTGAAGTGATCAAACAAAATATTAGGCACCAGCAGACAGAAAAATAGCTACTGCAATCAGGTCTTGAATTGTTAAATAACTGGTTGCTAAGAACCATAATACTTCTTAATAGTCCTATCACTCAGAAATGGACACTTTAGCCCACCATGACCATGCAGATCATCAGGTACTCCCCAATCCCATTGACCAGCACTTGGCCTGTAGACTTCTATGCCTAAGCACTCATCTAAATATTTCTTAAATGTTATGAGTGTACCTGACTTCACCAACTCCCCATGCAGTGCATTCCAGATTGACACCACTCTCCGCAGGAAAAAAAATCCTCTTCAGATCCCCTCTGCGCTTCTTACTCCTTACCTGAAACTTTTGCCTTTAGTTTTAGATTCCTCTACCATCTTCTTGTACAGGAACTATCTGATCCCAGAGTAAGGTTAACCAGTCCAAGGCTTAGTTCAAACTTTGAACTTGAGGACAGTAAAATCTAAATGGTTTGTAACTGTGTTTTCTTATAATTGACTAAGCCTTAGCTGTTTGATAGTACTGAGCATCTACCACGTGGCTGTTCTGAGAGACATAAACAAACTGATCTGTCTTGTTCATGGACAAAAATGCTATGCAAATATTGTGATAAAGACACATAAGGCAATATACATACTCAAATCTTTCCTAGCTAATCATTATTTTGGACATGCTCTGATATATTCATCTTGCACTTCTACGAGAGTATCTGTACCAGATTCTGAGGTCCTGGCAGTGATCTGTCATTTGGACAATTGCAAAAATCTCTCATTTTGGCAAACAACCAGATGGGCCTTGTAATGCTTAATCTGTTTCAGCATTAAAAGTTGATGACATGAATACATCAACCTGCACCTTTTTGCCTCTGGTCCTTAGGAATGCAGCATGAAAGCCACCTGTGAAATCTATTTGAAGTATTTCACTCTGGGATCACAGAACTTGAACCTTTTTATACTGACTCACTTTGTATTATTGTTTTAAAGTGTTCCAAAGCTCGTTTTCCCTTTAACTTCAGTTGCTTGATGTGCCAGTAATACTGATAAACGATAAAATTAATTGCCTTTATGTATTTGGCGTTTAGATGTGAAAATGCAACGTGTCACAATTCTTCATCCTTCTCTTCACCAGCACGTCCTTCACCAAATTTCACCTTTTTACCTGAACCCTGTCCTTCCGTGAAGAAATCCCGTTGCTGACACCTTATAGAGTTGGGAATATAGTAAAGTAGGTCCATGGTTCTTGATTTATTGTGGCATCTAATATGAGTGTATCATGATTAATATTGGCAAATCAGCCACAATTACTGCTGTGTTTTATAGTATATGCTTTCTCAGCGTATTCCTGGGGAGTTGTACCAGATTTCCCTCCACAACCTACAAGAAGTTTTTGATTAGTTGAAGCATTAGGGTAAGGATGGGTACTATTTAGATTGATGCTGGTGATGCACTCACTTTTCATGCATTATGCTGCATACATTATAGTTTGCAGGGTTTTCTGTTAACTGCTTGCTAACTGGTACAAACTAAATGTGAACATCAATCGTCTAATTAACAGACATTTTCAAAGCTGAGTTTGTTTGCAAACAATATTACCGATAACTTGATAGTGTCATATCCAAGACACATAAATTAGCTGGACCCCCGGTAGAAAATGGAGCAGAGTAACTGTGTGTACATATATGGTTTCCTTGGAGATTCTTTAGCATATTCTTCTGTTTCAATGTGTGTTGGACACCTGGCTTGTCAAAACAAAACATAACTGTAGTTGGTCTCAGGAGAGGGAAAAATGTTGTAATCTAGATTTCCACCTATGCTAGTAAAGTGGCAGGTTGGGAATAAATAAATTAGAGGACTGATGATATTTGGATGGTAGTTGGATGGGGTGTGAGTAAGGGAAGAAAAATAAACAGGAGACCACCAATGTTTGCATGATGGTGGCAGTGAGGGTGACATCGCTGGAATTTGGGGAGGTGTGATTGGTGGTTAGGCCCTGAACTTAGGTGATCATTGGGTCGGATGGTGCGACATTTCATGGAGGGTAGACTCTTGGAAATGGGTGACTGCAGCGATGGTGGGGGTGGGATGGAGTTCAGGCAGTGATAGGGAGGTGGAGTGGAAGCACCCAACACATGCAACTTACCTGACAGGAAGAACTGAAAAGAACAAAACTGCAGATGCTGGAAATCTAAAATAAAACCAGAAAATATAGAAAATATATATGACTACAAAGACTAAAATGGGTACTTCAGGGCAACGTAGCCTAAGATCCCTCACAAAGTTCCAAAAGAAGTGTTGGACCAGGAATTACATAGTCTCTTGTGATTCTGATGCTCACTAGTTGAATTTCAGGAGATTTTCGTGAAAACCTGGAAATGGCTATTATCACACAGTACTACAGAAAACTAGCAAAGTCTTCAACTGCACAACACTGCAAATAAAAAGTATTGAAAAGTTCAATCTCGAATCAATCTAAGGGTGGGTGTATGCCCATCAGTACTGGAGTGATAAAAGGAGCAGAGTGAATTACCCCCTTGCTGTCAAACTCCGCTGGCGATTATCCCACTGATTTCTTGAAGTGGTTAAAATGAAAATCATGTTCCATTCATAGTACTGAGTTCAACTGGCAGTGCATCAATTGTGCTCAGAACAAGATGATTTTCTCTTTCATCAAACATGCCAGTTTGGTCCTTGGCCAGGGAAACTGATTTCTTAAATTCATGGAGTAACTTAGAAAAACGGCTGCCACCAAATTTCTATCTAACAGCACCAAAATACCAAGTTAGAGAACATATAAACTTACACCGTGATACCCAATATAGTATGAAATGTTCTTTTCTGTATAAATTTTTGAAATGCTTGAAATGCAGTTGACTTCAAGTATTGTTTTTATTGTACAATAATTGATTACAGTAGTAATCAGAAAAAAAACTCAGAATGAAGCAGAATTCCATTACAAAGTCAAATGGTATGCAACAATATGGGAATCTGAAAAGTTTCTGAAAGCTTAATCCTTTACAGCTCAACCATTGTTGCTTTGAGTGACCTTATATTTCTGCCATACAAGGAAATATCCTGAAACCATTGCTGCTTGAATTTATAATCTATGTGGAGCTCATCAATCAACATTCTCCAGCTATCAAAACACATCTGCAGATTCACACAGAATTTAAGTTTTTTTTTAATTTCTACAGTTTACATAGGTTTATATATATTTAATAAAATAAAAATTGTCACATGGCACAAAGACAATTAGTAGTACTATTTTGCTGCTCTACCAAAACAGGCATGCAGATGAGTCAAAGTAAAATTAACCTCTCAGTACACAGAGTTAGAATGTGACATAATATAGACCAATTAGACAAACTACTGAAACATAATAAAAGCATACCAGCTTTGCAGCTTAACTCTTTCAATGCCTTAAGCAGATTATAAATCAATAGAAAAATAGAAAAAATATAGCTTGTTAAGAACATGTTGGTATTTCAGGCTACAGGCATCAAAGGAACTCTGTGGATGAGGTACTAGCTGTTCTTTTAAATCTGATTACAAAGAATCCCTCCGGTAACTTAAAACTGAGAACAGTATCTTAGAGCATCAAGAATATTTAGTCAAGCAGACAGTTAGCAGAAAGACAAATTGTGTAAACCATGCTAATTAAAGAGTGCTGACAGATGAGAAGATTCAAATGCACAAGAATGCACAATGCCCATACATGCTAACTCTTAAGCAAGTCCCAACTTAGGTTCAAGGTATTTTTGTGGATGTGTACATAAAATACATTTTCCTGAAGCAAAACCTAGTGATGATTACCATGTTACAAAATCATAAGACTGAGTCACTTTACCAATCTACTGTACAGTTCTTACAACAAAAACTGCAGAATTCCACGACTGAAAAAAATGAAAGCTAAAGACTAAGATCAAACTATTGCCAATCTGTCATTAACCATTAATTTACATATCATAAAATTGCTCTAACAAAGATTTGCAGAAAGAGCTAGGCTTAAATGCTAATATATGCAAGATCCCAATGGCATTTACCACCAGTTATTGGAGAAAGATGAAGTTACATGAGTCACATGCTCATTTATTCAACAGTTCAATGAATTACAAGCTATAGAGTCAGGGTCATACAGCACAGAAACAAGCCCTTAAGTGCACTATGTCCTTGGCTGCCTAAGGTTGACAATGGTACTATTTTGAAGGTGGGGGGAAATCAGCTTTTTCATTTTGGTACATTGAGGATGATACTGGTTTAGAGATGAATGTGGGAAACTAATGTTTCCTAATCCTCTGGGACCTCTCCAAAATCAAGAGAAATTTGGTAGATTACAATCAACACATTCTCTGCCTCTTTAGATGTTTCCTTTAAGACCCTGGGTTGCAGGCCATCAGGTTCATGAGACTTGCCAGCTTTTAGCACCATTAATTCACCTACTACTTTCCAACTGCCTAACTACTACATTCCAGCAACATCACCCTCATCAAAACATTATCGGTTTCCTACTTATTTTTCTTTCCTCTCTCATGTCCCATCCATATATTGTCAGTCCACTGATTTATCTACTCCCAGTCTGTCACTTAAACTACCTCCATTCCCCAATTCTACCACTCATTTACACACTAGGGGCAATTTACCTGCCAATCAGCACATTTTTGGCACGTGGGAAGGAAACTGGAGCACCCGGAGGAAACTCACACAGTCACAGGGAGAATGTGCAAACTCCACACAGACAGAATGGTAAGATTAAACTTAAGTCAGTGGTACTGTGCTGCTCCAATGGAATGAACCACGAGAAAATGACCCAAATATTCAGGGATATTTGACATTTTGGAATGTTAGCGTGGGTTAGTAAGTTGTGAGGATACAAATATATTGAGAGATTAAGCGAGTTGGAAGATGGGGTATAATGTGAAAAATGTTATTCACTTTGGAAGGAAAAATGAAAAGGCAAATTATTATTTTAATGCATCGTGAGACTACAAAATGTTGCAATAAAAAGGGATCTGGGGTTCCTGGTACATAAAACACAAAAATTAACACAAAAGTACAGCAACTAATTCTGAAATTTAATGGAACGTTGGCCTTCAGGTTGCTGGTGAGACCACGCCTGGAGTAATGCGTACACAGTTTTAGTTTCCATGCCTAAGGAAGGATATGCTTGCACTGAAGGCAAAGGAAGTCTACTAAGTTGATTCTTGTGATAAAGAGTTGACATATGAAGAAAGACTGAACCTGTATTCATCAAAGTTTAGAAGAATGAGAGATGAAACCTGTAAGATTCTGAGGCCTGTTGATGGTGGTGCTGAAAGGATGTTTCCCTTGGTGTGGTTATCTACAACCAGTAGTCATGATTTCAGAAGAAGGAGATTATAATTGTGTTAATTGTAATATAATTTCTCTGTCCTGAGTCTGTTAGGGACTCACATTAACACTTGCTAATCTTTTACTTCTTACATAACTATACATTGCTTTCATGTTCCCTTCTAGATTACTCCTATAACACTGCTTTACCATTCCTAACTGGTATTGGTTTATTATTGTCACATGTATCAAGATACAGTGAAAAGCTTTTGTTTGCATGCCATCCAGATGGATCATGCCATACACAAGTACATCGAGGTAGTAAAAAGACAGAATGCAGAATATAATGTTGCAGTTTTAGAGAAAATGCAGTATGGGTAAACAAATAAAGTACAAGGGTCATGACAAGGTACGTTGGGAAATCAAGAGTTCACCTTTTAGCATACGAGAGGTCCATTCAAGAGTGTGATAACAGCGGAATAGAAGCTGTCCTCGAGTCTGGTGGTGTGTGCTCTCAAGCTTCTGTATCTTCTGCCTGATGAATTTATTGCTGAATTCTTATACTTTCTCGATCCCCAAGTTTACTAGTCTTTTTGGCCATAACAAGCCTTTTCCTTTAATCTCATGCTATTTTTAATTTCTCTTGCAAGCCATAGCTAAACTACTTTTCCTTCCTTTTTTTGTACCTTGAAGCATTATATATTTGTAGTCAACTATGTTGAGCTTTCAGTCACCGAAGACCCACAGAATGTGGATGGTGAGGGACTTGGCAAGGGCCATTGACCACTGTATGCCAAAGATAGGTAGTTACACTTTCTCTTGTTGGAGGTGACCACTGCCTGGCATTTTCTTGCCACTTACCAACCCATGCCTGAATGTTGCCTGCATCCTGGTGCATGCAATATTGGACTACTTTATTTGCTGGGGAGCTGCAAGTGAAATTGATTGTTGTACAATAATCACATATCCCCGTTTCTGACTTTATGATGAAGGTCATTGACAAAGCAGCTGAAGATAGTTGGGTCAAGGACACTGTCCTGAGGAATTCCAGTAGTGATATCCTGAGGCTGGGATGATTGACATCAGACAAACACAACCAACTTCCTTTATGCAAGGTATGACTAAAGCGCTTTTCCTTTGATGCCCCTTGATTTCACATGGTCAAATGCTGCTTTGATGTCGAGGGCAGTCACTGGTTGGAAGATAATTACTCAGATTGGACTTGTCTTGCTTTTTTATGAACAGGACATACCTGGACAACATTCCACATTGTCAGGTGGATATCAGGGTTGTAACTGTACTAGAACAGCTTGGCTTGAGGCACAGCTAATTCTGGACTGCAGGTTTTCAGAACTGCAGTTGGGATGTTGTCTAGCCCCATTGCTGCTACTGAATCCATTGATCTCAGTCATTTTGTGATACCATGTAAAGTGAATTGAATTGGCTAGAGACTCTCTTCAACGATGGCGGTCATCTCAGGAGGAAGTTGAGATGGATTATTTTGCACTTCTGGCTAAAGATTGTAGTGAAAGGTTCAGCCTTTTCTTTAGCACATATACTGGCTGAGGATGGAGATGTTCTTGGAGCCTCCTCCTCTCATGATCTGCTTAATTGTCCATCACCATTCATGACTAAATACAGTCGGAATACAGAGCTATAACTGGATCTGTTGTATGTGAGATCACTTAGCTGTCTATTGCACTTTAAGTATTCAAGAATATTTAATTCCCAGATTTGGTGGCTTTGCAACTATGTCTGTTAATGATGATTGTAGCCACTTATTTTGATTTGTGTCATTAATTCCTCTAACTTGTTTCAAATGCTCATGCAGTCAGATAAAGACCTTTCAAATGTTGCCTTTCATCTTTTTTTCCTTGCTCCGACTCTGATTGGTGGTTTACTTTTATGCTTGTATGCTTTGTTTCTTCCTGACAGACCCTGGTTAGTATTTCCATTCTGCTACCCTGCACTTTTGATTCCCTTCATAAGAACCACAGATTAGCGTGAAACATTGTTTACAGCCCCAGTTATTCAATTCACTAGGATAACGGTGACAGCCAATGCACATGAAGTCCATCCCAATGAAACTGCTCCCTCTTTCCTCCCTGCAGTCTCTGCTCTCGTACATGCAGGCTGCATAAGCTGCATATCCTTTGAATAAGTGCAAGGCCTGATAATCCTTCAACATTACCTTCCAGTTCTCCATAAATGGCTTCATGCTCCTGTCACACTTGACTTGATCAAATCTGCAGTATTTAATTTAAGGGATCTGGCTCCCACTTGGAGTAAAGTGTACAGGTAAATTTTCCTCTCTCTGAATATATTGCAAATTTGATATAAACTCAGAGTTAAGAATATTTACTTTGCAAAATGTAGGCTTGGTGGGAAAAACAAAGGATAAAACTCCAGTTAGATAGCTAATTAGTAAGATTAGGGAAATCCATAGGCAAAATGTGAAATTCTAAGAAAACTTGACAAAGAATAAGCAAAATTCTTAATGTGGAAATTAGCAAGCAAAAATATGTCCACTTGTTTAGAATTATTTTAGAAGGCAGTTTGGTGATACTATGTAATATGCATAGACCATGAGGCAGTGTGGTCTGTGATGTTTATTTGAATGCCTGAGGAAATAATTGTGAAATTTGTTAATTTTTTCCTGAATTAGTTGCAGGTTTTTTTCTGTCTGTGCCAGAAATTAAGATTCTGGTGTGAAATGGTGTACCAGATTGTACCATTTTTTGGATGTGACAGGTTTGATTGGACTATTATAGTCTTTTTCTGCCCTTCTTTTCCTGTTTATCCTATTACAGTAATTCCTAAATTGATCAAGATAGTTTTTGAAAATAAAATGTATTTATTTAATGCCCAATCAGAATTTACCTCTTGTTTGCAACAGTTTAATTATTAACTGTATTTTTAGGGACACACAATGCCAAATCTTCTTGTGCAAATTAAACAGAAAGGCCAAACCATCAAGTATCAATGTTTCTTGTGTTGCTTTCTGGCCTCACTCTATCATTTCAGGTACCCATCCACTTAAATGGGTATCCACAATGGATATGTTTATATGGTAGGAGCTAAAGAGGCAGTCAGTCACTCAGCAAGTTTTAGTTCATGTTTCAAAATAAAAACAAACTGCAGATGAAATAAAAACAGAAAATACTTTTATCAGAGCCCTTCTGACGTAGGGTCCCAAACCTGAAACTTTTACGCTTCTTTTTCTACTGATGCTGCCCGACCTGTTGAGTGTTTTCAGCATTTTGTGTTTTTATTTTAGTTCATAGTTTTTCAGTTTACTTGCTGGCAATTGGATTCTCATCTTCCAGTTTTAATAGTTTTATTTTTGTTATTGTGCTCGCCTGTAGAACTTGTAGCTTCATGGCAAGTTGGTGTATCCACAGTGATGCACAGAGCAGCTGCTGTAAGAATGTCATAAGAAATTTAATGACTGGAAACAGCAATAATTCTATCTGCCAACGCATGAAACACCACACTCAGATACCATTTCAAATCTTATTCCTACCTCAAACTTACAGATATTCAACCAGGGCAGGCATTTCATATAAACAAACAGTAACATTCTCACTCCATTCTCTCCCTTTCAGGTCACTGTTGAATACAACTTAGAACCAAGAAGTTGGCCTCATTAAGCATGAAGGGTCAATCATTCATAGATGGGTACGGGCAAGTTTGGAGGAAATGCACTCCTTACACCAAATTCAATCATCGTCTGTACATTCCCAGCAAATGGACACACGGTTCTCAGTGCCATCCCAGATCCCAATTTTGATCAGTCATGGGCAGCAAATACCATGAGTGAGTGAAGACATTAAAAAAGGCTTTTAAAGCATCTTTCAAGCATTTTTTTTCTGTCCTCCAAGTAATGTCTTATCATGACAAGCTCAGAGTGCATGTGTCAGGAGTTAAGTGTGGGCTATGTAAAACGTTAATGAATTTTAAAGGGCAGCCAAATTTTAGAAACGTTTGCCACAGTCCCTCTCAGTTGTCAGGGAAGAAGACATTACAAGGCAGAAAACAACCATGTAGAGTTCTTGATGCTGCTCCTTGTATTTTTCTTGGGGGTTGTCACACAATAAAGATCACATCCATTGTACCTCTTGATAGATAGAATCCATACTGATTTCTAGTAGATCTTTGGCCATTAGGAGGAAGAGGTGCCTTCCATCCTACTGTTGTTACAACAACCAAATTTATCTCTTTTTGTGAAGATGGTCATGAATACGGAAGATGGGGCTTTGAATTTCTGTTAGAAGTCTGTGAAGAGCCTAGTGACTTTTCTTTTGGTTAAAAGTGCCAAAGAACTGCGGGTACTATACTGGTGATACATTTTGAAGGGGGATGCAAAGATGTGGCTGCTGTGGTTTACAGTTTTTACTATCAAGCATCCAGTGGAAAGGGTCACTTGGCAGGTCAACACCTCAGTACCTCAGACCTGGGAGGGCATTCCAAGATGCTGTCAAATGTGCTGTGGTTTGAGGGCTGCCAGACGAAAGAGACTGCTACCTTTGTGTATAAACAACTCGTAAGGGTTTTGCACCTAGTCCAGGCCAGGGATGCCTCAGGGATGCAAAGAAATGATGCATTCCAGACAGTGATTCAGATTTCAGGAATTGCATAAAAGTTCACCAGTACATGTCCCAATATGACATCTTGAGCATCCATATTGCTCCTCAAACCAGGAAACAGATGTTTTGACAGGACTTGGGCAAGAACCTTTGAGGATAGACCATTTTTCTTTTTACAAGGTTTTCCCATTTTCCTGTTTATCTCCAGAGTTGAATCCATCCTCAATGCTTACTTATATTCTCGTGTTTGGAACCGAGGTGATCTGAGTGATCCACTCAAACATATCTGTGAAGTGTCTGCTTGATGGACCTACAAAACTAAGGTGTCTGTCACTTGGCACAATGGCACACCACAACCAAAGGCCATCCTAGATGTGCATCATGACCTTGTGCTCACTAAATCTTGTTCAAGATGAATGGTTCTACAGGTGCAGTGACAGGGAGTGTGTGTGAATCAAGCTGATACATGATGTTGTTGCAACCTAGGTTGATGACAAATAGATACACATCTCATTTCGTAAAAGGGGAAAAAAAATCAACTTTGACAGCACCTTAACAGAAACATCACTTATAATATACATAATGCCACACTACACTTGCCTAATCTTTAATTGTAAGCCTGCAACCTGGGGGGAAGTGCTAGGTAACTACCCTTAAAATATAATTTTCTGAAACAGGCCGCAGGGCTGTACTTACACAATTTTCTTGATTATATCAGCCGTTACTACATATAATTGAAATCCCAAATAAGAACCTGAAGATGCTAGAAATACTCAGCAGATCAGGCAGCATCTATGAAGAGAGAACAGAGTTAATGTTACTTGTCCTCTCTCCACAGATGCTGTCTGAACTGCTAAGAATTCCAATACCTACTGTTTTTATTTTTGGCTCCTCTCTATGCTAGGATACTGTTTCAAGCTGTACCAGAATGTTCAGTTAAAAAAATCCTTCTTGATCTCAAAGGAGTTTTCTAACCCCATATTTTGTGTAGCACATGTTAATAATCTTCCAACAAAGCTAACCATGATGTCCAATTAATCCAGTTAAGTTTATTTTGCTTTGCAGTATAATCAGTATTCTTTCAATTTTTTTTCAGTGATAAGCTCAGTATAGATTAATTTCAATATTCACCAGATTGATTCTTAGGACAGTGGGTTTGTTAAGAGAGGTTAAGTAGACTGGAACTATACTCTCTTCATCTAAGAGCAAGGGGTGATCTCATTGAAAGTACACAATACTAGTGGATCTTAACAGGGCAGATGTAGAGCTCATGTTTTCCTTGGCTGGGTATTTAGAAGCAGGGGTCGCATTTTGTCTACTCAGAGTAGAATAGAAAAAATTTATTCATGCACAGGGTCGTGTATTTTCTGAATTCTGGACCCTCAGTTGCTCAGTATATTCGAGACTGAGGAGATCAATATTTTTTTTGATATTTAGGGAATCAAGGGATATAGGATTAGTTCAGGAAAGTAGTGCTGAGATAAAAAGATCAGACATAATCATATTCATGATGGAAGAGGGATAACGGGCTGAATGGCCTGTTCTGACTTCTAGTTCTTTTGTCCTCAAGTTCTTGCATTTCCAAATAAACATTAGCAAATTTTTTTTTGAAGTATGAAACCTGGCGGGGTAAAAGCTAGCACCCTGCACTGAAAATTATTTTTTAGTACATTATTGGACTGCTCTGTAAATAAAGATACCTATTCTAGTTATTGACTCTCCTCTTTTTAAGCTGTCCTTTTTGAAGTTAAGGATAGTTTACTTCGACTCTTGTTCAAGTATGGCTGTTGCACCAGCTACTGCAAAGCCTTGACAGAGTGCCCAATGCTTGTTTATATTCAACATTATACTGAATAAAAGAATGTAAAACACCATTTTGTACAAATTACATACATTATATACCACTGAAAAAAAGTACAAACATAAGGCAGGAAGTTCAAACAATGATATGAAAATTTGAGTGTTAAAATTTGGCTTCCTTTCTAGATATTGAACTATCTAGATATTGAATTCTGAGGATTTTTTCACCGAAATTTCCTCAGAAGTTACGTAGCGGCACTGTAGCGTAGCAGTTAGCACGATGCTATTACAGCGCCAGCGATCGGGGTTCAATTCCCGTGTCTGTGTGGGTTTCCTCCGGGTGCTCCGGTTTCCTCCCACATTGCAAAGACATAGGGGTAGGTTAATTTGGGTTTAAAATGGGCAGCGCGGACTCATTGGGCCGGAAGGGCCTGTTACCACGCTGTAAATAAAATTTAAAATTTAAGTTATGAGTTCTGGATTGCACATAGTTCTCCACTGATTTCATTCTCATTGCACAATTTTAATATTTCACCAGTTTCGGGAACCTTTTAAATAATTCTAGTAAGCTACCTTCAATTATTATGGTTGGCAACATCATTTCATTTGTTGCTCAGCTTCTATAATAGATATAATTTTATTGCAATACATTCATCCTTCAGAACTCTAAGCCTATTTCATTTTCTCCCAACTTTCTCGTTTATCAGAACATATAATTTGGAATTTACTGGTCTACCTGATGCTAAATAACAAAAATCATTCTTTTCCAGAAAGTTCACAAAACAACTGGTATGAATCAATCTGATTCCAAATTCATCCCTGTCCTCAACTGGAAATGAAAGACTGCTTTCCCAGAAAACAGATGGGATGTAATGAGTTTGCATATTTCTGTTCATAAAATGACCCTCAAATAAAGGAGGCTGAACCTTAGAAAAAAATTCCCTGATCAACTTCCTCAATTTTAATATCTCAAATCGTCCAAGGTCAGGCAGTGTATCCTTAGGCTTCTGGATAAAGGTACAAGGCATTTGATATAAATATTCATAGAACAATAGAAAAATACAGCACAATACAGGCCCTTCGGCCCACCATGTCGTGCCGACCTTTAAACCATGCCTAAGACTATCTAACCCCTTCCCCCCACATATCGCTCCATTTTAACTTCCTCCATTCGCTTATCCAGCAATCTCTTGAATTCGGCTAATGTACCTGCCTCCACCACTGCCCAGGCAGCACATTCCATGCACCAACCCACTCTCTGGTAAAAAACCTCCCTCTGATATCTCCCTTGAACTTCCCATCCATTACTTTAAAAGCCATGCCCTCTTGTATTGAGCATTGGTGCCCTGGGAAAGAGGCACTGGCTGTCTACTCTATCTATTCCTCTTAATTTCTTGTATACCTCTAGTTATGTCTTCCCTCATCGTCCTTCTCTCCAATGAGTAAAGCCTTAGCTCTCTTAGTCTCTCCTCATAATCCATACTCTCCAAACCAGGCAGCATCCTGGTAAATCTCCTCTGCACCCTTTCCAATGCTTCCACATCCTTCCTATAATGAGATGAGGCAACCAGAACTGGACACAATACTCCAAGTGTGGTCTAACCAGAGTTTTGTAGAGCTGCATCATTACCTCGCAGCTCTTAAACTCGATCCCATGACTTATGAAAGCTAACATCCCATAAGCTTTCTTAACTACCCTATCCACCTGTGAGGCAACTTTCAGCGATCTGTGGATATGAACTCCCAGATCCCTCTGCTCCTCCACACTACCCAGAATCCTGCCATTAACTTTGTACTCCGCCTTGGAGTTTGTCCTTCCAAAGTATACCACCTTACACTTCTCCAGATTGAATTCCATCTGCCACTTGTCAGCCCAGCTCTGCATCCTATCAACATCCCTCTGCAATCTTCGACAGTCCTCCACACTATCCACAACACCACCGACCTTTGTGTCGTCTGCAAACTTGCTAACCCACCCTTCTACCGCCTCATCCAAGTCATTAATAAATATCACAAAAAGTGGAGGTCCCAGAACCAATCCTTGTGGGACACCACTAGTCACAGCCCTCCAATATGAATGCACTCCCTCCACCACAACCCTCTGCTTTCTACACGCAAGCCAATTCTGAATCCACACGGCCAAGCCTCCCTGGATCCCACGTCCTCTGTCTTTCTGAAGAAGCCTACCATGTGGACCCTTGTCAAATGCCTTACTAAAATCCATGTAGACCACATCTACTGCATGACCCTCGTCAATCTGCCTGGTCACCTCCTCAAAGAATCCTATCAGGCTTCAAATCAAAATCAATTTTTCCAGCATAAATCCTTAATGAAGTGGAACATGTAACTGATGTTAACTAGCTGAGGCAAAGGGTGTTGATGATTAAACAAAACTCAGACTTTATTTAATAAGATTTAAAAAAACCTTCAGATTTCATTTGAAATTTAAGAACCTTGAAAACCTACACCGAAGGAGTGCAACTGTGAGACTGCACGAACTACTGGCAGCAAGGAGAAGCAGTCAGGAAGCAATTAATATGAAAGCCTTCAGAAGATACAAAAGATCAGGTGAGTTCACTATTTTATGCAGTTGGGCAACCTACATGTAGTCTGGATGGTGAATGCTATGCAAACTTCATCAGTATCACACAAGTAAAGATTGAACGATTACCCCTACTTAATCCACCCACATCAGCACCACTACCACCCATATGCACATCTTCCATCACTTCTCCACACAAAAAGAAAATCACACCCACTTCCAGATTAAGGTGCATCACCCCAGCAAAATATCCTGATTGCATACTCATCAATTCTGCACCTTCACATACAAGAGTCCCCAGTTGAGCCACTAGTGCAGTTCTCTTCAGCACACGTACCCACACAACATCCCACCTGTCAACACCCTGCATCCCCATGCACCTTCCCCCTTGCACCACAAGTACCCCCATCTGCACCCATTGCTTTTACACTGACATCTCCCCGACAGTTATGTGGCCTTTCCCCGACTCTCATCCTTTATGTACCACCGTACACCAATTCAGTGTCTGCATATCTACCCCTTCCTGCAATTGCATCCATATGAACACAGAAACATTGAACAATCAAATGCCACTGCCATTATTGTTTACCAAAATCACACAATTTGTTCAAAGGGAATAATTGTACAACTCTAGTTGAAAGCTTGCTGACATCACCATTTTGGCTGAGTTATAACAGTATTTTGAGCTTAGGCCAATCTGCTGTAGTTTATTGTGATTTAAGATCAAAGTGAGGACCATTTTACAGTACCCCAAAGAACATTCTATAAAGTTCTCCATTGATCATCTAATTCAATTAGTTACAGCTGTCTTTAATAATTCTCACTGCCCTGTGCTTCAATCATTTAATTACAATCTATAATGAGCGAATACTCTGCAGGAATTCATTCTTGCTGAAAGCACTCCACAGTCAATTGGTTCTATCCTCAGTTCACCTGGCAACAGACGATGCACAATGAATGTGCCATTAAACTTACAAACTAGCAACTAGCACATTTGAAGATACTTTATGTTAAGGCCATCACTCTCACATGTTTAAGTATGAAGCAATATTTTCTTCTTTACTCCTACTGATACACAATGTGGCATAACATATACAGAGGTGAGTTAAACAGATTGGATTTAACATTAAAAGTAATATTGATTGTTTCTTTTCAAATTTAGTTAGTAACAGTTTGGAATAAATGCAACTAAATTTGCTGTATTCAGGAATATTTAACAGCAACAGGGACTGAGCAGTCAGCTACTATGAAAGTATCTAATTTTCTCAGATCGAAGCAAATTATGCTGTTGCATCAATAAGGCACAGATGTTTTATTTTACTATGCAGCTGTAACCAGTGGCTACGTGGCTTATGACACGCCTTAACAGTAAGCATAGCTTTTGTCAGAAGTCTAATTAAAAGCCAGATTTGTTCCGAACATTGTACAATGATACCTGGTTAAAATTATTCAATGTCTGCAGAGTTTTCTCAAATCTAAATGTAAAATATTTTTGCAGAATGTTGCCAAATTGGTCTAATTCACTTGGCTTTAAAATGGTTATTTTTCCACAGTAGATACCCAAAATATTCCAAGAGATTTAATACCAAGCATAATGTGATTTTTAAAAAAAGCAGGTGAAAGTGAAATTCTTCTCTTCAGGCAGTCTGCTCTGGTTTTCTGAGTTCCAGGTGACTGATGAGGCCACTGAGGTGGCCAATGAGGAACTGCAGACTCTTCCAAAAGTGGCAGGAGGTGCCTGATGGATTGGGCAGCTGAATAGATTGTGAGGTGATATGCTCTTTTTGCCACTTATGCAGGGGTTCTGTGTGCTCCTCTTGCTTGGACTCAAGGTTCTCAATACCACCCTGAATGTACCCTCTCAGAGATGTCACGGGCCAGAGATTTCACAAAGTCAATGGAGATGTTGCATTTCTTCAAAGAGTCTTTAAAACATACTTCAACCTTTTCTGTCTGAATGACGATCTTTCCCCATGAAACATGTTGGAATGCAGTGTTGGTTGTGGCAGTCAGGCATGCAAATGAAGTGACCTTCCCAACTTAGCCAACGGAGTGCAACTCAATATTGGGGATGTTGGCCTGGGAGAGGACACTGATATTAGTTTGCTTATCCTTCCAGTGAAGTTGGAGGATTTTGCAGAGAGAACACTGGTGATATTTTACAGTGCCTTGAAGTGCCTGCTCTATGTACTCCAGATCTAGGAAGTATATAGGGGGACATGGTTTACTGCACAGCAGCAATCCCTGAGTTTTGTGCCAGGCATGAGGTCTTGAACTTCAAACATCCTTTTTGTCAATTGACCAAAGGTTTTGCTGGTACATGGAAGGTTGTGGTCAATATCATCATCATTGTCTGTCTTCGAGATGTAGACAATCCACATTTTCCAGGGTCTTGCTGTGAACTTTCATTGTCAGACGACTGTGGGGTTCAGCAGGAGCTGGTTTGTAGAGGACCGTTGTTGAGTGCAAGGCCATCCCTCTATAACTCGAGCATTTTCTGCTGAGTGCCTCATACTTGGTAGCACCCTTAATAATGTCCAAATGGAACTGGAATTCTGTGCTCCAAGTCAAGATGAATCTTGCAGCTGGGTATTCCCCCAGAAATTGAGTTTGCCAGTTCTTAAAAACAGCAGAGTGGCAGTGGCCTGCCAGTGGTTTTCACCCCATCATTTGTTCCAATTTCCACCTCTGATCATTGGGATTAAGTAAATGATTGAATTTGGAATAAATTTGTTTGGCCTGCCTAAGAAATGGCTGTATCAAAGAATATTTCTATTACCCACTTGGAGAGAGCAATTCTTCCTTTCAGAGCTCATTTTACCTATGAATTACATTCGAGTTAATTTTAGAAGGCATTTTAATTTGACTATTAAAAATTCCATTCAATATAATTTTGTCTAATACAAAAAGAGTCTCCTTAAATACCAGATTGGTATTCATGAGAAAATGGAGACAATTATGTTTATAAAACTGGATTTGTGGGCAGGTTAAAAACAACAGTTTGACTTCACGGGCCACGTGCATGCTGCACCATACAAATAAAATGCTGCCAGAAATACACACAGGCTTTGGTTGCCAATTCAAGAGCTGAATTTGTCAACAGAGATACACAACTACTGGCAACTTTAATATGAGGAAAGAGGAACAAGGAAAAAGAGCCACATGTAATTTTGCAGAATGAGTTAATCACTCCAGGTCCAACATTAACTAATATTGACAAATCGAGTTCTTCCTACCCACCTCAGCCAAAACATTGACATTAGATCTCTTTGAAATAAACAGATTTTAACAATACCAAAAATAATTTAGTTTCAACATATCACTTCCCTAAAATGGAAAACAATATTGAAAAGAGAAGCTAGTCAATCTGCACTGGACCATATCTGCCCTATATAGCACCGGTGCTTGAATCAGCCAATCGATCACTGTAGCTTTCTGCAGCTGAAAAGCAATTTACAAATTTTATAATAGTATTGATTTCTGCAATTCTGTTTTATAACTACTGAAGTTCCAATTACACTCTGTTCTACTTTTCAAACCATCAATTCTTGATGGATTGAACAAAGCCTCTGACAATACACCAGTGGAAAACTGAAAATGGGATAAACAGAAATGATTTAGTTTCTCCAAACTGGAGATGACGACACCATCAGCACCAGATGCACTTCTTCCAATATATCATAAGTTACTGATATGATATACTAGAAGAAGTGCATGTGAATTGCTGCTGTGCACACCTTCCTGACTTATTACAATAAACCATTTTGCTCATTGGCTCCATGCTAATTCACAGCAGAGCAATTAGTTCCAATCCCTGTCTCCTTATTCCCCTGTAACCCCCGTGATGCATTCTCTCTCTAGCTCTCGTCCATCAATTCCCCTTTGATGGTTTTTGCCACTTACTTACACTGAGTGCTAATTTACAGTAGCCAATAAACAAGTTGTTGAGATGTGGGAGGAAACTGGAGCACCCCACAGAAACCCACACAGTCATGTACAGAATGTCAAACTCAATACAGTAAACACCCAAAGTTTGATCAAACAAGGCCCTGGACCTGGGGGGGCAACAGAACTAACTGCTGCACTACAGTGCCAGACTTGTTTGTCCTCAAGGTCAACCCGAGCTTCCTGTTACCTTTGAGTTTAATTCTCTGTTCTACTCCCAGTATGTTCTGTCTGTACTAGCCTTCTACATTGCTCCAGCAATGCCCAATGTAAGATTAAGGAACAGCATCTCATATTTTGTTTAGATACATTGAAGCCTTGGGACTTAACACTGAAGTTAACAATTTCAGACAACCTCTCCATTTTTTTTCTCTCTTTGCACATAGCTGTACCTCTCTTTGCAATTTTAGTCTCTCACTTTTCAGATATTCCTTCTGCTCTCTCCACCCCTCCTTCTGTCTGCAGCTTAACACACTTGTTTTCTCACTTTTCCAGTTGTGTTGACCGAGAGCTTGGGGGCTATTTCTGTCCCCGTGAATACTGAATAACTTACTGAGTGCTCCCACCACTTTTTTGTTTGTTTTGGATTCCCAGCATTTGCACATTTGGTTCCATATCCTTTCTTGGTACTCACCAAGTGAAACATACAAGACCCCGAGGGAGACACAAGAGACTGCAGATGCTGGAATCTGGAGCATCATACAATCTGCTGGAGGAAGTGAGCATCTGTTGGGGGGGGGGGAGGGAAGGGAAGGAATTTTCGATGTCTTGGGTCAAAACACTACACGAGGGATCTTTACAGGATAATTCCTCTTGTATGAAAGTCTGTAACCAGGGATCACTATTTAAAAATAAAGAATTATTAATTTAATTCAGGTTTCTTTTATTTCTGATAGTCACGAGTCTTTGGAACTCTCTTCCTCCAAGGCAAGTGGAAGTAGATTCTTCTTTGAAACAGACTCTTGATAAGCAAGGGTTGAATGGTTACCAGGAGGGGCTAAGTGATCTACTCCTACACCTAATCTGTATCTTCAGATACAAGAGGTAGCGATGGCTTTGCATTTTGAGGTGGCGGCAGAGTAGGCGAGAGGCAGAATTGATGTCGATGGTGAAGGTTCATCCTGTGATTGGTTTAAGGTGGTTGATGAATGAGGCTTAAAAGATGGTGTTGGTTGAAATCTGGACAGCTCTCTCTTTCATCTGATGAAAGTCCTAATAGCCTTTTCTACCATTTATGCGCATGTATTGTGGGCATTTCATTTTGGGGTTGTCATCTTTGAAGATGGCAATTACTTTCTCAATGTAGAAGAACATCTTCTGTAGCCTTTTCAAAATGAGCTGTTTTTGAGTCATGGTGTGATACAGCACAGAAACAGGTCCTTCTGCTCACCATGTCCTTGTTCACCATCAGCATCCATTTAGACAAATCCTATTTTATTCTCTCCACACACCCATCAACTCCCCCCAGCGCCTACCACTCACCTAGGGACAATCTACAGTGGCCAATTAGCCTACCAGCCTGCAAATATTTGGGTTGTGGGAGGAAGCCAGAACATCTGGAGGAAACCCACATGGTCACAGGGAGATCGTGCAAACTCCATCCATAGAGAACTGGAAGTCAGGATTGAACCTGGGTTGCCACCAACAGTGGTGGTGGTACCATGTCAGTAGCTTCTTATTCCTCATAATGATCTCTGTTGCTCAAACTCCTGCAGTTCATCATCTATATGCTCCTTGCCATGAGATTCCAATAACTATTCCATATCACCCCGCTCTACTTCAGCAAACTCAGCCTCATTTGCCAGCTTGAAAATCTCCTCTCAGGGAAGGGTGGCACTATGGCACTGCAGGTAGTGCAGTTGCCTCTCAGTGACCCAGATCTGATTCTGACCCCCAGTGCTATCTGTCTGGAGTTTGCATGTCCTCTATGTGCTCTAGTTTCCTCCCACATCCCATTTAAGCAGCATCTGAACAAGCACACTTGAATCGTCAACGGCAGAGTGGGCTGTAGACCAAATGCTGGTAAATAGGATTACTATGGATGGGCATTTAATGGATGGCATGGACATGGTGGGCTGAAGGACCAGTTTCTATGCTTCATGACTCTGTGACACTTTTATATGAAGAACTTTCTAAAATGTGCCTTCTAGTATCTGCGAACTTTCTAAAATATACATAATTTAAGAACCTTCTAGAATTGGTGCAACCTTGCAACTTTGACCTGAAGGCAGAGCCATGTGTGTGGATAGGGCCCAATTCTGGCAAATTAATTCTTTAACTATTATAAAAGATTGTCAAAACCAAAACGCCAAGTGGGGGTAATGCACATTTAAACTGTCCTAAACTTTTGTAGTGGTGCAGCCAATTACACTGATGCAAAAGAATAGTAAGTGAACAAGTCACTGACAACCTTAATATGCAGGTGCAGAAAGCACTTGTTGGCGTTTATTATGAGAGGATCTGAGTTCAAGAGAAAAGATGTCTCACTGCAATTATATAGGGCCTTGAAGAAACTGCACTAGGAGCATAGTTTGGTCTCCTTTCCTAAAAAAAAACACATTTGCCACAGAGAAAGTGCTGTGGAGATTCACAAAACTGGCTCCAGGGATGGCAGGTTTGTCATGGGAGAAATTCAGTAGACCAGCCTGTTTTCTCAAGAGTTTTGAAGAATGAGATCTCATTAAAACTTACAAAATTTTTACAGGGCTCAACAGGCCAGATATAGGTTTCCCCTGGCTAAGGAGTCTAAAACTGGTTGGGGGTGGGGGTGGGGACGGTGGGGGGGGGGCTTCACAGCTCCAGAAAAAGGGCTAAGCCATTCAGCACCAAGATAAGGAGAATTTTTGTCATGGAGAAAGTGGCGAATCTTTGGAATTCTCTGACCTGGAGGCTAATGGAGGCTCAATCATTGAGTTCATTCAAAACAAAAATTGATAAGATTTCTGGATATTAAGGGAAACAAGGGATAGTGCAGGAGTATGGCATTGTGGCAGACATGATTTTGATGAAAAATGAAGCAGGCTTGAAGTTCCTATTTTGATTGCTCTTACAGGATCCTCATATTCTTACCATTGCATCAGGACCAAATCCATCAGCAATCTTTCATCTTCCTTTTCCTCCTGTAGTCTCATGAGAGTGAAGGCATCACAACTAACCCAATAATGTCTTCAACCAAACGTGCAAACAAACCGCATGTCCTCAGGATAATTGTGACTTATTTTCCACAACTACCCTCTTTTATGCAATTTTATACTCTATCCAAATTCAAATTGAGTACAAAAGACACTGCATTGGAAACTTTTGGTCATGCTTGCAGTGCTATAGCCTTTTTCTGTTGGGCCCTACATGTAATCATACCATTTTGGATATGCGTTCTCCTGATTTATTGCCACATCTTTACTCCTCTGAAAGATTCAGTTGGCATAGGCACATGTGGCACTGTATGGTGAGAGAGAACTGCTTCATGCATACCTCACCCAGTTAATCACTGATGAAAGATATGCAAGAACAGAGCATTGGACACTATGACTAGAAAGTCCACTGTAATATGTCCTTTTAAGATGATTTTCTAGCTTTTCCATACTATGAACAAGAGATTTCTGCAAACTAAAGCCCATGGTATTAGGCAGCGAAAAAGAAATCAACAGTGCTTTGGGCCTTTATCATTGGAGGTTCCACTGAAGATGGTTGAAATGCAATCCAATATGTTTGTGCATGACTGCTTACAATTTGACTGGAATGTAACAGTCTCCAACCTACTGTACAGGGAAATTAGAATATTAAATTACTTTTGCTCTGTATAACAACCAGAAGGATATAAATCCTGCAGCTGAGCAATACCTAGCCTAGCTCCTCAAACCCATCTCCACTTCACATTGCAACAACACCTCTATTGTCAGCTCACTTTGTTCCTCGTTACCTAAGCAAGTGCTTTGCCGAATGTTTCCCTCCAAGACACTGCTTCCTGATTCACTGAAGCCAATGAATCAGATACTTTGTAAAAATATGCATTTGTCCCTAGATTCCCCCAAAAGGAACATTAAGTTGATTTTAAAAATCATTTTTCTGACTGCAAATGTCTAAAAATACAAAAACTTTATTAAAATATGGTAGAACTTCAGCAGTTTCAATAAAAAGCACAATGTTAAAATAATAGAAAGAATTATCCCTCCAATACCTTCAAGATAGCTATTCAGATGCAGACCTAAAGGGTTGAACTTACTGACAGCTCCACCTTTTTCATTAACAGTTCAATTAATTTTCTTCTGTTGAAAACAACAACTACTTCATAGATCCAGAGAACTATGCAAAACTGGAGGTCATTCATAGCATCATCTCTATACTGGCCAAAAAGAGGCATTTGGTTTATTTCACGTCCAAACTCTTGGACCATAGTCTTGAAAGTCATGTGTACCAAATGCTCACACAGGATATAATTAAAGACAAGAATTTCTGCTTCCATCACACTTTTGAACAATGGGTTCCTGATCTCCACATCATTCAGAGCAAATTAAAACAAAACACTCAAATCCCCTCTAGTCCTTCTACCTATCTTATGTCCCCTGCTTATTGAACCCTCTGCTAAGGAAACTACGGCCTTCCTGTTCACTCTGTTCAGGCCTCCCATAATATATACAGCTTGATCAAGTCTCCACTCAGTCTCCTTTGCACCAAAAAAAACTCCCATTTAACCAATGACTACATTGACAGGTCTAATATTGTTAAACACCTCAAAACAGCTTAGAGGAGCAGTTTCAAACAACATTTGATGTCATGCTACCTGGGGAAATATGAACAAAAACATGGCCAAAGAGAAAGGTTTTAAGGAGCACCTGAAGAGAGGTCTGAACTGGAGCAGATCATAAACAAGTTGGTATGAGAAAATGGCTGCAAATATAACCGAATGGGAATGAATATAGGAAAGGAAGTTAAGATCTTTGGCAACAGAAGTACCCCAAGAAAAGCAGTTCACATCAGGACTCGAGCAAAATATCTTCTTGGCAGCAACATGTTTTTTTGCAGTTGTTAGCAAATAGAAATTAAACGAGAACCAGCGCATGATGTCAATATTCAACCTAACTTACATAAACTGAACTGACAGCACATCACTGTGGTTCTCATGGGTAAACAAGGTATGAAAGCAATAAGGATGTTGTCCACCAAAGCTAAAAATTCCACCCATTTTTTCAAGCTAGGAGGTACTCAACAGGAACTCTTGCTGTTCGTTCACAAGGTGAGTCAGTGAATAAATGCAACATTTTTAAAATAAATCTGAAACTAATATTGTCCAGAACTTAGCTGACCAAGAAATTATGGTACACCAGCGGAATTAACACTCTTTCTGGGCCGCCAGGATGTGTTGGTTTTGCCAAGTGTCTTGACTTCATGGCTTTGTCAAGAATCGACCTGCTTCGTTATATGTAGGATTGGAAAAAATGCTGACCGCTGGCCGCTGAAGATTAAGACACACAAAGTCTCATAGAAGTTTGTAATGTAAATATTTCCAGATTCATATTTTGAAAGGTGGGCTTGTAACTCACATTTTGAGGACCTCAACTGACACTTCCTTCATCATTTACACGACAAATTAACCTAATCCAAATATGAAATAATCCTCCCAAAAACATATAAACCAAATGGAATTTAGTAGATATCATAATAGTAAAATAATCATTAGAATGTTTTAGCAACAATCAACATTCAAAAACCAAACATCATGAAATGAACTTTTAGCTTTAAAATGTTTTGAGAAATGGTGCTATTTGACCATTGAAAACATTATGACTCAATCATTAACTAATATAACTCATATGATATCTACATTACTTCTCTGCTGACACAAAAGTAGTCAGAACTAAACATGGCAAGCAAAACTACACTACACAAGTTGCTAATAAATTATTCAAATGAAAGAGAGACACTAATATAAGACTCTTATCTTTTTGTTTAAAATCATAAGCAAACTGCTACTTTTAGGCAAAGGTTATATATTTTTCCCACAGCTTTTAAAAGCAAATGCTTTTCAAGTAAATAGCCAGAGAAGCTAACTTGGCCCAATATCCTTGACAAAATATATCAACATGTGGCAGGCAAATTTAATTACAAAGCAGCATGTAGGCAAGTTGTAATGAATTGTCAGATGACATCACCATCTTACCACGGGCCAAAATACCTACCAATGATAAAACATATTATTTTCTTAATCTCTGCAGAGCTTAAAACATTCCATAAAAGTTACTTTGAATATAGTACTTTAGTTTAATCATCTTCAAAAATAGTCCATTGGACACAAAATACAAATTTCAAACATGGATGTTTTGAAAGCATAGGATAGTTCAGATATAAATATTGAATGGAAGCAAATCCTGGAGATTTGGTTTACCTTAAGGGTGGGGTTACCAGGAAAAAGGTTTTACCCTCTCAGGACTTTACAAGTCGTGGATGGATTCCACAATACAACAGAACTGTAAATGATGAATGGAAGCAATGACCTTAGTTTATTTTTTTAAATTAGTATCTTAAATCAGATTTGAGCAGTTACAATGGTAAATGTCGTAATACTAAGAGGCATTATTTCCATTAGCACATCCCAACAACATGCACCTGCCATTACTCCTTACTGCAGGATTCAGCCAGCATTACATTCTACCTCCGAAACTTGTTAAAGGTCGGGCATTTGGAAAACGTTGCTCTGCTTTCCTCCCACCAACCAAAAAATGTCTTGAAATGTTTAGTTTAGAATCAGAACCACTGACTTGCAACAAATGTTAATTTCTAAACAGGCAGCTGCAGTCACTATCAAGAATGAAACTCCTAAGAATTGAAATATGATTTAATCACCAACTTTGAATATTAAAACTGCCTGAAAATTCAATTTTTCTGTGGAAACTTCATCCATGATTTTTTTAAAAAAATAGATTGAAACCGAGAATAAAGTACATATTTTCCCCAATGGAAACTTCAAAAGAAGCTGAAGGAGAATTCTTGGAAATGAAAAGGAAAAAGCCTCATGAAAAAAAGAAGCAGGTTGTTTCAGCATCAGTAGCTTAACACTGTGCAAGTGACCTGACAAAGTGACCATCAAGTTCCACCTCCAAATATTCTTTGCTTCTGGCTGTACTTCATTTCATCTGTTGCAGAAACCTTTTTCCATGCCATTGTCTCATTCATGTTCCCCTTCCTATCTCCTTTCCTTCAAAGATTTCATCTGATCCAAAATTCCGCCATCCATGTCATATCTTATACCAAATCTCATTTAACTATTTTTCTTGTCCTCACTGATTCTGATCCCTCAAACTGTCAAAATTCTCAACCATTCATTTAACTCCTTTCAGGAACTCATCTTTCCCTACCAGGGTAACCACTAGGCTTTATGGTCCACATATTCTCCTTTCCTTCTCAGTCCTCCACCTCTGGCCTCATCACCCAATATTGGCAATGATGCATTCTGTGGCCAGAACCCTGGAATTTGCTTCACCTCCAACTCCTCCACCTACCTTAAAGTCCTGCTATTTAACTAAATGTTTGGACATACCTTCAAATATCCACTTTCCTTTGATTCAGTATATTTTTTTCCCGATTAAACCTCTGTCATACTGCTCAGGGCATCTTCTATATTAAACACAAGTTGATGTTGCCTTGTTCAGTATTCTGTACAAGTTATATCACTAACTGTACAATCCTTTTCCTTGCCCAGCAACCTAGACTGGTTCTCCACTTTCGATTTGAAACCAATATCAACAGGCAAACTAACATACGTTGAAAATCACTTTGTGGCAAGTATGTCTTAAAGGAATTCTATCAACATAAGTAAACTTTATCCTCAAGAAGCTACCTTGATAGATTGCATTAGACTCAGAAGTGAATGACTGCTGCTGGAAATGCATCATAATATAACGGAATTCCAAACAGTGCAAGTGTATTTCAATTCAACTACAGCATATCAAGGCAAAACATAAATGCTTACTTTAATACAGAAAAATCTGAGTTTATTCAACCAAACCATCAGAAAATTAGATCTGAGACATTCAAAACTCGGTTCTCTACATTGGTACGTATGATCAGACAACATTTAGAAGTAACACAAATATAACAGGATGAAAACAAGGCATGCTCTCAGTAATATACAGGTGTGGGTTAGTGTCACGTACTAGCAACAAAAGAAATACACCGAGTCATGTATAAGTGTTAAAAACTATTTTATTAATAACTGCTTATGATAATAAGAAAAATAAAATAAAAATGTTAAAATGTTAGAAGTAAAAATGTTAGATCTTAAACATTAACCCCAAAAACTAAACTTGAAGTGTGTGTGTGGCAAATTCCCAAACTCCAAGTCCAGGAATAGTTCTCAAAGTTCAGTTCAGCAAGCTGTAAGGTGAAACGTGAGCAAAGGCTTCTTCAACAACCACCGTTGACTGAAGAGGAAATGTAGAGAGAAAATAGAGAGTAATTACGAAATCCAAATGTTCCACGATGGAACTCATACGACACCTCAATCACTGATGATCTCCATTCCTTTGTTCCGAAGTATCTGCCACCCCAAAAGGCATTCGAGACGTGGCTGTCCACACAAATACCTGTTTCCTTCTACAGGTTAACGACAAAATGGACTCCACTGGATTATTCCAAAAATCCATACGTGGATTGTAGTGACAGACACAGTTATTGTTTTTCATCCATCGATACAGAGACCAGCAGGCAGGTGTCTCTCTCCCTCTCTCTCTCTCTGACTGACTCACTGCTCCAAAAATGTCATCACGTCCTTATCTCCTGTTGTTGTAATCATGCCACACACACACACACACACAAACACACACACACACTACTGTGCTAGGTCTTAAAGGGATATTCACCAATAGCAACCTAATCTGTAACAGCTAGATACTGGATTCTTCTCAATGATATGGGAGAGGACATGAGGAAGAGAAAAGAAAATCTACAAAGTGATCCAATTGCCTCAAGAAAGTTGGATATCATATGATCAAACGGAGCATTTGCACAGAAAGCATGAATGTGAATTCTGTATTCATTATTGAACTTTGAACTTTATCATATCTCCATAATCAAAATAAAAACATCTTTAGCAATGAGAGAATACAATCATGTCCTACGCACTGTGTGGTTAAAAAAACACATTTTTAATTACAAAATACAGGGCAATTTAGAAGAGGTGTGTTTTTTCATGTTTAATTGCCCAGAGAAAATTAAAAGATGCATCTCTCATCACTGTAATCCAGTAGCATAATAGAAACAAAGAACCACCAAGAACTTGTACTGGGGTACAAATGGGGAACTAGACAAACTTCACATATGCTTTGGGAGCACTGGGATTTCATTTACTGCTTCAAAGTTTAACCTGCAGCAGAAGCCAACAAATCTGTGTTAGTTGTTGAGGGCCAGGGGATGGGGGAAGGATGTTCAGTTTAGAGAAAAGCAAAGTGACATCAAGATCTTTAATGGGAGAAACATTTGTTAATGTAAAATATGATTAAAGAAAGACATAAATCTGTAAGACTGAAATTTGGAAGCTGAATTTTCAGACCAAATCTTAAATGCACAAAAGAAACAAGCGTGTTCATTCGTCACAGTTGGGTATTTAGAGTGGACTCAATCCACTTTACACAAAACTGGTGCCAAGAACTGCATACAATGCAAGTCTCCAACATTCCTCAATTTATATCCAAGGAGATTCTTATGATCTCACACTCAGTTTTGGCCTTGAAAGATATTTCAGTAGTAAAGCTGCCAAAATATTCATAAAGGCATAGCCCCATCTTAACAAAGCTATCAGGTGTCTAATGACAAATTGACCCTCTACTTCTGGGAAAGAGGTGCAAAGAAACTTCTTCAGGATTACACTGGCCCAACAGGGCTTCCTTAGAAATGGAAAATTTGAAACTGAGTCAAACTCTGAAGCAAACAAGAGAAACTAGACTTGTAAGGCTACATCCTTGGTCCCAAGGCATCAGCTGTGACTCTGGTAGCACACTTGTCTGAGTCAAAAGGGTGATGATTCAATCTGCTCTCTGGAAACCATAGCACAAAATTCTAGGCCAATGCTCTAATGCAATACTAATATAGTGTAACACTGTGCATTATACCCCTCAAGAACACCAATAATGTATATTCTCAGAAACTGGTCAGAGCCAAGTGCAGCAATCACCAGATTGAGCCACCCCTACACTGTTCTATCTTGTGTCCAACTCAGAATGGTTAAATGGCCTGTTACTGTCGGTTGCCAACATAAAAACAGATTCATTCTTATTAACTTATTCTCATAAAGGGGCAGAGGTGTGTTCTACCAGCCATGCACGTCCCCCCCATCCTCCTGCGCCAACCACTCCCCCACCCCCCCCCACCCCCCCCCCCCGCAACTCCACCCCATCCCTGTTCTCCCACAACCTCTCAGAGGATTGGAGACACAAGAGACTGCAGATTTTGGAAGTAAAAAACAAACTGCTGGAGGAACTCAGCAGGACGAGTAGCATCTGTGGGGGCAAAGGGATAGTCAATGTCTCAAAACATTGACTATCCCTTTGACTCTATAGATGCCGCTTGACCTGCTGAGTTCTTCCAGTAGCTTGTTTTTTTTATTCTTGGAAGATTGCTGTTATCATCACAGCCAACTGTCACACTAATTCTAGGCAACCAATTGGTCTTTATATCCTGATAGAATTAGACTGGTGAGTACCAACTCCCAGTTTAGGACCAGCCTCGAAACACAGGCTACCAGCATAGGTCACACACACCTGTACATTTTGGACAGCAACCAGCCTAAACCAAGCAACACACAAAACACTGGAGGAACTCAGCAGGTCAGGCAGCATCTATCAAGGGAAATGGACAGTCAACATTTCAAATTGAAACCCTTCATCGTCCTAAATCCTTCACCAACCAGCCTAAACTAACTTTTACCCCGTAAAATAAAAACTGAGTCAGCCAGCTTTGCTGTTTTCCAGTGCACTGTTAACGACCGACAACTAGCCTGACTTTTTAAAGTGGGCCTTAAGAGTTACGTCTTTGACTGCAGAAGGAGGGAGTGACCATTCTTCCATATCAGTTCTGAGTAATCCTGCAAGCAAATTTGTGCATGGATAGATTTGCCCTACTTGAATATGCAGCAAAATGTTAACCTATGCTAAGTCACAAGGTTTCAGCTGGTTAAACCAGAGGAACAGCCCCACATACACCATGGGATCCAGAGTTTCAGAGTTGGCTAATTCAGTTGTTCATTTTGGAGTGTTGTTGGTAGGGAAGCAAGGGAGAAAAAAAACACACTTTTCACTCTAAGTTGCTCAAATAGAAACTCTACTTATGTGAATCTCCCAGCAGCTTTGCTCAGTAAATTCACTACAGGTGAGATAAGCAGCCAAAGAAATATTTGAACAAAACATCAAAAGCATTCTTGACTCATTTAACTTAGAGAATTTGTTGTGATTGATGATTTCACTAAACTTGTTTTAAAGCGACAGGTAATAGATTTTATGAATCATAAAATAAAATCAGATGTAGACATTTGTTTATAACTAGGAAAGCAACACTGATTCAGATTGGAAAGCATAGTTAATTTCCAATGTAGAGCTACTCAATGGTTCTCAATTTTAATTATGTAGTGAAAATAACCTTTTTAAAGAACAGAGTAAACTAAATATTAATATCCATAAAAGTTGCACAGAATTCAAAATATTGTTCCCATAGGATAATTTGTTACTAGGATAAATTGAAGTAAATGATCTTAAAACTTTCAATTGTAGCATTCTTGGAAAAGAGAATGTATCTTCAAAACCTAAGAATTAATGTAATATAATTAGAACGATTTAAAAGACAAGCAATAATCCAAAATTTACTTTAGCTTGAATCCCAATAACCAGCTAAGCTTCACAATTTATTTTTACTTTCACCACGCAAAGCAATTTCCTTCCACTAACACCCCTGCAAAATTCTGCCATACTGACTCACTAAAAATCCATTCAAATAATACTGAATAATTAGCTTCTTGTCACTGTATAAAGTGGCATAGTTCCTGATGGAAAATGACATATGCACACCTAAAACAAATAAAATTCAACTTAAATGGCTAAATAAAAGTTTAATTATAGGATTCTTTTCTTTAGTTTGGCTGGAAGGAAATGCAAATAGAAGACTTCTGAAAACTACTTTAAACCAGAGGATGGTTCCAATGACCATGTTCATTTGCAAGTTTCAGGATCAGAAAATGTGCTACAAATTCTTACTATAAACCATTTGTTCCGACACCTTACAAAACTGAAATTATGGAAAACATTTTCGGTTTTAATCCTTGTCAGAAGGGCTTGATAGCAATAATCTATGATCTAATTATGAAAATTCGTTCTGAACCACTGGACAAAATTAAGAATGGGAAAGCGAACTCCAGACATCTATACCTACAGAGACTTGGAAGAAAATTCTTCATTTAGTTAATACATCTTCAATGTGTGCCAGACATTCTTTGATACAGTTTAAGGTAGTTCACAGGACCCATATGTCAAAAGATGAGCTAGCTCGTTTTTATCAACATATAAATCCTATATGTGACAGATGTAAATCAAATGTGGCTTCTTTGACACATATGTTTTGGTCCTGTCCTCTTTTGGAAAAATATTGGAAAGATATTTTTAGCATTATTTCAAATGTATTGAAGGTTGATTTACAACCTCATCCTATCACTGCAATTTTTGGACTACCAAGGATCGAGTCTGGCCATCTATCTGTCTCCACTAACCGTATGATTGCCTTTGTTACCTTAATGGCCAAACGATCCATTTTGCTTAAATGGAAGGATCCAATACCCCCTATTACTTTTCAATGGTTCTCTCAAACTATATCATGTTTAAACTTGGAAAAAATTCGGAATGGTACTGTTGATCCTTCACTTAGATTTGAGGAAGTTTGGAGTCCATTTATTCAATATTTTCACATGACATAGATCCCCTTGTAATAACCTTTCAACTTAGAGGAATGGAGTTGACGACATAATATTGCTCTGTTTCTACTAGAAATTTTAGTCCAGTTTTTTTTTCTGTTTGTTTTTTGTAAATTTTTTTTTCCTTAGCTTAGTTTGGTTTGATATACTGTTTATAAATTTTCTTATTGTTTTGGGGTTTTTTTTTCTTTCTTTTATATTTTATAATAAATCTTTTTCTTTCCTTTCTTTTATATTATATTCATTCACTAAGAGATCGTTGGATCTACAGATTTTTTTATATACTTTATTGTTTTTTATGATTATCCATGCCATGATTGTTCTCCTGATCTTTGTATTACATGTACAAACATTGATGTTTTATATTAATCTGTATTAATTTGAAAACTAATAAAAAGATTGAAAAAGAAAGAACCATTTGTGATAATGAATTCTAAAATGGTTGAATGCAATACTTTATAATATTTGCCAAATAACAGGTGAAATGTTGTATATTTTAAATAATATAACACACATATCTCAGAACCACTTCATCAGGAAAACAAGTTCATCAGTGAGTAGAAATGTTTTATTAAACCTCTGCTAATTTATTTTTCAGATGTGATGCTGAGTGTAATATCATTAAATTATTTTATCTATAGCATTCTTATTGATCATAAACAGGGTATGAAATGTATACAAACTAAAAATAATAAGAATAGATTATGTACGTTTCTGTCCAATTATATGTAAACTGATTTCCTTATTTTTAAAAGCAACAATATTGCCCTCAATTCTCAGTTAAAATCCCTTACAATACCATTAATTCTACTGCAATACAAGTCAAAGTCAAGAAAGAAATACAAAAATGATGATTAGATTATAAGAATGCTTACTAATCAGTCCAGTCCAAAAAAACAACTCAGAACAGCATATAATTATAGTAACGTATCCTGGCCGTGGTATTATTTCACAGAAAATGATCAATGTCAGAGAAGCAGGAGGCCATTTGAACTGTTGTACCTCTTAAAAGCACTATCCAGTTAATCCTCTGACTTTTGTTTAAACTGCAAAACTTTCCCCTTCAAACACATCTTTAATTCTCACATTTAACAGTCTTTCCAAGTTTACTAATTGATCTCCTTTGACATTACATGTGGTAAGCCACTGTATATGGCAGACAGTAGAACATGGTCTATTTCACATCTTTGATGGCAACTTCTGTTTCTCTATTCTCTGTTAAAACTGATTTTGCATCTTTTGCCATCCTGCTGCTTTTATGTCCTTTGCTTCCAGGTGGGTTTGTGTTTTGGTGCAGAAATGGTAAAGAGCCACTGACAGCTGCTGGCTATACTTGGGAGGTGCGGGGAAAGTTGATCATAGTAACTTCCTTCCAAGTCCCCCTGCCATGACGTGGCCTTGCATCAGCTTACTACACTTATTTTCTACCCAATGCAGTGCACCCAGTCATCTCCTTTTTCTACTTTCATTCATCTCAGATTGAATGCTATTTTTCCACATCCAGGTTTTATCTGCTTTCAAAAATAACCTACATAAATAAATCAGTTTATATTGAAGATCAAAAAAACTCTCCTGAAGATACTTGAGAGTAGAACTGCAGTTTCAAAGGTGTGGGTGGTTACTACTACTTTGAATGCAACCAACTACTTACAAAATGTATTTTTGTTTTTGAAAGGTCCCATTAAATTAAATGTTATTTCTCTCCTCCTTTCCATCTCAAGTTAAGCTTCTCTATCTCCATTGTTTAGTAAAACTTGTGAAAGATTATACAGCATAAAGGTGCAACCAATATAAAACAAGAACACATTTTCTAATCTCTCACACTCAAAAAAATAAACTCTTTCTATAACATCTGAAGTCATTCACTAGGTTTTCGAGGTTTGTTTTTAAAATAAAACTATTAGCAGAAGGTCCTGGGAAGTAAAACAAAACCATCCAAAACCATAGTTTACTGATGCATCCTAGAAAATTAAACACGCACTATATTCTCAAACTGAAGAAGCGAATTCATCTCAGAGCCATCATCCTTTACAGAAGTATATCCATTCCAAATCTTTTAAGTATCAGCATCTCAAAAAGTTTCAAAAGATAAAATAGTTAATGTGGTCACAGTATTTGTAAATATGTAATTTGTAAATAAAATTTTCAACCTGCATTTTATAGATTATTTTTAATTATTAAGGAATTGATATGGTACTGTAAATAACTCTGACAGAAGTGAGTGAATTTTAAGATAGTGTGCTCCACATATTCTGTAACATCTGCAAAAAGGAAAATCCTTAACTGCACTGCCTACAAAAACAAATTACCAACATTAATTTTCCTTGGAAAAGATGCCTATGCATTGGATTATATGTAAAAGATGAAATCAATATTTACTAATATCATATGCTAGTTTTAGTATTGGAGACACAAGAGATGCTGAAATCTGGAGCAACAAAATCTGCTGAAAGAATTCAGCAGGTTGAGCAGCATCTGTAGGGGGAAAAGAACTGTTTACGTTTCAGGTCGAAATCCTGCATCAGGAATCAGAGAGAGGAGGAAAACTTCTTCAAAGTGGGAGTCCTGTTGCAGGGTTTTGACCTGAAATATCGACAGTTCTTCCCTCCTCCCCCACAGATGCTGCTTCACCCACTGAGTTCCTCTAGCAGATTATTTGTTGCTCTAGGTCTAGGATTATCACTTATCAGTCGACATATTGCACATGCTGTACATCCATACTTTTGGTACCACTGAAGCTGACCATTCCAAAAAAACTCTTGGTCAGCTGCCCTAGTTCCACTCTCCATAAAATTGAGGTCCAAAGCTCTGCTGCCCTAATTAATACCATTCCCTATCCTAACAATCACCTTTATCTCAGGAAGTCCATCAGCATTGAGGATGTCTTCCAGTTCTGAGGTGAACTTATGAGACCAATGTGGAATATGCAGACAATACTGTAGATGGGGCAGGAGGTGCCTGACTGAGTGGATGAGTACGTAGTTTGAGAGGTCAGGCTTGTGTCTGCTCCTAATACATGGACTTGAGTCTCAGTGCCATTCTGAGTGCTCCTTCTGTACTTCAAACAGCCATACGAGAAGTATTCCAAAAGAGTCAATGGGGATGTTGCACACCTTCAAGTAGGATTTGGCATAACCCTGGATCTTATCCTCTGTCTGCCTGGTAATCTCTGCACATGGCAGAGCAAAGAACAGTGGGTCTGCTACGGGAGTCTGGTTTCAGGCATGCTGACTTATGATGGCTCCTGGATAAGTACAGATGAATTTTAAAGTTTTCATCTTTGTTTTCAAATCCTTCCATGGTCTTGCCCTCTCTATTCCAGTAACCTTTTCTCGTCTATAACCTTCAGGATATCTGCACTCCTCTAATTCTGGCCTCTATTGATTGTGCCAGAAATTAATCAATCCATCATAGAGGGCCATTTCTTTTGTTATCAAGGCCCTAAACCGTGCGATTTCCTTCCTAAACCTTTTGTTCCAGAAAAAAAATGCTGCTTAAAAACTAATACTCTGACTAAGCTTTTGGTCATCTGCACCAACATATGGATCACAATCATATTTTGTTCAATTTCATTCCTGTAAGCAACTTGGGATATTTTGTAACATTAAATGCAAATTGTTGTCATAAATATTTGGTTGTAATGCTAAGACATTGTTTGTATAATTAAGAGCAACACACCAAGCAATAAACACAGTCAGGATGGAATTTTAAAATTGTATATCACTGCCTCACTCTGCTCCACATATTAAGCAATTATGGATCGTGTGCCAATCCTACAACCTTATTCTCTCCTGCCACCTTGTGGATGTAATACTAACAAAAAAAAGTAAAAAATTACTTATGAACAAAACCTATCTTTGGTTTGTTCCTCTTCTTCCCGTTCTTCCGCACTACCTGTCATTCACACTTGCCATTCAGCTCTTAGGCACTCAGTTCTTGCTTACCTAAGTACCATATTACCTGAACAGTGAAATATTGCAGAGCTCTGAGATGCAGGACATGGAACATAGAACAGTACAGCACAGGAAGAGCCCATGACGTTGTGCCAAGCTAATTAAATGCCTAACTAAACTAGTCCCTTCTGCCTACACAAGGTCCATATCCCTCCATTCTCTGCATATTCATGTGCCTATCTAAGAGCCTCTTAAACACCTCAATCATATTTGCCTCCACTACCACCCTTGGCAGTGGATTCCAAGCACCTACCACTCTCCGTGTAAGAAAACTTACCCTGTACATCTCCTTTGAACCTACCCCTCTCACCTTAAGTGCATGCCCTCCAGCATTAGACATTTCGACCCTGGGAAAAAGATACCAGCTGTCCACATTATGCCTCTCACAATCTTATAAAACTTCTATCAGGTCTCCCCTCAGCCTCTGCCACTGCAGAGAAAACAACCCAAGTTTGTCTAACTTCTCCTTATAGCACATGCCCTCTAATCCGGGCAGCATCCTGGTAAACCTACTCTACACCCTCTTCAAAGCCCCCACATCCTTCCTATAATGGGGCAACCAGAGCTGAATGCAATACTCCAGATGCAGCCTAACTAGAGTTTTATAAAACTGCAGCATAACTTCCTGACCCTTGAACTCGGTGCCTTGACTAATAAAGACAAGCATGCCTATGCCTTCCTTACCACACTATCAACTTGAACCCCGAGATCCCTCTGTACATCAATGCTGTTGAGGGTCCTGCCATTAACTGTGTACTGTCCCTTTACATTTGATTTCTCAAAGTGCAACAACTCACACTTGGACGGATTAAACTCCATCTGCCATTTCTCCGTCCATATCTGCAACTGATCTATATCCCTCTGTATCCTTTGGCAATTTTCTACATTATCCACAATGCCACCAATCTTTGTATTGTCTGCAAAATTACTAACCCACCCATCCACATTTTCATCCAAGTTACTTATTTTTTTATCACAAACAGCAAAGGTCGCCGTATGGATCCCTGCAGAATACCACTGGTCATGGACCTCCAGTCAGTCCCATCAACCACTACCCTCTGTCTTCTATGGGCAAGCCAGTTCTGAATCCAAAGCACCAAATCACCATGGATCCCATGCATCTCAATCTTCTGGATAAGCCTGCTATATGGGACATCATCAAAACGCCTTACTAAAATCCATGTAGATAACATCCAGAATTCTACTCTCAATCATCTTCGTCACCGCCTCGAAAAATTCAATTGTTAGTAAGACATGACCTGCCCTGCACAAAGCCATGCTAACTGTCCCTAATTAAGTCATAGTTATCCAAATGCTCATAAATCCTATCCCTAAGGATCCTCTCCAATAGCTTCCTTACCACTGATGCGAGACTCGCCAGTCTATAGTTTCCAGGATTATCCCTATTTTCCTTGTTAAGCAATGCAACATGAGCTGTGAACTCGCCATTCCTCCAGGACCTCGCCAGAGGAAACAGGGTATCCTAGTGCACCATTTGCAAAAGATTAGGATACAGGTACCACGAGTAATTAGAATTACTAACAGAATATTATTTATTGCAAGAGAAATTAATACTAGATTTAAAAAGTAGGGAAGTTATATGGAGCTTTGACTACACAAAGTCCCATGATTTCACCTCCCCTGTCCTACCTGAAGCATATGGAGGCAGCAGCTAATTTTGATGAGAGCACATCATCCTGGAACAATAATAGTTCCTCTCTCTATAGATGCTCATTGACTTGAGCATTCCCAGCAATTTTTATTTTTACCTCCAGGACTTAAGATTCTGCTATTTCAATGTCTTCAAAAGCCATGCCCATACATAATGCCACATTACAAATGGGATTATTTAATTGGGTGTAAATTGTTTTGAGATACCCTGAAGTTGTGAAAGGTGCTATATACATGCAAGTTTTTCTTTCTGGTTTGTGCAGTCTCATTACATGCATTATGTTAGGACAGAAATCACTTTCTCCCAGTACCCATGAGCTGAATTCCAATTGTCTTCTGGACATCCAACTCTGACAGCATTAGATACTGAATTTAAGTGGCCTGATCTTCCTCCTATGTTTAGCTGCTCAGCTGCGAGATTTCAGTATGTAGCACCCATTTTAATCTGCTCACATCCAGTACTGATTCTGGTTCCCATGCTGTTAAGTGGTCTTTAATTTGCTGCTTTTCACCACCCTGCTTATTCATCCTCCATTACAGGGATAATAATCAACTGAAGAAGCTACCACATCTGCCAATTCTTCTGTGATAATTTGTGATCCAAATTATTTCTCAGAACAGCACCCTCAAAGTCACATAACGGTCCCCGTGCCCCCGCAACCCGGTTCCAACTGCCATTCACTTCTCCCCTAATGGTTCCTATTCTCACCTCCTTTACTTGTCCAAATCCAGCACTGGTAGCACTTTGTATTCCTGCTCACCTCCCTCCAGCAGCTGTCTCCTATCGTCACACTCCCCTTCCACCACCTTGCTCCATCTGTTGTTTTTGTTTCCTCTCTCTATCTGCCTCCACCTATCATTCACCTGCCACAGTCTTCCAACTCCACCCCCGCTCACCTCCCCTACCTGGCACCACCTTCCTGTCACCTTACATCTTTCCTCAGTCTCCCAATCACCTCAGAATCCTTTCTTGCCACTCTCCCTCTCCTCTCTACGCTGGCCACCTCACATCTCCACTCTCAGTCCTGATGCAGGGCTTCAACCTGGAATGTCCACAATTTCTTTCTTCCCACAGATGCTGCAAAACCTGCTGAGTTCCTCCAGCATATTGTTTGTTGCTCCAGATTCCAGCATCTGCAGTCTCTTGCCTCCAAGTCACATAATTTCCCTTATTTCATTCATAAAATTTTGCTGTTTGCCCATAAAATTTTCCTCTTTTGCACTATTTATTTTTGTAACTTATGGTAATTTTTACATCTTTATTCTTGCACTGTACTGCTCCCGCAAAACAACAAATTTCACAACATATGTCAGTGTCAATAAACCTAATTCTGATTCCTAACTGCCCTTCAGGTGGGTGGCTTTCTAAGATATTTGTAAGGAAGTTTAGAGTTAACTAACTGTACTGCAAGTCTAGTCTTACTGGACTGCCCAAGGACAACAGATCTCCTTTCCTTAAGGACATTTGTGAACCAGTTGTGCTTCATGACAATTTTGTACTTTCAAGGTCATCATTACTAACACAACCCAGGAGCAGCAAAGTGGTACAGTTAGTAGAGTTGCTGCCTCAGAGCTCCAGTAGAATAGATTCAATCCTGACATCAGATCCCGTCAGTGTGCATGTTTTCCCCAAAGACCACATGGGTGTCCTCTGGATGCTCCTTGGTTTCCTCCCACATCCCAATACGCAAGTTAGTAGGTTAACTGGCCACTGTAAATTGCCCCTTGTGTGTAGATTAGTGGTAGAATCTGGGAAAAGTTGATGAAAACACAAGAATAAAATGGAATCAGCCTCGGATTAGGGTAGAACGTGTGATTGATTGGTAGCATGGACTCAAGTGGGCTAAAGTCCTGTTTGCCTGTTGTTTATGATCTCCAGATTGAGAACCTTGTCATAACTGATTCTAAACATCAGCTGCTTTGATGAATTTATCCCACTACAGCATCTCAAGACTTCAACACTGGGCTGTTTCATCTCCTCAGTGTCCAATGTTTATGACTATGACAGGTGTCCAAGTACCAGAACACCTACATAACCCTAATCCTTCATGTCCTTCTATCTGAAGATATGGGAGTTTTCCACTTTTTGTTCATAATCCTTTCTTCTCTTCTCCTCTTTTCATCACCTATCTAGACCAGCTTTCATTTGCCATAATCTTTATCCCAGATCATCCCTACTCCTTCACTTTTCCTTGAACTATTTCAGGCTTGAGTAATCATAAAGCTACCTTTTGCCTTCCTTGGACATCTGCAAGGGATGTAATTAGAACCTATCAGTTCCCTATGATTAGCAGTTATAGTTCCTCATTCTTTGACCATCTTGCTCAATGTGCCTGCTGTGGGTTCATCTCATCACATTCCTTTCCAGTCTGGGCACACTAAAGTCTCAGTCAGTCAATGGATCATCAGTCACTCACTGTACTTCTCAGAATGCACTAGCCATGGCTTTCCATCTACAACCACACTCCGGATAGTTCTGACTTTTAAGGCTGACTGAAATTTAGCTGATATGTGGTTACTTCTTATGGTCTTTCTGCTAGTTATATTCTCCAACCCCTTACCCTGTCTAAGCCACAATATAATCAGTGATTACAGCTACTTTAAGTTATACCTTGATTTTTTTTCCTAATACTCTGCTATCTTCATTCGTCAAACACATCATTCTGTTTCATCATCATTGCCCAAAGCATGGTCACAGTGACAATATAACCAAAACTGCTGGAAATACTCAGCAGGTCAGGAACCAACTATGGAAGGAGAAATATTAACTCCATAGGAACTCAAGAGACTGCGGATGCTGGAATCTGGAGCAAAAACTAACTGCTGTAGCAACTTAGCAGGTCAGGCAGCATCTGCGGAAGGAAATGAACAGTCGACGTTTCGGGTCGAGACCCTTCATCTGGACTGGTCTCGTTTCCCTCCACAGAAGCTGTCTTACCCGCTGAGTTCCTCCAGCAGTTTGGTTTTTAAACTCCATATATGTTGTACAAGCTGTTGAGTACTTCCAACTGTGTATTTTCAGAGTGACAACAACTTAAGTATTTTGCTTTTGGATCACAACTTACAATTGTTATTTAGTTACATGACTATCATCCATCCTTAGGCACAAAGTAAATGAAATTGAAATTCAAATGCTTTAACCAAATAATGTCAATATTAAGTTTACCTCACTTAAAATGCAACCAATCAAGGGCAAAAGAAAAAAAAATACACATTTGGTCAACAGAACTGATAGTTTTTTTTCATGTTATATTAAACTTGCCAATAATTTGCATGTACTCTTAAAAAAAACAAACAATTGCTGTAACATTCAATTCACATTTTGAAAATGTTTTGAATTTAGACTAGACAGTGAGTGTAAGATTTCAACAAGATTTTATTTCAGAAGTCATATCAAATAGAAACAAACACACAGATGTGTTGGGTCAGAGATCAACTCTGTCACTCTATTTAAATTTTCAATTCAAGAATAAATCCATTTACAAACATTTAATGTTCAGCAGCACTGGGTTGCCCTTTACAGTGGAAGAAACACTTTGGATTTGGCAACAATGAAAACAAGAGTACAATAATTCACTTGCTCTTCTTCCAATCTAGTGCACTGCATATAACATTCACATTGCGGTCTCCCCTACATTGGAGAAACCAGAGATTGGGTGATCGCTTTGTGAAGCACGAGTTCAGTCTGCAGAGGTGAGCCTGTTGCCTGCCACCTGCCACCTTAACTCTTCATTCCACTCCCACTCCGTCCTATTGATCTGTGGCCTCATGCGATGTTACAAGGAGGCCCAACACAAGCTTGAGGAACAACACCTCATCTTGTGCCTATACTGAATTGTATAACTTCAGGTAACTGGACTCCTCAGTTGTCTATCTGTGATATTAGTTCAGCTTGTTTGTTTTATTTTCCTTTTATTCCCCCCTGGGAGCGGAGGACATGCCCAGCCTGGCATTTCACAACTCCAGAATTCTTTTTGTCTATCTGCTCACTCTCTAACTGCTCCCATTACAGCACCAGCGACCCAGGTTCAATTCCCACCACTGTGTAAGGAGTTCGTACGCTCTCCCAGTGTGTCTGCGTGGGCTTCCTTTGGGTGCTCCGGTTTCCTCCCACATTCCAAAGACATACAGGCTAGGAGTTGTGGGCATGCTATGTTGGCGCTGGAAGAGTGGCGACACTTGTGGGCTGCCCCCAGCACATTCTCAGTAATGCAAACGATGCATTTCACTGTGTTTCTATGTACATGTGACTAATAAATAAATTTTAAATATCTTAAAATATCAATTACTGACTGAATAACCCTGTTTACAGGTTATCCACATGATCACCCCAGGTTTACCCTATCAGAGACATCTCCCCTCCCTGCAGCTTAAAATGCTTCTCTTCCTACCTTCCTCATTCTGAGGGTCTTCCTCTTCCACCTGAAGCATTAACTCTTTTTTCCCCTTCCCAGACATGCCCTGACCTGCTTTTATTTTAATTTCCAGCATGTGCAGCTTTTTTTTTTGATTTTCATTGACCCTTTCCCATCTCTGCAGCCTTCTCTAATATGATCGCTACACTCCTCCATTTCTGACCTCTTCTGCATTCCTGATTTTAATCGCTCTACCACTGGCAGCCATGTTTTCAGCTACCTGGAACCCAAGTTCCCAAACTGCCTCCATAAACTACAATTACCACTACACATGCTTTGCCTGGGCTTTTGGTTAACACCTTGTGGCTTGGTGTTAAATTTAGTTTAATAACATTAAATTGAAACACCTTGGATCATTTAATCACCTTTCAGTGTGGTATATAAATGCAAGTTAGTGGTTTTTGAATAACTCAATTTTTTTCCAGAATGAGAAAAAAATTAAGGTGTTAACTGGAACAAGGGGCTGGGAAACTTGAAGAGAGTGACAGCTGAATTATACATTCCATTAGGATATAGTTGGGGGTTGGTGAAGTGGGGTTGTAGGGATTTTACATTTTGATGGAACACAGATCATTTGTGAATACACTGACAAATTTGAGCCCCAAGATATGCATATAGTTCAGCAGAATAGGCGGGAATAAAATGCAACAAACATAATGATGTTCAGGAAATGAAAATAAGCCACCTGGTTAATGAACAGGATGTGAGGTGTAAGGCTCAGTATAATGTGATTAACCAACGTTCCACCACAGACGGATGCAAATGGAGATAAACAAAGAGAAACTCCTAGGTTACATGGATTCTGCATTGAAGGAACGAAAGGCCAGAATGGGTTTGACTATCAGACCACTTTTGTACAAGATCCAAGACCCCAGACCCCATTTGGCTAATTCCATTTGATTCCAGAGAAGCAATTCATGTCTCAAAAATCATTTTCTAGAGTGACCTGGAAACAGCTGCAATTGGCATTGTAGAAAATGTGTTGTGGAAGGGAAATTGCAAGAGATCAGTACGTTATCTGATCTTTGAGCAAAATATGCCAATAAGTATTATTTTAAAGTGATCCCTGACTAATAACCATCTGTGGATTCTTCCATTTGTTTCCTATCCAGAATGTAAAATTCCTTTGTAATTCTTTCAGAAAAAGCCTTGAAATATACAACAGGTCCCTCAGCATCTGTAAAGAGAAGAGACACATTTAAGATTTAAAATATTACGTCCTCTCTCCTTATAGATGCTGCCAAACCTGCTGTGCAGAGATCTCAAGGTCCAAAGTAAAAACAAAAATTGTTGTTTTCAACTTTGTTTCATAGGCAGTTTTTTTTGAAAATAAACATAAACTAAGTTGCAAACATCAAAGTCCACCAAACAAAAGTTGGTGTAAGACCATAGAAAGCTTCATGATTAAAGAAGCCTACAAATGTCAAACTCCAGAGCAGTTTACTTCAAGCACAGTTTGTTTATAAAACGTAGTATCAAATTAAGCTATAGAAAACTCCATAAAACAGGCATCAGTTAAGATTCTACAGCACAGAGTCACAGGTCTGCCTTGGTTCAATAATAGTAGATTCACAGTCAGGAGAACAGCTTAGGATTTGTATAGCACCTTTGATGCATAAAATGCCACAGACAACTGGGGGCACAGCTAATTTGGAACTAAGGAACTAACTTGGAAAACGAAAAAGGAAATCAGGAATTGGGGGGAGAGGAGAGGGGGGGAGAGGGAGAGGGGGGGAGAGAGGGAGAGGGGGGAGAGGGGGGAGGGAGGGGGGGAGAGGGGGGAGGGGGGAGGAGAGGGGAGGGAGGGGAGGAGAGGGGGAGGGGGGGAGGGAGAGGGGGGAGGGGGGAGGGAGAGGGGGGAGGGAGAGGGGGGGGGGGGGAGGGGGGGAGGAGAGGGGGGGAGGGGGGGAGGGAGGGGGGGAGGGGGGGAGGGAGAGGGGGGGAGGGGGGGAGGGAGAGGGGGGGGAGGGGGGAGGGAGAGGGGGGGAGGGAGGGGGGGGAGGGAGGGGGGGAGGGAGAGGGGAGAGGGGGGAGGGAGGAGGGGGAGGGAGAGGGGGGGAGGGGGGGAGGGAGAGGGGGAGGGGGGAGAGGGGGGAGGGGGGAGAGGGGGGGAGGGGAGGAGGGAGGGGGAGGGGGGGGAGGAGGGAGGGGGAGGAGGGGGGAGGGGGGAGGAGGGGGAGGAGGGGGGGAGGAGGGGGGGAGGGGGGAGGGGGAGGAGGGGGGAGGGGGGAGGGGGAGGAGGGGGGAGGAGGGGGAGGAGGGGGGAGGGGGGAGGAGGGGGGAGGGAGGAGGGAGAGAGGGGGGGAGGAATCAATCCGAGGAAGGGAGTGAGGGGAACTGTTGATGCACAAATTCAGCCATGAGATGAGGAACTGCATGGCCCTCCCCACATAGACAGAAGAGGGATGTAAAGAAATGTAATGAATGGGAAGCCAACAAATGGCGATGTTACGGAGGTAAATGTTCAGACAGACGTGCGGAGGCGGCTCCCCGGCTGCCAACCGGCCTCCCCCCGCACGGGGCCCGGCTCTCGGGCGGCTGCCCGCGGATGCTAAATCCGAGCATAGAAAAAGATGCGAAATACACGAATCGGCCCGGTGGAAACGAATATCGCGGCAACGCTCTCCGCTGATTCACCGGCGCCGGCGCCACCCTCACTCCTCACTCCCCACTCACCTCGTTGTTAACGTTCATCGGCCCTCCAGGCGCCGCCATGTTGCTCCGACAACCCCCCTCGATGGCAACCCGATGCAGTCAAACTAAACCGCTCGCCTTCCGCGCTTCCCGTAAAGTCAAAATCAGGTTCAGAACAAGGAGAGAGGGATGCTTTAAAGCAAAGAAATAATCGTTTAAAATCGTTTCATTCTTTATGTTTAGAATTAGAGAAAAGATAGGATGAAAATACATGCTGCATTTTTTCCATTTTACTCGGGATTACTCTCCTAAAGCTCGTCATCTCATGGATATAAACTGAGGAGAGAATATTATGTGCAATGGATTAGGCAGAACCCGTCCCTTGCAAAGTATCAGTCTGTCAGTTCGGTTTGACAGCAAAGTTGCGCTTTCGTCCAGTTTTTTTTCTGATATCAGTCTTCATTTGTACTCAATTTCACGATACAGAATGACATAGCACAGAAGAAATAAAAACTGGAACAAAAAACAACCTCTGGAAGGACTCAGCGGGTCATGCAGAATCTGTGGAAGCAAAGGGATGATCGACGTTTCGGGTCGAGACCCTGCATCAAGTTTCAAGTTTATTGTCATGGGCATACATACCCAGGATATAAATGCCATTAAAATTAACTTTTTGCAGTACTGGCACAGTGCATTACAAACATGACAACATAAATTACATAAACTTAAATTGACATAAATTATACATGGCAGAATAAACAAAACTAAATATAACAACATTAGTGCAAGTTAAGGGAAATATAGCCCGAGGAGAAAATGGGGGTTTTCAGGTCAATTTCAATAACCTAATGGCAGAGGGGAAGAAGCTGTTGTTGAACCTTGAGGTGTGGGTCTTCAGGCTCCTGTACTTCCTCTGTAATGGCAGCAATGAGAAGAGGGCACGGCCCAGATGCTGGGGGTCCTTAATGATGGATGTCACCTTCCTGAGATATCACCTCTTGCAGATGTCCTCGATGATGGAAGCTGTACCCGTGATGAAACTGGCTGAGTCCACCACTCTCTGTAGCCTCTTGCATTTCTGTGCATTGGAGTTTCCATACTCCATCAGGACGGAGTACAGGAAGGAGATAGAGAGCTTAGTGACATGGTGTCATGACAACAACCTTTCCCTCAATGGCAGCAAAACAAAAGAGCTGGTCATTGATTTCAGGAAAGGGAGCAGTGTACATGCACCTGTCTACATCAACAGTGCGGAGATCAAGAACATTGAGAGCTTCAAGTTCCTAGGAGTGTCCTGGTCCAACCACATAGACACCACGGCCAAGAAAGCTCACCAACACCTCTACTTCCTCAGGAGGCTAAAGAAATTTAGCATGTCCCCTTTGACACTCACCAACTTTTATCGATGCACCATAGAAAGTATCCTATCTGGATGCATCATGGCTTGGTACGGCAACTGCTCTGCCCAGGACTGCGAGAAACTGCAGAGAGTTGCGGACACAGCCCAGCGCGTCATGGAAACCAGCCTCCCCTCCATGGACTCTGTCTATACCTCTCATTGCCTTGGTGAAGCAGCCAGCATAATCAAAGATCCCACCCACCCAGGTCATTCTCTCCTCTCCTCTCCCATCAGGGAGAAGATACAGGAGCCTGAGGGCACATCTCACCAGCCTCAAGGACAGCTTCTATCCCACTGTGATAAGACTATTGAACGGTTCCCTGATATGATGAGATGGACTCTTGACCTCACAATCTACCTTGTTGTGACCTTGCACCTTATTGTCTACTTGCAATGCACTTCCCTGTAGCTGTGACACTTTACTCTGTACTCTGTTATTGTTTTTACCTGTACTGCCTCAATGCACTCTGTACTAACTCAATGTATCTGCACTGTGTAATGAATTGATCTGTATGAATGGTATGCAAGACAAGTTTTTCACTGTACCTCAGTACAAGTGACAATAATAAACCAATACCAATACCATCCTTTTGCCCCTACAGATGCTGCTTGACCTGCTGAGTACTTCCAACAGATTATTTGCTCTAGATTCCAGTAGTCTCTTGTGTCTCCAAATAAAACTGGAAAAATAGAACTATCGTAGAAGATCTGAAGTTCTATTTTTCTCTCCATAGATCCTGGCTGAACTGAGGATTAAGTTGGGTCCATGTGGGTGTAGATGGTAGAGATGAATTTGATTCCTAATGAATGCTTGTGTGTCTTCTCAAAGCTGTGAAGTAATGATCAAGATAAACATAATCGGGTGGCTGGGGGTGTTGGGGGAAGGGTTTATTATCCTTGAAAGCTGATAAATCACCATGCCCAAATGAAGTGTAGCTCAGATTGTTAAGAGACCCAATGGAGGAATCAGCAGAAATTTTGTTTATTATTTGTCAATCCTTTCTAGCTACAGGGATGGTACTGGGATTCTGCTAACAGGGTACCTTCATTTAAAAAGGATGAACTAATTCAATGGAGTAATTACAAGCCTCTCAACCTAACTTCAGTGGTGGGGAATCTTTTGAAAATATTTTGATAAACTGTACTAACTTTAATGTAGAAAGATTTGGACTTATTCAAGGATAGTCTGCAGAGATTCGTTAAACAAAGTTTGTGTCCAGTCAAGTTGATTGGATTTTATAAGGTATTAAAAATAAGAGTTGCTAGGAATAGAGCATTTGGTGCTATCTACGTGGATTTTAGCTAGATTTATGAGAAAATCCCCATGGCAAATTGGTCAGTAAAAGAAAACAGAAAAGCTTGTGGGATCCAAGGGAAAGAAGTAATTTGAACAATGATGGTAATGAGTGACAGATTCTGGTATTTCACAGAACTCACTCCTAGTAACCTTCCTTATCATTGTGTGTGTATATATACCACACACACACACACACACACACACACACACACACACAGGGGGAGGGGTGAATGATTAGTTTAGAAATGATGTAGTTAGTCTCATGATTAATAGTAAGTAAGCAAACAATACACTATAGATACCATTAAAAGATAAGTCAAGTGGGCAGGACCAGAGGCAAGTAGAACTCGTGTATTTGGGGAGGGCAACTTAGCCAAGTGAATATGCAGTGGGAAGATGATGAGAAATGTAGAGAACAAAAAGATCTTGCAGCCTTGATATCCCAGTTATCTGACACTGATGACCTGACCTTCCAGTGTCCCATTAGCCCTGACACTCTAATGCATTGGTCGTCCTGACCAAATTAATCCTTTGATGAAGCCTCTAATCTCCTGAGTCAATTCCGCAGTAGCTAAATTGAATTCCATCTACACACCCCTTAAACTAGGCTTCAACAACCACATTTCCATCCTCCCTTAGGCCTCCTGATCCAGCCTTGTCCTAGCCAGTGTATTTTCCCTAGCAAGCTCCTCACCAGAAAGGAAAAATAAATAAATAATAGGTTAATTATCCTTGTAAAAGACAGAAAACAGCACCAAGGCCCTAAGCTCTGGAATGTCCACTCTAACATTTATATCTCCCTACCTTTATTTTCTCACTCATGACACACCTTTAAAAGATCTCTTTGACCAAGCTTTTGGTCAGCTACCCTGCTGTTTCTTTTTTGGCTTGTGATGTTCTTTGGGAGAATTTACCATGTTTAGAATGCTATATAAAGACAAAGTTTGTTCTTAAAAATAGATGTAAATAAAGACATAGAATTATGAAAGGGAGATAAAGTAGACTGACAGAAAAAATAAATAAACATTTCTATTGTAATCTTTTTAAAGCTCCAGCACTAATTGACTTCTGAAGATATGAAGTGCCATATTTGTAAAATTAAACATTGATTCCAGTTTGGCAGTAATTATTACTTGTTGTGGTATTGAAAATTCACTCAATCCTGAATGCACCAGCACTAACTTTTTCCAGCTATCTTTAAATGAGGAATTGGTGGGCAAGCTATTTCAGTCAAAATTATCCTTATCTCTCCTTTGGCCTGCAAGAAAAGTGAGCATGGAAATTATGTAAAATGTCTATCAGTCACTGGTTACTCCTCAGCTGAATTTTTGTCCACAATTCTTTTGGAAGTGTATCAGAACAGTAGAATGCTTCAGAGAATACCAGGATAATATGAGGGATGCAGATCTTCAGGAAAAAAATGGAGAGGATTGGGTTGTTCTCCTTATAACATAGAGAATTAAAGTTAGTCTTAACTGTGGTATGTAAAATTTTAAAACCTTTTGATAGAGTAAGAAACTATGTTCAGGGCATATTGGTTGGTATGAGATAGATTTAAGTGTAGCACTCTTTGAATGGGTAGTGGAAGAAGATTCGATATTGATAATGTAAAAAGGAATTAGAAAAATACTTGGAGGGGAAATTGGCAGAATAATACATAAAAAGCAGGAAAATGGAACTGAATAGATAGCTCTTATGAGAGGTCATCTAGGCAATGATGGTCAGAAAGGCACCTTTCTGTCTGATTATTTATGAATATGAAATTATCATTGGCAATCACTTAATATGAATAATATGCTTTTGAGAAAGCTGCATTTCAGCTTATTTGCCCTGAGGGCATTAATAGGCAACTAAATACCTTGGGAATGGAGTTATATAAGCCATAACAGGTAGTTACATTTCCAAATCCAAAGTACATTAGTAAACTAGTTATAACAATCCAACTATTTCTATGTGTTTTTTTTCTGCTGCTAGCCCATAAATTCTCAGATATTTTAAATTCGATTCTCTAATTGCCATGTTTGTGTAAGAGTGACCATAAGGTGATCAGCTCATATTATAGATACTAAACTACCATATCTTACAAATATTACACTTCTTTTAGATGTTACCTCATTGCTTAAAATGTAGAAACAACTGCAATAAAATGCAGATGAAATAACTAAAAAAAATTATTTAATTTTTCTTTCACAAGCTAATAACTGAATAAGTGGATGGACTGGAAAAGAATATAGTATCTCTTTCAACTTCAGCAAGAGCTATGGATAATGGTCTAATCTTAAGTTTCCTTTCAAATAAGCCTCATAAGATCAAGCAACAAGAACATTCCTTGCAGTAATTCTAACTAAACTAAACAAAATTAAAGTATCACTGAGAAAGGTCCTGAAATGTTTCAGGAGAGAGTGTATAGATGTTACGCCTAAATTGCTCAACAGTGTTTGAAGTAATTAGAAGTCCCAGTTCAGATTTGGATTTGGCATGGGATCATTTGCCTTTGGGCTATGAGAGACAGGGGATCCTCTGCACCATACTTGTACTGGCTGAGCATGCCTGAAGGAATTTCAAGGTCTGTAATTCAAAAATGAGAGGGAACATAAAAAAGATGACAACAATTGAGAAAAATACAAAATAAGAATATTGTAAATTAAATGGACCAGGAGTAACTGCAACACAGTAAAATCAGTGAACAAAATTATGTTGAATAGGTTATGAGAAGCAAATTGATGAGCTACAAAAAATAAAATGAGTAATATATAAATATTGAATTAAATATTTGATAAAATGGATGCATAACCTGTCAAATGAAGCTGCAAATAGAAGAGAACACCATGCAAAATTCCTAATGAGTTGAAACACCACACCGATGACTTTAGAGCTATGGAATAAACGGGCCTAGCAATAATGCATCTGAAATACCAGATGATATCTAATGTGACTCAAGATCTAATTGTCTTTTTTTCTTTTTACTGCTCCTTACATAGAGTTAATCATATCAAGAATGTGCTGGAAGCTTGTGTACATGCACATCCTCCAAGTCACTTTCTTACCATTTATACTAATCGCTGGAAAATGTGATGAGTGTACATTAGTTTCCTATATAAGCTCCCTTGATGCAAATTCAATGCCAAGAAGAATATTTATTGTAATATGTAGACAAATAACAAATTGTGGGCTGACATAGCCCATTTTAAAACTATATGTTTTGTAATATACTTGACCATCAATCATCAAGGTGTCGCAATAAGTCAGATTGATCAAAAAATAAGAAGGTCTGTTGTTAGTTGTGTATGGTTGCAAATAGTCTGTGTCCAAATTAGAGTCTGCTCTAAACAGGAAGCCTAAAATTCAGGTTAATCGCTAAAAATAAAATGGAGAGAAAGAACCAGATTGCAAGAGAAAGGAAATTTACTTCCCACCATATTTTTTATCAGATCAGAAAAAAGTGCTTTTGTCTTTGTAAAATGAGTCTTATAAGATAAAGCTTATAGATTTTAATAGGTGCTTGGGTCTCAGGCTATGGGGCCCTGACATTCCTGTCAGGGAAGTCCATACTGTTCTGGTTGTAAAATCAAATGGAAGGCAGAATTCCTCCCCATCACTCAATAGCACCTCTGGGATTTTCTGTTGGAAGTAATGTCAAAGATAAACTATGGTATGCAAAAGCAAAGGTCTACAGATGCTGGAAATCTAAAAATGTTGTGAAAACATAGCAAGCCAGGCAGTTTCCATGGAAAGAAACAAAGTTAAGATTTCATGTCAATGTCTTTTTGTTGAAATTGGAACATTTAGAGCTTCAATGGATTTCAAATTTCTGCAAATGCAGGGAAAGATTGGAAAAGTACCAAATGGACAAAAGACCAAAGGGAAAGGCTGGAGTAGTTTAAGTAGGTAAATTGCTGCTTGTCCTGATAGGAGTTGATAGAGAGGAAGTGAAAGGACAAGTGTTGGACCTTTTTCTCATTCATGGGAAGAAGCTCTGGGAAGGGGAGCAGACATTGGGAGTGATTGGACCAGATTATGGTGGGAACAATTATCTCTTCTGACACCAAGAGAATACAAGAATATATATATATATAGATCCAGTGGTGGCACTCTGCTGGAAATGGTGGTAGCTGTAGAGGATGATTTATTGAATATGGAGGCTCAAGGGGTGACGATAGAGGGCAAGCGAATCCTATTGTGTTTCTGGGCACAAGGAAAAGTGCTGAAAGCAAAAGTGCAGGAAATCAAAAGAATATGGTCAAGATCCTCAACAACAATCATGAAACAGCAAAGGAAAAGGGAAGTAATAATAAATGGTGGCATGGAAGGTGGTGCTAAGAAGATGTGATGTATCCAGAGAACATAGGAGAATGACATGGAATTCTAAAGTATAAAGCCACAGTCATGAAACTGGCCCAATTTGTACCCTTCTTCCTTCACTGCTGCTGATGTGCTCAGGGCTCGGTGCTGGGACCTTTGTTGTTGGTTATTTATATAAATGATTTGGATGTACATGTACAAAGTATGGTTAGTATGTTTGCAGATGATATTAAAATAGATGGCATTGTAGACAGTGAAGAAGTTAATCAAAAATTACAAGGGAATCTTGATCAGGTAGGTAAGTGGGCCGAGGAATGGCAAATGGCTTCAATTCAGATAAGTGTGGTGTTGCATTTTGGGAAGTCAAACAAGGGTAGAACTTATACATGAATGGTTGGGCCCAGGGGAGTGTTGTGGAGCAGAGGACCTTGGAGTACAAGTACATAGTTCGATGAAAGCAGCATCACAGGTAACCAGAGTGGTGAAGACAGTGTTTGGCAAATTGGCCTTCATCAGTCAGGGCATTCAGTATCAGAGTTGGGACATTATGTTGCAGTTGTACAAGACATTGGTGAGACTGCACTTGGAGTATTGTCTACAGTTTTTGTCACCTTGTTATAGGAAATACATCACTAAACTGGAAAGAGTGCAGAGAAGATTTACGAGGATGCTGCCAGGACTCGAGGGCCTGAGTTATAGGGAGAGGTTAGGCAGCCTAAGACTTTATTCCTTGGAGCACAGGAGATTGAGGTGTGACCTTAAAGAGGTGTATAAAAACCTGAGGTGAATAGATAGGGTGAACGCACATTGTCTTTTTCCCAGGGAAGGGGAACTAAAAACTAGAGGGCATAGGTTTAAGATGAGAGATGAGAGATTTAAAAGGGACGATGGCCAACTTCATGCAGAGGGTGGTGTGTATATGGAAAGAGCTGCCAGAGAAGATGGTTGAGGCAGGTACAATAACAACATTCAAAAGGCATTTGGATATGATTGATAGGAGTGGTTTAGAGGGATATGGGCCAAATGTGGGAAAATGGGACGAGCTTGGTGGGCACCGTGGTCAGCATGGACAAGTTGGGCTGAAGGGCCTGTTTCCATGCCATATTACACAATGACTATATGATGTATTGAGATCTGCTACTGCTCAACTGGTCTCGAACCACCTTGTGTTCCCAATCAAGATAAACGTGGCATTGAAGTTTGATGCCTTTAGCTCATTCCAGATTGGTGTTAGAGACTTGCAGCATGTCTTTGTATAAGAGATATTACAGGAGATCTCATCTCAAGGAGAGGTGAAGTAATCACCTTCTGCTTATGTAAAGAACAGCAGGTGAATTTGCTGAGATAACAGGATTCCCTGCAGTGCCAGGAGTTAATGACTGCCTCCACAGAAAAGTAAGGACTCCATATAGAAACTTTGAGATGGTCTCATGTCCATTGAGAGGATGTTACTTCTTTATGAAAGATTTGATAGTTAACATGTAATATCCAGGTAACTGTCATGACACAGTTAACATGTAACAGGTTGTTGTGCTTGATCTACTTCAGCCACCTCATCAGGCCAATGGGTTTCACTTCACAACAAGATAACAGTGGCACTGAAGTTTTATGCCTTCAGTTCTTTCCAGGCTCATATTAGAATAGTGACTCATCACACCCCGCTTCCAAAGCTCATACACATATATATTGGAACAAAAGTAGTTGACATAAGGGAAGTACAGATATTAAAAGAGCCACACTGTCACAACAATGTGTTTGCAAATGCATTTGCCAGCCTGGTGCAATGGTTAGACAGCTTAGAGTTGCAAGGCAGCTGGCATCATGATCGTCTGTTGCATATAGCACAGCCTGATGAATGTGTGGGCTCAGCCCTTACTGGGAAGCCTTTATCAGGAAGCCTTTTTGTAGCCATGCTGTCGGGGACAAAGAACAGCATTGTCTTTTCAGTGAAGAAAAAGCTGAACAACGCAACATTCCCTCAGAGGTTAAGGCTGCCCAAGTATACATACAGCAGGGCTCACACAATTGCAAAGTACTATTTGCCCTACCTCTCTTACCACCAAGAACATGGAATCCAACCACTCTTCCTTAATAATCAATGGCATTAGCTTTACTAAATCCCATACATCAAATCCTGTGGATCACTGTTAACCAGTATCTTAACTAGAACAGCCACAATTACTGTGGCTCCAAGAACTGGTCACATGCCTCAAATCCATTCTATATCTATAAGGCATCAGTCAAGGATGTGATAGCATAGTCTTCACTTACCTGGAAGTGGACAGGTTCAACTACGTTGAAGAGACATGATATCATCCAAGATAAGCCAACCCACTGTATAACACTCCCATCAATCACCTAGAGCATTCAATCCATCCATTGCTGGTTCATCTTAGCTGCGTTGAGTACCTTGCATGGAAGCAACTTGCCAAGGCTCCTTTAACTAAACCATGACCTCTACCATCCATAAGGCCAGCATGACAATTGTATAGGTACACCATTGCCTGCAAGTTTGCCTCCACAACACATACTGTACTGACTTGGAAATATATCTGCACTTCACCCTTCTTATTATGTCATGAACCAGCAACAAAAGAAACACACTGAGCATGATTCAGTGTTAAAAACTATTTTATTAATCACTACTTATGATAATACGTAAAATAAAAGTTTAAAAAAAAATGTTAGTATGTTAGAATTCAAGAATGTTAAACCTCGAACGTTAACCCCAAAACTAAACTCTTCGTGTGTGTGTGTGACAAAGTCCAAAACTCCCAGTTCCTGAATGGTTCTTAAAGTTCAGTTCCGCAAGCCATAAGGTGAAACATGAGCAAGGGCTTCTTCAACAACCACCGTTGTCTGAAGATAAGATGTAGATGTAGAAAAACACAGAGAGAGTACATACGAAATCCCAAATGTTCCACGATGGAACCCAAACGACACTTCAGTGTTTACTCGGTAGTGACTTCCTCACCCCGAAAAGCATCCGAACCGTGGTCGTCCACACACAAATACCTGTTTCCTTCTACAGGTCAGCAACAAAGTGAACTCCACCGGATTACTTCCAACTTCCATACATGGATTTCAGTGGCAAACACAGTTATTGTTTCTCATCCATCGATAGAGAAAACAAGCAGGCTGGTGTCTCTCTCCCTTCTCTCTCTCTCTTTCTTCTTCTTCTTCTTCAACAACGTCATTACGTCCTTTATCTTCTATTGACGTAAGCACGCCCCACACACACATACACACACACTCTCTATCTTAAAGGGACTTTCACTGAGTCCGTAACAATTAGATCAAAATCTTGCCACATTCTGACTTTTCACCTAACTGCTCTATGCAAGTACCTTTAACAGAGCAGAATCAATGTAGAGTGCTTTATGAGAAACAAACTGATGAACTACAAAGTTCTTACCCTTCAGCCTTTGTCCATTGAAATTCTCATCTCAATCTCTTGAACAGAACTTAACTGTAGCCTTGGCCTCTGGGAAGTTGCAGATGAGCTCCCCATCTCCGCTTGACTCAACTGAACATCACTTGCCACCCAATAGCTCACCATATGCAAGTTCCATCTCTTTTGTTTATCCTCTTGTATTTGATGGTCAGCATAGACCCGGTGGGTTGAAGAGCCTGCTTCTGTGCTGTATGGCTCTGTGACTCTATATTACCTACAAGTTCCATATTGTGTGACAGCATGTTCTCTCATTATTCTCTAGTGGTCCAGGAACCATGACCTCAGCAGAGGATGGTTATAGGTGTTTTGAAAGAAAAAAGAGACATGCACATTCTAACATGAGGAGGAAAGTCAGAGGTGCATGCTTACAGCATCTCAGCTTGTAAATCAGAAGACATATGGGATGAGGACAAAATGTAATCCGAGGAGGAGGATAGATATGAACATACTGTAATCTGCAATGATTTCTGTTTTGCCATTGGCCATTGACTTTGCAATAGTTGTTCAAATACAGCCCAATCCACTTCCCTTTTGGTCAATAAAATGATGAAGATGATATGGACTACCACCAGTCTGTTGCCAGCAGTGATTATGCAACATCTAGGAGGAACTCAGCAGGTTGAGCAGCATCTGTGGGGGAAAAGGAACTGTTGGCATTTTGGGTCAAGATCCTGCCTCAGTCCTGATGCAGGGTCTCCACCCAAAATGTTAACAATTCCTTTCCCCCACCAACAGATGCTGCTCAGCCCACTGAGTTCATCCAGCAGTTTATTTTTCTGCTCCAGATTCCAGTATCTGCAGTCTCATGTCTCCATGCACCATCTTGTACCACATTTGTAGGTGCAAAGTGTGTTAATGAGTGTGTTGCAATGCAGTGGGCGATAATATTCACTGACTTTGAATAGCTGGGAATGTATAAAAAAATGTGAGACATGGCTCTGTGTATAATAATGGTAGGCTTGCACGTTCATGGCGAGGCATGTGAATTTAGTTAGGACTCATGATGGAAAGAGATTCTTGTTCGGAGATTGACGGGAGTATAGTTTGGAGCAATGCAACACTGATAGTGCTGTTGTCAGCAGCTGGAAGTTGTTCATGTGTTTACTGTCCTCCACCATGCACATGAGATTCTTGATCTTTTTGTGGCACTAGGTTTCATGAATACTTCACTCCTGGTGCAGGCCTTCAGTATATCCCTGTTGACCCTCACCAATTTTTGTAGATGCACCATAGAAAGCATCCTATCTGGATGCATCACAGTTTGGTATGGCAAATGCTCTGCTCGAGACTACAAGAAACTGCAGAGAGTTGTGGACACAGCACAACACACCATGGAAACCAGCTTCCCCTCCATAGACTCTGTCTACACTTCTCACTGCCTCGGTAAAGCAGCCAGCATAATCAAAGTCCCCACACGCCCTGGTCATTCTCTTTTCTCCCCCCTCCCATTGGGCAGAAGATACAAAAGCCTGAAAGCACGTAACACCAGGCTCAAGGACAGCTTCTATCCCATTGTTATAAGGCTTTTGAATGGTCCCCTAATATGATAAGATGGGCTCTTGACCTCACACTCTACCTCAACATGGCCTTGCACCTTATTATCTGTCTGCACTACACTTTCTCTATAACTGTAACACTTTATTCTGCATTCTGTTATTGCTTTCCCTTGTACTGATGTGATGAAATGATCTGTATGGATGGTATTTGAAACAAAGGTTTTCACTGTTCCTCAGTGCATGTGACAATAATAAACCAATTTACCAATCAATATACTGGTTTACCTCTTTTGGCAGCTTTGGTGGATGACATTTGAGTTCAGTCCCAGTTGCTTTTCTGGCCTCTGGCAAGGAAAATCTCTCTCTTTCCTTCTCCCACATCTGCAAAGAAAATTCTGGTGCTTCACTTCTGTCCTGCTCTGGGATGGCATTGGAGCAATCTTCACAGAATTTATAAATTACTTCTAGCAGTGTGTGGAGGCACTGGGCATCTCCTTTTGTGAGCTGAAGGTACAGATTCAGTCATCCAGCTCAAATAATGCAATCAACTTATGAAATTGGTCCCCTAAATAAGTTCTAATGCAATCAACCATGTGATTATTGTTGCCTGGGCACTGAAATCATGTTAATGAGGTTGAAATATTTTGTGCGTGAGCTGCTCTGGGTCAAACTGCTGTGAGCTAATAGCACACTGCAATGCCAGCAGTATCCATGTTATTATACCTTTCTTGCATGGTAACGTTGATAAAAAAAGACTTCTTTCCATGTCTGACAACCAGCTTAATGAAGGTTGTTGTGACTTGGGAGTTGGTCAGAATGTAAGCCATCTTTTGCTTTGTTCAAATCATTTGACAGCATTAGGCAAAATACTCATTAAAACAGTTGAGTTTTAAAATGGAAGTATAAAATAATCTTGTCACTAGCAGCTGACCTTTGTCACTTACCTCCTCCTTTATCTAAGCCCAAAAGCCATTTGTTCCTGATCCCGACAACAGATGGGAAGCATAGATCAGAGATGGACTGATCAGGTAGACAAAACTGCTGAAGATCTGCTGTTATTGGCCCTTAGATACTGGTCCTTGTTTATATAATTGCTTATTAACAGTAAATGCCATGTTTTTGCCATGTTGATTTTGTTTAATGATGGTGCCTTTAACAACTTGATTTACAGTTCACTTTTCAAAAGGAAGATGGGTAGAATGTTTTCACAGGGGAAAGTAAGCTCCTGCAGCCCAGTAATGTGTACTGGTACAAAAGTAGTTGACACAATCAGTAAAAAATGGATTCAGTTGGCAATATTAGTGATGTGACCAAACCAATAAGAAATTGAAGGGTTGACATGTTCTATTAAAAATATACTAGTCTCTATGAGTACTAGTCACACCTAATCGTTGAGTAAGTGGAACCTATATCTCAAGAAATAAAAGGCTCAATTGTTGGATCCAAAGAAACTGTCATTTTCCATCAATCTTAATGTCTTCTAGACCACTTCCAGTTGTATGTTATCACGTTGCACAATACTTTGCTTGTATTTTCTTTTATCCTGGGTTCCACGTTATTTGTGCACACCCGTGAAATTAAAAACAGAAAATGCTGGGACTACTCAGCTGGTCAGTCAGCAATTATGGAAAGAGGAACAGTTAATGTTTAAGGTCTGTGACCTTTTGTTAGAACTCATAAATAGAGAAAAACAAGTTAGTTTTCTATGATAGGCAATTGTACCATCCTTGCCAGACATCCTGTATTCATCTAATTCATCTTTCCCAAACCGGTAGACATGCCTTCAGTCATCTCATCTCCAGGTTGCATAATTACTCCTTACTTCTTCTTCTTTTAGACCCACCTTAAAACCAAAATCATTGAACAAGCCTTTAGTCACTCTGCCTAATATACTGGAGTCAGCTTTTGCTTGATTACACTTCTGAAGCAGCTGGGTATGTTTTCTTGCATTAAAGGTGATCTCTAAATGTTTCCTTTTGTCTATTATTAGCAAAAATGTATTTGATGTTGATAAAATTTGTTGCAATGTTTCATTACTTGCTGCTTTATTAACTGTTACATTTCACTTGTGTTCATTGGAATAGAGTATCAATTTGTTGTCTCAGTTCAAAATTTGCACTGTAGAGCATCTGGCTGCTATGGAAACTTACTAATTATTTCTGCAACATCAATTGAAATGTGGTTTCCACAATGGATGGCCAATGCACAATAGCTGCTTTACCATCAGGTTGCAGGTTGAATCAATGACACCTATGCTATTTATGATGAAAGAAAACCAATAATTATTCCAAACTGACTTAATAAATTTTAGAATGCTTGAAGGCAAAGATGAAATTGGATTTCATGTGCAGACTGAACACTTGGTGTCACTGTTGGACCAAAGCATGGTTATGTGAGCCGTGATTTTTACAATGAGGAGAGAAGACTAAACATTGTAAAAATAATTATAAATATAATGAAATACAGGATGAGGGGTCTCAACCCAAAATGTTGACTGTTTATTTCTCTCCATAGATGCTGCCTGACCTGCTGAGTTCCTCCAGCATTTTGTATGTGTTCCTGCAATGGGTTTATTGTTTTTACCACTTATCATGTTCAGTGCTACTTTGGCTTTTAATCATGAGCATAGTGTAAACTAATAAAATAAGTTAATTTGCCATCTGTTGTTTAATTAACTTGACTGAAATTCATTTATTTTATTGATAATCTTCATGAATCGGTGTTAAACTATTTTTACCTAACTGTACTGCATTATGAATCTGTTATAGGTTGGACTCTATGGTATTTAATAATTGGATAGTGCTAATTTATGTTTACCAAGCCAGTCTCAAATGCTTAGCATTCTTGTTCTGCATGTCCAGACTAAAATCAAGTGATATTTTTTGCCTTATTGCTATTTTTCAAACAATGAAAACCTCTCATACATCATGTGGCATTAAAATATGCTTAATATTTCAGGCAAGTGTTTAATCAGATAAAGAAACTCCAGGTTATGAAATAGATTCAAATCCTTTTTCTTAAAATTAGTGAACTTTGCAGCTACAAACATTAAATCTTCATGATTGGTTGTGACAATTTTTCTTGATAAGTACATTAAAGATGTTTCCTGATAAGCCAGATTTCTTTCATTATTACTGAATTTGGGTAGCGCAAAGATTTTGGAAGCAATTAAGCAGATTTGGCATTTTGATTTTTTTCATTTTTCACTGTACTTATTCATTTAACTCTTCATTTGTAGCATGACAAATATACCCTATAATCTATGACTGTTGAAATAAAAATTACTTGAAAGCGACATCATTAATGAAAAGCCATGACACTGAATTGTCCGTAATGGTAAATATTAGCTGCACAAAATACGATGTTTTATACTGGCTGAGGGACTTTCTTGGAAGCATGCCATTATGTTGTCAGGACTTCTGAGATTAGCTTCAAACAATGGATCCTACACTGAGTTGCAAACTAGCAAACAGTAAGTTATTATCACGCATATTGCTTGTGAACTTAGCTTTATAGACTATAAGAGAAACAATCACTCCAACTTTAAGTTGTAGCTGGAAATTGCACTTTGTTAAAGTAAGGGCATGTATGTCAAGCAATGAAAAACTATAAACTTGCCTACAACACTGACGATTCAATTTCTCCCTTGTATTCTCAAATTCCCATGCATTTCCAAGCATTTAGACTCAAAATTCAATACAAAAGCAGAATATAGCAAATCCAGGAAATCAATCTGACAGGCAGAATCTGTGGGGAGAGAAAAAGAGTTAACATTTCAAGTTAACGAGCTTTCTTCTGGACTGGAAAAAGTTAAAAATAGATAAGATACAGAGAAAAGGGCAAAATTGATTAAGAAGAAAGGTCTGTGATGGGGTAGATGCAGGAGAGGTTAAATGATAAAAGGGATGATAATAAAAGGAAAAGGAGGTTGGTAATAGCATTGTCTTCATTATGGTTTCCTTTTTCTTCAACTAGGGATTCCTCTTCAATGTTGTCAACAGGTCCCTTGACCATATCTGTTAATTCCTTGCATATCTGTGCTCATTTTTACACCCCCAACTTGCCTCCAAGAATTGTGACAGGGTTTGATGATGGTTCCATTCCACCAGCCTTCATGTTCAACTGATAATCCTCTGTTCTTTCTGACATCTTCACTGTGATGCCACCTCCTTCCCTTTCCTCTCTCTTTCTGAAGATGTTCTCTTGCAATTGCTCAGGTCTATTCTTCTTCTTCCATCAATAACTGTTCTGATCTCAATGGGAACTTTTTGGTCAATCTCAGAAGAGGCAGCTCTTGCTTTTAACTTTCTTCCTTAAAGGGACCCATAAGGTCTTTCAAGGTGAAGCAGTCATTTTTAAAACTTTTTTCTAGAACTGTATTAATTTCTCTCTGTTCAGATTGCAACAATGATCCTGCTACTTTTGTCTCACTCTCTCTCTAACTCTTCAACACTAGATCTTCTAATCAAGCTCAAGGAATGTTGCCTTATCTTCTAATAAGGCACTTTATCATTTTTTTGGATGGTACTAATTTTGTCCATTTTAAGATAATGATGATTGCCAGGACTTGTTTTTATTTCAGATTTCCATCTTCCACAATATTTCCTTGTATGATTTCAGATAATGATTCTTCTTCTCTCATTCTTTGTGATTGTGATGCAATCACATGGAAAGCATGCCAGCATCTTTACTTTCTGTGGAGATTAAGGAGGCTTGGCATGTCACTGACCACAAACTTCTACAGATGTACTGTTGAAAGTATCCTGACTGGTTGCATCATGGTCTGCTACGGCAATTAAATGCACAGGAATGTAAGAAGCTGCAGAGAGTAGTGGATTCTGCCCAATACATCACGGGAACATCCCTCCCCACCATTGGTAGTATCTACAGGAGCTGCTGCCTCAAGAAGGCAACATCCATCACCAAAGATCCCCCCCCCCCCACATCCGGGCTATGCCATCTTCTCGCAGCTACCATCAGGCCTGAAGTCCCACACACCAGATTCAAGAACAGCTACTTCCCTTCAACCATTTGGTTCTTGAACCAACCGGCACATCCCTAATCACTATGACCACTTTGATCACTTTGCACTAAAATGGACTTCATTTTTTTTCTTTTAATGGTGTTGTTTATTGTAAAAATTGTTTAGTTTATGTTTTTCTTGTGAATGCTGCTTATATGATGCTATGTGGCTGTAATACTGCTACAAGTAAGTTTTTGATTGCACCTATGCAAACATGTACTTGTCCATATGACAATAAACTCGACTTTGACTCTTTTACATCCCCTTTAGATCAATTTTTGTTCATTTTAACCACCTGCCTCCTCTTCCTCCATCCATTTCAACTTAGTACCATCAACCCTTTTATCATTTAGTCTCTCCTGACCTCCTTGTATCCTTGATCTTCCCAATTTTTCCCTCCTTCCCTTCAGCTTTTGTCTGCACTTTATTTTATCTCTAACTTTTTCCAGGTAAAGATTATCAACCTGCAATGTTAAATTTGCTTCTATTTTCAGAGATACTATTATATTTATTCATTCATTGGACTTGCTTCTTGTTGGCAGTCATTTATTGTTCAACCCAGTTGCCCCCCTGAATCAAGTGACTTACAGTCCCATTAATGTAGGCTATTAATGAACCAAATGGGTTCTTAAAACAGCCTGTATTTTCACAGTGACCATTACTAAGCCTAGCTTTTTATTTCAGATTTAATTAATCACTTGAATTTGAATTTGCAATATACTGTGATGAGATTCAAACACAAAATTGATAATGCAGACCTATGGATATCAGTCCAGTCATTTAACTAATATGCTGTTGTACCTCCAAGTTTTGAACTGCTTTATGTTTTCAGCACTTTCTGCTTTTATTTCTAGACTTGAACTTCTTTGGTGAGCTAGCCTTTGGCTCTGAGTCGATCATATATGCCGTGTATAAACACAAGGAGTGAATGAAATTTGTAAATGCTGGAAATCTGAAAGAAGATTGTAAGATGCTGAATATACTCAGCAGGTCGGACAGGATCTATGGAGAAACACAGTTAATCTTCCAGGCTGGTGACCTTTTATCTGAACTGGGAAAAGTTAAAACTTAACATGTTGCAGGGGCTGGGAAGGAATGAAGAGAACAAAGGGGATGTCTGTGATAGGATGAAGATCAGGAGAGGTTGAATGACTCAGCTGGTGGTGGCTGAGAGAGGGCAGTGAAGGTTTGTTATTCATAGATGATCTGTCAGGAGAAAATATAAATGGAAGAATAAAAGAAGTCAAGAGAGAAAGAACAGCATTGCTGGAACTCTAAGGTATAAAGCATTGCCAATGCTGGATATATAAATAAAAAATAGAAAGCAGGAAATATTCAGCAGGTCAGACAGCATCTGTGGAGAAAGAAACATAGTTACAGACTGATGGTCATTCATCAGGAGAGCTGGTTTACAAACCCAGAGAGATTAGAAGATTGTGAGAGGTCTGTGCATTTTGATTTACTCCTTGTACAGCTGTATTTATGGTTGCCTCGAAGTACTGATGATTAAGCAAAGAAGTTAATTGAGAAGTGTAATAAACAGCAGTACTGGAACAATGTTCTCATTAAACTGTTATGGTTGACTGATATTATTGAATATCTGTAACACAAATCCAACTCAAGTGTAGCCATGCGCTTAGTTGACAAATAAAAGTCTCATTGATATATGAACGAGCTTTATATTAGTTTATAGAATTCCTTTCACTAAAATTTCTCTCATTTGCAATTATAGAATTCCTATCTTAATTCCTATCAAAACTTTAATTAAAAATAATCATTTACACACACACACACACACACACACACACACACAGATATATATATATATATATATATATCTCTATATATCTATCTATATACATATACATATACATATACATATACATATACATATATATATATATATATATATATATATACACACACAGTGGCATGCAAAAGTTTGGGCACCCCTGGTCAAAATTTCTGTTACTGTGAATAGCTAAGCAAGTAAAAGATGACCTGATTTCCAAAAGGCATAAAGTTAAAGATGACACATTTCTTTAATATTTTAAGCAAGATTACTTTTCTATTTCCATCTTTTACAGTTTCAAAATAACAAAAAAGGAAAAGGGCCCGAAGCAAAACTTTGGGCACCCTGCATGCTCAGTACTTAGTAACACCCCCTTTGGCAAGTATCACAGCTTGTAAACGCTTTCTGTAGCCAGCTAAGAGTCTTTCAATTCTTATTTGGGGGATTTTCACCCACTCTTCCTTGCAAAAGGCTTCTAGTTCTGTGAGATTCTTGGGCCGTCTTGCATGCACTGATCTTTTGTGGTCTATGCACAGATTTTCGATGATGGTTAGGTTGGGGGACTGTGAGGGCCATGACAAAACCTTCAGCTCATGTCTCTTGACACAACTTTCCTGCATTCTCACCACAAAATTCAGCATCAGAAGTTTGCAAAGGAACATCTAAACAAGCCTAATGCATTTTGGAAACAAGTCCTGTGGACTGATGAAGTTAAAATAGAACTTTATGGCCGCAATGAGCAAAGGTATGTTTGGAGAAAAAAGGGTGCAGAATTTCATGAAAAGAACACCTCTCCAACTGTTAAGCACGGGGGTGAATCGATCATGCTTTGGGCTTGTGTTTCAGCCAGTGGCATGGGGAACATTTCACTGGTAGAGGGAAGAATGAATTAATTACCAGAGAATTCTGGAAGCAAACATCACACTGTAAAAAAGCTGAAGATGAAAAAAGGATGGCTTCTACAACAGGATAACGATCCTAAACACACCTCAAAATCCACAATGGACTACTTCAAGAGGCACAAGATGAAGGTTTTGCTATGGCCCTCACAGTCGACACGGTAGCGTAGTGGTTAGCATGACGCAATTACAGCACCAGCGATCGGGGTTCGATTCCTGTCACTGTCTGTAAGGAGTTTGTACGTTCTCCCGTGTCTGCGTGGGTTTCCTCCGGGAGCTCCGGTTTCCTCCCACATTCCAAAGATGTACGGGTAGGTTAAATTGGGTTTAAAAAATGGGTGGCGTGGACTCGTTGGGCGGGAAGGGCCTGTTACCACGCTGTAAATAAAATTTAAAATTTAAATTTAAACATCATCGAAAATCTGTGGATAGACCTCAAAAGAGCAGTGCATGCAAGACGGCCCAAGAATCCCACAGAACTAGAAGCCTTCTGCAAGGAAGAATGGGTGAAAATCCCCCAAACAAGAATTGAAAGACTCTTAGCTGGCTGCAGAAAATGTTTACAAGCTGTGATACTTACAAAAGGGGGTGTTACTAAGTACTAACCATGCAGGGTGCCCAAAGTTTTGCTTCGGGCCCTTTTCCTTTTTTGTTATTTTGAAACTGTAAAAGATGGAAATAAAAAAGTAATCTTGCTTAAAATATTAAAGAAATGTGTCATCTTTAACTTTATGCTATTTGGAAATCAGGTCATCTTTTACTCGCTTAGCTATTCACAGTAACAGAAATTTTGACTAGGGGTGCCCAAACTTTTGCATGCCACTGTATATATACACACCCACAGTATATATACCCCACAGTGCCTGCAATCACAACCACCCCTGCCAAGCCTCAACCTTCACCCCTCTCCTACCCTCATTACTCACTGCCTGCTCTCAGATGCTGAATCTCAATGCAGAAACAAAATGTCTGTGTTAGTGTATATCCTTAACCGTTACCATATGAAGTACACGCTCCTGACGCTAATATTCGGCTTCTCCTAGATGGTTCTTCAGTGAAAGAAGTGTGAACAGTGACTGTATTTTTAAGCTTCTGTGCTCACAGAACTATATTGGCTCACAGGCCATCTTTGTCACAAAATTAAATCCTTATCTCTGTGCTCAAATTTCCCATATGAGCACAAATCCTTTAATCTTATAACTTCTCCTATCATTATACTTACTGAGAATTCCATTGACCAGTAATTCTGACTTCTAGTACACCCCAGCTTCCTTTGACCCTTACATGTGGGTGTGACTTCAGCTGTCTAGATGCTAGTGTCAGGAATTTTATCCATGAACCTCTCTCTCTCTCTCTCTCTCGCTCTCGCTCTCTCTCGCTCTCTCTCTCGCTCTCTGTAAAGTGATCCTGCATCACTGGTCCTGCACATGAAAACAAATACCACAGTACCTATAAGGGCAAAGAAGCTGTACCTTATAGCTGTCTTTGACAACTGCCAAATCATAAATCCAAAGAAATCACCCCCCTCCCTCCAGATTTCTAAAACAGTCTGAGCATCCCTGGATGGAAGCCCTAAAATTCTTTGTGTTTTATATTAATCTCCTGCTTTAATTCCAGAAATAAGTTGACAGAACCCACCTTCTTAGTGGCCTCTAATGATGAGGATTGAATATCAGCTTTGCCAATGATGTGCACATTGCCTGACTGAGTTTGGAGAAAAATCAAAGGCTTGGAGTACATAAGAGAGTGCAGATGCAGGAATCTAGAGCAACAAACAACCTGCTGGAGGAACTTAGCTGGATGAGCAGCATCTGTCAGAGGAAAGAAATTATCAACATTTTGGGTTGAAATCAATGCAGGGTTTCCACCCGAAATGTCGACAATTCCTTTCCTCCCACAGTTGCTGCTCGTACTGCTAAGTTCCTCCAGCAGACTGTTGCTCCAAAGACTTGGAGTATCCTGGTCACACCTTTTTTGCAATAATTGATAATAAAATTGGAACTTCTAAAGAGCAGAATCTATCTATTTCACAGGATAGCAATATAAAGGGATAGGTAAAAAGATGGTATCATTCTTTTAGCTTCTGTTTGACTCCAGGCCATTGCACCAATTTAGAAGGTTTTGAAAAATGATTTGTTCTAAAACAGCATCCAATCAGATTTCCCTCAGGGGACTTGGAATTGTGCTTTTGTCAGTAAGTTAGCTGTAAATCCACTGATTTATTCCAGTATTCCAGCACAATATTTTCTGTTCTCAATAAATCTGCTATTAAATCTGCTGCTAGTAAATATAACTCAATGATCCAATCCAATCTGAAATCATGCAAATGAGTCAGATTAAACCTCATTTTCATAAATCGCTTGGTCTTTGAGAATAATACATGTTTTATTTTTCATAGGCAGCAAACCCTTGACAGTGAGAGCGAGAAGAAGGATATAGTGTTATTTTGAAGATCAGGCAGTAGAACTGGTTGAAGAACTTGTAAAGCAATCTGAAGTAAAATATATGGCAATGAACTATATTTAACTACACGTAACCCTTATATATTAACTTATACAGCTATTAATTAATAAATTGGTAAAACATGTAATGAACAACATGCGAGAAGAACTGCCAGAGTAAAATATATCTTCTTCCTGCCAACTTAGTGCAGCAAAAAGGAAATATATTGTAAACATACAAATTTACAATCTCTTGACAGAGTTAGATATGCCTTTGATAGGATCGGGGGAGGTCACAGAGCCCTTGAACCATTCAACAAGTTCATGATCAATTATCTAACTTAACTCTACCACCTTTCTTAATCTAAAAGACCAAAAATCTATCAGTCTCAGCCTTGAATATACTCAACAACTAAGCATCCTGAGCCTTCTTAAAGCATAGGATTTCAAAGATTCACAACATCTGAGAGAAGAAACATCTTCTACATTTGGCCCTTATGTTAAGACAATGTCACATAATTCTAACTTTCCAGATGAGGAAAACAAGCACTCGGCATCTGTCACTTGCTTTCTTACAATTTTTATGTTTAAATGAGATAACCTCTCATTTTTATAAACCCCAAAGAATATAGGTCTATTCTTCTCAGTTCCTTCTCATATGCAGACTTCTCATCTCTGGAGTTAATCTAGATAATTTTCACTGCACTGTTTTCAAGGCAACTGAATCCTTCTTTAAATCGGGAGGTCAATCTATATCATAGCTTCACCAGAATCGTAGTATTATAGCAAAATTTCCTGATTTTTGTTCACTAATCATTTTGCAATCAAGGCCTTCCTAGCATTTTATGATTCATGGGATTTTGAACAACTAATCCTAAATATCCAATTCAATTTATTTGACATTTACCTACAGGATCCTTCACAGGATACTTTACATATAGGGTCCTGGGAAAAGCTGGAATGTCCATGAATGCTCCTTCACTATGTTCCCTGCACTTGTACAGATTGATCATAGTGTCTCATGTGGTTTCTCCAACAGTCTATTTCTTACTCACTGGGCTACAGCTACTTTTGACACTGAACCTCCCTGGTTGTATAGCTACAAATGTCCTTCACTCTCTGGGAAATTGTTTTAATCTGTAAATCAACAGCAAAGATGATCGGTTGCTGGCAAAAGCTCCAATTTCTGTCAAGAGTAGACGAAACGTGCTGTGTAATCTGTGATATCATTAGGTACACAAATGGCATTATGCTAAGGTGAACCATGCACAGAACTGCCAGAGATAATTTCCCGATGGACATTCTTTAACCGAAGAATAGAAATGCTTTTATGTGTGGTTTACATATATAAAAAACTGTGCAATTAGGTCCAATTTCTGGCTTAAGTCTTCTTTTAGCTTGATGACACAAAGTTTTAACTGTAGTAAGCTTATTTCATTTGTCCTGCTAGGGCCCATGTCACACTAATGGTGTGACATGTACAGATGTAGCAAAAATCAAAGGTAACATGAAGTGCTAATTTAAAAGGTTACCATGCAGGTAGAAGGTGAAATAATATAGTGGGGGATAACATGGGGGAAATAAGCATGGGACCAAGATATTTACACATGGCCATCCAGGTCTCTCCATTTAACTTTTTTCTTTTCTCTTGTTTTTCCACCAAAGTGCTAAACTATATTTGCAAACAATTGCCTGGGAATTGAAATGCATCCTGATGGAGATGCAGTGAGGCAACAACTGTGTCAATAAGGGCAAAATTAATTTTATTTATTCAAAAATATATTCCCTCAAGACTGCTGAGACAAAATCTCATAATTCCCTACGTAGCAAGTAGGAGTATTGTGGGGGCTAGACATTAATTTTAGAGCTGCAATGTAACCTGGATCCAATGCAATAACATGCAGGTTCAGCAGAGTTGTTTTTGGATGCTGATGTGCAATCCCCTCCCAAAGGTTGGTGGGCTCTGTCCTTGGTAGTGTGACTAACATCATTATAAGATGTTGACCAGGCAGACTGAGACCTGTTTGAGCAATGGGTCAGGTGGATTTTTAAATATGTCTGTTTATTCCCAATGCAACCTTAACTATTGCAGCTCGTGGTTCATTTCCATCTGGCCAATGTTCATCAAAGAATGCTTGTTTCGATAAAACAATTTTAAAGATTTGTGATTAAAAAGTTCAAGATGGGAGGTGTCCTGGTAGTGTTTTAAAGCTCAAATAGAGGAGGACCTTCACCAGTCATGTCAGTGAAGATGCGTTGTGGTTGTATTGATTTGCATGCAGAAAAGAGGTTTATAGGTGAAGGAAGGTGAAGAGACATATCCTTGAGAGACAAAGGACTGCAGATGCTGAGAAATGCTGCAGATGCAGGAGACATATCCTTACTTGGATTAGAAGAATGTATAACTTTGTAAAACACATGTTAGGTCACAGCTGCAGTACTGTGTGCAGTTTTGGTTGCCACAATAGAAGAAGGACGTGATTCACTGAAGAGGATGCAGAGGAGAATTACCAGGGTGTTGCCTGGGATGGAGAGGCTGGATAGGCTGGGTTTCTTTTCCTTGGAGTGGAGCTGGTTGAGGGGTGACTTGATGGAAGTGTAAGGAGCATAAATAGGGTAGATTGTAGGAAACATTTGCAAAGCATGAATATCTAAATCTAGAGTACATAGGTTTAGATTAAGGAGTAAGGGGTTTAGAGTGATCTGAGGAAGAACTTTTTCATTCAGAGGGTGGTTGGAATCTGGAATGCTCTGCCTGAGTGGGCAGTGGAGGCAACAATGTATAAGAAGTATCCAGATGAGCACTTGAATCTCTAACACATAGCAGGTAATGGACCATATACTGGTAAATGGGATTAGTATAGATAGGTACTTAATGGTTGGCATAGACATGGTGGGACAAATGGCGGCACGGTAGTGTAGCGGTTAGTGTAACTCTATTACAGCGCCAGTGACCCGGGTTCAATTCCTGCCGCTGTCTGTAAAGAGTTTGTACATTCTCCCCATGATTGTGTGGGTTTCCTCCAGGTGCTCTGTTTTCCTCCCACATTCCAAAGGTGTACAGGTTAGGAGCTGTGGGCATGATATGTTGGTGCCGGAAGAGTGGCGACACTTGCGGGCTGCCCCCAGCACGTTCTCAGTAACGCAAAAAGAGGCACTTCACTGTGTGTTTCGATGTACATGTGACTAATAAATAAGTATCTCATTTTATCTTATCTTACCTACCTTCTGTGCTGTATGGCTCTATGACTGTAAAGTTAAGAATCGTGCACCCAATGCCAGACAAGCCACTTACTCTGATGCCAGGGATGCTTTAATATTATGAAGGTTCACCAAGTATGACATACACACAAGATTCTTTGCTTTACTTCTCCTCCCCTAAGTACAATTTCACCTTCATCCACAGCCTTTCATCTGCTCCAAATATGCTCCAGATAGTCTTTTAACCATGTATTAGACTTGATTCCAATATTCCAGCATGTATTGACATTTATCAGGTAAGAAGACAAAAGGTGGTTGCCAGTTTAATCTCAATAACAAAAATTTGTACAAGACATTGGTGAGGCCACATTTAGAATATTGTGTTCAGTTTTGGTCACCCTGCTATAGGAAAGGTGTCATTAAGCTCGAGAGAGTGCAGAGGAAATTTATGAGGATGTTGCCGAGACTCGAAGGACTGAGTCATGGAGTGAGGCTGAGCAGTTTGGGACTGTTTTCATTGAAGTGTAGGAGAATGAAGGGAGATTTATAGAGGTGTATAAAATCATGAGGGACATATTCAATGAGTCACCAGAAGAAATGGTTGAGGCAAGTACATTAAAAACATTTACAGGTACATGGATGGGAAAGGTTTAGAGGGATACGGGCCAAATGTGGGCAAATGGGACTAGCTTAGATGGGAATCATGGTCAGCATGGACCAGTTGGACTGAAGGGCCCGTTTCCGTGCTGTATGACTTTATGACCCTATAACAGCCAAGATGTGGAAGTGGGGCAAATCAATAAATTTTATGTGGCATGACAAAAGGAAGTGAACTTGCAACAAAACATTTGTTAAATAGCTATGGACATGACGTTGTGAACATAGATTTCTTTAACTTATAATTCTTACTGTTTCTGTGGTTCTGATGGTCCATTATTGAAATAATGCTGGTATGATTTATTGATACATTTTGGGAGTTTGCTTAAGGTAGCAGACAAGCTAGCATTCAAAGTGTGCATGACAGTGGTCGTGCACTCATTTGAAAACCTTACTTGAAGACCCTTGGGGGCATATATTCCATCCATGGGAGATATTTTCACAATTCCCTGTGCAATTAACTCACCAATCATTGTTGAACCAAATGATGAGTGTGTGTGTGTCATGCTATCTATACCTGGTTAAGTTGTGTGGTATGTGACTGTGATGGTTGTGGCAAAGCCTTTATCTTAAAATTCTCAAATTTGCTTTCAAATCTTTCCAGAATCTTGTCAATTCCTGTCTTACAGTTATGCCTTTGCTCATGTTGATGTGGTTTCCTTTCATTAACTGATGGATGCAGTCCTCTTCTAGCATCTTATTCATAACATAGTTCATTTAAAACATGTCGTCTGGTTGACCTGAAATAATTTTAAAAGCTAATGTAGAAATGTGCTGTTACATTTCTGTATATGGGATAGGTGCTGATTAGGAATTCGAGAGAATGGTATGTCACTTCGAATGTTTTGAAGTATGTACCACCTGGTAATTATTGTGTTTCAATTTGAAAGTAAATTTCCTCTCTCTATTTCCTCAATTCCCATGGGAGAGGGCAAGTGATTTGTTACTGCATAGAGCTTGTTATCACAGAAGTCTGCTCCAAAACCATTACCTTTACTGCCTCAGGGACTTGGAATGTAAAATTGCAATGCTCGGGCAGCAAATTGAGCCATATAAATTAGAAATGTATAGTATTTAATGCAGGATATCACACCATAACAGATCACTTGTCTTATTCTTGGTCTGCAGCAGCTATAGCCAAGAGACTTAACATGTAATCTGCTCTGGGACCTCTGCCATTTATGATCTGAACTTGACCCACCAAAAACTAAAGGTTAGTACAAAAGCGAAATACGTCAGATGTGAGAAATCTGCAATGAATTGCAGATTTCATTCAGCCCGCCAGACAGGATCTGCAGAGAGGGACCTCACATCAGAATAACATTCATGTCATTTGCAGGGTAGGTTTCCACTGCTCTGCATCAAAAATATGAATCTCCTTCTGCTGTTAAATGGAACATGAAACAGGCTTAATTATTGCTGGAGGTATCATGGATCTACTATACTAAAATTTGAAGAATCTGTTGGGTGTCTGATGAATTTTCCTATTTTTTAGCTGTAAGATGAGTGGGAACCATCTCAACTCAGTCTTCAGTGGATTTGGTGAAAGTTTGGTCCAAATAGGAAATGTTCACTCACAGAACCCAGAACTCAGAAGTCATGGTAAGAAAGTCATATATATATATAGATATATAGATATAGTCACTGGAGTAAAGTGTGGTGCAGTTTAGGAGATACTGTCTGCCCTAATGTGATTTAGATACAGGTAGTATTTGGCTACCTACCTGAACAGGTGAGTGTAGATGGTGTTACCGCACCTATGGGCCCAATGTGCATTTGCAGGTGTGTTTGGTTGAATTATCAAATTTTCTAAGCCTTTGAGTCCTGGTTTCTGCTGGGAAGGCCATGTTGAAACCTATTATTATTTTAACTTCTGATTGTGTCAAGATGTTCCAGAGACCTGGTGACTGGCCAATGTAATAATTTCTTAAAATGGAGACAGGCTTAACTGAGATACTCACATGTAAGTTATTTTATTGTTTGTGGTTATGACAATTTTTTGAATCTCTAATTACTAATGGAAAAAATTTGTGGGAAAAACTCAACAACTATGTATAGAGTTACTGATATTTCCTTATAAAAGTGCTACCAAGTTTGAGATATATGCATATGAAGTCATGCAGATTGGAGGAACATATTCCACTTTGGTAGTCTCCAACCTGATGGCATCAACACTGATTTCTCTAACTTCTGGTAACCCCTCCCCTTTATCCCCTTTTTTTCCTTATCCCACCGGCCCCATCACCCCATCTCTTTTTCCTCCCCCAGCCTTTCATCTGTCCATTACCCACACACTCCTCCATCCGGTTCCCCTCCTCACCTCCTTTCCTTTATTCTGTAGTCCACTGTCCTCTCCTATCAGATTCCATCTCTTCTACCTTTCCACTTATCACCTCCCAGCTTCTTACATCATTCCCACTCTCCCCCCTCACCTGCCTATCACCCCCCCTCACCTAGATCCACCTATCTCCTGCCAACTCTTGTTCCACCCCTTCCCCCAACCACCCACCCCCCCCCCACCTTTTGATACTGGCTATCTCCCCTCTTTCTTTTCAGTCCTGATGAGGAGTCTTGACCCAAAACATCGACTGTCCATTTCCCTCTATAGATGATGCCTGACCCGCTGTGTTCCTCCAGCATTTTGTGTGTTGCTCCAGATTTCCAACATCTGCAGTGTCTCTTGTGTCATAAATTTGTTGAGTACTTTTGACCTCCTTATATACCAACTTATATAATCCTGCCTCAGCAACAGAACACCACAGACAGCTCTTGTTCTACTGTGGACTTATGTTTCTTTTTGCACTAACATCTTGTTTGGGGGTTTAAACTAGAGTTGCAGGGGGGTGGAAATCAGAGTGGCAGGACGGCAATTGGAGAGGCTGTGGGAAAGTAGATGTTAAGACTGCAAGCAAAGATGGAAACCAAATGGGTGAGCATGGTGGGACTAATGTTCTGAGTTGCATCTATTTCAATGCAAGGAGTATTGTAGGTAAGGCAGATGAACTTAGAGTGTGGATCCATAAATGGAATTATAATGTTGTGGCCATTAGTGAGACTTGGTTACAGGAGGGACAGGATTGGCAGCTCAATGTTCTGGGGTTCTGTTGTTTTAGATATGATAGAGTGGGAGGTATTAAAGGGGGAGGGGTGGCATTACTCATCAGGGAAAATGTCACAGCAGTGCTCAGAGAGGACATACCGGAGGGCTTGACTACTGAGGCAATTTGGGTAGAGCTGAGGAATCAAAAATGGACGACCACGTTAATATAGACCTCCCAATAGTCAGTGGGATTTAGAGGAGCAAATTTATAGAGAGATAGCAGACAGTTGCAGGAAATATAAAGTTGTGATAGTAGGCGATTTTAACTTTCCACATATTGACCGGGACTCCCATGCTGTAAAAGGACTGGATGGGATCGAGTTTGTCAAATGTGTTCAGGAAAGTTTCCTTAATCAATATGTAGAGGTCCCAACTAGAGAGAGCGTGATACTGGATCTCCTCTTAGGGAATGAGACAGGGCAGGTGACAGAACTGAGTGTAGGGGAACACTTTGAATCTAGTGATCATAATTCCATTAGTTTCAAGATAATTATGGAAAAGGGTAGGAGTGGTCCTAGGGTTAAGATTCTAAATTGGAGTAAGACCAATTTTGATGGCATTGGAAGGGATCTGGCAGGCATGGATTGGGGCAGGTTGTTTTCCGGCAAGGAGATGCTTAGTAAGTGGGAGACCTTCAAGAGTGAAATATTGAGTGTACAGAATCTGTATGTTCCTGTTAGGATAAAAGGCAAGGCTAAAAGGTTTAGGGAACCTTGGTTATTGAGGGATATTGAGGTCCTGGTAAAGAAAAAGAATGAGGTGTATATCAGGTGTAGGCAGTTAGGATCAAATGAGGCACTTGAGGAGTATAAGAAATGCAAGAGAATGCTTAAGAGAGAAATCAGGAGGGCTAAAAGAGGACATGAAGTTGCTCTGGCAGACAAGGTGAAAGAGAATCCAAAGGGTTTCTGTAGCTTGTTTAAGATCAAAAGGATAGCAAGGGACAAAATTGGTCCTCTTGAAGATCAGCATGGTCATCAACGCGTGGAGCCGAAAGAGATGGAAGAGATCTTAAATAGATTTTTTGCATCTGTGTTTACACGGGAGACAGACACAGAGTCTATAGAACTGAGGAAAAAGAGTAGTGAGGTCATGGACTGTATCCGGATTACAGAAGAGGAGGTGCTTGCTGTCTTGAGGTGAATTAGGGTGGATAAATCCCCAGGGCCTGATGAGGTGTCCCTTTGGACCTTGTGGGAGGCTAGTGCAGAAATTGCAGGGGTCCTGGCAGAGATATTTAAAATGTCCTTAGCCACAGGTGAGGTGCCGGAGGATTGGAGGATAGTTAATGTTGTTCTGTTGTTCAAGAAAGGCTCTAAGAATAAGTTGGGAAATTATAGACCAGTGAGCCTGACGTCCGTCATGGGTAAATTATTGGAAGGTACTCTGAGGGACAGGATATATAAGTATTTGGATAGACAGGGCCTGATTAGGGATAGTCAACATGGCTTTGTGCATGGTAGGTCATGTCTAACCAATCTTATAGAGTTTTTTGAGGAGGTTACCAGAAAGGTTGATGAAGGGAAGGCGGTGGGCATTGTCTACATGGACTTCTGCAAGCGTTTGACAAAGCATGAGAGGCTGCTCCAGAAAGTTAAGTCACTTGGCATTCAGGATAAAGTAGACAATTGGGTTCAACATTGGCTTAGCGGGAGAAGCCAGAGAGTGATAGTAGATGGCTGTCTCTCTGATTGGAGGCCTGTGACTAATGGTGTGCTGCAGGGATCGGTGCTGGGTGCATTGTTGTTTATCATCGATATTAATGAGTTAGATGATAATGGGGTAAACTGGATCAGCAAATTTGCAGATGAATCCAAGATGGGGGACGAAGTGGACAGCGAGGAAGACTATCAAAATTTTCAATGTGATCTAGACCAGCTGGGAAAATGAGCTGAAATATGGCAGATGTAAGTTAATGCAGACAAGTGTGAGGTGTTGCACTTTGGGAGGACAAACCAGGGTAAGACTTACACAGTAAATTGTAGGGCATTGAGGTGTTCAGTAGACCAAAGGAATCTGGGAATACAGATCCATAATTCCTTGAAGGTGGCATTGCAGGTAGATAGGGTCATAAATAGAGCTATTAGCACATTGGCATTCATAAATCAAAGCATTGAGTACAGGAGTTGGGATGTTACACTGAAGTTGTATAAAACATTGGTGAGGCTAAATTTAGACTATTATGTGCAGTCTGGCCGCCTACCTAGGAAAGATATCAATAAGCTTGAAAGAGTGCAGAGAAAATTTACATGGATATTGCTGGGACTTGAGGACCTGAATTACAGGGATAAATTGAATAGGTTAGGACTTTATTCCCTGGAGTGCAGGAGAATGAGGGGAGATCTTATAGAAGTGTACAAAATTATGAAGTGTAAAGATAGGGTGAATGCATGCAGGCTTTTTCCCCTCAGGTTGGGTGAGACTAGAACTAGAGGTCAAAGGTTTAGGGCAAAAGATGAAATATTTAAGGGAAATCTTTGGGGGAACTACTTCACTCAGAGGATGTTGCGATTGTGGAACAAGCTGCCAGCGGAAGTGGTGGATGCAGATTCAATTGTAACATTTAAGAGAAGTTTGGATAGGTTCATGAATGAGAGAAGTATGGGGGTCTATGGTCCTGTGCAGGTAGATGGGACTAGGCAGAAAACCAGGCTGGCATGGAATAGATGGGCCGAAGGGCCTGTTTTTGTGCCATAGTGCTCTGTGACTCTCAGCTCTATGATACTTTTTTTTTCCTTTGCAGTCTTGTAAAACTTATGTTTAGTTTATGTTTTGTGTGTTGTCTGAATCTATGTGCCTGTGATGCTGCTGCAAGCAAGATTTTCATTGCACCTGTACCTCACTGTATTTGTGCATGTGACAATAAACTCGACTTGACTTGACTTGACCAACTGTATCCCAACACTGTCAAGAGGCTTAAAGTTGGAGCAAATCCCAAGACTGGGAAATTAGTGGGAAAACCTGTGGCAGAGTAGATACTGAGGGAACAGCACACCCGTTCATTTGCGTAGAGGGAAAGGCTATAGGGGAGCAAGATGAGTTTAGGTAATTTAGAATATTTTGAATTAATTAATTGAGTTATTTTAATGTTCTTCAGTGTTTTTAAGTGTTTTCATTGTTGTTGTTGAAAGATTTTAATTATTTGAAAAAATAAATTTAATAGTTTTTGAATGTTTATGAATGTTTCAAAATGCCAGAGACACTCAGAAACACTTTTTTTAAAACAGTTTGACAGTTGGCCAAATCAGTTGCTTAGCCCATTAACAGCTTTTTGTTTTGAAGACAAAAGAGATTGCAGGTGTTGGGATCTGGAACAAAGAAAACATAAAGCGGGAAGGACTCAGTGGGTCGAGCAGTGTCTGTGAAGGCAAAAGATGTAAGTCGATGTTTCAGGTTGTGACCCTGCATCAGGACTGAAAGGGAAAAGAAAAGATGGCCAATATATGGCAATACGGGACTTTGGAATAGGGGCCAATAGGTGACAGGTGGAACCAAATGGGGAGGACATGATGGCAGATAGAACCAGGCAGGGAGAGAAGGAAGGTAGAGGTGAAGAAAAGGAGGAGAAAACGAGGTGAACGTGAGTTTGTTTGGAAGGACAACACCATGGGGAAGGGTGGGGGGGGGCAAGGTTGTGTGACCTGAAATTGGAAAATTCAGTGTTAATACCATTGGGTTGAAAGCTACCCAAGGACTTGCCTCTCTGCAGAAAAGGAGAAGGCTGAGGACAGACAGGTCAGTGTGGGAGTGGGAAGGAGAGTTAAATGATGTGTAACTGGAATCCCAAGATGGCCATTGAGGACAGGGAGCAGGTGCCATCCAAAATGATTGCCTAGTCTATGCCTAGTTTCTCCAAATGTAGAGGAGGACCACATCATGAGCATCAAATGCAGTAGACCAGGTGGGAAGAGGTACAGGGGAACCTCTGCCTCACTTGGAAGCACTGTTTAGAGCCCTGGAAGGTAGTGGGGGAGGAGAAGAAGGTACAGGTGTTGCACTTCCTACCATTTTTGGGGAAAGTGCCAGGGAATGGGGAGGGGTGGGTGGGAAGGGATGATCTGACCAGGGAGTCACAAACAGAGTGGTCCCTGCAGAAAGCAGAAAAGAGTCGAGAGCAGAAACTGTGACTAGTGGTGGGATCACATTGGAACTGGTGGAAATGGTGGAGAATGATATGATGGATGCGGAGATGAAAGTTGAGGACCAAGGGTGCTCTATTGCTGTTCTGTTTGGAGGAGGGAGGGTGAGAGCAATGCGAGAAATGAAAAAAAAATGCATGTGGAGGCTCCATCAACCAAGGCAGAGTGGAAGAGACGTTTTCAGAAGGAGAACATTTCAGAAGCTCTAGAGCAGGAAGTCTCAACTTGAGAACAGATGTGAGGGAGACAGAGATGTTGGGAAAAAGGGATGGCTTCCTTACAGGAGGCAGGGTGGGAGCTGTAGGAGGCAGTGGGTTTATAGAAGATATCAATGGCAAGTCTGTCTCCTAAGAGATCCAGCAAAGGAAGACAAGTGTCAGAGACAGTCCTGGTGTATTTGAGAGAAGGGTGTAAACTGGTGGCAAAGGTAATTAAGACTGACGAGTTCTGCATGAGTGCAGGAAACAGCACAATGCAGTCATCGATGTAATAGAGAAATAGTTTGGGGTGTGTGCCAGATTTCTTTCCTGCATTTTTGTGGGAGGGGCTTGCTCTTGCCAAGTGGAAGTATTTAAACTGTAAAGGTCCAAGTTTACCTGTTATCTTTTGCCTCACCTCCAACAGTAACCAATCTCAACTCAGATTTCTAACCTCATCTGCAATCCAATAATTTCCTGAACGGCTAACCCACTGGGAGCTTCCGGTCTCCACCTCTCTCCATCAGCTACTTACCTGATCACAAATCCAAGTCATCAGCCTAATACCCCAACCCCATATGGGCATCCAGTCACCCCACTGATATCCTGAACTCAGCATGAATCCTGGATAAAACACATGATGTACTTTGCAGCAAACAAAGAAAAATGTGAGTTGCCTGTAGAACAGCACCTGATTCATTCCTTCAGCCTCAAACTCTACTAACGTTTGCAGAGCAATGATATGACAAGCCAATACTGCCAAAGTGATGCACTGCACTTCCTGGTCCATAGTGTCAAAACTTTCTAGTCTGAAAGCTGCAACATAACTGGTTAACCATTATGGTCATTAGGCTGTCATCTACTGCTGCCTGAAGGATTGCTGAAATTGAGCAGTAATAGTTACATCTGATCTCAGTACATACTTTTGAATACAGTTCCCTGCATTACTCATATCTCAAGGATGCTTGCATACAGTGACCTACTTAAATGATCTAGCAAGAGATGGCAGCAGTAGCCAACAGCCTGTACATCAGCTAGATGTAATCCTGACTTGTTTTACTTTATGATACGGGATAACCATTTTATATATACTAAATCCTTTTGTTGTAATTTCAGTGAAGGAACTTTTCAGTTAATTTATACAAGCTCATTTTAACAGAAAATTGAGAAAAGATGCAATGTAATATGGAACTAAACACTTTGGAATGGTATTATCAGTAACCCATGTGGAATTTTAACTTTTCATGATTAACAGGGAAGGAATAATAAATGTAAACAGTTCCACCATAAAGTTCAGCCCTGTTGCTCATAGTCCTCCTACCGTGGAGTTGTGGGATGCCCTTATATACCTCACCACCTATCCAGGTGGGGTTGTTGGCTACTCCTGCTGAGAGTTAAAATCAGGAGCACAAGAAGGGATTTCCTTATAGAGAGATGATACTCCTGAACACCATTTACACGTATAGTTCCCAGTCCAAACCAAGTGACTCTCTCCATTTTCCAGTCATTATCACCATTACTGAAAAAAACGAGCAAACCATAATGACATGTAATATTCCACCATATGCTGCTTTGCTGATCCCTCTGTGCTGCTTATAACACATCAATGAATGAACCCTTGTTCTAACTACTTAAATGGCATGCAACAATATCTTTGTATTTCCTGATAAATGGCACCTCAGTTACAGAGCTCCAACCTCAGCAAAGATATGATACTTCTCTTAACAGGAGCTTAGAGCTTTTATAATTTAGTCTTCTGATCAACGTCAAGGGAGGATTTAAAAAAAAACAAACTGCTGGAGGAACTCAGTGGGTTGAGCAGCATCTGCGGTGGGAAAGGAATTGTCGACGCTTTAGGTTGAGACCCTGCATCAGGACTGAGAGTAGAGAGGGAAGATAGCCGGTATAAAGAGAGATGGAGTGGGGTGAGACAGGGGTTGATAGGTGATAGGTGGACCAAGGAGGGGTGAGGAATGATGGGCAGATCAACTTCTGATCCACCTCCAGTCGTCCCATTTTGTTCCCTTTCCCATACCACCCCTCGAGATCCCCCCACCCTCCCCCCTGGATCCAACCACCTACAACCCATGTACTTCACCCCCCTGAATCACCTCCCCATCTGGTTTCATCTGCCCCTCCTCTCTCCCTTAATAGTTCCCATTATACTCTTCCTTACTTATCAGATTCTAGAACTTGTACATTTTGTGTCCCCGCATATCCCCACCTGCCTCTGTCTCCCAACTCCCCCCCATCCCCCACCTGGCTCCACCTGCCCATCATCATCCTCAGCTGCAATTAATAAGCCTTCATTGCCCTTTCTCAGCCAGCACCTACTGCATCAACTCCATCTTTATCATATCATCTCCCTTGATTTTTACCCTTGTCATAGCTCCGTAATGTAAAAAGCACCTGTTGTGCCAATGATACATTAACCCTGTTTCCCTCAATGAGGAAACTGTCTGATCTGTTGAGTATTTCCAGCATTTTCAGTTTTTTGCTTTTCAATTATTGTTAAAATGATTATGTTCCACTATGATTAATTTGCATAATCATTTGTGATTATGCAAATTAATTTGAACTTTTAATTCAACCACCTTAATTTAGAGCCCAATCTGAGGACAAGTTCTGGATGGCACCTAAAATAGAAACTCTAGCTGTTGACGTTTGAATCCTATAATACATCACTTCAATTAAATGAAGTCATATTGTACTAGATAACAATGAGATCTCTGTAATCTCTCTACCAAGCAATGTGATTATTGATCTTCCTGGCTTGCTATGTTTATGAGTTCATAATAATTCTTGTCAGATTTTTGGCAGTTGCTACTTATTGTAAATTCATAATGGATATGGTATGATTACATCTTTTCTAAAAAAAAATTTTCATGGTGTGGCCAACATGCTAGATTTTCATTTTTTAAATTCACTTATGTATACAGTGTTGGAAAGGCCAGAACTTATTTCTCAACCCTAACCATCCGTGAGGAGGTAATGTTAAGTTGGCTCCTTGAACAAATGTGCTGCTGAAATGGAAGTTGAAAGAATTTTGACCCAGTTATGATGAAGGAATTGCAATATATGTTGCACTCATGAGTTGAAAAGGATCTCTAAGATGGCTTTGTTCCCAAACAGTAGCTGCTTTTATCTTTCTCATTATGAGAGAACAGAAATTTAGGAGGTGCAGACAAAGGGGTCTTGGTGAGATGTCACAGTGCATCTTGTAAATGGTAAATGTTGCAGTTTTAGAAGAAATGAATGTGTAAAGTGGTGGAATGGAAACTGCCATGGCTTTGTCTTTCTTTGATGATATCTAGTTTCTCGAGTGCTGTAGGAACAAATGCACAATGTTGATTTATACAAAGTCAAAAGTGGAAAGATATTCCAGAATCAGGATATGGGTCACTCGCAACAAAGTATTTACCTCTGACCTTCTTTTATTGCCACAGTACTTCTGGGACAAGTTCAGATAAGTTTGGTCTGTTGTTATCTCCACAATATTGATGGAGGGAGATCAGATGATTGCATTTCAATTGAATGTCAAAGAAGATTGTTATATTCCCTCTTGTTGAAAATGGTCATTTTCTAGCATTTGTGTGATGCAAATATTACTTGCCACGTTAGATTAAGCCTGAATGTTGCTTAGGTCTTGTTTCAATTGAACACAGACTGTTTCAGTATCTGAGAACCACAAGTAAGATTGAATACTGCTCAAACATCAGCAAACAACCCCACTCCTGATCTCATGGCATTGTAAAGATTATTGAGTTATACAACACTGAAACAGGCCCTTCAGCCCACCATGTCTATTCTAACCATCATGTACCATTTGGGTAAATCCCATTTACCAGTACTTGGTTTGAAGCCTTTTAATATTTGGCAATTCAAGTCCTCATCTACATGGTTCTTAAATGCTGTGAGAGAACCTCTACTACCTTCGTGGGCAGTGCATTCCACGTTCCAACCAACCAGTAGATGAAAAAATTCTTTCTCAAATCCCTTCCTTTACATTTCCTGCAAAGAATTTTGATGGTTCAACTGAAGCTATGTTTACTAAAACTGAAACTAACTTGTATTTACATTGTGGTTTTATTGTATAATATATACCAAGGCTCTCTGCAGTGATGGAAAGAAAAAGATAATTCTATCAGAAATATAATGCAGTTAATCATTCTGTAGTATCTGTTAGGCTGCAATTTAAATACTGTGCAATGTTCTGTGATATGTTATGTGAAGAGTATATCTCAATCTCTCATTTACAGACTGCACTTTTCAGTTGAGCTAGATTATTGTTTCACTGCAGGTAGCATGTAAACACCCATAGACTGATCAGTAAATTAGAAATAAACAAGTGATATGCTTGTATCTAATGATGCAGTATTAATAACTACCTCACAGCTAGATTCATTTGCATGAATAGTATAATTGTATTTCATCTGGACAGCTGTTTGATTTCAAGGGTCTTCCCAGCTGCTTTTAATTTAATGTAAGTATGTCATTAATCTGAATTTGCTTTGCAGCTTTCTCTTCATTCCCTTCGTTTATCCAGTGAAATTCTGCAAAGGATGAAGATTTGTTGTAACTTTACCGTAAATATAATTTGTAAAACTAAATCTAAATTAGTGTTCAGAAAGATAACGAGCACTGCATAATAGTAACACTTGTAAATTTGCAACTTATTACTAACAATTATCAGCCTTGATAAGAAAAGCTGATTTAGTAGTAATTTATCTTCGGCATTCAGACAGGTTGAACTAAACATTTGAATATTATTTTCACTTATGCGCTGAATTATTCTGAAGAATACAAATCCAGCAATAAAGCATGTAATTTGATAGAGCTTTATTCTTAATCCTATAATATTAAATTGAGTACCTAATATAATAAGATTTAAATTTCTGCTGAAGGTTTCCAATCACGTAATGTCAAATAACATTAAAATGAAAACAAAACACAAGGGGGAAAAGTTGTCTTTGGCCACTGACAAATCTAGATTTTAATTGCTCCAACTTTGGCATTCATGTCTTCAGCAACCAAAGTTCCATGAACCTCTTCAGTTCTTTATCTTGCTTTTCTCTTTTAAGACAACATTTGCCTCTCTGTCTGAGCTTTTGGTCATCTTGCCTAATATCCTTCAGTGGGGCTAGGCATCTGTTCAACTGTTTGATAATGCTCCTATGAAGCACCGTGGAATGGCTTTGCCTTGTTAGAAGTGCTGAATAAGAGAAAATAATTGTTATTGATTTTGTGCTGTCAGTGTCTAGTGTTGACTTATGACACATTGAAAATATACTACCAACCCCCAAAACAGTGAATTTCTTTCAAATCATACTTTATTTAACGTATCAATCCTTCATTACAACGTTCAATGTCCTCTTCACTGAATATAATCTAATTTGCATTGATTTAATAAATTGCTGCTACTTATTCTTTGAAACAATTAACAGACAAACATTAATACCGCTACTTCAAAGTTCCTAGTGTGATTAATGACAGATGCACTATTGTGTTAATTGATGGGTAATAGGAAAGTTGCAGACTGCATCTCAAATAGATTACAAGTAAATTGTTTCTATAATTTGCATGACCAACCTATATGAAAGAATCATTGATTTTCAAACAAATTATTTATGTACTGGTGTTTTTTCTTGGGGAAATGCATGTTGCATTATTAAAAGACTGGTGGTTTTCTTTTGCATAATTTATTCCATATAATCAACTACTGTATCTACTCTTTCTCAAGAGGAGTACAATTGTCACATATGTTGCTTCTATTAACCAAAATATGAGTTAAACATTATTTTAAAATGACAGCTAATTGATATTGGACAAGGAATGTTATTGTACAACACGTGTATTTTAAGTGTTATACAATTAATATGATGTGCAATATTGATCACCAAGTACAATCAATGCTACCATGTGCATGCAGTGTGATATTGTCTCATGATCCACCATGTGTTTGACATGCTTACACACAAAAGTTGCCAGCCATGCTGGAGTGACATCAAGTGATGTGCAATACAAGTTTGACATACATGTTCCTACAACATGTTATGGCAAGTACATGCTGAATAAACCACGTGGGATTCAAATGTAAAAGCAGCTTTAGGGAGATGAAGAAGGTCTGCTCAATCAGAAGTTAAATGAGCAATCCTTCCCTGAGTCACTATCAATGATTCCACTATTGAAGAAATCTTCTTGAATGGACCATATATTGCAATATTGCAGGCAAGGTTTTGTACTTTCTTTGAAGAGAAAGAGTTGCAGATTGCTCTGATAATTCCCCAGGGGATTCGCCCATGATGCCATATGTTCTGCTTCTCAAGATCAATGAAGCTGCAGTTGAGAATTGTTTAAACTGCATAAAGAAAAGGGATGGATTAAAGAGAGGATGTTAGCTACTAGAGTGGTTATGAATAGAGTAACTCAAGAGCTGCACCAGATTCAGCTATTCACAAAACTTACCTACAAAAGAATGGTAAAAACGAAGTAGAAATCTACAGAATACCAAGGGATCGAGAGTATTATATAAAATTCATAGCACAGGACCAGGTAACCTAGCTCAAGGAGGTATTGCAGCTCATCATTAAGATACCAACTGTAAATTTAATGTGGAAATGCTAGAGCTGTTATCAGGGACACTTCCTCTGAATTCTGAGCAAGGGTCCCTGACTTGAAATGTTAACTGTTTTCTCTTTCCACATATGCTGCTTGACTGGGTGAGTTCTTCCAGATCTTTTGTTATTCTTTCAGATTCCTGCATCTGCAGTTTTATTTATTTTCCATTTGGGATATTTGGAAGTTTTGTGATACAATTTTCCAGTCATTCCACTGATTTCATAATATTTGACTTTGTCGATATATGATAAACTATGAGATTGGATTTAAACATAAGAATGTTCATAAAATGATGTTAAGATAGGCATTTTAAAACAAACAATCATTTTAATTACTGCCTTAATCAATAAGATATAATAATAAGAATGGGCACTGGCTTGAAGTCCAGGTTATTAAAGTATTCATAATTAAAAACATTAGAAAAACTACTAGTGAGTGTGCAGAACTTGACTTGGTACTGGTATGTGTTTTAACTGATGCACAAGGAATTATAAGTTGTGATGCCATTGAATGATAAGGACTATCAAAAGACCAGGTTTGATATAAATTGGGACTTATTGATACCGCACCCCAGCGACTGGTATCTTAAATAAAACTAAGACCAGCTTTAAGAGAATAAGGGATGGGATCAAGCGCATAGTTGTTGTGGACTATTGAAAAGTACTGCATGGCTGGTGTTTCTCCCCATCTGCCTTTGCTTAATGGACCAGTAATTGAATTACCACCAGTTGTGCAGCAGTCCTGGTTAATAAATATAAAAAAAACAGAATTCCATATTCTGTAACTAAACACATTTCCATAAATTTGAGAGTTTACAGTAATCTTACTGTAACAGCTGACATGTTGATACCGTTCTCTTTCTCTCAGCTCCTTTATGCGATGAGCTGAGCTCTACATATACTCACAGCCGGGTGTTGATCCATTGCTGACCCACTGAGGCACAACTTTTGGCGATTGACTCCAATACCTCTGGTAGCTGAGAGGTCTTATTTTTAAATTAAAGTTCTCCTGCCATAAGTACATGGGCGTCAATGTCTCAGAGGAGCTATCCTGAGCCCAACACATTGATGCAATCATGAAGAAGGCATGCCAGCATGATGAGTTTGAGGAGATTTGGTATGTCACCAAAGACTCTTACAAATCTCTATAGATGTACAGTGGAGAGCATTCTGACTGGTTGCATCAGAGCCTGGTATGGAGGCTCCGATGCATAGGATCACAAGAGGATGCAGAGGGTTATGGACTCAGCCAGCTCCATCATGCACACAACCCTCCCCATCATTGAGCACATCTTCAAGAGGCCGGTGCCTCAAGAAGATGGCATCCATCACTAAGGATCCTCACCATCTGGGACATGCCCTCTTCTTGCTACTGACATCGGGGAGGAGGTACAGGAGCCTGAAGACTAACGCTCAACAATTCAGGAACAGCTTCTTCTTCTCCATCATCAGATTTCTGAGCGGTCCATGAAACCCATTAACACTACCATGTTATTTCTTTTCTTCGCACTATTTATTTATTTTTGTAATTTATAGTAATTTTATACCTTTGCACTGTACTGCTACCACAGAACAACAAATCTCATGACACATGTCAGTGATAATAAAATCTGATTCTGATTCTGAATTTCAATTGCAGATTTTCCTTTGATCTAAGATTAAGTCTCTCACTCTCTTTCCCACTTGGTCCAAGCTAATAGTACTTCATTTCTTCTCCTCCTTTCTGTCTGGTACTCGTGTCTGCTGTTTGATGCAATTTTAAATGTTACAAAGTCATAATTCTGAACTACATTGCAATTGGTCAAATGTCAGTTGTTACAAAGGGGTACACTCTAGTTCAATAAGAATCCATGTGAGATATCAGTTTCAAGGGTAGTCCACTATCATTGTATATGTCTGGTGGAAAAAAAATCTAAAAATTTCCCAGCATCTGCTCACTGTTCAGGCTAAATTAATCCCATATTGACTTGAAATGCCAAATCAACGCAATCAAATTATTCAGCCATCTTTTGAGGGGCTTTTAACTGACTCAATAATTTATGTTAATAACATTTCAAATGGCTCTGAAAACAGAATGCAGACATAAGAAGCCTATTTTACAACAGTGTTGTGAATATTGTATCTCTACTGACAGTCAGAAAAAGAAGATATTGAAGCGAAGTGCTACACACTGAGCGAAGAATGAAAGCACACAGTCTGAGGGTTGAACTGGAGACTGATTTATTTCAACTTCCCGCGCTAGTTTTTAAACCTGTTAATGTCCCGCCCTCTCTAGGTGGAAGTGACGCCCGCGGTGCATCACCGAACTCTTCCTGCACGTGGGCTTTCTCCCCTCGCTGTTGGAGAAGAAGGCCCGGCACCATTTTGCTGCCAGCCTTCCTGCCGACTCGTGCTCCGATTTTGGAGCCGGTTCGCCTGTCTTGAAAGTGGGTCGCCACAATATGTTTAAACTAGCAAATCACACCTCTCGCTCTGTTCTCACAGCTTGTATATTTCACAGTCTTGATTCCCTCAGGGTATGCTGTGTGGTATTACTTCCTTTGGTCAATTTCTGGGATTGTGGAAGATAAATTGATTCCTGTGTAGCTACCTGTACGGTCATCAGCTCCATTAACATAGACATAGTTAACTGCTCTTCCTGCAGGCAATGCTGCAATACTTCTGTAGAGAACAAATTGAAAACATCCATTGATCTACTGATGAACATTCCAGATAACAAAGGAAGGATATGTTAAACAAGAATAATTCAGGCTGGCTCCACAAAATATTCTTATTTTTAAAAAAGGGAATTTAACAAAGCCTAAAAAAAGCTGAGAAGAGGTTGTGTGTGCAGAGTGCATTGTGATTGCATTGCATATTGTTTCCTGCACTTATTTTTTGTGCTTGGATTATAGGAATTTGGCATTCACAATTTTTTTAAACAGTGTCAAATCTACTTTAATTAAGGTGCACTTTCTCTACCATTAATTTAAAATTCTTTCTCCAGAAATTCAACATTTATCAAAATTTGAAGCTTCTTTTTAAGGATATATATGAAAATTTCACTTTCTTTGACAATTTAATTGAACAGGTTTAAAGTAGTTTGGAAATGAGTGTGTGGTTTTTGGCTTTATAAGATAAGATATAAGATATTTATTTATTAGTTATATGTACATCAAAACACACAGTGAAATGCATCTTTTTGCGATACTAGAATGTGCTGGGGGCAGCCCGCAAGTGTCACCACTCTTCTGCCGCCAACATAGCATGCCCATAGCTCCTAACCTGTATGTCTTTTGGGAATGTGGGAGGAAACCAGAGCACCCGGAGGAAACCCACGGAGACACAGAGAGAACGTACAAATTCCTTACAGACAGCAGCAGAACTGAACCCGGGTCCCTGGCGCTGTAATAGTGTTACACTAACTGCTACAATACCATGCCTACCCTCTTTATCTTGTTGCTTTTATCAGAACCAGAATCAGATTTAATATCACTTACTTATATGATATGAAATTTGTTGTTTTGTGGCAGCAGTACAGGGCAAAGTCATAAAGTTTCTATAAATTACAGAAATAAATAGTGAATAAAGGAATAATTTGGCATTTGTGTATTTAGCCATTTTAGATATAATTTTTGCATCTGATTTTCACCTCCCAGTATTGAAGGAAGTTTCAGCAACTGGGAAATCATGGATGTGTGTGATTTCCATAAATGAGGAAAGAGACTAGTTATCCTACATTGGTTTAATTTCTACCCAAGGAAGCAATAATGAACAAAAAGAAATTGATTCAATTAAGGTAGAGAATGTGCAGGTCCAAGAGCACTGAACATTATGGATGTTCTGGAAGCTAAAGCTTTTCCTTTTGTAATCAACAGAGATGATTCCAATAAGATAAGTAATTATTTAAAGTCAAGATAACACAAAAGCATGCTGTTGTCCTCTTGCATCATGTCTCAAGGCCCCACACTGGCATCCACAAATGCTAGTTGAAGAAATAGAATGAGAGTAAAGGGAGACATGCTGAAGCAAATACATTGTTGCTTGAGCCGTCTAATGGAGTACTTCACAACCCAAAAGAGGTTGTAGTGTGTTGCATCCATACAACCATTTTCTCAGAAGAGCCATGAAATAGTAGGTCGGTAGGAGGCTCAGCAAAGATCTGAAGAAATCTCTGAAATTAAAAAAAAATTACTGATGGAATACCATAAATATGTTCTGATCTAATTCTGGTGAATCTTTATCCATTTCCAGCTTCTAAGGCCAAAATATCCTTTCTGAGGTAAAAAAAAGAAAATGCTGGAAACATTCAGCAAGTCAGGCAGCATCTGTGGAAGGAGAAACAGTTAATGTTTCAGGCCTGGGGCCCTTCATCCTATGAAGGGTATCCAACCTAAATCATTAATTCTGTTTTTCTACTGATGCTGCACGATCTGCTGGGTCTTTCTAACCCTTTCTGCCATTATTTCAGATTTCCAGCATCTGCATTTTTTTTATTTACCCTTCCTGGGGTGCTGTGACCAGAAATGAATACAATTCTCCAAATCAAGTCTGACCAAGGTTCTATTCAAAGAAACCATAGCTTCCTAACGTTTGTATTCCAGCCCTCTTGAGATTGGCATTTTGATTACTTCTTTCAACCTGCTTGTGTGGAGGCGGCTGCATCAGATAAGTCCCACTGTATTTTACCCCTACAGCAAAGCATTTCAAGTGCATTGAGGCACATCTCATTTTGAAGGCTGCAGGAAACATCAGGCTTTGCAGCATCAGCAATTAGTTTTTGTGTCTGTTTATCTTTAGCTATGCATTGAAAAATTAGGTGTGCTTTCTGGTTTGAGACTTTTATTGGGAAATTCAATTTTGTGCTGAGAGAAAATTCAAGAGGGAAAATATGAATAAAGTTATTCCATATTTGATTCTTTTACTGCATTTAGAAGAGAGGAGCTGAATGATTATTTTAACTAGATTCTGATATTGCTTACTCAATATTTGATAATAATTAACTTACCGCTCCAGTGCCCTTTGAAATTATGTTATTAACACTGACAAACTGATGAAAATCATTTTTATGAGCAAGAAATAAATTACATAGAGTTTTCAGAATCCCACATTAAATGATAATATATGCACTATTATTGCTACAACAAACAATCTGCTGGAGGAATTCAGCGGATGAGCAGCATCTGTGGGATGAAAGGAATCGTTGACATTTCAGAACTGAGGGTGGAGAGGGACGATAGCTGGTATAAAGAGAGGGGGGGATGGTGAGAAAGGTGCCAGGAGGTGATTGGTGGACCGAGGAGGGGTGAAGGATTATGGGCAGATGGAGCCAGGAAGGGGAGGAAGAGGGATGGAGCTGGGAGACAGAGGCAGGTGGATGATAGGTGGAGGCAGACAAAAAAAAGGCCGATGGAGCCAGATGGGGAGAGGGAGAGTGAAGGTGGAAACAACTGCTGAAGGGTGATTAGCAGGAACACAAAGGCTACCGGTTCTGGAATATGATAAGTCAGGAAGATAATAATAGGAACCACTAGGGGAAAGGTGGATCCAGAACCAGATGGGGGTCAGGGGGTGGGAGTGGGGGGGGGGGGTTTGATCTGGTGTGGGTAGTGGGTGAGGGGAAGGGGAAGAAAATGAGTAATGGGGGATTGGAGGGAGGGTATAGGAAAGGGACAGAAATGGGAGGACCAGAGGTGGATCAGTAGGACAGCGGGGTGGGGGGAGGGTGGAAACAGGAGGGAAAGGTGACCTGAATTTGAAAAGTTCAACATTCATACCATTGGGCTGTAGGGGAGTTGAAAGGGAATGTTATTGGGAGCTCAGGGTGGTCACTGTGGACAGAGAACAGATGCTTTGCAACTTGGAATTGGAATTGGTTTATTATTGTCACATGTACCAAGATACAGTGAAAAACTTGTCTTGCATACCGTTTATACAGATCAATTCATGGCACAGTGCATTGAGGTAGTACAAAGTAAAACAATACAGAATGCAGAGTAATGTGTCACAGCTACGGAGCAAATACAGTGCACGTAGACAATAAGGTGCAAGGTCATAACGAGGTAGATTGTGAGGTCAAGAGTCCACCTTGTCGTATGAGGGAACTGTTCAATAGTCTTATAACAGCGGGATAGAAGCTGTCCTTAAGCCTGGTGGTACATGCTTTCAGGCTTTTGTATCTTCTGCCCGATGGAAGAGGGGAGAAAAGAAAATGACCTGGGTGGCTGGGGTCTTTGATTATGCTGGCTGCTTTACCAAGGCAGTGAGAAGTATAGACAGAGTCCATGGATGGGAGGCTGGTTTCCGTGATGTGCTGAGCTGCGTCCACAACTCTCTTTTGCCCCTGAGGAAGTAGAGGCACCGGTGTGCTTTCTTGGCCATGGTGTCAACGTGGTTGGGCTAGGACAGGCTATTGGTGATGCTCAGTTCTAGGAACTTGAGGCTCTCAACCCTCTCAACATCAGCACCATTGGAGAGGAGCATGTGCACTGCCCCCCTTCTTAAAGTCAATGACCAGCCCTTTTGTTTTGCTGACATTGAGGGAAAGGTTGTTGTCATGACACCATGTTACAAGCTCTCTATCTCTTTCCAGTACTCCGACTCATCATTATTTGAGATACAGCCCACTATGATGGTATCATCTGCAAACTTGCTGATGATGTTAGCTTTGTGAAGGTAAAAGCTTGGCTTTGTGAAGGGCAGATCATGTCTCACAAGCCTGATAGGGTTCTTTGAGGAGGTGACCAGGAAGATTGATGAGGGTAATGCAGTAGACGTGTGCTACATGGATTTTAGTAAGGCATTTGACAAAGTTCCACATGGTAGGCTTCTTCAGAAGGTCAGAGGGCATGGGATCCAGGGAGGCTTGGCCGTGTGGATTCAGAATTGGCTTGCCTGTAGAAAGCAGAGGGTTGTGGTGGAGGGAGTGTGTTCAGATTGGAGGGTTGTGACTAGTGGTGTCCCACAAAGATCGGTTCTGGGACCTCTGATTTCTGTGATTTTTATTAATGACTTGGATGAGGGGGTAGAAGGGTGGGTTGGCAAATTTGCAGACAGCATAAAGGTTGGTCGTGTTGTGGATAGTGTGGAGGACTGTTGAAGATTGCAGGGGGACATTGATAGGATGCAGAGCTGGGCTGAGTAGTTGCAGATGGAGTTCAATCTGGAGAAGTGTGAGGTGGTACACTTTGGAAGGACAAACTCCAAGGCGGAGTACAAAGTTAATAGCAGGATTCTGGGTAGTGTGGAGGAGCAGAGGGATTTGGGAGTTCATATCCACAGATCACTGAAAGTTGCCTCACAGGTGGATAGGGTAGTTAAGACAGCTTATGGGATGTTGGCTTTCATAAGTCATGGGATCGAATTTAAGAGCCGTGAGGTAATGATGCAGCTCTACAAAACTCTGGTTAGGCCACACTTGGAGTACTGTGTCCAGTTCTGGTCACCTCATTATAGGAAGGATGTGGAAGCGTTGGAAAGGGTGCAGAGGAGATTTACCAGGATGCTGCCTGGTTTAGAGAGTATGGATTATGAGGGAGAGACTAAGAGAGCTAGGGCTTTATTCTTTGGAGAGGAGGAGGATAAGGGGAGAAATGATAGAGGTATACAAAATATTAAGAGGAATAGGTAGAGTGGACAGCCAGCGCCTCTTTCCCAGGGCACTAATGCTCAATACAAGAGGGCATGGCTTTAAAGTAATGGGTGGGAAGTTCAAGGGTGATATCAGAGGGAGGTTTTTTACCCAGAGAGTAGTTGGGGCATGGAATGCGCTGCCTGGGGTGGTGGTGGAGGCAGGTACATTGGTCAAATTCCAGAGATTTCTAGATAAGCATATGGAGGAATTTAAAATAGAGGGATATGTGGGAGGAAGGGGTTAGATAGTCTTAGGCGAGGTTTAAAGGTTGGCACAACATTGTGGGCCGAGGGGCCTGTATTGTGCTGTACTTTCTATGATTCTATGATTTTATGATTCTCTGTTCGAGCAGAATCTGGCATGCAGTCATGAGTGTATAGGGAGTAGAGTAGGGGGCTGAGGACACAGCCTTGTGGGACACCAGTGTTGAGATTAATCGTGCTGGAGATGCTGCTGCCTATCCTCACTGATTGCGGTCTGTTGGCCAGGAAGTCAAGAATCCTGTTGCAAAGGGAGGTGTTGAGTCCCAGGTCTCAGAATCGGTCACCTAGTCTGTGCTTGGTCTCACGGATATGGAGAAGGCCACATCTGGAGCACCGAATGGAGTAGATGAGGTTGGAGGAGGTGCATGTGAATCTTTGCCTCAGCTGGAAGCTCCCAGTTTCAACTCTCCTTCCCCTTCCCCCAATGACCTGTCTGTCCTCAGCCTTCTCCACAGCCAGGGTGAGGCCCAAAGCACCTCATATTCTGCCTGGGTAGTCTACAACCTCATAGTATGAACATTGAGTTTTCCAATATCAGGTAACCCTTATCTCCTCTCTCTCTCCTTCCAATCTAGCTCTGATTCTTCCATTTTTGCCCCTTTCCTATACCCTCTTTCCAGCCCCCTATCACCCATTTCATCTCCCTCCCCCTCCTGGTTCCATTCATCTACTTCCCACACATTTTACCCACCAGATCCCCCTCTCCCCCATTTGGTTCCGTCTCTCACTTCTCCTGTAATAGTTCCCATTATTATCTTGCTTACTTAACAGATTCCTACACTGGTAGCCTTTATAATCTCACATCACATTCCTAGTTGTCTCCACTTTGACCATCCCCTCCCTCCATCTGCTTTTTTCTCGTCTGCCTCCACCTATCATCCACTTGCCTCTGTCTCTTAACTCCACCCCTCCCTTTCTCTTACCTGGCTCCACCTACCATCCTGCACCCCTCCTCAGTCCACCAATCACCTACTGGCATTGACTCCCCCTCCTCCCTCCCCTCTCCTCTTTATATTGGCTATCTTCCCTCTCCAACCTTGGTCCTGATTCAGAGTTTCAACCTAAAACATTGGCAATTCCTTTCCCCTCACAGATGCTGCTCAGCCCGCTGAGTTCCTCCAGCAGATTGTTTATTGATCCAGATATTGGCATCTGCTGTCTCTTGTGTCTCCACTATCATTGACTTTATTGACTAGCATCCTAACTGTAGTACCAATAAGTGTTCAGATTCATCGAGTTATACAGCATAGAGACAAGCCATTCGGCCCAACTGAAATGTTCTGTTACCTTTAAACTAGATCTCTGCCTCTGTAAACTTCATCTCATTCAAACTTTGGTCCTGTATTCTGAGTCGATCTTGGTAAGCTATATTGATTTTACCCTTCCTTATCCTTGTAACCACTTCCAGCCCTACAGCCTTTCAAGCTCATAATACTCCTCATGTTCTGACTTCTTACCCAATCCAGATTTTGCTTGCTTTACCATTTGAAGTAGTGCCTTCAACTGCCTACAGCTCTAAGCTCTGGATTTCCTTCAGTATATCACTCCTCCACACGTTCAAGGTGGTCTATAAATCCTTCTTTGATGACAATATCAAGTTATTGATCACCTGCCCTAATATCTCCTTATTTGGCTGGTTTAGTTGGTAGTTGTTCCAAATGAAGCAACTTTGAACATTTTATTCCTGCAAGATGTGTGTATTGTACATGTAGGTGGATGAGTTTCTCATCGTTTGCCAATTTCTTCCAATTTAGTGGCAGAAAAATCAGGAAATAAGTAATGATGTGGGACGCAGATGTCCCATTAGATCTACTGTCTATCTGCTCTTCTTCCACTGCCTCACAGGCTGGGATAAAGAAAGGTGGCAATGGATCACAGCGAGTAGCATTAAACATTTGAGGTCCCTCTGATCTGGAAATAAAAAACCTTGTAGTTCCTGCACATAGGAACCATAGTCTTTAGGGCTCCTGTGTATTTAAGATAACTTGCTATCTCTTTTGATTCTATAGAAGCAAAATCACAAAAGTATTCCTCTTTGCGCTGCCAGGTTCCCACTTCAGGTTCTGGTAACTGTTGATCTTTGTTGCATTCAAATTTCTCCCAATCTAGGAAAATGAGGATGTTGGGGAAGTGAAGGCTGTAAGCAACAAACCAATTAACATCCAAATCCTTGCACTGGATTGCTAGAACCACGATAAATGCAGTGGTCTAAAAAGGTATAGTTGTGTGACCAGACCTAATACCAGGCACTGAAATCAGTTGGCCTCTAGAACATGGACTATGATTGCTATCACTTTCCTTGTGATATGATGATAATGAGGTATCTTTATTGGTCACATGTACATCGAAATACACAGTGAAATGCACCTTTTGCGTAGAGTGTTCTGGGGGGCAGCCTGCAAGTGTCTCCACGCTTCCGGTGCCAACATAGAATGCCCACAACTTCCTAACCTGTACATCTTTGGAATGTGGGAGGAAACCGGAGCGCCCAGAGGAAACCCACGCAGACACGGGGAGAACGTACAAACTCCTTACAGACAGCGCCCGGAACTGAACCTGGGTCGCTGCTGCTGTAATAGCGTTACGCTAACCGCTATACTGCCGTGCCTGCCTTACACTACCGTGCCTGTAATAAGTTGCATAAGATATAAGTTTGGCAGCAAGTGAATGTGTGGTCCTGTGGGTGTGGTTCAGGCCAATCTCATTGTCATTTTGGATATGAGGTAGTCTCCCATATGAGAGCAATAAATTTTATACTCACTTTGCTTAATATTAGTTCTGATGTACTAAAACAACCATAATTTTGAATTTACATCAAAAATTGCAAAAGCATTAATAGTCACCCAAAGGTACCTGGAAACATACACCATTGTACTGGCCTACATATGGCATACAGACCCCTGGATGGTGTATAAGAAATAAGAAATTCTGGAGTAAGCAACTTATACCATGTGATTATTTCCTGGGACTTTCTTGCCATTGCATATGCTGTATGCCTGACAGCAGACTCCTGAAACAAATACTCTATTCCATGCTCTAGTATATGAAGTGATTACCAGGCAGATGGGAGAAATGATCGAAGGATATATTCAAAGCTGGCTTGAAGAATGCAATGTCCCTACCGACTGCTGGGAATACCTGGTCCATGACTGCTTGAAGTGGAGAAGGAATATTTGGGATGAAATTGAGAACCTTAAGTCCATGTGCTGGAGACCAATGTAAATGATGGAAAGAACAAACAACCTCGCAAGCTGACTACCCATCCACCCTGTTAGGCACTTCTTGCCCCATCTGTGGAATTGCCTGTGGTTCCTACATGGGCCTCATCAATCACCTCAGAACCCACTGAACCAAAATGCAAGCAAGTTGTTCACAATCCTGGGAGATGGCCCAAGAAGAAGAAAGGCATTCATAATGACTGAAGGATATTCAATTATCCGCCCACAGAGAAGTAGCTGGATCTCCTGTTCTAAGCACAGTACAGCTGACAAAAAGTATGTCAGACAACTCACTTTCCATCATTTTCACCTTGGTAGTGCTGAATGCACGTATTACTTGTTTGTCAATGGTGCTCATTGTTACTGTAGGCAGTAAATAGAACAGGGAATTAAATTTAAGTGAATCAGCAAAGATTCTTGGACCTCATGGATAAGTTGTTCACCTGAGAAATTTAAGAAAAAGATAATAACAGTAAAATAATTATTTCTCCTTGACTCTCTGAATGGATGTTAGTTTGTGGTGCTTTATTGCACTTTCCCGTTACTTTTTCAATTTGCTAATGAATCCCTTAAAATGACCCTCAGTTTTCATTTATTTTGGCATGGCACCTGATCTAAGCACTTGAGGTATCCTCAAAGGACTGTCTATATTAAAGTAATAAATTAGATAATGTTAAAGAACAAAGGAGGTCATATAATGCAGTTTTAAAATAATTACAATGGACTCACCTTTGCTCTTGGATTTCAATCAACTCGGTCTTTTTAATTTTGATATTGTGCCTGCTGGAAACTACACGGTATCTGTATTATGCAAGAAGCATTTCAATATGTGGTAATATTAACAATGCTGTCATTATTATCCAATGAACTACCCAATGAATAATTAATTAGCACATGCCATGTGGATTCCCATTCTGATGAACAGCAAGCATAAGGTTTCGGCATGTCTTATCTCAACATGGTGGGATTTATTCCCACTATGAAACTTCAGGAAAATAATAGTCAATGATATTTTAACTTCAGAAAAATTAAATGTCATGAGTATTGAAAACATTACTATTATCTTGGCTGTGTTTGGTGTTATTTATTCTTTCAGTTGTCTCAACTGGTGACATGCAAGTCTACAATGAAGTTTTATCATTATTTAATAATAGTTAACTAATAGTGTAATTAATTTTAATTTAGCCTTCTAACTATTAGTAAATTGTACAAATTAATTGATGAACAGATGTGAATTCAAGGTCTTTAGGTAGTTCCGCCTAACTTTGTGATAGAAATCCTTTTTCTCCCTTTTCCATCTCTCACCTTTTCATCAGCTTAGGCCTACAAAAGATGCTTAGTCTATTAATGTTGTGTATGTTCATTAGTGACTTCAACAGGAAACATTTAACTTACAATGTTTCAGTCAAATCGAGGTACCTGCACATTCATATTTCCTCTGCTGCTTACATTTTTCCTTCCTATGCATTTTTTCTGTTCCTTTGTTATGTTTTCGCCAGAGATAAACTGACCTCCATGTATTTTGTCTGTGTCCTTATCTTCATTGCGAGGCACTGGGATGGAAGTGACAGCAAAAAGACTGACTGCATTAGAACTTGCTGGGAAGTGGTGGCCAATTGACGCCAAGTTAAGGATCCAAATATGCCAGTTCCAATCTGGCTGGGCATTCTTCGTTGGTGATTCTCTGCATTTCAATGGTGGAATACTTGCTTTGGTCTCATTCATACACTGGCACCATTTTCAACTGCATCCATTTATAATTTTAAATTAATTTGCGATTAATAGGCAGATTTGTGCCATAAATCTATATCTATTTAGAACTGAGCTGAGATTGCTTCACTTTACTTCTTTACAGCCTGATATTGATTTCATCATTCTGGCCTCCAGAAACCCAGAAGTGAAAGTACAGGGTGAAGACAAGTGTGGCTTCCATTAAAGGACAATAAAGTCATTACTTGATAATCTAGATCTCATTAAGTAGCAGGATGGAGAACAACCTACAATAAACCTTCCAGAGAAGACAACACAGAACTCCATCCTTGGACTTTGGTGGCTGATTGAACCTGAACTTCACATGCATGCAATTTTTGTCTGACCTTCTGGCAGTAAAGTACCTGCTGTAATGAAGCTACAAATTAAACCAACACTCTTTTTAAATTAAGCACCCTATAAAAATGTTGAGTCATCGTCTCTCCTGGTAGCACAGCTGTAATTTTCCTATTACATGTGCAAGAAGTAATTACTTTTGGTCATTATTTTATGTTTCATTAGGAACAGTAACTCCTACATTATCTTTGATATTGATACAGGTGAAATTCCAGCTACTAAACAACAGTCTCAGATAAATCAATGCTCGCTACAAAGAATAGAACAGCTGGGATCCTTTGTCAGGTTAAATGCAGTTCATCATTGTGGGTGCTCATTGAGGTTTTTGAGTATCCCTTTCCATGCTGGCATCGCATCTAACAATATTACCTTTTATAGATTTTGCTGCATTAAACACTGAACAACCTTAATTATGTATTAATTAAAAGCCTTTTTTAACCAAATATCTGTTCAACACATCTGTGCGTGTTCTCATTTTGGAGATTATAGAGCCAGATGGCAGTGAGGCAGGCAATAATCTGAGATATAAGCAGCGTGGTAGTGTACAATTAAAACAAAGGCAAATCTCACAATCTCACAATGTAATTGCAATATTTTTTTACATGATAGCTAAAAAATGTTGCTAATGTTATATTCGCTATTACCTCATGTTAAGAATGACATTCCTATAAATTCAGAAGTCCATGAAAAATATGCATTCAAATAAAGATTCATTCGAAAACACTTCTATGAGTTAAATGTCACAGCACTTAACAACTATTTTTAAGTGAAGCTCCCTCATTTTGTAATCTTTTATTCTTTATACAAAAATAGTTTAATACTTTACATCAGTGGAACTTTTTTTAAAATTGGGTGGAATCTTGAACATTCACAAGTGGAATTTTGTTAGAATTTCATTTCTGTTGTATACAAGTAAAACATAATCTTTGTATTCTGTTGAGTTTAGATGTTCCTTCAGTAATTCTAAGCATGAAAACATGGTAGAAAATCCAGTCACTGAGTAGAAACTGAGACATCTGGAGTTGATTAAGAAAAAGAAAAGTGATTGGAGCTTGGCAACTGATTTATTTTACTTCTGCCATAATCTTTCACTCATTGCACAGAATATCACAGGACACAAACATGCAAAAACAGAACACAAGTATTCTTTTGAGGACAAGCCCTAGTACTGGAATAACATTTTTGTACATAGAAGAATGAACGTTAGACATAGAAAAATACATGAAAGGCATCTCCTTGATAGAGGTTGCAGATTTGCTTTGCGACTGCGCTCTTTCTTTATTGCTTTTTAAAGAGCATTACTTTCAAAATTGAATCATGTTGGGCAATTTTCAATCTGTTTCTTGTCTGAAGAATGAGATGAGATGAGATGAGATGAGATTTCTTTATTAGTCACATGTACATCGAAACACACAGTGAAATGCATCTTTTGCGTAGAATGTTCTGGGGGCAGCCTGCAAATGTCGCCTCATTTCCGGCGCCAACATAGCATACCCACAACTTCCTAACCCGTACATCTTTGGAATGTGGGAGGAAACTGGAGCACCCGGAGGAAACCCACACAGACACAGGGAGAACGTACAAACTCCTTACAGATAGCGACCGGAATTGAACCCGGGTCACCGGTGCTGTAAAATGTTACACTAACCACTAAAATGAGAATCTCACAGAGACTGAAGTGTTGGTAATCTGTGGAACACTTATGGTCAATCTGAAGCAATTTCGGATCGGCTTGCAAATGGCTGAACTGCATGCATACCAATCACTGGGAGAAGCCTGTTTAAATATGCAGGTCAGAACTGTCTTTGATCTGCCATTTATATCGGACTATGGGTGACTGATGAATGGTCCTGATAGGGATCTCTGGTTATTGCTTCACAAATTGTTCCAAGACATTTGTTTCTTATTTTTGTTTGCTGGCCAGAAGGAATTATTTGTAAATAAAAGGACTCTGTCATTTAGGATTTGTAAGAAAAAGGTATTTAGAAGGAATATCAATTTTTAAGAGTTTTAATGTCCAACTCTACTGGTTGGCCAATTTTATGCTTCAGTATTTACTACTGGGTGGTTAACAGTCTCGCTTCTGGAAAATTTACACCAGCTAAATGCCAGTTCTGTTAATTGCCCTGATATTTGAGAATATTGGCATGGAAGTTATGTTAAGGTCAAGGATTGGTGATAAAAGCAGATCGAGACCTGAGGTCAGAGCATAATTGGACATTGGACCTCCTCTGTCAGGGAGAATGGTGTTTTCACATCTGGCTCATTTATTTTATAAAGAATTTTGAGCCAGCGGTTGTAAAATATATGATCTCAGTGAGTTTGTAGCCACTAGCAAGGTATATTCTGTGGCAGAATGTACAGATCCTTACACATGGGACATGGTGGGCTCAAACAAGGTATACATATGAAAATCATATGTCTGAAGTGTTGAGTGTTTCCTTGATTTTTTGTTTTTATTCAAGGTATGTTTTGAGTAATAACGAACTCCTCACAGACTGTATCTGGAACTTTCCATGTGCATTGTTGCAGTGTGGAGAGCTGTTAGTTACATGTCACAATGCTGAGAAGGACAACAGTCTTAAAGCAGCAGGTATTGTTCTTAACTAATGTCACATTTAATTTCCTCTTTTGTTTAAAAATGAACTGACAATATATTAACAAGTTTTACAAATTAAACCGTCAGCAATTTTTGCACAGTGTGATCTTAGCAGTGGTATTGTATTAACCAGATGTTGTTGAATTTTCATCTATATCTGGATTCAATGATGTAGCTTCATCTTCATTCCCTTGAGAAATATTATGCATTCTTAAATAACTGTGGAATTAATTTCAGGTACATCATCAATCATGGTCATTTTTGCTATTCTCGTGCATGAGGATCAAGTTGTCTCTATGGAGTTTTCTGAATTCCTCACCAATATTCTTGTGATAATTGTTAGAATCATGTACTTTCATTATTTCCCTGATATTGGACTTTCTCATCTCTGACCCACCAGGAGGCCTCAGTACATGAATTCTAGCATGGAGCCTGCACCTTTGTTCTCTGTGTCTTGTGCCATGATGCTCACTTTGACGGAATTGCCTTTCCTTTGATTTTCTGCCAAACTGGACTGAACAAGACTCAACCACACCCTGAGTCTCCAGTACACTAACATTACTGCACATGTGTATCCAGTTGTAGAGCATAGCATTGTTCTATAGATTAGAAGGAATGCTGAATGCTAATATTTCATTATAATATTTGATTGACCAAGGCCTCTCTTATCATGTATTTTGTCCTTTCCATTTGAAGTTAGGTGGTAAGAAGAAGTGAACTGGTGCTTTATTGCATGCTTCTTCATAAACTGAAATGATCTGAACTGTAGACTATTCTTTGAAATGCTTTCTTCTGGAAGACAGAGTGGGGTAATCACAGATCTTAATTCCTCTATTGTGTCTTCTGTGGAGGTTTGTGACACTGCATACTTCCAATCACTTCAAAGGGCTGTTGATTAATACTAAAATGTTTTCCTTCTCTTTTATCAATTATCTGTATAGCGGAGGCAGGTACTCTCACATTTAACGAGCACTAGATGAATGGTTGAAACCCAATGATACAGAAGGCTGCAGGCTGATTACTAGGAAATGGGATTCATATGGATAGATACATGATGGTTGTCATGGACACAATGGGCCTAAGGGTCTGTTTTCCATGCTGTTGACTCTATGAGTCTATGGCCCTGGGATGTGGAGCCATTGCATGATCCTTGTCAGCCACTTCCACCGATGGAGTGACACTCTAGGAGACTTTATTCTGCAATCTTAGCACGTCGTATAGTTACTCATTAGATCTCTGTACCTTTGTCTGTGCCAAGACAATAGGCAAATCTTCCAGTTGTTATCTTCATATATGGGGAGAATTGAACTGTTCTGCAATTCTTTTGGTATCACCATCTGTGTCTCCATTTACGTGCCCTTCGTTAGTGGACAAGTACAATGAAATAGCTCCATGTCTTTATTCAGACCTGTGTCTGAATCATTCCATTCTCTCAATCTGTGTTCATACATTTGCCTCGTAATTGGGTCTTTTTCTTCAGTTGTAAATTTCCATTGCCGCAATAAGGAAATAGTCTTCCACCATCTGTATAAATTCTGTTTTCTACATTTATGTGGCTCCTTCATAAGGTAGTGTCAGTAAGACATTTGCCATGGCATTTTGTTTGGATATCCTGTTGTATTGAGACAGGAGGATGACCTACCTTTATATTCTCAAATTCAAAGTCAAAATCGAGTTTATTGTCATATACACAGGTGCAATAAAAAACTTACTTGCAGCAGCATCACAGCCACATAGCATCAGAGACATAACATTCACAAGAAAAGCATAAATTACACATAAATTATATAAAAATTATGCAAGGAAGAACACAATTAGAACAAAAAAATAGTCCATTGTAGTGCAAAGTGGTCAAAGTGGTCATAGTGTTGCTATACTGTAGTGATTAGGGCTGTGCAGGTTGGTTCAAGAACCAAATGGTTGAAGTGAAGTAGCTGTTCTTGAACTTGATGGTGTGAGACTCCAGGCTTTTGTACCTCCTGCCTGATGGTAGCTGTGAGAAGATGGCATGACCCAGATGGTGGGAATCTTTGATAATAGCTGTTGCCTTCTTGAGGCAATGCTTCATGTAGATACTACCGATAGTGGGGAGGAATGTGCCAGTGATGTATTGGGCTGAGTCCACTACTCTCTGCAGCTTCTCACGTCCCTGTGCATTCGAATTACTGTACCAGACCATAATGCAACAAGTCAGGATACTTCACAAGTACATCTGTAGAAGTTTGTCTGTAGAATAACTCCATTCATGAGTAAGGCAGACTTTGGTCCCAGAAAAACCAACAAAGTCCTGCAGTCAATAACTCGAGCGAAGGGTCTTCTAACAAAAAAAATAATTACCAATGCTTCCTCCTCTATCTGGGCATAATTTATTTCAATTTGGGTCAATGTGCATGAATCAACAAACATTCAACAACGTAATCAATAAGCTTCTTGAAGCCACTATCCATGGCTTTCTATTCCCTCCACAATTCCATAGTTAGAAACATCACATGGTTGGTGCATGGCTGGTGTCATAATAACCAAAAAAGCACTAATTTCTGAGCCTCAGGAATGTGTCACCAATGAATTTTAAACTTGATAAATTACTGAAGAAACTGAAATACTTGTTAGAGGGGTCTAAATATGACAGTAGGCCCTTCATTTAACTAGATTAAGGACTTACTAGCTAAAAGGCACTTGAATATCTTCCTGCAGTCCTTTGGCTACGTATCATTGGTTTGCAGAGTTGGCCATCATTGTTTTGAAATACTGGCATACAAAGGCTTAATTTCTACCCCTCTGGTTTCTAAATTTATTTGACTTAAGCTGTCAAGTTTTTCACACTTTACAGGTCCTGCTGTGCAGAACTCATTGATATTCCTCTGGTGTAATATAACATTTTCATTATGGGAAACATGAGAAAATGTGGAATGATCATGCTTGTTCCTGTCCTGACCAATTTACATAGAATGAAAAATACATTAATTTGAGACAGAAATGATTAGGAGAGGTTTCCCCAGAGCAGCTCCTGAGAAAATATGCTTTTTTATATTCAATACTTCCAGCACAGACTTTTGGACACTGAGTGCATATTGAAAAACTTGTTTGCCGATAAATTTTTACCAATTCATCATTTTAAGGGCTCCATTATTCTCATTTTTAACTGGGATCAATGGATAAAAAATTTAGGTCAGTGTGTATTTAATTCTGAAATTTCTTTCAGTTTATAAAAACACAAAATTTTAGCTGAATTTTATGTTTTTACTTGACAGCTGTATCAATCCTGATATCTGTTCCAGTGACTGCTAAAGTGAACTGATGAATTTAATTAGAGCAAGGTTAGACTTAATAGATTATAATATGTAACAACTTTCATTGTGTTCCACAAATTTATTAAATTATTTACTAGTTCTAGCGTAAATAATGTAGTAATAAATGTGTGTATTTTTTCCTAATTGAACACCAACATCGCCCCTTCTGCAACCTGTCCTTTGTGTTCATTAGGTACAACCAATTATATACTGTACATAAAGGAATGTTATAAATACCCAGCCACATAAATACTGTGACTGCAAGAACAGATCAGAAGCTAGGTATCCTGCAAAGAGTGACTACTTTCCCACATACGGAGGCCTTGTCACCATTTACAAGGAACTAGGCAGCAGAGTGATGGCATTCTCCTCATTTGACTGTCGTTCCAACAATATTCCATAAGCTCTAGATTCCATCAGTCAAGACTATGCTGACTGCTGCCCTAAATATTCACCTCCTCCTTCAGTGTTTCACATTAGTTGCTCACCTAAGCTATTCTGACAGCATCTTCCAAACCCATAACTCAATCAGCAAGAAGGACTAGGGCAGTAGATGCACAAGAATACCAACATCTGCTGGTTCTCCTTCACGTTCCACACCATCCTACTTTGCAAGTTTATCACAATTCCTTCGTTGTTATTGTGTCTAAATCCTGGAACTACTTACCTGAGAACGGCATGGGAGTACCTTGACCATTTCAAGAACGTGGGTCACCAACACTTCTCAAGGGCATTTGTATCAGGTTTGCAGGCTGTGAGTACTGGTGGTTGTGCAGGATGGATTATGTGGCCGGAAGAGATTGCAGAGGTTAATAGGTGAAGCAATGGAAGGATCTTAGAGCAAAGGGGAATATTCTTGCAATATGGCATTGCTCAACAAGTAGACAATGTAGATTAACAGATGTTGAAGTAATGGGTGTACCTGCCACAGTGCAAATTAGTGTTATAGGCAGAAGATTTTTTTTTAAGATAAAATTAAGATTTCTTCATTAGTCACATGTACATTGAAACACACATTGAAATGCACCTTTTGCGTAGAGTGTTCTGGGGGTAGCCCACAGTGTTGCCACGCTTCTGGCGCCAACATAGCATGCCCTCAACTTCCTAACCTGTATGTCAAATTACCTCCGAATTATGAAGGAAAGAATGAGGGAGTCTGACCCAAGTGCATTGGAAGTTAAGCCTTGAGGTTGCAAAGAATGGGTGATAGTCTCTGCAGCAGATGATTTGAGCCAAGGATTATTTGGACAATTATGCTGCTCTTCTTTGAACTAATGTAAAAGGATCTTTTATCTCCTCTAGATACATGTGAGTAAAATTTTCATCCTGGAAGAAATACTGATCAAAATGGGTGGGTATCTTAAGCTGTGAATTCAAAGCAAGTATAATAAAGAGAAGAAAAAACAGCATTTCAGAGCAAAGAGAAGCACCCTGGTGAGTTAAAAATGAATAAGACTTTCATTCACAATTCTGGAAGTCAAGTTCTGCTAAACTAAGATTAAACTGAACACTGCATACACAGGCAAATTAAAATTATATAATTTATTTCAAAAATGAAAATGCTATGATTCACATATGGACTTTGAATTTCTTTTGCAGCTTTTTGCATACTCTGACAATGGTTATTTCAAAATGAGTTTAATGCTTCCTAACTCTCAACATAAATATACCACTTCTTTCCATTTCCTTATACTGCTAATAAAATTTAACACAGAAAATGCAATAAAATTGCAGTCGAGGGAGACTAAAACAAAAGCAGGAAGTTCAAGGAACACTCAGCAGGCAAAGCAACATCTGTGGAGGGAGTGGGGGAAGATGAGTTAATGTTTTATTTGTGAAGCCTATCAAAACCCCTTCCTTGACAAAAGGTCGAGACGCAAGGCATGGTCCTAAATTTGAGGTCAGGGAATGAAAAATGCATGCGGTGTAGTTAGGGAGTGGAATATTCCTTGCTCTTTTCATTAAATGTGCATGAAATACACTCAGAACATTGCTCCTACTTCACTCTGGAAATAAAATGATTTTCCATGCTCACCAGCCCATAAAACTTTCTGATTGACTTGGGATTGGAGTAGGAAAGTAGAGTGAAATACAAGGTTAAAGCCGATGCTCGAAATGATTTTAATTTCTGAACCTCATTTTCAGGTTCAGCTGGAAGTCTCGCTTGAGCTCGGTTGGGATCATCGGCTTGCCTGCCACCGAAGTGGAAAATCAGATAGCGGGAATTCAGTACTGAAAGCAGTGACTGTCAGAGATGGAGGTCTGTAGAGGGATCTGTTATTTACAGCAGGATGGATGCCCAGGGCAAGGAAGGCCCAGGTTTTCCCTTTAGGATTCGAAGGAGGATTTATCCAGCTGCAAGGAAACCTATTTAAAAGGAAGTGGAAAGGATGAAAACTCCCCCTTACTCCACCACCTCTATTGACTACACGTTTGAATTTAAGGGAGTGATGGTTTAATTTCTACTGGGCATAGGTTCACAGCACATTCCTAATGATAATTTGGCATTTATGAAATATACAGAATTTATGGTAAAATTCACAAGCTGGCAGGTGTGGGATATAAATAGATTGCCCAAGTGGAGTGACAGGTAGCTTTTCCATGTACTTAGTGCACTGCACATTGATTGAAGAGAGAGAGGAATATTCCATTATAAAAACAGAAAATGATGGAAACACAACAGGCCAGGCAGCATCTGTGCAAAGGGAAAGAGAGTTAACGTTTCAGATTGAAGCCCTTCATCAGAATGGTTGACTAAGGAAATGTTCATTCTCCAACAATAACGCCATAAACTTTGACGAGTGCAATGACGCTGCACCTTCCTGTAAATGTCACATTTTATCTTCATTACTAACACAGCTTTCAGTATTACATTGCTGTAGAATTGAGGTGAAGGTCTCTGGTTTTCATGTTGTGAAGGCATATGTGAAGGTGTGAAGGATTTTATGATCTATTAAACATACATCTGAGGTACCTGGCAGTGATAAAGTGGCTGTTAAATCATCAAAGGATTGGGCTGATATGCAACACATGTGAAGAAATCTTGTTTATAAAACTTCCAAATCCATAATTAGGATATTACATTAAGATTATGAAAGGACATGAAGCACTTTTACAAAATAATAAAAATTGTTAATTTTGATTTTTTTTCAATTAAGATCTGAGACAGTCTTTATTATCAATTATTGTTTGAAATAAGTGATTGACCAGACTGCCATTTTATTTCATTTATTGTAGCAATATACGAGGTTGAAGATGGAGAGATCAGAGTGTGAGTGAGATGATTAAAGTGATAATTGACTGAAAGCTCAAGATCACCCTAGTAGACTAAATGAAGTGTTCTGCAAGGTGATCATCAAATACGTATTTGGTTTTGAAACTTAGGATTGAATTAAATTGATATAAGCTTGAGGAACAGCACCTCAGTTTCTGTTTGGACATATTACAGACTTTGAGACTCAATACTGAATTTAACAATTTCAGCTAATTGTCCTTTTGCCTCTCTTTTTCTAGATGTGGCTCTACCTTTCTGTTTCAGTTTGTTTCCTTTTCTCTCTTCAGTTTCCAACTGCCATTTTTAAAAGTAATTGTGACCTTGACAGTTTTTGTCTGCACTTGATCACAGATATCCCCTCTATTTTCTCTACCCCTCCCCTCTTTGCAACTTAACATGCTGTTTTTCCATTTTTCCAGTTCTGATGAATGGGTTATGACCTGAAACATTGACTCTGTTTCTCTCCTTACAAATACTGCAGAACCCACTGAGTGCTTCTGGCATTTCCTATTTTTGTTGGGATTTCCAGCATCAGAATTGTTTTGCTTCCAGGCTGTCCTTATAGGCTTTTGGGGAGAATTCCTTTTTTGCACAATTTCTGTCTGCAGGCCAGCAGAACTGCTCTATCTTGGCTGGAGAACACTCACTTCAGATGTCAAATGAAAATATATGCCATTGCAAATGGGGGCTGGAGAGAGAAATTGATCCACAATGGACGGGGCAGGTGCCTCAATTGTTGCCAAACCTAGTGTCATGATTGTAAATCAGTAGAAATGGAATGATAAATGGGACTACTACATCTTAATTGCTCACCCACCTTATTGTCATTCAAATACTATTTATTATGAAACAGACTCTGGCTCTCTTTGCCAGGTTCTCTGCTTTATGTACTTATTGAGAAAGGCTCAATAAAATTTCCAGACATTCAGAATCACTGAAAGTTGACTCAGATTACTGTAGAGCAGTTGTTTTTTTTTTCCTTTAGCGTACTGGATGTAACTTATAGCATCATAAAACTGAGAAAAAAAAGTTAGACTGCTTCCTACCAGATCATTGGCAATGCTTTCTTTGTGGCTGAACTAGTATGTTATGAAGGTTTATTAAGACTTCTTCAGTTTTGTACTCTATGCCTCGGTTAATGAAGCCCAGGATTCTGTGTGCTTCAGAACTGTTTTCTTTTCAACCTGGGTTGTCACCTTTAAAAACTAATGTACAAAACATTCAAGTTACTTTTCATCTGTATTTACTGTGGAGAAGGTCATGGAAGCTAGGGAATTCAGGGAAGAGAACAGTGATGTCCTGAAACACATCAACATTATGAAAGAGAAGGTGTTGGTGGCCTTGAGGCGCATAAAGGTAGATAATCCTTGGGCCTTGACCAAGTGTATCCTAGGACATCGTGGGAAGCAGGCAAAGAGATTGCAGAGGCCCTGGAAGAGATTTTTGAATCCTCCTTAGCCATGTGTGAGGTACCAGAAGGCTAGACAATGCTGGTCTTGTGCCTTTATTGGCTGCAAGGTCAAGCCAGGGAACTACAGGCCAGTGAGCCTGACATCAATGGTGGGAAAGTTATTGGAGGGGATTCTGAGACAGGATTTATCTGCAATTGGAAAGGCAAGGACTAATTAGGGATAATCAGCATGGCTTTGTACGAGGGAAATTGTGTTACACAAATCTGATTGAATTTTTTGAAAAAGTAACCAAGAGGATTGCCGAGGGCAGGGCAGTAGATGTTTGACAAGGTCCTGCATGGTAGGTGGATTCGGTAGATTAGATTACATGGGTTCCAGGGTGAGCTAGCCAATTGGATACAACATTGGCTTGGTGGAAGGAGACAAAGAGAGGTAATGAAGGATTGTTTTTCAGATTGGAGGCCTGTGACCAGTGGTGTGCTGCAGAGATTGGTGTTGAGTGGCATATACAGTGGCATGCAAAAGTTTGGGCACCCCGGTCAAAATTTCTGTTACTGTGAATAGCTAAGCGAGTAAAAGATGACCTGATTTCCAAAAGGCATAAAGTTAAAGATGCACCCTTTTTCCTTCAAACTTTCCTGCATCCTCACCACAAAATTCAGCGTCAGAAGTTTGCAAAGGAACATCTAAACAAGCCTGTTGCATTTTGGAAACAAGTCCTGTGGACTGATGACGTTAAAATAGAACCTTTTGGCCGCAATGAGCAAAGGTATGTTTGGAGAAAAAAGGATGCAGAACTTCATGAAAAGAACACCTCTCCAACTGTTAAGCACGGGGGTGGATCGATCATGCTTTGGTCTTGTGTTGCAGCCAGTGGCACGGGGAACATGTCACTGGTAGAGGGAAGAATGAATTCAATGCAATACCAGCAAATTCTGGAAGCAAACATCACACGGTCTGTAAAAAAGCTGAAGATGAAAAGAGGATGGCTTCTACAATAGGATAACGATCCTAAACACACCTCAAAATCCACAATGGCACAAGCTGAAGGTTTTGCCATGGCCCTCACAGTCCCCCAACCTAAACATCATCGAAAATCTGTGCATAGACCTCTAAAGAGCAGTGCATACAAGATGGCCCAAGAATCTCACAGAACTAGAATGCTTTGCAAGGAAGAATGGGCGAAAATTCCCCAAACAAGAATTGAAAGACTCTTAGCTGGCTACAGAAAACGTTTACAAGCTGTGATACTTGCCAAAGGGGATGTTACTAAATACTAAGCATGCAGGGTGCCCAAACTTTTGCTTGGGGCCCTTTTCCTTTTTTGTTATTTTGAAACTGTAAAAGATGGAAATAAAAAAGTAATCTTGCTTAAAATATTAAAGAAATGTGACATCTTTAACTTTATGCCTTTTGGAAATCAGGTCATCTCTTACTCGCTTAGCTAGTCACAGCAACAGAAATTTTGACCAGGGGTGCCCAAGCTTTTGCATGCCGCTGTATATTAACAATTTGGATTACAATGTAGCTGGCATGATCAGTCCATTTACGGTGGTGTGGTGGATAGTAAAGAAGGTTGTTTAAGGTTACAAAGGGATCTAGATCAAGTAGGAAATTGGGCCAAGGAATGGCAGAAGGAATTTAACTCGGGCCAGTGTGAAGTGATGTATTTTGGGAAGATCAAACAGGCAGGACATACGCAGTGAACGATAAGGCCCTGGGGAGTGTTGTAGAACAGAGAGACTGAGGGGTTCAAGTACATAGTTCTCTGTAAGTGGCAACATAGGTAGACAAGATGGTGAAGAAGGAGTACGACCTGCTTGCCTTCATCGGATGTGGCAATGAGTATAAGAGTTGGGACATCATATGAAAGTTTACAAGATGTTGGTGAGACCCCACCTGGAATATTGTGTGCAGTTCTGGTTGCCATACTATAGGAAGGATGTGATTAAGCTAGAGAGGGTACAGAAAAGATTTACAAATATGTTGCTGGGACTGGAGGGCTTGAGTTATAAGGAGAGTGGATGGGTTGGGACTGTTTTCCCTGAAACGAAGGAGGCTGAGGAGTGACCTTATAGAAGTTTATAAAATCATGAGGAACGCAGATAAGATAGATTGTTACAGTCTTTTTCCCAGGGAAGGGGATTCTAAAACTAAATAGTCTGTGATGGGGAAAGATTCAAAGGGGACCTGATGGACAAGGTTTTCACATAGAGAATGGTGGGTATATGGAATGAGCTACCAGAAGAGGTGGTAAAGGTGGGTACAATTACAATGTTTAAGATGCATTTGGACAGGTTCATGATGGATAGGAAGGGTTTACTTAGAGGGATATGAGCCAAATGCAGGCAAATGCAACTAGCTCAGGAAAGCATCCTGGTTGGCATGGGCAAATTGGGCTGAAGGGCCTGTTTCTGTTCTGTGTAAATCTATGACTCCATTACTCTGTTCCTGAACCCTCTTGAGAATTCTGCCCTTTAAGTTACATTATCTTTCTTGTTGTTCTTACTAAAATGTATCACTGCAAGTGTTACCCAACTCAAGGGAGGAGAAATTTGTCTTCGATTGTTAGTGCTAAATGCACACAAATGTTTTACCACAGTCTGCATTGACTGCTGTACAATTGCTTCAAGTGAAGGGCTGACCCGTGGCCACCTATGACCTCCATGTGGACATTGAATGTTTTCCCTGTGACTGAGTGGGTTCCCTCCCTAGTCCATTTTATTTTTCTGATTCCAAAATATTTCAGTAGGCTGGTTAATTGGCTCCTATAAATTACCCCTGCAGGTGGGCAGTAGGAAAAAGTGAAGATGGAGTTGCTGGGCATGTGAGAGAGAATGGGTACAGAGAAATAAGTGGGGGAATGGGATTGACGGAATTTCTCCGATAGTGATATAGATTTGATGGGCCAAATGGCCTTCTTCTATATCAGAAGAAATACAAAATAACCCTGAATGTGCACAGCTAGAATTCTGCCTGATCTTTTTGCATCATATCTCTTAATACCTTGGGTGAACAAAAATCAATTTCATTTAAAATTAGTAATTGAAATAGCATTAACAGCTGCAAATTGAATTCTCTGCCACACTTCTACCACACTTTGTGTGTAAAAGTGTGTCCTAGTTTCCCTCCTGAGAGGTCAGGCTCTAATTTGGACTATGCTCCTGGTCCTAGCTTCTCTTTGTTCATTTTATCTCCTTAATTTCTTGAAAATACTGATCAAATCATTCCTAAATCTTCTCAATTCCAAGGAACACATTAAACATAGAAAACATAGAAAACAGAAAACCTACAGCACAATTCAGGCCCTTCAGCCCACAAAGCTGGGCCGAACATGTCCCTACCCTAGAAATTACCCATAGCCCTCTATTTTTCTCAGCTCCATGTACCTATCCAACAGTCTCTTAAAAGATCCTATCGTATCTGCCTCCACCACCGTTGCTGGCAGCCCATTCCACACACTCACCACTCTTTGAGTAAAAAACTTACCCCTGACATCTCCTCTATACCTGCTCCCCAGCACCTTAAACCTATGTCCTCTTGTGGCCACCATTTCAGCCCTGGTGAAAAGCCTCTGACTATCTACCCGATCAATACCTCTCATCATCTTATATACCTCTATCAGGTCCCCCCTCATCCTCTGTCACTCCAAGGAGAAAAGGCCGAGTTCCCTCAATCTGCTTTCATAAGGCATGCCCTGCATTCCAGGCAGCATCCTTGTAAATCTCCTCTGCACCCTTTCTATGCCTTCCACATCCTTCCTGTAGTGAGGTGACCAGAACTGAGCACAGTACTCCAAGTAGGGTCTGACCAGGGTCCTATATAGCTGCACCAATACCTCTTGGCTCCTAAATTCAATTCCCCGATTGATGAAGGACAATACACCATATGCCTTCTTAACCACAGAGTCAACCTGCGCAGCTGCTTTGAGCGTCCTATGGATGCGGACCCCAAGATCCCTCTGATCCTCCACGCTGCCAAGAGTCCTATCATTAAGACTATATTCTGCCATCATATTTGACCTACCAAAGTGAACCACTTCACACTTATCTGGATTGAACTGCATCTGCCACTTCTCAGTCCAACTTTGCATCCTATCTATGTCCCTCTGTAACCTCTGAAAGCCCTCCAAACTATCCACAACACCCCCAACCTTTGTGCCATCTGCAAACTTACTAACCCACTCCTCCACTTCCTCATCCAGGCCGTTTATAAAAATCACAAAGAGCAAGGGTCCCAGTACAGATCCCTGAGGTACACCACCGGTCACCGACCTCCACTCAGAATACTACCCTTCAACAACCACTCTTTGCCTTCTATGGGCCAGCCAGTTCTGGATCCACACTGCAATGCCCCCTTGGATCCCATGCCTCTTTACTTTCTCAATAAGCCTTGCATGGGGTACCTTATCAAACGCTTTGCTGAAATCCAAATTTGTATAATTTCATTCCCATGATTAATCACTTGGCATCCAGGAATTATTCTGGAAAATGCAGATAGCACTACCTCCAAGCCTCACATTTCATTCTTAAGGGTAACACTCAGAACTACTCATTGTACCCCAGGTGTGTTCTACCTGGTAAGGCTGAAACAAATGGTCCAAAGTGTGGCAGTTGGTTTTCAATGTAGGCAACTGTGCTATTTTATTGTACCTCAGACTTCTAGGCAAGCATGCTATTAGCCTTCCTGATTATTTTTGAGATCTGTCCATGACATCTTAGTATTCTGAGAAGGTGAAATAGATATCCCTTTGTAGCTCCAATGCTTCTAACTATTTTCTGTTTAGAATGTACTATATTCCTTGGATCCGATGTAGACGATGTCACAGTTACCAACATCGCAAACTATTTGCCAAAATGATGACCATTTGTTTCAGCTATTATTACCTGTCTGTAATTTAGTGCTTCCATCTCAGCAGCTTACAATGGTGCCTATCTTTGTGCCATTAACAAACTGCATGTGGCATTCTGTCCACCACCATCTTTCAACTCTCTCAATAATTGCGGTTCAAACGTAGTTACCTACATGAAACCACCCCCCTCCCCCCCGCCCCACTAAATCTAAGTAATTTACCACTAAAAGCACCTGCATATATCTTATAGTACCAAAATTTTGAGACATGCTCAAGTAATGCACCTTGCTCCAATGCAGTTTATGAACTGGATATTGCACCTGAATCATAGTGGTCCCAATTTTCCAGCCATTGATTTTAACAGGGCTGCTGTGAATCAAGTCCACTGTGCTCTGTGCCTAGTTCTCCAATTAATTAGAAAGTGTCTTGGGAGGAATAAAAACTTCTATAGTATTTTGAAGTTCCCAACAAACCAAAATGTGTCAGTATTATGCCATCATTTTAGACCATTATAAACCATTCACGTTTCACTCGGTTCAATGAATGCTTTTAGCTAATTCCCTTGATTTATTAATATGCATCTAATCCATTTGACCCTTTTGAATCGATTGCTGCCTTAATTACTCAAACATTATTAAGATTTTATTTGTATGTACACATGCACACCTTTTTATAATCCAACAATGATAAAAGTGTGTTTACAATTACTTTTTAAAAATAATTCTTGATAGATAGTTGGACAATGAAACTTTTACTATGCAAAGCAGAGAATCATTGTTCTAATGGAAAATAGGGATTAGTGAATAATAAGAAGCCCTCATATTTTAATTTTGCATGTATAAAACAACAATAACATAACCATAGGAATAAAAACAAATATAATACATTTAATAATACTTAGATTATTTTATTAGGGGTTGTAATGATCATTTGCGTAAAGTACTATTTTCTGGGTTACTCTGTAAAACTGAAAACTGCTGTGGATTACAATCGATTTTATTCTGCTACTGAATAGAGGCAAAACTCATGAGATTCAGCTCATAGCAAACTTAAAATGACAGGCTATAAATTAGTGGGTTAAGAAAATCCGTAAAAGCTAAAGTTGGGCTTCAGTTTTAAGGAAGACTTCCAGGAAACATTTACAGCATATAGTACCTGACTGGAGGTGAAGGAAATGGTTTGTGTTCAGGTTTGCAACTTGTTCCAATTGAATAGGTTAGTGAGTACTGAAGGTCACAATAGTAAGTTGAATAAAGCCAAATCTGGATTAGATGTCAGGAAAAAGTTCACTTAAAGAAGTAGCACATCTGTGGAACAAGTTGTTTCACAGAGATACTTCAACAACTTGAACTGTTTTGGGCTTTTGTGGACATTTCCTTTTCATAAAGAACGAGGCACACCAGAGAGTAATCAATTATTACCTGACCTAATTGGTATTGGTATCCCATTTGTGGATGTATCAGAGAGCAATTTCATACTCCTTCTGCCTGAAATCTCTTCTTCCAAATTAGCCCTGGTTTTGACTGTTTTTTGACCTCTTCCTGGTGATCATATGGTCTTGTGTGGGATGGCCTGCATATATTAGAATACACAAGGTACCACAATTGCGGGACAGACTGGAGTGACTAGAGGATCTTTTCTGGTCCTTCAAGGCTCATATGTAACCATGCCTCCTGAATGATCCCTAATCCCTACAGATACAATGAATATCTTGTAGTGCAATTAATATCTTTCAAAGTTGGCTACTGTTTTGTGCACATATGATCCCACCCACTAAGAATGAGCAGTTAATGAGCTAATGATATTGATTATGTTTCATTCCCCTGTATTGCACTCTTAAATCCTTGAATGGAGTTTCTAATTCATAGATGCCAACCTAGAAAACTGATAAAAATTGAACAGATTTGAAAGCCCAACACAGTCAATAGCAAATCCCCTTCGGTCTTGGTGACTAAAGTTGCCCACAATACTCAAGGTATGATCTGATTAGTTTACCACACAACTTTCTCTGACTAATATTCAGCTGTTCTGCTTCTATTGTTTTATTGATTGCTACTTTGCATTTCTTGGATATACATGATGCATCATTTTAGAAATATATTATAATATAAATGTATTTTTTTATGTGAGAAGCATTAGTGGTCGCAATGCTGAGTCTTAGGGCACCCATTCAAGGTGTCACTTTCAGCCCAACCTAACTTCTGCATGATTACTGTAGCAGAACTGGAGCAGCTGTGAAGAAACTTAAAGGCTTTGTGATTGTTTGAAGATCAAATTAGTGCCAATAGGTTTTGCAGCATCGAGTTCAAACTGAGTAAACAGTCAAGAATGGAAGTGGAATTCAATCCAAAGTACAATGCTTCAGGTAAAAGCCGAGAGAATGGTCCCAACCTTGGCAGTGTGTGGTTAGAGGAAATTCTGAATGGTTTGATTCTTGTGCTTTCATATTTTATCACTGATAAGCTGAAGAAACTACTTCTGATTTTGGAGTGCCATGGCTGAGTAAAGAATCTCTTTTACAAAGGCAATGTTTATTTGTAATTGTTTGGCTGGAAGAATAATTTCTCAGTATTTTACGTGGAATGCTACAGTTTAAAAGTCAGTAAAACCTGCTGCAGGCTGCAGTTTAGAACATAAAATCATTTCCAATGTGTCTTTCAAAGCAGAATCTTAACGTACATTTTTTGTTTTGTTGCCTGGATTTCCAAATTTTATTCATAAGATTATTTTTACCTACATTTGCTACACTGGAGTACAGATTGCACCAAAATTCAGTTATGCCTTGGAATTTGTATTTCAAGTATTATATTTTGGTTGCAGGCATCTGTCAAGAGTATATGACTGTCTAAGATATTACTATTGGCTGGAAGTATATTGACCTGTACTAGACGTGAATTAGAAATAGATGATGGAAAGACAAGCTATGTGGCTGAGAATCCACGACAGAGTCGTGAGTGAATTATCTAGCATCACAAGTTGAAATAGTTGTTACCTGTATATACAGTATGTCATGCACTCCTTAAGAGAAATAACAGTCCATTGTAAATAAATTTTTGGATGGGATGTGGATTTTGTAAGTTGATCTAATTTATTAGAAACTACTCAAAGTCCACTGGGTTAGGATTGGGCAAATTGTGTTGCCATTGAGGAGGGAATGAAAATTTCAATTAACCCAGATAACGTCCAGCTGACACATACACCTCAGAGACAAATGTTATATTCCACATGGTGTAGCTAAAATTCTTTCCATCTATTGTTCTTAATATAATGAATTTCAGGCCTTGATAAGGGAAAGTAAGGAATGCATGCACTTGACTATCGAGAATGAAAGAAAATTGGTAACTTAGTTATCCACTGTAGTCAACTAAAGCATAACACTGGGACATCACCCGACAACTTTCTGAGCCAAAGTGGAAAAAGTACAAGTAAACATATGGTATGCGTGGGGAGATAAACAAAAATGGATCAGTGCTGATTAAAAGAGTCATTGACTATGATCGTCTGCGATCACACTTAGAAAATCATACGTATTTTCCATGATTGTTCATCCTTTTACACCATTGGATAGAACCTTGCTAGCAAATAAGCAACAATTTTCTGAAAAGTTACCTATTGCTTGTGAGGCAGGCTGGAAATCTGGACTGAAGAGAAACTCTGACCAGGTTGTGTCTGTGGTGATGCCACAACTTCCTTTGGTGTCCGTGATGAATTCAAAGTGTGTTCATTTCAATCCATTGAAAACTGCTGTGTATTTGTTTCTTCTACATGCAGTAGGGACATAAATAGTTGTGCTGAAGACTTTTGACCACTTTAAATAAAGATAGTTGGTTGTATTGAAGTATTGCATTTAAGTTTTGTGGAGTTCAATAAGTTCAAATCCATTTGGAGCTGAGTGGAAAGGATTTTATAAATATTTTAAAAAATTTTTTCTTAACTATCTGGAACAATTGTTGCTTGGTTGCTGGATCAGTGTATCTAGTTCAAATATTTCCACCAGGCATTCATATATAAAACATTGGACAGAACTGGATTCATGCATAAACCCCTGGTTAGGCTTTCAACCTGCAAGGCAGTGCTTGGATAATTGACAGAATAGCTATGTGGGGAAAAATAGAAATTATGACTTTATCATTCTGTGCTCAGCAACAACAAAGGGACTTGTCTGTTCATTGCCAATTAACAAGGTTTCCTGAGGAAAATAAGAGGGCATTGTTCAGTCAATTTTGAAAAATGAGTCAACAAAGCCCAAGTTAAGCCATTGATTCCGTGACAGAGCTGATCAAACAGTACTATTAAAAGACTGCTAACCAGGAAGTAGGATATATTTTTCCTATCTTTCGTCTTTCTGGGAATATAGGAAAAAGAGTGGGAAATGGGTTAACTAATATTATCATTGTTTGCTTACTGACCATAAAATCAGATTAACCATTTGTATTTGATATTTCACTGAAGTGTTAATCAGTTATTCTGTTTCATAAGTGATTGAAAATATTAGTGATGTTGTGTATGATGATCTGATTAGAAGGAGGCTACATTAATATCTGGAGCAACACACAAAAAGCTGGAGGAACTCAGCAGGTCAGGCAGCATCTATGGAGGGAAATGGACAGTCGATGCTTTGGGTTAAGACCCTTTATGGGTTGACCATCACTGACCATCAACCACCTAGTTACACTAATTCCATATTAATTCAATTTTTTATTCATCCCACATAATCATCAAATCTCCAGATTCTACTACTCACCTACAGACTAGGGACAATTTACGGTGGTCAATTAACCCACCAACTTGCATGTTTTTGGGATGTGGGAGGAAACCGCGGAGCCCCTGAGGAAACCCATGTGGTCACAGGGAAAATGTGTGAACTCCACACAGACAGCACCCAAGGTTAGGATTGAACCCTGGTCTCAGTGCTCTGGAGCAGTGGTTCTACTAGCCATGCCACTATCCCTCTCACTGGTTACACTTTTATGATTAATGAATAAAAATTGAAAGATAGGAAGGTTCGCTGAATACTCTAAATTAAATTCTTCAGTAAACTGTGCCAAACTGATAAATATAGGTGTTTCTGGGATTCTAATGATTTAATTCAGTCATATCAAAAAGCTTTTAGAAAACAACTTCCCTTTCTGGATTGCCAATGATTCAACACATTCCATTAGGTGATCAGAAATTGGACTTTGGCGAATATTCTGCTAAAACACATAAGGGCTAATTTTGACTCTTTGCAATTAATTATCATTGGCTTTGGCAAAGAGGCAGTACAGTTTACATCACTCAAAATTATTTGTTTTCGTTGAAGTCAATGAAAATAGAAACATATTAAATGGGCTTTCAATTTACTATCATATATTATCCATTCTCACACATTCAAAATTCACTGTAACAATACTGTGCAGTAAGGTTAATACTTGCTGACGTTGAGAGGCTGCCTTTATTAAATTTCTTGAGGTACGTCTCATTAACGACTCACGACAAACTCTCAACACAGGTTATGTTTGTCTGAGAAAGCCTGTCAATGGCACGAAGCAAAGGTTTGCATGTTTTACTAAGCAAAAGAGAAAAAGTACCTGGGAATGGTCGAAATTCTTCAACACAACAATTTATTTCCCTGTTATTCTAACATCTACCAACTTGCCTACATGGTAAAATGTGGAAATCCAAGTTTACTTTCAAACTGCTCAGCTCTTTCAAAAATGACTAATAGCAGAATCCCGTTCAAATAAACAATGTGAATTTGTTGCATTTGCTGACCAAATGCACATAGCTCTGGATACAATGCTCCTCCTCCTTCAAGCTCATGTGCCCTTGCCTTTGACCCTTTCCTTATGTTCCTGATTGTGTGGTGGGCCAATAGGACCACAAATTAGGCACCTATAAAAAGCAACAGTCAAGGCAATATTAACTCTTTATTTACATAACATTAGGTCAAGTAACAAGTCGTATGATCAATTATGTCAAACATGATGTGACTAGGAATAGGAATTGTAGAGTCACAGAGTCATGCAGCACAGAAGCAGGCCCTTCGGCCCACATCGTCCATGCTGACCATCAAGTACCCATCTGTACTAATCCCATTTATTAGGTCTGTAGTCTTGAAACCTGCAGACAGTAAAGGTATGGGAAGAATAGGGAAAACTGCTTGATACAGATAGCCAACCAGGGCCAGAAAGTTAATTAACTCTGCAAGAAATGAATAATAGATTGCAAAATGAGTTAATTGGGAAATAGAGAGCAAAAGGGGAATTAAAAGTCTCAGAAATGGTGTAACAAATTCCCAGAAATGTTGCTTTTAAATAATGAAGAGCTCAGAGTCTCTCTCCCTCTCTCTCTCTCTCTCTTACTTGACCTCTACTGCAAGCCCACGTTCCACACAACCTATTACACTTCACATTCTACAGGTGTGCTAAGTGTATTTTTGTTTATTCCTTTAATCAATGCTGGAGTCAATCTGGCTACTGCTTGATAAATCCAATCATACTAGACATGTGGGCAGTAAGTGTGTCATCTTTACCTTCTCTCAGTTTTATTGTTCAGTTCAGCTCCACTGACTCCACAGTTTGTCTCTCACAAGGGTTTTAACTACCAATGTGAATACCATGCTAAACAATACTAACACTAAATCACATACATGTATCTGGATGTGCTAAATACCACTATATTATTACACTGGTTTTGAGGACGTTTGTGACAAAGTATCAGACAGGTTCTGCGGAAGTCCCAGATCATGGGTAGTTCAGTCTGAGAAAGAAGAAAAGAGATGATAAAAGAAAAAAATAAAGGTACAGTGGAGACACAAGAGACTGCAGATGCTGGAATCTGAAGCAAAAAGCAACCTGCTGGAGGAACTCAGCGGGTCAGGCAGCATCTGTGGAGGCAAAGGGATGGCTGACGTTTCGGGTTGAGACCCTGCAATAGGACTGAGAGTGCAGATGGAAGATAGCCAGTATAAAGAGGTTAGAGAGAGTGGTGAGACAGGGGCTGGTAGGTGATAGGTAGAAACAGGTGAAGTGGGAGGTGATGGGCAGATGGAGCCAGATGCGGGGGGAGGAGAGAGGGAAGGTAGAAAAAGAGGCTGGGAGGTAGTAAGTGGAACTAGATAAGGGAGGGATGATGGGTTGATGGAACCAGATGGAGGAGAGAATAGAAAGGGTAGGCCAAGGGAGAAGAAACCCAGGTGTGGGTGATGGGTAGATGAAAGGTAGTGAAGGGCTGAGAAAACTCAGGAGACTGTGTGATACCATTGTAAGTCCAGAGAGAAAATGGGTGTTGAAAAAAGGAGAGAGAGAGAGAGAACGAGAGACAGAGAGAGACAGCAGGAGAAGGGGAAGGAGGAGAGAGGGAAAGAGAATGAGAGAGAATGAGCCTCCAATGTCCCAAGGGGAAAAGATTGGGACAATTGTCTGTGTTAATTGTTGCTTCTTTTCGGCTCAACCAACAGAGCTGTTGTGCTAATAACCAATGTAATTGTAACCACAAAAATCAAAAATGCTGCAGATGCTCAAACTCTGAAATAAAAACAGAAATTGCTGGAAACACTCAGCAGTCAGGTAGATCTGCGGGAAAAGAGGGGCAGATCTTCTACAAAGTTGTCATGCATAAACAGAAGAGAGAAAATAAGTGTGATGACAATTCAGAGAATCTGCAGTCAAGGAAGAGAAGTCGCGGTGAATTTAACAATAATTCAAAATCAAAACGTTGCACATACTGACCCGCGCTTTGTTTCCAGCACTTCCTGTTCTTATATCCATACCTACAACAGTCAGTAACAAGTCCCCACATTTAAATTAAAAGGAAAATAAAACCACAAGAGGCAGAAATTAACAATCTTAGAACATATCTGTGAATTAGTTTCACAGCAATTCTGCAACTGGGTGTGAACATGAACTGATTTCATCTGAGCGGGTTCTATGTGCTCCCTACGTAGGTGTATTGCACACATGGAAAGCCACCTTCCAAAAGCTGTGTTATGTGCTATAAATTTTATAAAGTTTTGAGTATATTTCATGGTCGATTGTGTAAAATCAATTTAAGAGCAATTCAAGAACATGCACAATGAAATTGCATTTCAAGTCCATTCAGCAGTTCTGTGAATAGCAAGAGCTCAACTTCTCTATCCAGACTGACTTTGCCAGACCTAATGGCAACACCTTGCCTGCTACAGCTCGCCTTGCTTGTGGACTCTTGTGGTGACACACCTTTGTCCTGTAACTCATGTGAACTGGTTGCCTCATGCTGTTCATACAGATTACAGACTCTTCCTCTGCACTTTGAACTGCTTGCCCACTAGATTGTGATGAAATTGTCAAGTTACTGTTGAAGTGACCTGGGCTAGTCATAATTTTCATGTTCTCATTTTTGTTATGACATTGAAGGAGACTATTTGGTCCATTGAGACTATGGCAGCTCTCAAAGCACTTCTATCAGTCCCATTCCACTCCTTTATGCACCCTCAAGAGGAGTGACGTCTATATTCACTCTACGGTAATATCAGGAAGTACTTTCTCTCACTGTCCCAGGTAGTTGAATTGCAGCCATTGAACTAGCATTTTCTATAGCTGCCTTGTTTGAGCTGTAGCCCATAACCCTGGACTGCCAATGGTTGCTTGCCAGAGATTCTTTGGTACCTCCCAAGACTACCCAACTCTTGGTCTTCTTGGGAGGGGCTAGTGCACCCTGAAATGCAAGTAGCTTCCAGATCTCCACCTTCACCAAGATCATGATCATTTCAAAACCACAGTCAGTAATATGATTGACTCAATCCAGACTTCTTTAATGATTGCAGCTGCACACTCATAGTTTGTGGTTACTTACTCAACTGGACCCCATCTGTCTGCACCAGGAACATGAGTTCAATTTCCTCATAACTTGAAGGGTGCTCCCAGCATACTTTCCAGGACCATTTTCTTTGCCTCAGTGGGAAGTTTCAGAGGTTTCAAAATATGTATCCTGTCCTATGACTGAGTGACTTACTGCAGTATTGATCTGCATATTTATGGTTACTTCCTTAATTAAATGTACCACCATCATCATGCTCTACAGGTCATCAAAAATGCTGCCATGTATTCCCATTTCCCCTTCTCCATACTCCAATTGTTCTCTTGTGTCTGAGCCATATGGGCATTAACCTCTTTATTAATCATTACTTGCCATAGGACCTTACACCTGATGCAATATTGGTGGGTATGTGGGTGGGTATACTTCTGGACCATTGCTGTGAGGTTGGATCCCACTAATGGCAGTTGGAAACTTTAAATTCAACCAATTAAGTGAAATCTGGACTTAATGAAAGCTATTCTGAGTCAACCCGTCTGGTTTACTATATTTCTTCAGGGGAGGAAATCTGTCATCCTTCCCCCATTTTGGATTTATGTGACTCTGGACTTTTAGCTGCTTCTTCAGTTCATTGGGTAATCAGGAATAGACAATTAATTAATAGTTTTACCACACTGCATGAATGAATAAATTTTTAAAAAATGCCCTACTCTGTGATGATTGTACCACAGGGTCATATTGTACAGGCATTCCTACCTTCCTTTTACATTCACATGACCAAAACCACTAATGTGTCCACATGCTTGGACTGGGACGAAGACCACACTGCAATTATTATCTTTGTGGCTTGTTTGCTTGCTCCTTGGAATCATTCTTCAAGCAAAACTGCCTCATGTTCTTTTGCACCCTCTCCATACTTCTGGCTATTGTGCACAATTCCTTAGTTGTTAGATCCACCTTATTAAATAGGTTCATTGGCTTCTCTCATTAGACACTCTCCACACTAAGTAATCCAGCAACACCTGATCTAAAAATGTATGGAAATCTCAACCTTTTATCTCTTATCTAGCCTGACCATGTGTTCACCATCTGTTTCCTCTAGTTCCTGCTTGCATGTGTCAAACCTGTACCTCTTGAAAATCTGTGACAATGGATCCTTCAAGGTTTTCACTATGCCTAGTATGAGGCCTTGCCTGTCATTCATGGCACTAGTAGAGCCACCAACATATATCTCTGGCCTTGTCGCCAACAACATGTCCTTTTGCTTTACATGTACCTCCACATTTTCTTTTCAATTCCCTCACCTGGGACCTCGACAATATTGTTTGCCCTAAGGAACATTTCCGCTGGTTTCATATACAGATGAATGGCCACGTCTGCTCATACTTTTCCAACTTCATCGCATATGAACCAATACTCACCATGTTCTTTGTACATTAAGCCTGTACAACAGATTCTGTTAAAGTAAAGTTAATTTTATACATTTGCTGTACCTAAAATTTGCTCTTATGTATCAACCTTTTAAGTCATTAGAAACATTTATTGACAATGAATTAAATTTTGGTGAACTCAGTGTGTTATTTTGGCAAACACAATCATCAAGTTATGCACAGCAAGTTTTTACAAACAGTAAATGGTATAAATAACCTGCCAATCCGCGTTTGGTGAAACTGCATGAAGGAGAAACAAACAAACTGCTGGAGGAACTCAGTGAGTCAAGGCAGCATCTGTGGAGGGAAACGGACAGTCAGTATTTCAGGGAGAAATGTTGATTAGAAATTCAGAAGGCCTTTTTGCTTTGTTGACTTACACCATGGGAATTTTATATACACTAAAAAGACAAAGAAAATTGTTAATTTGCTTTTCAGTTGAAAGAAAGATGTGCTTTCCAATGCAGTACTGTATTGAAGATTTGCAGTATAGTCTGAACCTGTACTATCTGATATGGAGCTACCACTGACCACAACTACCCCAACTACCCCAACTAACAGATTCCCTTTGCTAAATATACGGCTGCAAAGTGTGTGTGTGTGTGTGTGTGTGTGTGTGTGTGCGTGTGTGTGTGTGTGTGTGTGTGTGTGTGTGTGTGTGTGTGTGTGTGTGTGTGTGTGTTGTGCGGTGCGGGGTGGGGTTGGGTGGTGGAGGGAAGGGGAGGAGAGGGCGGGAGTGGTAGGAGTTTGCATTCACTGGCCTGCCTTCCCAGTGGCATGATCTCAAAAGAGATTCTCATCTTTGCATAACAATATACAGCACTTCTCTAGCTGTATGATGGCCCTCTAACTTATAGCCGACCTTGCAGATACTTATTTTCGGCAATTAAATTGGAACAACTGATAATTATTCCTTGTCCTTCAATCTGCTCCAGGTCTTTGTATGCAGTAGCACCATGTTATTTTCCTCCTGAAAGGAGAGTTGCAGGTCAGAACAACTTCTTTGCAGTTCCTGTGTACATTTGAAAATTGTTTGAAGTCAAATTGATGCTTGCTAATAGTGCATAAAAATTAAATATGTTCTTTTATAATCTTAAGATACAGTTGATTATAGTAATTGCAGAACTTTTACAGTGTTTATCTGGGGCTTATTTTAAATAAATCAAACATAAATGGTGTTATGTGTTCAGCTTCATTTGCTTTGTGTTGGCTAGGCCCAATTTTGTCTTCTGTGATTATTTCATGAATAACAAAAGTCCATTTCATTTCTCAGCTGTTATTTCAGACATAGCTGACACTAAATACCACTGTGGTAGAGTAAATTGGAATTATAGTCCACCTCATTTACATGCAACATGCCAGGATCAATACAAACCATATAAATCTTCCATCATTCAATATAATCCTGTCCACCAAAGACTGTAAATACCAAACTTTAGAAAACCTGTAAAATCTTTTAGTGGATCTGCAAATTGCTTGGAAATAACATGTCGGAAGTTCTGTCTGCTCCTTTTTTCCAACATGACTCATTCAGATCATGGGGATATGACCACATTATTAGGGAAGCACTCTTACCAGTAATTGTTCTACCAAAGCCCTCACCCAGTGAAGCTGCTATTATTTTTGAGCAGCATCTAGCTGTTTCTTGGAACAGTTTGGTGCAGACCCAGTCCAGCTAAAAGTTTCACAACACAAATGTATTTTATGCTGCTTGTTCATGGAGAGGCCTGATGCTAATGCAGATAGGTTTCCCTGACATCCTCAGACTGAGGTCAAGATGAGCAGAGAGAGGGACTTCCTCCCCACATCAGAATTGGGGCTTTTGCAGCTGTCAAGAGTGAAAACCTGTCAGTGTGGATTCTGCTGCAGTTTCTCATCAGACATGACACTGGATTGGAAACACTATTCACTTCAGTTGGAATCCTCAGCCTGAAGGATAGGAAAGATGAGTTACCATTTTTAATTATTTTACTTTAGTTTAATGATTGTAATAACTTATAAATTTTTATTTTACTTATTTAAATATTACATTTTTATATGTACTTTTCTGTCAGAGACATTTAAAAAGCTTTTTACAGAAACCAAAACCCAACTTTACCTCTTGTGTAAGCTATCAGGGTGACCCACGGCTGGGCTTCTGAATTATGATGGCTGGGCTTCGGGGCCTGACTCCAGGTACACCAAAGTTGGTCTTCTGCAACTAGTCCAAGTGCTTGGCACAAGTCAGGACTGTTTCGTTATTCTTTAAAACTTTGAAGGGGGCCATTTGATCCATCGAGCCAATGCCCACTCTCTTCAGTTCCATTCCTCCACATATTTCCCTGAAATTTACTTTCTCTGACTTGTCCATCAACTCCCCCTAGTTTCCCTGCCTCCCACCTATATACCAGGGGTAATCTAGAGCAACCAATTAATTTATCAGCATGTCTTTTGGGATGTGGGAGGAGTACCTGGAAGAAACTCATGTGGTCAGAGGTAGAATGTGCAAACTTCACACAGACATGACAGGATTGAGCCTTGCTTGCTCTAGCTATGAGTTATCAGCACTAACTGCTGGAACACTATGCTGCTCTTGTATGGGGGTGACTTTAAGTAGAGGGTCAGGGCCAAAAAAATCCAGCTCAATAATTTTCATGGTATTAGATTGGATCATGACATTAGATTAGATCATTTTAAAACATCTTGCCATGAAGAAATCTAGGCTTACAGCTTATAGCTTATTGGCTTATAGAACATAGACCAGTACAGCACAGTATGGGCCCTTCAGCCCACGATGTTGTGCTGACCTATATAAACCTACTCCACGATCAATCTAACCATTCCCTTCTACATGGCCCATAAACCTCCATTTTTCTTAATTCCATGTGCCTAAGAGTGTTTTAAATGTCCCCATTGTAAGAGCCTCTACCACCACCCTGACAATGCGTTCCAGGCACCCACCATTCTCTGTGTAAAAAAACCTACCTCTAACATCTCCCCTAAACTTTCCTCCACTCACCTTAAACAGATGTCCTCTGGTATTGGCCATTGCCGCCCTGGGAAAAAGGTGCTGGCTGTCCACTCTATCTATGCTTCTCATAATCTTATACATCTCTCATCCTCCTATGCTCCAAAGAGAAAAGACCTAGCTTGCTCAACCTTTCCTCATAAGACATTTTCTCTAATCTGGGCAGCATTCTGGTAAATCTCCTCTGCACCTTCTCTAAAGCTTCCACATCCTTCCTATAAGGAGGCGATCAGAACTGAACACAATATTCTAAGTGTGGTCTAACCAGAGTTTTATAGAGCTGCAACATTACCTCATGGCTCTTGAACTCAATCCCATGACTAATGAAGGCCAACAACCATATGCATTCTTAACCACCCTATCAACTTGCGCGGAAACTTTGAGGGATCTATGGATTGGACTCCAAGATCTCTCTATTCCTCCACACTGCTAAGAATCCTGCCATCAACCTTGTACTCTGCCTTCAAGTTCAATCTTCCAAAGTGTATCACTTCACACTTTTCCAGATTGAACTCCATCTGCCACTTTGCTGCCCAGCTCTGCACTGTCTATATCCCATTGTGACCTACCACACTGTCCACAACACCACCAACCTTCCTGTCTTCTACAAACTTACTACCCACCCTTCCACTTCCTCATTCAAATCATTCATAAAAGTCACAAAGAGTAGGGGTTCCAGAACAGATCCCTGTGGAATACCACTAGTCATCGACCTCCAGGCAGAATATGCTCCATCTACTAACACCCTCTGTCTTCCATGGGCAAGCCAATTCTGAATCCACACAGCCAAGTTTCCATGGATCCCTTGCCTCATGACTTTCTGGATGAGCCTACCATGAAGAACCTTGTCAAATGCCTTACTAAGATCCATCTACACCACATCCACTGCTCTACCTTTATCAATTTGTTTTGTTACTTCCTCGAAAAACTCAATTAGGTTCATGAGGCATGACCTGCCCCTCACAAAGCCATGCTGACTATACCTAATAAGACTATGCTTATCCAAATGCTCGTAAATCCTGTCCCTAAGAATCGTCTCCAATAGCTTGCCCACCACTGACGTAAGAGTTACTGGTCTATAATTCCCAGGAATATCCCTATTACCTTTCTTGAACAATGGAACAACATTTGCCATCCTCCAATCCTCTGGTACCACTCCCATGGCCAGGGAGGATGCAAATAGGTGCAGCTACGCATGTCTGTTGCTTAGTCATTAATTGGCGAATGGCCAATTAATGACAATTAATGAGCTCCCAATACCACAGACAGAAGGTATCCACATATTTCCATTTGGAAATGCACTGGCCACTGTATAGTTGAAGAGAAGATAAAGGCATGCATCATCCACATCTGAAATACTTATTCATGCTTTCTCATTTAACTGTCCACATGTTGTGGATATAAGATATCTTCATTAGTCACATGTACATCGAAGCACACAGTGAAATGCATCTTCTTTTTTGCTTCTATTGTTCTGGGGGTAGCCCGCAAGTGTTGCCACGCTTCCGGCGCCAACATAGCGTGCCCATAACTTCCTAACTTGTACATCGTTGGAATGTGGGAGGAAACTGGAGCACCCGGAGGAAACCCACGCAGACATGGGGAGAACGGGGAGATTGTAGTGGCTGGAATTGAACCTGGGTTGCTGGCACTGTAAAGCATTACACTAACTGCTACACTACCATGCCTGCCCTATGACTGGCAATGGAAGCATTTATTGTCTACACCTAATTGCCCAAAACTGAGGAGGCAGTTAAGATTCAACCACATCTATGAATATGGAGTCACATTTATGCCGCTGGATAGGAACGACAGATTTCCTTTCCTGAAGGATATTTGTGACCAAGATAGAATTTCACAACAATCCAGTCCCATTACTATTACTGTTACTGAGCCTCGCTTTAAAAAACATCTGAATTATTCAATCACTTAAATTTAAATTCTATAGCAACCATGGTGGGAATCAAACTCATGTCTCTGGGTCAATGGTCCAGACCTTTGGTTGTTAGTCCAGTAACTAGAGCATTATTTTACAATATTTCATATAAGCAAATATGGGGCTCATTGTTTTTACTCCAGGGTTAGCTGGCTCTGGTTCAGTAAAACTCGACTTTGAATTTTGATATTTATTGAACCAAGTATGAAGCCACTCCCCTGAATACCACCTCTAACCTCCCTCCTAATGCTTTCTATCTCACACTCTGCCTTTCACTTACTTGAAGGCAGTTGTAAAGCCAGTGACAGGCCAATCTTCACCAAATGACATGTAATTTTACTTACAATAGGATCAAATTTCAATATCCATAACATCTTGGACCTCATGATTCAGGCACTGTAAATATACCCACGCCGAAAGTTTCTACTCATGACAACTCCGGAGCACACCAGTGATGAAGCAATAGAGAATGATCATCTCCTTTGGCTATTTTGCTCAACTTTTTTCCATCAAACACTCCTCACCACCACCAAGAACCCTCCTAGCCCTCACCCCTCTACAGGAACACTAGTTCCTGCACTCATCTGTCTTCAGGGTAATAGCTGTTGTCAGTAAAATTCTGTTCAAGTGGAAAATCAGAGGAGAATTTTCAATTAACATTGCATGAAGGTGCTGTCTATTGCGACATAGTCAGAAATCCTGGAAAACGGCAATGGTCGTTAATTCAAACACACTAAAAACGTGAAGCTAGGGTAACTTCATACTTTCAAACATGAATTAGAATAAAAGGTTATGGCATCACTTGACTCTTCATTATCTCATTTGGACTGGTTGATAATTAAAATAGTGTTCTCACAAATTGCTGCTCTGCTTGTGTTCAGACAAATATATTGATTATTAAACCCAGGTCTCAAAAGTACCAATTAAGTGCTTGTGGGTGAATCATCTCTTTTCTGAATTAATTGCATAAGTGACAAGGATGAATAAAAGTGAGCAACTCAACAGTGGACTGGTATGGTGGCATAATATAATTTCTAGAAACAATAAGTTGTTTAATTGGATTGTTAATTTTAAAAAGTCAGATCTAAATAAAGTATTACAGCTCCTTCATGTTTTGAAAGGGTATAAGATTTCATTGAAAGCTTCCATTGAACACTGACACTTCTTTTAAAGTCGTGCTAATAGTCAAGAATTTTCTGTGCAAAGTACTTATTACACTAATACTGTTTGTGCATTTTATCAGTAATAATGGAATACTGGCGAAATGTGTTGCTAATGATGCTTTATTAACATTAACACTCCAAAGGAAGTATAAAACTTTAATGGTGATTTAAGAAAGAACTCTTAAAAAATACACAGGCTTTTCTTGTTCTTGTGCTGTGTGGCACTGTTTTCTGAAAAATTATCATCTAATTTTTTAACAGCATTACATTTTATATGTTTAGAAATAGGCACAGAAGTGTCAACAAACAAGGGACAAATCATTTGGAGATGAATTACTCAGGTCTTTGTAACAGCATCACTTGATTCTCCACAAGCAAAATCTCCCGAAACTGTACATAAAACAATTTGATGTGTCTGAAGTGTTATTGCAATGTCTTCAAACACAGCTGTGCAATATAAAGATCATATTATACATTATTCAGGTACAATTTATCACCTGTGTAAATTGTATATCATGCAAAGAATGCCCCATGTTTCAAATATGACATTGTGTTTTACATTCAATGTTATTTTGCAGCCCAGTAACATAACCCAATGCAGATGAGACAATTTTGTGTCTTCTTTTGCTGGACATTTTATTTGCCTAGGCATTACTTTTCACTTTCTGTTTTCAATTTCCTGTCATCAAGAGGGCACCTATAAATATATTGGCCAGGATTTTGAGATGAACCATGAGCAAAAGCTGACCTTGACAACAGCTGTCCAGAAAGATTTCTCTTTTTTCTGATGTTGGTGTATCAGGCATCCATTCTAGGGGATCCATGGTACCCAGCTGCTGTGATGCCATTAAGTTGGCTGAGTAACAATAAAGGAAAGCAAAACCAGGAAGGGAAAAGCACAATTTTTATTCAACTATTTTTAGAGAATGGAATAGCGATTGGAACAAAGGCATTGGATGAAATTAAAACTGATATATCATAAGTAAACCATTTTCATTAAAAAGAAAAATAATATTTTCTATTTTATATCCCTGCTATTTAGAAGTATGAGGAGATTTCAAACCAAATATATTGTTTTAGGGCTTGAGTCTTTGCCAAGCAGTAGTTGTGGCTCATTATGCCATCAAGAACATTTGGACTTCATGCAACAAAGCACAACGTGCTTGAAGTAACTTACAGCACGATATTCACAAAAATGCTAAGTTCTCACTAATTCTATTGATTTTCCTTGAAGCCAATAGAGAAGGATTCAGAACTGCATCCAGCCAATTCAGGAAGGCTGAATCACTGACAGTAGCTTTGGAATTTCTTCATTGAAGTGAGTATGTACAGATATCTTGAGTTTACTTAGACAATGAAATCATAATAGCCAAAGATTCTGGGTCTTGCTGGCAGAATCAAGTATTAACAACTGAAATATGATAAGTAGCAACACATGAATGCATAGACATGGCACCACTTAACCAATCTGAAGAAAAGCTTTTGCTGATTGGCTAGTTTATTGATGTTGAACAAATGTATGGACGCAATGCAGTTTTTATACTGAGAACTATACAGTTCCCCACATTTCTCAATTTTGTAAGGTAGTAGAAGCAATTAAAGTGTAATTATAACATAATGTCTTTGGTATCAAAATTACTGGTGATACTAGTCACCCATTTTCTTATTTTATTAGGATGAGATTGGACTGTTTCTCTTTGGATCAGTGAATTAAAATGACCCATTTAGTAATCCATAGTAAATTGAGTTGAATAATTGGAGCTAAATTCAGATTTAAAAAAAACTTCAGTTATAGTGAAAATGAAGATTATATGTCTCAGGAAGAGAAAGATAAAGAAAGAAAGAGAAGGGATATATTCTCTTTGGGTAAGACTCGTGGCTGCCTTTCCTTATTGTCCTAGCCCTGATGTGTTTAAGTGAGTTTATTTAGTCCAATGAATTAAACTTGTTCACATTAATACAAGACAGACAAAATGCAATTTGGCAGAATTGGTAAGCAGAGGAAATTATGAAGGATTTAAAATGTAGAGCCGTTGATGACACAAGATAAGTTTTTTTTGTGCCAAAGTAGCCAGGCTTCAATGCTTATACCTTTGGCCCATGTTTGAGCATGAGAGATATTTTTATCAAAGGTAGCCGATAATTTCACATGTGCTGATGGGAATGGTAGAAGTGCCTCTGCTCTGCATAGTTTAGGTTCTTCTTGAAACAAAAGAAGAGGGGTTGAAGAACTAAGGAATGAAGAATGAAGCTGACTGACAAAAGCACCAAAAGTGACCTGAGGAAAGGTTTTTAAACCACTGCATGGTTAGCCTGTAGAATGCACTGCCAGGGCTGGCAGTGGAGTACAGATTCAACTGCAACGTTTGGAAGGGAGCTGAATAAGTATATGAAAGTAAAGAAATTGTGGAGCTATGAGGACATGGTGGGCACTAACTAGGCCTTGCGAGGAGACAGTATGGACATGACAGGCAAATGACTTCCTTCCATGCTGTAACTATTGTGTTTCTGCGACTGTTGGTTCTGAGCTAAATTTTAAATTCAAAAAGCACTGGGAGTGTGGATGAAGAAGGTGGTGGGAAGAGGGAGCACTGAAACAGTAATAAGGAAAACCAAAACATTACATAGCCCATTTACCCAAACCTCCATAACCTAGCCATTTTGTTAACACATTGCTTCTAGGTGTCTCAGTTAACTGAGTCTTTGGCATGCTCCCAAGCTGCATGACATATTCTCATACAAGCATTGAAGATCTCATACTGGTGGTTGGAAGGGCTAGTATGACATTTGAAATAAAAACAGAAAATGCTGGAAACACTCAACAGCTTAGGCAACGTCTGAGGAGACAGAAACAATGTTTCAGTTCAATGAGATTTCATCAGAACAGTGGGCATTTTCCCTGCCGAAAAGCAGGAGAAGATTGTCAGTGACGCCAAGAGATCTGGCTGGCTTGGAAATAGGTAGCAGGAATGTGGTTCCTTGCACCTGCATTCATAGCCATGAATGGTTTAGTGACCTCAACAGATCAGGATAGATAAGCAGAAAGGTACACATACATAAATCCTGATGTAAGCAGTGAACCAACCACGCAAGCTGCCCTCTCAAACCCATTCCAGAAGATTATTCCTTACAACAGCTTGCGCTACAGGAGTAGTCATCGCTCCCCTTCAAGGCAATTTCTTATATCTCCAACTGTCTAACCACTGCTGACATTGAACCTCTGCTTCATGCAACCAGTTTCTCAACCAGCTTTTCACTGATTTTATTCCTTTATTGGTATTGGTATTGGTTTATTATTGTCACTTGTACTGAGGTACAGTGAAAAACTTGTCTTGCATACCGATCGTACAGGTCAATTCATTACACAGTACAGTTACATTGGGTTAGTACAGAGTGCATTGATGTAGTACAGGTAAAAACAATAACAGTACAGAGTAAAGTGTCACAGCTACAGAGAAAGTGCAGTGCAATATGGTGCAAGGTCACAACAAGGTAGATCGTGAGGTCATAGTCCATCTCATCGTATAAGGGAACCATTCAATAGTCTTACCACAGTGGGGTAGAAGCTGTCCTTAAGTCTGGTGGTACATGCCCTCAGGCTCTATCTACCTGTGGAAGAGGAGAGAAAGGAGAATGACCCGGGTGGGTGGGGTCTCTGATTATGCAGGCTGCTTCACCAAGACACCAAGAGGTAAAGACAGAGTCCATGGAGGGGAGGCTGGTGTCTGTAATGTGCTGGGCTGTGTCCACAACTCTCTGTGTCCACTAAACCATTCATGGATATGAATGCAAGTGCAAGGAACCACATTCCTGCTACCTCTGAATAACAATAGGGGCAGTTTCTGCGTCTGTTCATTTAATCTTCTCCCTCTGTCAAACTTGCTGCTGGAATAAAGGTGGAAGATGACAGCGAATATTTCTGTAAGCACCATTATAAAACACAATGTTTAGGCACTAAATACATGTGATAAGGAGCTGTGAAAATGAAATCTGAAGTGAACCTCTTCCCTTTTGTCAGGTCATAAATATGCTTGCCAATATTTGCACTAACTCCCTGTAACAGAGTATCAATTTCATTTGGTGGGAATTGTTTTTATCAAATAGTGTTTGTTGCTCTAACTTCCCAATATGGAGGGTGGGGAAACTGGGTGGGGGGGGGGGGGTGGTGTGGTGGAATGGTGGTGGAGGGAAGCCAAGTTATATCTCATTGTGACATTATTTTTTCATCTGGGGCAGATGTGAGAAAGATTTGAAATATAACCCCACTACACCCCAACCATTGTTATCGCAGCAGTATCATTTTTACTTTACATTACATTGATTTTTTCACATGTTAGAGTACTTTTTAAATTATTTTATTGGATCTTTAATTGTACTGTTTTTAAATAGTTATTTACTCAGTTCAGAAGTATTAATACTCAGTTCAGAAGTATTAAAGTATGTAGAATTGCACAACAATAGTAGAGATGGAATCTATTGTCATTGGTGAGTGAGCTAAGCCCATTGCTAACAAAGAAAACTGTTCCAGATTCACAGGTAAGTGCAAATCACAAATCAATGTTTAGTGGCAAGGCTTTGAACGACATAATGTGTCATGTGTGTGGGCCAGAACAAGCTCCAACTATGAAATGGCTACAACATACCAATTTCAAAGTTGTCATGAGGTTTGAATGTTTTTAAATAGCCTTGACAATCAGGAAAATTCAAAAACCATTAAAGTCAATTAAATAAATATAGAACTCTGAAAATATAAAGATAACTTCAACACATAAAGGTACCTTTAAACAATTGAAGGCATTAAAACAGACTCAAGTGATCAAAAAATGTCTCCCTTACAGACATTCTTCTCCATTCAAACTAATGGGATTGTACCAGGTATAATATAGCATAGGTTCAGCAGGTAGATTCTACAGTATCCCTGCTGATGACTTCGGTAAGTTTGTGCTGTGCTTCTGGACTTCATGTAGAGTTTGACTCTGGAGTTCACCTGAGGAATTGCTGAATTGGCCAGTAATTTTGTGACTTATGCATCTGTGCAGGAGGCACCAAACTCCTGACGCTTACAGTGGAGGGGTGGCAGACTACTGGCAGTTTGGTGTGGAATTGTTTCTATTCCCCAGCAAATTCTGGCCCAATCTGGCACATTTAACACATCAACAGTGCATATCCAAAGGCTGGAAATTAATGGATCAATGGGCTTGATTCAGCGGCTATAGCTGAAACTGGATGTGCTTGAGGAATACTGCGATTCACTAAGGGGTGGGAAAGCCAAGGGTGGGTATAAAGCAGAATTTATGGCTGCAAGCCTTTAACTTTATCTTCTAAGTTAAACCAATAAGGCTTTTTAGTTGTAAAGTATCTTGTCTTAGGTTTTATGAGTAAAGTAAAACTTGGTAAATTGGTTTATTGTTGCCACATGTACTGTGGTACAGTGAAAAACTTTGTTTTTCATGCCATCTATCCAGATCATTTCATCACATCAGTGCATTGAGGTAGCACAAGGAAAAACAATAACAGAGTGCAGAATAAAGTGTTACAGTTACAGAGAAAGTGCAGTGCAGGCAGATAATAAGGTGCAAGGCCATAACGAGGTAGATTGTGAGGTCAAGGGTCCATCCTTATCATACTAGGGGATCGTTCAATAGTCTTACAGCAGTGGGATAGAAGCTGTCCTTGAGCTTGATAGTATGTGGTTTCAGACTTTTGTATCTTCTGCCCGAAGGGAGGGGGGAGAAGAGAGAGTGTCTAGGGTGGGTGGGGATATTGATTATGTTCGTTGCTTTACTGAGGCAATGAGAAATGTAGACAGAGTCCATGGAGTGGAGGCTGGTTTCCGAGATGTGCTGAGCTATGTCCACAACTGTCTGCAGTTTCTTGTGGTCCTGGGCAGAGCAATTGCTATACCAAACCATGATGCATTTGGATGCGATACTATTGCAAATCAAAGAGTTATCCTTTTGTAAATAGCAGCAGCAATTTCTATGTAGCACATATCAGGTGGCTAGTGGATTAAGTGATGCTTGATGCAGAGACAGGAGGAATGATCTATTGTCATGGTTGACTGTAGCATCAAATGTCACTAAAAGTAACTTGTAAGGATCCGGTAGCACAACCAAATGAATGTTGTGTTCAGCTTCACTACTGTGGACATAAATATCCCTTTGGTGGAGTTGGTGATGAAGTGCTGCCACATGAAGTAGACAGAGCTTCTCTTGTGAGTGGCGAGTAGCGTAATCTGGTATTTTCTGACACATCTGGGATTGTGTACTGACATGTCAACATGCGTCTGCTTTTCTGACAGCTGTGGGTGCTAAAAGCGTCTGGTACAATTGTACTTGTCTTTCTTTCCCTCGCTTCAAGGATCAGCAAAGGAAAACCCAAAGGAAATCTTATGCTGAGAGATCTGCTTGTTGTTAGTGAAGTGGGCACTGTCAGCAAGATAGTCAGGAGGAGAAGAAAAATGTCAATACAATCTTCTGACATAGAAAAATGACCAGAACTGACAAGAAGCTTTACATCAAAACAATGCAGACACAGACTAGCAAAATGTAAAGACAACAGCCCAGGAGGCGAGGTTTCAACCTATTCATTGAATTATATAGAACTTACATAACAAAAATATGCCTTTTGGCCCAGCAAATTTACGCTTGTGCTTATGTTCTCCATGAGCCACCTTCTACTGTTCATCATCACCTCATCTGCAAACGCTTCGATTCATTTCTCCCTCATTTGGACTTTGCAAAGAAGCTATACTATTCACCTCAGCCACTCTCTGTGGTGGCAAGTTTCACATTTCAAGTCTCTGAGTAAAGAAGCCGATCCTTTATTGGATTTAAAGACGTTCAGTTGGACCAAATGTTATGGTGTATGACTCCTCACAATGCTGAATGAGTTTCCTTCAACACATCAGCATGGCAGTGGCTATCTTCCGTACAACCCTATTTGACAAAGGAGACTTCAAACAAACATTAAACAATTTAGCTTCACATTTAAGACTTCTCAGAGTGATACTTCTTTGTTGGAATGATCACTCCATATTAGAGATTTAGACATTGACTAAGTGCCTGAGACATGGGCATAAACTACATTCAAGTTGGTGACCCATGTGCCTTCTAATGTTATTTTGACATTTGCTTTGAAAGGGCCTGCTACCTTTTTCTTCTTTTACTTGTATTTTAACAAATAAAAAAAAGGAAAATGAAAATAATGGAAATATGAAATAGCAATAATGTGGAACATGCAAGTCAAATAGCAACTGTAAAGAGGAAACTTTTCTGCTCTTCTGACAAAGGTTGCATATTCAAAATCTTTGTCTCTTCCCTAGTTTAATTGTCCAGTCATTCCAAGCATCTCCAACTAATAAATCCCCTTTGTATCTTATAGAAGAGTAAAAGATAAAATGGATTAAAAAAAAGGCATCATTCCTCAGCAACAGAGAAAGCATTATAAACCATTAAGTTGAATATCCATTAGATTTTGCATCCACCTGTACCAATTAAATGCTCAAATGCTTAATCAACCAAGCCATAGAACAATGCAAAGTTATAGCCATTCATATCACAGTCCATTATACCATATTGTGTTTAATCTTCCTTGCTCAGCATTAAACTCTGTACCTTGTTACTTTTTCCCTATTTACTATGCCCTCCACTCATTTTCAGCATGTATGGACTGATGTGGCAATGCCATCAAGACCTGCTTTTAAATAGATGAAAAGTAGGATAGGCTTGCTTATGTGTAACCAACATGGATTCTACTTGGCAATTGCTCACACTCAAACATAATCTGCCGTGCTTCCTGAGTTGGAGACAGCAAGTGCAGGGTAATTACACTTTGTGATCCCAGCATCTGTTTTTGGGAATTGTCCAGTCCTCTCTGATGTGGGAGGAGGATTGTTGTCACTGAGCCATGAAGGAACTGAATTAAGAGTAGTGACAGATATATGGTTATGCGCACTGTTACCAAATGGATATGCATTATATGACTTCCCTTTGTGTGCGGCTACACCAAGCTACGTGCAGATTATGGATGAGAACACATGGAATGTAACTATCTGCTGAAATTCTACCAGACTAGTGTTGCGACAAATGGACCTAACTTCTTTGCTGCAGAATGTTCTATTCCATTGGACCATGCCACACCACCTGTTCCTTGTAGAAAAGTTTCTGCAGAAAAAACACGTTTGATCACAAGTCGATCAGGCAGTGGTCTGCACAGGATGTCCTGGAGGCTCCACAGGAGATAGAGTATCCAGGTGGATGGTTCCCTGAGCAGAGCATCAAAGTCATTTGGCAGAACACCTCATCACCAGGCCTCTCAGACACCAATACCTTGGTTGGCTGGTGGTGCCAAGGCCCCTTTTATCCGACCCTTCATGCAAGCCGGAGCTGCCCTTGAGTTAGCTGTAGTGCAAATGAGAAGGTCATATTCCTCGTTGAGGACTGTGAGATCATCAACTCATGAAAGCCACACTTTGGTTTTCCAGTGCAAGGAGGCATCTGCAACTGGATGCTGCTGACCGGCATTTTCCAAGGTGCAGGAGTATGTGCTGAGGGATGGTGAGCTTGGTGAAGCCACTGCAAAGGCTCTTTAGGGAAAGACTGAAGTTTCAAAGACTCAGTCCTCCTGCCATTTGATGCTGAGGGGTTGGAGCCTGTGACATAGCCTCTGAAAAGTTCCACTGATGGAATTTTTCCAGATAAAATGTTGCTTATATATTGACATATATCAATTGTTGGAAATGAATGCAAGGATATGCTTGCTACAGTGAATGAAGCTGATGTCATGTCCCATTAGTGTAATGGTATATTTTACAAATAAAGTATATTTTTGGAAAAATATATGCATAGTATGAATCCTAATTAATAGAGATAGTTGGTAGGTGAGATAATGCAAGAGAAAAAACATGCTAGACATGTATATTCTTCCCAGTTAATTCACACAAGTAATATTCAATAACTTAGTTAATATGGTAAAGGCTCTAAGCTTTTGCTCACTTGAAGATATGTTGTCTCATTGGTTGAGGCAATATTCAGACATATTTTCATACTGTCTTGTGCACTCTATGCTGATCACTTTTGTGGCTGGTAGTCATGGTTACCAACAGCACCATTCATTAATACTTCACTTCCTGCAGCAAACTTCTGCAGATCTATAAGTGGATGATACAGTTTTAATTGACTGACTTTTCAAATATTTCCTCCAAAAATTATGTCCCATTTAAATAATTGCAACATTATTGGATAACCTGTTCCAACTATCTCTCAATGACCGTTTTTATTCCTGACAGGGGCTTGCTCCAAATAGTTAAATAATTTGATCTCTCCCTCAGTAATCAAAAAGTCTGACATTTTAATTTTAGCTGGACTTATAAACTGGTTATTCCACAAATAAGATTCATAAGGAAGTCATGATTTAGTTTATTGCAAAAGATACTGTAACTGGGATTATGAGATACACTATTCAGATAGCGTGGTCATGAATTAATTGCTTTTCATCTATTGTGTATTGTACCCAACTTGGTCAGAGGATGATAGATTATACTTGGAAAAAAATACAGGGTCTAGAGGAAATTAGAAATGCTGGTGAATGTAATAATAAATTTAATCATAGGAGGATCCAATCTCGACATCATGCAAAGTTCTCAGAAGTGCAGAATACAATTTCAATTCTTATGAATAAGTAGACTCTTCCATCATACAACGAAAGCACTGACTTTTTTAGGAAACACTATATAAATAAAAATATCGCTTTAAATCATGGATAGGAAAAGTTGAGATGTTTTAGAGGTACATGGGCCAAACGCAGACAAAAGGGACTAGCTTAGATAGGCATCTTGGTCGGCATGGGTGTTGGGCTGAAGGGCCTGTTTCCATGCTGTATTATTCTCTGACTCTCTGATTCTATGTATAGGATTTAAAAATAACTGAATTTGTCTTTGACACATGCAAAAACTATTCAGGACACAGTGAATCTGTTACATTCAGTTCAATGGGTCCATTTTCTCCAGAGGGGGAGAAAATCACTAATAGGTTACTGTATACTCTGTACTGAATCAAAGAAAATTTCTGATTACAATTAACACTTTGTGCAGAATCAAATAATTTCACTTAATTAATTTAAAGCTGAGAAACTACAGAACTGAAGTGAAGGTTGCCTCTGATTGTTAATTTTATGTTACTAAATTGGAGGAATCTAGACAATTGCAATTACTTCAACTCAATAGATTTCCTGCTTTATGTATTGATTTGGGGATTTATCTAACCAGTAGATGCTGTAAAGTAAATCTACTCTGGTAAGTTTTATGTCTGTCACCCCTTTGTCTCCTGTGAATCAGCCAGGCAGCAGTGAAAAATTAGGGTTGCCAGGTGGTTGTAACTTGACAAGGAACATGCTTGCATGTGTCGTAGAAGATTGTGTTTATTCTACTCTTCATTATGATTTTGAATTGCAAAAGAGGGGAGAGGACAATGCATTCACTTCATTTGGTTTGACCAGGTAATAATCAATCTCAGTAGTGGTTGACATTTGACTAGAGGACCACAAGCTTTTCTTTTAATCTTTTGTTGGACCAACAAGGCAGGAGTTTGCTTCCTGCCACAATAAAAGTTCTCTCTTTTGCCCACTATCTGACCACATTCTGTTCCAAGCTCTGTTGAGGAAGAGATTACCCAGCCGACAGAAAAAAACAATTCAAGTATATGCTTAAAGCCTCCTGGAAGAAGTGCAATAGTCCAACTAATTTGTGGGAACCTCTGGCCCATGACTGCTTAAAATGGAGAAGAAGCATTCAGGAAGGTACTGTCTGAAATCGGTTCCTCAGTTGATGCTGGGCAGTCAATCCAGTTTTATTCATTCACTGTTTTAATGTAATGTGGTACAACTGAATGGCTTGGAATGCATTTCACAGGACAATCTACTGTTGGTCTAGAATTGCACATAGGCCCATAATTGAAGGATGTAGCGGAATTCCGTCCTTTTAGAACACTGGTGAAACAGATTTTACGATAATCTAGTATCTTTGTTGTCAGTAATATTAATAGCATTAAATTCCAAGTTTATTTAATTACTTGAATTTAAAATTCACCAATTGGATTGGAACTCGTGTCTTTAGATCAATTGTCCTCTGGGTGATAATTTCTTACTTAGGCAGTCTCTAGAGCTATGACGTGACTGATGAAGCTAATGTAGAACCTGCAGACTCTGGTAGAACAGGACGTGACGAACAGAGTGGCAGTTGGGAGGTAGTGTACTCCTTTTGCTGTTTACACTGGACTTCTATATCATGGTAATGATCAGATTCAAGGTTCTCAATGCCATCCCGAATGGTGTCTTTTTATTTTGGATGGTCATGGGCCAGGCACTCCCTTGAGTCTGTTCGGATGTTACACATTTTCAAGGATAATTTGATGATACATTCAGGATCAGGATCAGGATCAGCATCAGGTTTATTATCACTGACTTATATAATGTGAAATTTGTTGTTTTATATTATAAACTTAACAGCTATCCCACTTGATCCCTGCCAGCCACCACTGTCAATGTGTGTGAAATAGACTATTTTCACATTACATTAGTAAAGGATGAAGAGTTATTGTCTTTGTTTTGAAGCTTGAATAGAAATAAAATTAAATTTCAAACCTCATTGCGGGAAAAGAATATCATGGAACACAATACAGTAGCTTCAAAATACAGTAAATAGGAATTAATCAATTCCTGTGATTATTGTGGATTTAACTTGAAAAATTAAGGTTTGGTGAAGCACCCAGCATAATCAAAGACCCCACCCACCCAGGTCATTCTCTCTTCTCTCTTCTCCCATCAGGCAGAAAATACAGGAGCCTGAGGACACCTATCACCAGGCTCAAGGACAGCTTCTCTCCCACTGTGATAAGACTAGTGAATGGTTCCCTTACACGTTGAGACGGACTCTTGACCTCACAATCTACCTTGTTGTGACCTTGCACCTTATTGTCTACCTGCATTGCACTTCACTGTAGCTGTGACACTTTACTCTGTACTCTGTTTTTTTTCACCTGTGCTACATTAATGCACTCTGTACTAACTCAATGTACCTGCACTGTGTAATGAATTGATCTGTACGAAAGGTATGCAAGACAAGTTTTTCACTGTACCTCGTACAAGTGACAATAATAAACCAATACCAATACCAATACCAAAAACCTTCTCAAATGATTGAACTGAGTTTTAAAAAACCAGATGCAAAATGTTAATTTTAAAATGCTTACACTTCTCAATGTTCTCTAAGCATTTAGAACATTTAAGGTATTCTACAACAGGGTGATTTGCAAATGATACCGCCATTGTGATGTAGTAGTTGATGAACCAATTCATAATTTCATAATTTAGACCTCAAACAAGGCCTTGTGCTGTTATATTACATACCATAGACTGGATTAATCTTCATTGTGGGTGGTGCAGCACAGATTTGACTTCTCTGCCTGTGCACAGCAATGTAGAAGTTGTAGACATGCTGGAGGCCAGATTCTGGTGCATCTGAGCTAAATGATTGGCTAACAAAAATTCACTTCATTCATTTAGATGGGGTTGCTGACTGTTGTTAAAAAGATATTTAGCTTTCTTGTTACTTTTTCTTAATTTCATGATATATATATAACAGTAGTGTACAATTCTAACTTATTTATTTGTATTTAATTATTTTTTGACATTCTTTAACCTATTTCAGCTATTTTTAAGCATCTTTGAAATGTAGAACATGGAAAGATTTCTTTGACAGCAGTGAGCTGTCAAAGGTTGTCTGGATAATCTGGAATGCAGTGTACCAGGTTCCACCACCTGAGGTCTATTCACTCTTCAAGTTCTAAACTGCCCTCATGGAATGGCCAGGGATGCAGACCCCCAACATGGTCCAGTCTGTGGTGCCGCAGCCGGCAAATGCCCCCTTAGGATTAACAATGAGGATGACTCTGTGTGAAGGGTCAGATTTAGTATGAACTGGCCCTTTAGAACATGCAAAAATCAATATAATCTGCATTTTTACATTTATCAGATTTTATAAAATACATATTTTCTTTCTATATTTTTCATTGATCCTTGAAATTATTCACATCTTTAGTTGGTCTCTGATACCTTATAATTTAGTATAATTCTTGTTTTATTAACTGTTCCATTATAGAAGTTTTGCTATTTGCTTTGCCTTTTCCTAAATTGCTCTATGTGTTGAAAGTCATTTATGGTTATCATGTTGTGCTTGTGCGACACAATAATTAATGATATGCCTCCTGAGAATTCATTTTAACGCACTTGCCTGGAATTTATCTTTGGTTCATTCAATCTGCAGTGAAATGTCAGTGGAAACTTATTTGAAACAGTGTGAATGTCTGTTGAAACCATTTATCCAGAGTTTCTGTATATCTTCTGCCAAAGATACAGAGAACTTTGTGGAAATTCTAGCCCAATGTAATGCAGCTGTTATGATAGAATCATGTTTTGTTCAAAACGGTAGCCTTGGTACATCTGCACTAAATGTATATCTAATAGTTGGTATCAAGCCATCATTTCTTTCCTCTTGACTGATTTTTGAAATGAAATGTTAAACTACTATTGCAAAATCTTCTTTGGGACATCATGCTAATTATAATGTAAAGACAATCCTCCAATCATAACAGTAAAGCACATCTTTAGCTATTAATTGGACTGCAATTAGACCAAGGAAAAATATGGTAATTATGGTTTGTGAACAGAAGTTATGGGATAATTTTATTACATTGTTAAAACGAATAAATAGATGGAGATTCCAGAAGTCTGAGAATAGGCAGAATGTTAATTAATTTGGGAAACAACTAAATGCTAGCCATCACTTCGATAAAAACAATTTGGCAAAAAGTATAAATAACTGCTCCTTTCAAACAAAGAAAGCACAGAATAAGGTTTAAAACCGAAGAAGTCTCAATGATAAAAGTAATGAGTGTAGCAGAAGATGTGCATGTCAACAGATAAAGGCAATTTCACATCAGTTGATTATTTTCTCCCTTTCTTTTTCTTCTTCCTTTCCTCTTTCCTTCTTCTTTCACATTTTCCTGATGCATGCTATTCAGCTGGGAAGTCAGCAAAGTTCAGCTTGTGCACTTCCTTCCAAGGATGCTCTCATTGCTGCTTTACGGCTGCTCAAAGTGAAGGGAAATACAGCTGTGATATCACAGTGTGTGAGCTCCAGAGCTGTGGAGTGAAATTTGAAGGATTATTTAATTGAAAGTTTGGACATAAAAATAAAGAGACAGGGCAAAAGAATCTTTGATTTATGCTGCACAAGCTTTTCAGTGCAAAGAACAAAGTCCTGAACTGGTTAAGCAGACTTGTGTGGTACAATTAAATCAGATCGAATTAAATAGATTTAAAGATTGCTTTAATTCCTTATGCATCTGCAAAGAATTTAATACTTGTTTCTTTTTGAAGGGTATTGTGCAGAGGATGATGAAACCTTCATGATTGGCACAGGAAAATAGCAGTAAGGAAGAGTGGCTGTGAGAAGTTAAGATGGGAAGGAAAGGGAAAAGGGATGAGAAAAAATTGGAAAGGACTGGGTGGAGAAAGAGATGGCAAGAATTAGAGGAGAATTAGAGGAGAAGCAACAGAAAGAAAAGGTTTGGTAAGGTATTGGTTTATTATTGTCACTTGTACTGAGGTACAGTGAAAAGCTTGTCTTACAAACTGATCATACAGGTCAATTCATTACACAGTGCAGTTACACTGAGTTAGTACAGAGTGCATTGATGTAGTACAAGTAAAAACAATAACAGTACAGAGTAAAGTGTCACAGCTACAGAGAAAGTGCAGTGCAATAAGGTGCAAGGTCACAACAAGGTAGATCATGAGGTCATAGTCCATCTCATTGTATAAGGGAACTGTTCAATAGTCTTATTACAGTGGGGTAGAAGCTGTCCTTAAGTCTGGTGGTACATTTTCCTGTATCTTCTACCCGATGGAAGAAGAGAGAAGAGAGAATGTCTCGGGTGGGTGGGGTCTTTGATTATGCTGGCTGCTACACCAACATAACGAGAGGTAAAGACAGAGTCCAAGGAGGGGAGGCTGGTGTCTGTGATGCTCTGGGCTGTGTCCACAACTCTCTGCAGCTTCTTGCGGTCCTGGGCAGAGCAGTTGCCGTACCAAGCCATGATACATCCAGATAGGATGCTTTCTATGGTGCATCAGTAAAAGTTGGTGAGAGTGAAAGGGGACAAACCAAATTTCTTTAGCCTCCTGAGGAAGTAGAGGCGCTGGTGAGCTTTCTTGGCCATGGCATCTACGTGATTTGACCAGGACAGGCTGTTGGTGATGTTCACTCCCAGAAATTTGAAGCTCTCAACCCTCTCGACCTCAGCACCATTGATGTAGACAGGTGCATGTACACCGCCGCCTTTCCTGAAGTCAATGACCAGCTCTTTTGTTGACATTGAGGGAAAGGTTGTTGTCATGACTCCATTCCACTAAGCTCTCTATCTTCTTCCTGTATTCCGACTCATCGCTGTTTGAGATACGGCCTACAACGGTGGTATCATCTGCAAACTTGTAGATGGAGTTAGAGCAGAATCTGGCCACACAAGATGAGCGGAAAAAATGAGAGGGTGAGAAGGATGAAGAAAAATGGGGATGACAGTTGGAGATAGGATTAGGACCAGGACGCTGGCGGAGGCTGGAGGAGCTGAGGGAGATATATCCACTTGGGAGGAATTGTCAGAAGACAAACTGTGTTCAAAGGGGCTATTCCTTCATCCAAATTTCTTTCTATGTTACCAATTAGTCTTTTAGTTATTCTTTTACTTCCAATATTTCGATAAAACTGTAATTATTTCACTCGCAATCTTTATTCAACCTTTAGATTTCTATTATTTTTCCTCTTCCCTTTTATTCTTTTCATAATTTCAATTGATTTTCTACAGTATTATCCTAACTATTACCTTTTCCTGCTCAGTTTAATTTCAGAAAGTAATCCTCCTCCTGAATAACTTTTATATTAATCCTAATTATGTTTCTTTATCTAAATGACCTTTGCCCTTACACTATCTACTTGCTCCACAATATTCCAGTGGTTTAAATGTTGTAAGTTAATTAGTTTGGATAGATTTTCAGATGTACTGGGAGACAAAAAAACCTTCCTTCTAAACGGTTGGTGTACTTCATATCTGATTAAATTGCTTCCTATAATAGTAAGGGATTATAAGGCGATTCAATTATGTTGTACTCAGAAAGCAAATATTCTCTCTCTTAGTTGATTGATTGAGAAAGCCTCAGTATCTGATTTGTGGAAATCACATTTAGTAATTCAAAGTGCTTTACATGCATCCTGGCTGGTGTCCATGTGCCTTCAAGTATCTAATCAGAACGGGCAATCATCTTGAGATCGCCAAGCATTCGGTCATATCTGGTAGTGACTATTGTCGTCGTGGCTATCCCTCGAGGTCGAGGATGATGGTCTTCATTCCGTTGATCTATTTATGGGCTCTCAAGTGGCTTATGAGTCCAATCTTGGCTCTGAAAGTTCTTCTGCATTCAGGACAGGTGGTTCCAGATGGCAGATCGGGCTTTGGTTGTTGCTGCCTCTCTTTCCATTTCCTTCTCTTTTTGTCTAATTCTGCACATCCGTTGGCTTCAAAAGTTGTTGTTCCTTCTTGGATGATGGTTTGCTAGAGTTTCCTGTCCTTGGCATTGGTTTCCCGATTGTTGATGTCAATGTTACATTTCTTCATGTTGGCTTTTAAGACGTCTTTGAATCTCTTCTGTTGTCCGCCTCTTCTACGTTTGCCTACTTTAAGCTGGGAGTAGAAGATTTATTTTGGCAGACGTTTGTCTTTCATCCGAACAACATGACCGCTTAGTTGGTTCTTGATAACGTAGGCTTCAATGCTTGTTGTTTTTGCTTCATTTAGCACGCTGACGTTGGTTCTTCTATCTTCCCAGCTGATATTTAAGATATTTCAAAGACAGCGTTGGTGAAACTGCTCAAGTGCCTTCAGATGTCGTCGGTATGTTGTCCAAGTTTCTGATGCATACAGGAGTGTTGGGATCACCACTGCTTTGTACACTAACATTTTAGTGTCTGTTCGGATGTCACGATCATAAAAGACTCTTGTTCCGAGATGTCCAAAAGCTGTTCCAGCGCATTTAAGATGATGTTGGATCTCGTCATTAAGGTCGACATTGGAGGAGAGGTGACTTCCAAGATATGGAAAGTGGTCCACGTTTTCCAGGGTTGTTTCGCCAAGTTGAATTGATGGTTCTATCTGGTCATATATGGTCATATCTGGTGGTAACTATATCATCCTGGGAAGTCCCAGTAGAAAGAGTAACTGGGATCTTCATGAAATGATTGTGCCAAGTGTTACAGGATTAATTTCCCGTACTCTATGTATTTTCACAAAGTGACCATAAATCTCATTACACTTCATTTCAGTCAATTGTAGACAAATTAGTCCCATATTGAAATTAGTGACTCAAACTTCCTCCCACCTTTTCATGTCTAGTTTCATCCTCATAACCCTTTTCCCTCCTTTCTACTGCCCTTAAAACTTTCTATGGTATTTGACTCAAATACTCCCTGTGGTACCAAGTTCCATATTTGCTCTACTCTGATGAAAGATGTTTCTACCAAATGCACTTTTTGATTTCTTGGTGACCATCTTAAGCTGAATGCTTTGAGTTTACCTTGCCACTATAATGAAGTTCAAACTAATGACAAAGAAAGTTTTCCATAACTTTATTGATTCCTATTAGTTCACTCCTTAACCTGCCCTTTTCAATGGAAAAGAGATCCAGAGTGTCCATTCCATCCTATAACTAGAACATCGCAGCTATAGCTTCATCCCTGTCAACCCTCTGTGCACTCTCTTCTCTGCTTCTATATTCTTTTTATATTATAATTTAAAAACAATTAGACCATTTGATGGTTGTGTTGTGCAGTTGCTTTATTAATTCAAATAATATAAGAGATTTTAAAAAGTGCCTTTTAGCGTTCTTGTAATTAAAAGAACCAGATTAAATTTAAAGGCTTCCTTAAAGCACTGGAAATAGCAGAAACTCACAATGGTGAGTAACTTGATTTGTGGTGTGCCCAGTTCTGTGGACTCGCTGGTTTTGACCACAGAGTCTCACACAAACTATTGTAAAATTTTAAATTGTGGTGAACAGCATTTATGCTTAAAATTCCACAATCATTTGTTAGTTTTTGATTGTTTTCCATCAAATTGCTTTCATAAAACCATTGCAACTAAGTGGAAAGTCTTGATCCATAGCTTTTTTCCCAGCATTTCTCTCGTGGAAACTGACCTTCACACACCACTAGGTGTTGGACAGGCAGCCAAACAACCCAGAGGGTGTAAAGGCTCCCAGTGAGTTGATGGAGAGATTGAAATTGTGTTCATAGTGCATATATGATGGATTATCACTCGGTTTGGGAAGTAAACTGGAATAAGGAAAGGTTTCTTAAATTTAAATTGCGACAGGACAGAGGTAGAAGCAGGGAGTGGTGGTGGATGGGTGGTGGGGGGTTGATGTGGTGAGGAGGGGAAGGTGGAGCTGAATAGTAGATAGGAGGCCTGGCTGGAAATACAAATTGATTTGAGTAAAGATCTGAGGAAGCAGATCAAAATAAATCCAAATTTGAATGTAATTCAGCCCCAGAACATAGAATGATAGCAAAGTGGAATATCTGTCTCATGAAGTTTTATAATATGATAATTAGTCACACTGTGCAGGGAAAGTCAAGAGCAACAATCCTTTTCAGGTGGTGTGAGGAAGTTAACTGGATCAGGACACAGGAAAAATTTAGTCTTTTAAACTTGACTTTTATATTTAACTTCTGCAGCTATACATCTGATCAGAGTTTATTATATTACTCAATCTTACCTTATTGTAGTTATTGTTAAGTTAACAAAATTCATGCAGTTTAATGAACAAAGAATTCAGATTAGTTGGAACATTAGAGATTCTCCACAGTATGGCTTGAAGAGATGAGAATAATTAGTGGTGGTGCAGTGCCATAGCTGTAGGCACTTTTCAAGTAGTGCATAATAGGTTTCTACACCATTTCCATTAAAAAGGGACTTTGAAATTACTAATGGAACATCTTGATTCAAGCTCAAATATGAAAAGTTTTGAATACTGAAATTAAATAGACATAATTTTTTTAATACTTTATACAAGTATATAAAGACAATACTTTGTAAAACAGAAACTGTGGGGTTGCCAACAGTAAACATATTCTGATTTGTTTTGGCTACTGTTAGTGACGGATATAGTTACTGTAGGTGGTCAAATAGATGGAAATATGCTAAGAAATATTAGGTTGCAGATACTCATCTTGCCATTTTAGACTGTCTACATGAAACATTAATTATCTATAATACAAAACTAAATCACATCATTAACCCGAAACAGTAATGGATGAGTATTTCCAATATTTCCTATTTTTATTGCATTAAGTAGCAATATATTTAAGTTTCCCAATCTCCTTCTGTGGTATTCCTTTGCTAGTCAAGCAAAGGTGTATGAAAATGATAGAAACCATTCTGAAGTTTCCTTCCCCACCTGTGTGAAAATACAAAGCCCATGCTAAATGATTCACAAGAATGACACAGTTTAATAGACTTACAACTTATGTCAGAAATAATGAGGATATTGTCACCCAGTCCTTTGTAAAACCCATTGTTTTAGGTGAGACTACACCATGCTTTTCTATCTGATCTTTCGTTTCCATTTTACAAAGATCTTCAATGCTTTCTAAAGGAGGAATGCCATTCTGGTTTAAAAAATTGAGCTATAATTTTTCATTTGTTTGGATGATTCAGTATTTAAGTGAGTCTCATATAAAGGCTAGAATTCAAGTTTTAAGGACATTTAAACCATAAATAGTCAAGACTATGTTGGTTGTTGCTTACTACAGTTACCTTTTTTAAATTGAGAAGAGTGATGTTGAAGGAATGACAATAAATTTTCAGGTCAGAATAGTATGGAACTTTGAGTGGAAACTGTAGGTGGTGGTCTTCACATGTACCTACTACTCTTCTCTTTCTTGGTGGCAGTGATTGTGGTTTTGGGAGATACTGTTATAGTAGCTTAGGTGAGTAACTGAAGTGCATTTTGTATGTAGTGTGCACTGTAACCACTGTGTATCAGTGGGTGGGGGGAATCAATGTCTAGGATGGTGGATGGTGTGCCACTCAAGTGGGTTGATTTGTCCTGGGTGGGATAAAACTCCTGGAGATTTGCAGGATCTGCACTCACCTTAGCAAATGGAAAATATTCCACCACACTTCTAGCTTGTGGCTTGAAGATGATGGAAATACTTGGGATGTCAGAAAGGAGTCACTTGCTGCAGGATATCCAGCCTTTGGTGTGCTTTGATAGCCATGGTATTTCCTTGGCTAGTCTAGTTAAGTTTCTGCACAATAATGACACCAAGGATGTGGATGGTGGGGAGATTTGGTGTTAGTATTACCATTGAAAGTCAAGGTTGTCATTCTCTGGTACTTCTGTGGTGTGAATATTATTTGCAACTTATTAATCCATGCCTTAATGTTGTCCAAATCTTTCTGCATGCAGGCATGGACTGTTGTATTTGCTGAAGAATTACAAATGGAATTGAATATTGTGCAGTTATCGGTGAACATCCCCAGTTCTGACCATTTGATGCAAGCAAGGTCAATTGAAGATGGTTGAACCTAGGACATTGCCCTGAGGAAATCCTGCAGTAATGTTCTGAAGCTGGTGGGATGCTTGACCTCCGACCACTACAACCACTTTCCTTTGTGCGAGGATATTGCTCAGTTGAAAATATGGGCAGAAAAATGGCTGATGGAGTTTAATTTGGACAAGTGTGAGAGATTGCATTTTGGGAGGTCAAATACAAGAGGAAAGTATAAGAAAAAAGGAGCATTGATGTATAGGGTGATCTTCGGGTACAAGTCCATAGCTCCTTGAAGGTGGCAACACAAGTGGATAGGATGATAAAGAAGGCAGACAGCATGCTTGACTTTATCAGTAAGGGGAATGAGCATAAAAGATGCAACAGTATAAAACTTTGGTTAGACCACATTTGGAGCATTGTGTGCAGTTCTGGTTGCCACATTACAGGAAGGATGTGGGTGCTTTGGAGAGGGCACAGAAGAGGTTCACCAGGATGTTGCCTGGATTGGAGAGTATTAGCTATTGGACAAACTTGGATTGTTTTTGAAGGAGCATAGGAGACTGAAGGGTGACCTGGCAGAAGTAGGCTTAAGGTGAAAGGGGGAAAGTTTAGAGGAGATTTATGAGGCAAGTTTTTTTACACAGAGGGTGGTAGGTGCCTGGAACATGCTTCCAGGGAAAGTGGTAGAAGCAGATACAATAACAACATTTAAGAGGCACTCAAACATGAACTGGCAGGGAATAGAGGAATATGGACCTTGTAAATGCAGATGGGATTAATTCAGATTGGCATCATGGTCAGCACAGACACCGTGGGCTGAAGGGCCTGGTCCTGTGCAGTATTGCTCTATGTTCTATACTCTATGAGGTATGATTCCAATCACTGGAGTGTTTTACCCTTGAAACCCAGTTTTACTGGGACTTGATGCAACACTCAAACAACTGCTGGCTGATGTCAAGGGCTGTCACTCTGAACTTATCTCTTGAATTCGGCTCTTTTGCCCTTGGTTAGGCCAAGGTCAATAAGGTCTGGAGCTGAGTGGTCCTGGTGAAACCCAAACTGGGAATCAGGGAATCGATTATTGATGAGTAACTCGATATTATCATCAACGATATCAAACATCACTTTGCTGATTGTTGTGAGTAGAATGTTTGGGCAGTAATTAGTCAGGTTGGATTTGTCCTGCTTTTTGTGAACAGACATACCACTATAATTTTCTACATCAGCAGGTAGACACCAGCTTAAGGTGCTGCTAGTTCTGGAGCACATATCTTCGATACTGAAGCTGGCATGCCTTGTAGAAAGCACTCTCAGTTATTTCATGATATCATATGGAGTGAATTTGATTGGCTAGAGTTTGGCTTCTGTGATGGTGGGGACCACTGGAGGAAGACAAGGTAGATCTTTTCCTGAATCCTCTGTTCCAGTTCTCAATTATGACAATGAGCTATTGGTTTTTGCCCCTTTAATTCTCTATCATGATCTCACTCTCACCTTTCTAACATTGATCTTCTACATGACTCCAATAATAAGCAGCTCATCTTTTGACAAGACAATATGTAACCTTCCAGCCACAACAATGAGTTCAACCAGTTCAGGTCATAGTTACTGCTCCCAGTTTTCTCAGGACCGACAGAGTTTTACACTAGAGACACAAGGGACTGCAGATGTAGGAATGAGAAACAGAAAAAAACAGACTGCTGGAGGAACTCTTAAGCAACATCTGTGGAGGCAAAGAGACAGCTGACATTTTGGGTTGAGGCCCTGTATCAGTGATTTTTGCATTACGGGGGGATGGGAAGATGGGCCATTATTAGATTAGCCATGATTTTATTGACTGGTGGAGCAGATTCTTATATACTCCATCAGTTACATCTTAATTGTCCACTCTCCTCTCACTTCTACTCCACAAGATCATTACTTACTTAATTATTCCTGCCCTTTGCAGTATATAAATCTTCTGTTTACTTCTTTTCCCCTCCACCAATATTTCACTGCCACAAATACCAGCAGTCCCCACCCAACCCCCAACCCTATTTTCTCTCGGCTCTGCACCTGCTTGTAAACTGTCACCCTTAACATTCCCAATTCTAATCAAAGGCCATTGACCTGAATCATTAAATCTGGTTACCTCTTTCCAGATACTGTCTACCAATAGACTGCTTCCAGGTTTCTTGTTTTATTTTCAGATTTAACATTCCTTGTGTTAGCTGTGGAAATAAGTAACCTTTATTCCATTACACTGCATGTACGTGTAATGTAAAATTTGTAGGTTTTCAAGTTATCCTTCATCATTATTGTTAGTGTATTCTCAATAAATCATTGATACTACCCTGTCACTAAGTTGTCACTTGCTGGCATTTTTATGTGCACAGTTGTAATATGACACCAGAACTAACTGTTTGAGCTGGTCCTATTACTTTTCTGAGTGCCCCTGCACTTGAGCATGAAATTCCCATCAGATATGGTCTGGCACAATGCTTGCTAACTTCTCCATTTTAATATTCACAGAAATGAATAATGTAGCTCCAGTACAATATTGTGCTGAGGCTGACATTCTGCTCTTGCAATATTTGAAAGTTCCCTTACTTAGAATATGCAATGTACAAACAGGCCATTTGGTCTATAAGCCTTTATTGTCAAGAGCCAATAAACCCTTCTCCCATCTTTTGTAATGTAGGAATCTCCACAACTGATTGACTCAAAGCAAGCAATGTTATCAGAACCAAGTGATCTGTTCAATGTCCTTGATAGGGGGCTAAGTGTTGGCCAGGATACCGAAGATAATTTTCCTGCGACACTTTGGAACAGAACTAATGGATCTTTTATATCCATATGATCAGCAGATTGGCCTGAGTTTATTATCTTATTCTAAATATCTAAATTTAAAAAAAATTATCTCAGGATTGCAGCACTCCTTCAATCCCATATTGAAATTACAAACTAGGCTATAGGGGATGATCTTGTGACATAGATGTGTCAGTGATATGACCTACACTCAATAGTATACATGGCCCCAACATCCATCCAATACACTGAGTTAAATAAAACTCGATAATCTGGCATTCAATTGTTTGAAAATCCAGATGGTCTGTGACTTGGTCTCTCATTAGTTCAGAATTTGACCCAGGGATCTAGAGTTCAAGCAGGGTGTGCAGCCAGAGCTGAGGTATGGGCTGTGGTCCAGGTGTGCAGCTGAAGTGGGGTTGGGGTCCAGTACACAAGGCGAAGGGAACATTGGTAAGCTTGCAGCCAGAGTCAGGGTCCTGAGTGCTTGTATTTTACCTGCTCCCTTCAAAATTCTGCATTCACTGAAAAAAATACTGTATTACTATGCAGCATGTGAAAAATGTGAAAAACATGTTTGGGTATTAATAGGAGTAACATCCAATAGTTGGGAAAATCTGTTAGTCTGGAATCAAGTCCCAAGGGTGCTGGATTATCAGGGTCTGTATGATAAAACTGAACTCTGTGTTTTTGCTGCAGTGCCTTGAGATGTGAAACCCTAGAAGGTATATGTGTGGCAGGGATGACACCTCTATGTTGCATCTTAATGTAGTGAGTTGCTGAGATCAGGGTATTTGTGAGATACCGTAACAAAATTAATTTGCAAGAGGGTTTGAGAAGGGAAAACAGTAATCCTGGTGCAGGTAGACAGCCTGTATTGTGTGGTAGGTGCTGTGTGTTTTCTGCATGGTATTTTTGGGCAAACTTACACTAAAACTTCTCTTTAACTTCACTGTCTTCCTCTGGATTTGTTCTCTGCCATTCAATGGATTCATGACCTGGCCTTCCCATGTCCAGTAATGTATGGGATATTTTTCACTGGGATTACTGATTTAGCCGAGCGTCACATGAGAATTTTTGGATATTATTGAAATATATCTGTACAATACAAATAATATGACATAAGATGCTACTTTAAATTATTGAAGGCATGGTATAAAATGCCATAAAATATTGTGCTGTCATAGGAACTCTGTATTCTGCATGTGTGTGTCTCTCTCTCTCTCTCTCTCTCTCTCTCTCTCACACACACACACACTTTCCCTGAATCTCTCCATTTTCTATCTGAACTTACATGTTAACTAACAGTTATGCATTGTTGCTGAGGCATCTGACAGCAACATGTCAAACCTGTGGAGAAGCTGGTTCTATAGAATTAAGCAATTAATCACTTTTAATATCACTTATGGTGCAGCTTCAATTATTCCACCAAGTAGCAGAATTTCTTAAGGTTTTTCTTTTCAAGCATGACTAATTCATGTGCTACAAGAAGGTGATGGAATTACACTCCACCTGCCGGCATAAAGTTATCCTGTCATACCCTAGTTTCTTGCATGTTGTATTACTGCCCCTAAATTTTCCAACAAAATGATTCGTCCCATAGAGTTTGTAAGCCTACACTACTGTCTCCTGTTTTTATCTTTATATAATGTGTAATTTGTGCAGAAAACTAATTAATCATAAACCAGCTAGACCACAGTTAGCCCAGGATTCATATGCTTGGATAACATCCATGTTAAGTGGGGAACAAGTTCAATATTCAGATTCAAACATATTGCCCATTGCAACAATCAGATCAAACTATTTGCCTTCAATGCACATTACAGATGAGATTCCTATTGCAGAGAGTATTTTTCTCCCAAAGTAACAAAAACTAGTCTTGAAATAAAAATGAAAATATTTCAAATGGAATTGAATAAATGATAAGAATTATTCTTTTTCCTTGAGGGTATATTTTCTTCATAACAGGATCTGTTAGGATGTAGACCCAATATCACCAATCATCATGCCTAATCCTGTACCTTTATCCATAAATCAGAGAGTATTTGCACGGTAGCGTAGCGGTTAGCACGACGCTATTACAGCGCCAGCGATCAGGGTTCGATTCCCTTCACTGTCTGTAAGGAGTTTGTGCGTTCTCCCGTGTCTGTGTGGGTTTCCTGTGGGTGCTCCAGTTTCCACCCACATTCTAAAAGACGTACGGGTAGGTTAATTTGGTGGTTTAAAATGGGTGGCGCGGACTCGTTGGACCAGAAGGGCCTTTTACCACGCTGTAAATAAAATTTAAAAAATTAAAAAAAAATGATTCTCTCACACTCTGCCTGTAGTGTCACTGGTGAGAGGACACTGAGAGCCTCATCACAGAGGTAATTTCCTTTTCAGAATTTACATACATTGTGAGAAGTCCCAGTAGAGAAGGCAGCTGATTTTTTCCCCACTGAATGTCTATATAAATTCAAGTTGTAATTAATATTCACATTGATATTCAACATATTTGATCTCCTCTTTAGGCTCGAATACGCAACAGCAGTCAACTACATAGATCTTAAAACACTGACAAAACCATTATTGGTCTGCATCAAAAGGATAGAATCCTGGGCTAACTGTGGTCTAGCTGGTTTTCTGAAAACAAGAGACAGTAGTGTGGGCTTACAAACTCTATTGGACAAATCTTTTATGAAAGGTGATTCACTATGTTGGTATTTAAAACACTGGCTTCCATTTACAGTTTTTCACTTCTCTGTGCTGCACATACTTAGTTCTATGTGTGTTGTATACACCTATATAGATATAAAAACAAGCTTCAAACTTAGATATCTAAAGTGCAATTCTTTCATTAGCAGCAAATACAAATCCCTAAGATCATGGCACCTCAAATTAATTTCACCTCCATTCAATTTTTATTATGTAGATTGTTACTTCAGACAATGAAATGTGAATATGTTTTATCAGTGATCAATATAAGGCTCAAGAAAACATTGCTGAAGTCTGTTGTTCATTTGTAATGAATAGTTTATGTACAATCTACAGTAATAATAACACTAATTTCAGTTTTTCAAAAAACAAAGTTTACATTTTATGAAACATTCAGAAGCAGCTTTGTATGTTCTGTTGGAAAAACAACTCAAGCTATTTTCCTGAAAAAAAATCTGCATTGTTGCACCCAGCTTTCTACATCAATCACTTCCCTTATTCATTCTTAACAGTATTGTAGATAAACATTATAGTTGTTACAAAATAAAAGTGGAAAAGCTCAGTGGCTATGTAATATTTATGGCTGTGAAGTAAAATACCCATGCTCAGTTGTAACATATATAAAATACATGTATAAAGCACACATCTTCAGCTCTGATCATCCTGAATTTTGCTGTCCAATGTGTACCATCAAGTTTCGTTGCAGAGAATTTGCTCCTTTTCATCCCAGAATATGGTATTTCCTCAAGGGGTAACTTCTGAAATTGAAGGCTTACAATAGCTCATACTGATTCTTTCAATATATGGGACCAATTCATTCTGGATAGGGTCAGTGGCTCTAAGGGGAACTACTGCTGTTCAGCCACACGAGGTAAGGAGGTACTGGGCTTATGTTGATCTGCTGCAGATCCAGAATGAACTGAGTGACAGATACTGGTGCATCTATCGCTCTGCTCCATCACTGGGCTCCAGCTGGAACCCAAAAGCAGAACCAAGACATGTTGGGATCTGCTAGCATTAAGCTGGGGAATCTGTTTCTTTGATTTTATAGCAACCAGACAGTGTAGAGTTGGAGTCCATTCTGGAAAGAGGCAATTTTATTTTAATGTTTATCATTAATTTCTAGTGCTTAAATGTATTTAATTAATAATAGATTAAGAATATTTACAGCAACTTTAATCATTTTAAATTGTCCCTGAACTTTGGCCCACTGTAAAGTATTGCTATTGCACAAGTTCAGTTTTCAAGAATAATATAAGTGTCATAGATTCAGCAAAAATAACTTGGGCAGGTTATGGTAACTTCAGTGAATTCAAAAGTTTACTCCTGGGGTGGGAGAATTATTTTGGTTGCATTATTCATTTATTCATAGAGCTACACAGAAAAGTTAATGGCAAATGTAATTTTCTGCAAGGCAATAATAATGCAAAGTTATGCATTGTGAGATATTCTGGCAATATGCAAATGTGACAGAGTAGATATTCTGTTATGACTCATAGTCATAGTTATAGAGATATATCGGGCAAAAACAAGATCTTTGGTCCAGTGAATCTGCACCAGCATCAACCGCCCATTTGCACTCATCCTACATTAACTCCATTTCTTTTATCCTCCCCATATTCTCATCGACTCCCCCTAGATTCTACCTCTCCCCTCCACATAAGGGGTAATTTCCAGTTAATTTGTATTGTCATTGGAATTCCCCTTTATTTAGTTGGGGATTATATTTAAAGTTAGTCCTGGTGTTGTTGTTATTACATCTGATCATAATCCTGGGCCTAGAATTTCTATTGCATAGTAGAACATTTTTATGCACTGTGCTATGGATTTTTATTGGAAACGTTGTTAGTATATGCATTTAAATTAAATATGCACTTAGGGCAGGCATGGTAGTGTAGCGGTTAGCATAATGCTATCACAGCGCCAGAGACATGGGTTCGATTCTGGCCGCTATCTGTAAGGAGTTCTCCCCGTGTCCTTGTGGGTTTCCTCCAGGTGCTTCGGTTTCCTCCCACATTCCAAAGACATACAGGTTAGGAAGTTGTGGGCATGCTATGTTGGTGCCGGAAGTGTGGTGACACTTGCAGGCTGCCCGCAGAACACTCCACGCAAAAGATGCATTTCACTGTGTGTTTCGATGTACATGTGACTAATAAAAAAATCTTAATCTTATCTAGATTCCTTCGGCGTGTGTAGCGTGCTTTGTAACTTAGTGTGGTCTCTCATGCATATGATGTATGTGCAGTGGTGTGAGTCTGCTTTGAATGCACAATTGATGTTCCTAGCTCAATTATTTACTGTACATATGCAATGCACAAGTGACCTTATCTGCAGAAACATATTCCAGCTGGAGGGTTAAGGTTTGCCCTATCTTTATTTAAAGGGCCTGCCTCCAGCTGGGCCTCTGCCAATTAGGTTGTTAGAGAAGATTCGTTGAGGATGGGGCGATGTTCTTCAAGGTAAGTTTCTGTTTTCTCTTAACATCCTCAGCAATGGCCTCTAATGTGATCAGCCTCCTCTCCCTTCCTATGTTCTTTAGATCATTTTCTGGTTCCCTATTGATCTTCTACTTCAGTCTGTTCTCTCTCCATCACAACTTTCCCTGCATCTTTGATTTTCCAGGTCTCCATGTCGAGCACTCCCCGCTTCAACTCAATCTCCCACTCTTCTCCCCAGCCCTTTCCAACTTCATTCCCGTCACATCCTTGGTATTCTACTTCATTCTAATATTCTCCCTCTTACTGTGATCTTTCTCACTCCCCTCCATTCCTACAGTATACTCACCATCCACACACCTGCAATCTTTTCCCCAAGTTATCTCCTACCCAAAACTTCTTCAATGATATTCCCCCTGGTCCTCAGATTTCCACATTCCAAACAAGCCACAACAGCAAAGATCAGTGTGTGGTGTGTGTGAATGAGTGCACACAGTGCCATGATTTACTTTGGCACTGTGCACAGTAGGTTATTGTATCCGTGTAACCTTACATCTAGCCAGCATGACTTCCACCAATTGTTAACACTGTCTGAGACTGGCATCATATACCAGCTTTCTTAATAATGTTAACATTAAAGATAGGCTGCATTGTGACTACTTCTAAATCAATCAAACAGAATCCTCTGCGTTTGACAGACATAGTGTGATTTTAGATTTGGGTGTGAAGCAGGCAGGATGTCCACTGGCTGACATAATGCAATTGTCAATGGATCCAAACAAATTTCAAGGTCGGCCTCAATAGCATTGCATTGGTGAAGTGCCTGTTCTTCAGAATGATACCAAAACCCAGAGGGTGCCAGGTCCCATGAATGGAGTTCGTACTTCCTTGAGTTTAGGTGGTAAAGGGTAATTTAACTGAGGTCTTTAAAACGAGGAGGAGAAGGAGCAGACTTTTGGTCTCTCAAGCCTATCCTGCCACTGATTCAGATCTGTAGAAAATGCTGAAGATACTTGGCAGGTCACTTTCTTTTAAGCTGCTTCTTCTAAAGACTTCATTCTCTTCTCTCAGTTTCTTCAGCTCTCTTCTAATGATGGAACTTTCCACACTGATGTGTCTGAAATATCCTCATTAACTATTTTGTCTGATAGGAAATACAGGGGCAGAATTTGATAATTAGAGACCAGCCATTCAGGATTGAAACTAGGAATCATTTTTACAGATAAATAATTATGCAAGATTTCTTTAATTTCATTTCCTCTATTGTTTATGTTGTTTTATAATGATAAGTCATTTTTTTCCACTAAAGGATAAGATTATAGCAGCTAATGAGTTTTATTGGATCCCTGATGTATGCTGATGTAAACTCTTTGGACACAAACTTATGTACTGCACTGACTGCTTAATAAATAATTCTTTAGTTGTTTGGTACAGTGATCTACAAACCAAAAGGGGACTATAGTGAGTTCCTGGTATGTTTCTCCTTTGCTTCTCTGTGATGGCAGTGAACACTGAAATCAATCATCCCCAAGGAAGAAGGGGAGATACACTGAATTCACTCCCTGAAGAACGTGTAGATGCTCGAACAACTGAAACTTCTAAGTCAAAGATAAAAGAATTTTGTTTGGTAAGGATTTCACACAATGTGAATCAAAGTGGGTACATGGAGCAGAGTTACACAATGAAAAACAAAACCTACCAATGCTGGAAACCTGAAATAGGAACAGAAAATGCTGTAAATACTCAACAGGTCGGGTAGCATCTGTGGAGAAGGAAACAGAATTAACACTTCAGGTCAATGACAATCAGAACTTGAAAAGTAAGAAACCGTGTGTTTTAAATTGTAGAGCATTGAGGTGGGGTTGTGAAAAGGACAAAGGAGTCTCTGTGAGAGGGTGGATTCCAAGATTGTCCGGAAACACTGTTGGTGATGAATGTTTGCAATCATAATAGATCTGTCCCAAAGGAGAGTAAACAGAGGGAGATGAATGAGGACCTCTCAGACACAGTAAAGTGGAAAGTCCCAACATCAGAACAGATGCAATGGAGCTGAAGAAACTGGGGGAATGGAATGGACTCCTTAAGAAGACAATATCAGAAGAGGTGAATATTTGCAGCATTTTCTATAGATCAGTCATGACCTGAATCTGTGGAGGGATAGGTTTGAGAAACCATATGCCAACTCCTTCTCCTAGTTTCCTTCAATGTGATATCAGAGGTCCTTGCACTTTCTGACCACATCTTCATTTGTGATATTATTCAAAAATTGTCCAGGAAATCAGTTTGCAAAATGCTATAATCTCATGTGCTGTGTGATATAATTTCAATGAAAAATCAATCAAAAAGGAAATTGAGTAACTTACTGTGATTACCAAAAAGTCCATGATCTTCCTTCTAGGCCCTTTGTGCATCAAGTATCCTAATGCACAGTGGAGCCAGGACATGAATAGTGACACCCAATCTTTTCCCTGACTCCCACCATCTGTCCCATCTTTGACCCAACATCCCTGCCAATCCACAACAATTGATATACCTTTGATCTTTGGTTTCTGGCCTGCCTTCATTTCCATACGACAGACCCCTCCACCACCACAGACCAAGTCTTAAAAGATCTGGCCACATTATTGGTTCTATTACAGTATAATCATAAAATTATGCCCCATAGTTTCTGGAATACTGCCAACCCTTTGGGGATCTTAACTTTTGTTGCCACTTAGTTTAGCATCGACAACTTTAATGATTTCCAGTGCTGTGTCTCTGGATGTTCTGCCAACTTTGTTTCACCAGTCATTATTAGATAATATAATGGGAATCTGAGAAAAAATTACCACAGAAGTGCATTTTCCAACATCAGAAAGGAAAAATGTTTACATGTTATAATTAAACATCACAATCCAAATCAGAAAAAAACTTCTTTTTCTCTCTGCCATCTGGATCTGTTCTAACTCCGGAGATAGCCTTGACATGATTGTTTTCTGTTAGTTAACCTGTGGGTATTAGCATGCAGCACAAAATTACTGCGATATTTTGCAGGAATTCATCAATCTTATTCAATGAAGCACAATGAATTACAACAGTTTTGGAACTGGGGAAGAAAAATGACTGAAGTTGTTTGTCTATTTTAGGCTTTATGCACTTTGGCAGCATAAAAAAGAGTTTGCAGTGTGCAGCATTAAAGCTGTGTCATCAGATTCAAACCATATTTCTCAGCACTGTGACCTTCCCATCAGTTCACTTGGTGAGCAGACATACAAGAAAGAAAAAAGTAAGTTGCAAATCAAAGAAAGGAAAAAAAAAGTCTGGTTAGGTTTGTGGTTTGGATTTTGTACGTGTGAAAACAAACATCTGGAGTCCATATTTTAACTGCTGACCGACCTTTAGCCTTTGCTGTAAAGATGTTAATTCCCATTCCCTCTGATGTATGCGCAGCCTGGGACTTTATTACCTTACAACAGCTTGAGAAAAAACATCACGTGGTTTGTGGAAGTTTCCCAATATTCTAATTAAACCACCTACCAGGATCTCCATATGCCTAGCATAGCTCTTTGATACCAACACATAGAAGTTTTCCTTCAATAGAACCATTTACATTTCACAGTATTCAGGAATATTATCCAGTTATTATATCAGTTGTTCATTAATCATGTTATTGGGCAATATTTAGCATTGACTAAATGGAAGAATTCCAAACAAACATGGATGGCCAGCTCACTAGAGAAAATAACATCAATTAATTGAGGAGGATTAATCTCAATAATAACCCTGGAAAAGGGGAGAGATGGAAGGTGACATAGAATTTGTGAATCTCAGAACCATGGTTTTCTCAAAGGTGCTGTCACATTTAAGGTTAGTGTCTGATTTAAATATAAGTTCTTTGTTAGCTGGCTACAGACAATTAGATTCAGTGGCTGGCTGATAGTGGTCTGCCATTTGCCACATGCTCCAGTCACATACTTAACGTCAGGATAAGACCAAGTATTTAAGGGAACTGGGAAAGGAGCAGCAATCAAATACTTAGCACTGGGATGTGATCAAGTATTTAGGGGAGCTGGGAGAGGAGCAGTCATCAGGAGAGAGTCTGATTTCAAGAGGGGAACTAACAATAGAAGGGGGTCAGATTTTGGGAGGGGGGCTAGCTTAGACTGAATTATAAATCGGCACAGAGGATCACAGGGAAGACCTCTTGCTCCTCATGGCCTATAAACACTGCTGGAAAGGCACTTACCTATTCTATCCACCTGTCCTTTAATTGTTGCTTTGTGCATTTATTTCTTTATAATTTCAACTGCCAGTTTCTTGATGCTCAGAAAACTCTGTCATCCATCATTTATATTTCAAACAAGGCAAGAAGATGAGGGATGGTATCTTATCAAAATATTTAAATTCAGGATTTGCCTCTGGAGGACACATGAATTGTTTACTCTCCAATGTTAAAACAAAAACAGAAAATTGAAGATGTGATTGGACAACTGAAGCTCTTATTTTGTGGAATTAATGAGCAGGTGACTTTCTTTTCTTAATATTATATGATTATATGAAATTCTCCCCTTCTCTCCTCTGCCCATCCTGGTAATTAACATTCCTCACATTGAGTTCATTGTTTTCAGGGAATGCATTTGGGAGTAGGAGAATGGCAAGTAAATCAGTATGACCTACCAAGAAGATACGCAACAAAGACATCTGTGGAATATTAGCTACATGTCCAAGGCAGCAACATAAAGAAATAATCAATTAAAATTTAAAGTTGGGGATAGATATATAAATGCTGCAATCTTATGGAGGTTTTTTTTAATATATATGTTCAACTCTGGTATTCATGTGATTTTTGTCCAGACATTTTTTTTGCTCCCCCAGAAAATTCAGTATGATTGTTTTTTGTACGTTCAGGCTACTCATTCTCACCTACGGCAGTTCAACACACTGATAACATAAATGTTTAAGTGTGGCTATCAAGACTAAACCATTCACACAGATCATATTGGAGATACTTTGGAGTTCAATTGCAACTGGTAACTTCTTAGATACGGGCTCCAACTTTTTGTTTTACCTGTTCCTCTCCAATGGATTGAGAAGAAAACCATACCTCCTTTGGTTACAGGTTCATGACAGGTTCCAGGACCCAATAAGAACCCTAGGGGAGAAGGAAAGAGTCAGATCAGCAAGGTTTTTTTTTACTCTAACCATGTGGCTTTCCACAATAATTGAGGTTGGAGCTTTTATAGGATGTGCAGTTCATTTTGTTTTTGAGGGGCTTTCTGTTGAGTTACTTGCTGCAATCTGGTAAAGGAGGATCCAAACTGTAGCCGTGTAGAAGTAGGCAGCCTTAGCAGCTGGTGCCAATTCACCCTCTTCAGGGATGCTTTTTGAAGCCTGGGTTACATTCTATATATCCATGGAAAGAGTGCTGTAATTCTCTGAATTTTATTTTAAGTTATGAAGTATTATCTCAATGTTCCATCTGTGATGCAACCTCATGATTTCTTCAGTTATGCAAATGAAACTTGACAGCTTGGGAGGGGATTCTAGGCTCTCTTCCCATGAGGATCAATGGATCATAGCCCTGGTGTTCCCTGTCAGTTGGTGCATTATAATAAAGCAATATATCCTGCTACTTGATTACATCAGTTCAAGCACCGACCTGAACTCTAAGGCATATCTAAGTGTATTCAAAATACCTCTGGGAATGTGTTACCTTTCAGTCTATATTTACCTACATTTCATTTCTGCTGCACCTCAACCAGTGAGGGGTCATCCCCTCAGGAGTTTGGTAGTGACCGTCTCATGTGTGATATGTTAGCCAGCTCCCTTGGAGCTGAAAATGCAAGAACATGGAGGATTTAGAGCTCCTATGCTTGGAATCATTCCTCTGTATTAACAGTAATGCCTGTAGCAGGCAGAGACTTTGCAGTGAAACAAGTTAATTCCATACTCCAGTGTGTGGCAGAAAACTGTCCTTTACAGCTCACAGAAATGGTTTTGGTTGTTTGACCCTCTTGAGCTACAGAGAACTTCAGTCAGACAATTTAAGGACTACTTTAAAAATATAGAATTAATAATACTGAAGACTGGTTTCTCCTTTGTCCTTCTTGGATTTTGTCACAAACAGGCTCTTGTATCTGGATTGTACGAGTCTTGTGGGTGTTACTTTTCACTGGAAGGGAGAGGTAAATGGGGCCTCAGAGCACAGCTTGCTTACTTGACATTTCCACGCAGTCGGGCAGTTGAACAGTAGGCAACACGCTCAGAAGTCTGCATGACCAAAGGAAACATGTTTCATTTGTTTTTGCTGGATAAAAATCTCTTTGGCTTTAATAACCAGTAGGAAGGTTTCTTCAGGTCTCACCAAATAAGGAACAAATAAGGTTCCTCCAAGAATCCTCCTTCCTTCTGGCAAGGACTGGTAGGAGTAAATTGACAAGTGTTGCTGCATAGAATGTTGTACATCACACTTCATGTTGTACATCACACATTGTAGTGGTAGTTTGTGTACCATCTGGGTGGCAAGAAGAAAGGATTTCACACCAGAAAGCATTTATCACCCAGCTCTATGTTGAGCAACGAATAGGGAATACTCCACAATCAACATCAATTATACATAGTCTTAATTATTTTTCTTTTCACTGAAATATTCATACATACATAATATACAGTATATATGGAATATAAATGTATCATTAGTGAAATGTAGCCATTTAAAAATATTCATTCTTGCATAATATGACAACTTTTTTACTTATGTTATCAATGATCTATCATATTCTGATTTTAAATGGATTTTATCTTATTCAGTATGGGACTCTTAAAACATACATTTTAACAAAAAGATTGTCATTTAAACCAAAGGCAAAACATTTGCTGACAAGTATCTTTACTGGTGTGTACGATTTGGTATGCATGTAACACCAGGCTCAAGGACAGCTTCTATCCCACTGTTATAAGACTATTAAATGGTTCCCTGATATGGTAAGATGGATTCTTGACCTCACAGTTTACCTTGTTATGACCTTGCACCTTATTGCCTACCTGCACTGCACTTTCTCTGTAGCTGTTACACTTTAGTCTGCATTCTGTATTGTTTTACCTTGTACTACCTCAATGCACTGTGTAATGCATTGATCTGTACGAACGGTATGCAAGACAAGTTTTCCACTGTACCTCGGTACAAGTGACAATAATAAACCAATTCCAATTTCTTTTTCTTCCTTCGTTTTCTCAACATTTTTCAATGCTGGTCCATTTGTCCACTTATTTCTTTGATATCCCTATTTCTATTGTATAAGATTTGAAACCCAGATACAATAAGTCAAATTTTGGTTATGTTGGTAGCACTCTTGCCTTTGAGTCAGAAGATTGTGGGTTCTTGTGGGCACTAGAGACTTTAGCATGTAATTTGAACTAACAATTCAGTGCTGCACTAAAGGAGCACTGCACTGTCAGAGACACTGAGATGAGACTTTGAACTAGGGCTGTATTTATTTAGATTGATTTAAGGAAACGCAGAAGTACTCATCACAAAGACTTGTCAATGTTTATTTCTCAATCCATGTTACTAACTCAGCTTACCAGTTATTATTTTGCCAGTTAGGTTTCAGCAAAATTTGGTGTTACAAAAATAGAGCCTATTTACATTGTCTTGTCTATTACATTATTCAAGTGCACATTTATATGGCTATCTTCTTGCAGCTACCATCAGGCAGAAGATACAGAAGCCTGAAATCCCACACCACCAGGCTCAAGAACAGGTACTTCCCTTCAACCATTTGGATCTTGAACCAACCTGTGCAACTCTAATCACTTTGCACTACAATGGACTTTGCTTCTTTTTGTTCTTTCTTGTGTTCTTCTTGTGTAATTTTCATATAATTTATGTATAATTTATCGTTTTCTTGCGAACGTTGTGTATCTTATGCTATTTGCCTGTGATATTGCTCCAAGTAAGTTTTTTTAATGCACTGGTACATATATGTACTTATGCATATGACAATAAGCTAAACTTTGACTTAGACTTTGAACTATTGCTCTATGACCTGCTGGTTTGAAGATAACTCTACTTACAGAGACCCTCATTTTTGATTCAAATTAAATTGAAATGCAATTTGTTACAAATATAATGAATTCCATGTATATTTTTTGATTAAAGTATATTTTCTACTGTCCACCTTGTTACTTAGTGACATTGTTATTTATGTTAACATCTTTAATTTTGAGATCTTCAGTTCAAAAAAAATCCTCCCAGATCAAAACATAATAAAACAACTCCAACAAGTTCCAAAAATATTTTCTCTCTGTTAATAGAAATGTTTGGTTTACTGTCGGTAACTCTTCATGGATTTGAATGATCAATTTTTTTTAGATTAGAAATAACATAAGAAATAGAAGTAGGAATAGGCCATTCAACCCCTCCTGCCTTCTCCATGACTGAATAACATCATGGCTGATCTTTTACCTCAGTGCCACTTCTTGTACTATCATCACATCCCTTCATTCCCTTAGTATCCAAAATTGTAAAACTCTTGCTTTAGGTAGCTACCTTGCTTCTTGTATGTTCTTTGTATTTTCTGCTTATCAATGACTTTGCAGGTAATATTTGAAAGGGGTTTTAATTTACATCAGAATACAACTTCACAATTTATAATTTACACAAAACCATTACTGTTATGATCAGAAAGGCAGAGGTCTGCTTTAAGCTTATTATATGCAGCTGTTGTGCATTAGCAAGCTTATGGCATCCATAGTTTCCATGTGGATATTTTTCAGTCTCTGGCAAGGGATTTCTTACAACAACATCTGGCATTTATTTAAAGGGACAACAACACAACGTGCAATTTCATGAGATCCTCAGTCAACAAATGGCCCCAAGAACATCCAATATTTCACAATAGTAACAGCAGGTCTAATCATTTTGTCAACTATTTTTCTATTACCAGTCGCTAGCATGCTATGTTATCTTTGTATGTGTGTGGATTTAGCATCAAATTAATATGGAAAGTATTTAGAATCATTACCTCATCAAATGTAAAGACAACCAAATCATTTCCAGGGCCCTATAAAGTATAATCTTCCAAAGTGGTTGGGAAAGGATGACTTGTCAACCCTGTCAGAAAAGATGGGAGGACAGAATTCTTTTTTCCTCTTTCCTCCATCCAGACAGCAGGTTGAAAATGTTCTTGTCCTAGGAGCAACAAGATTTTTCTGTTCTGTCTCATTTATTTAACTTGGAGTTATGATGGGACAGGGCTATCTAATCTTTTGGCCTTAAGACCTTTGCTGTTAAACAACCTTTGGTTCAGAGGCTGTAAGCTATTGGTAATACATTCAGTCAATGTCGGTTGCAGAATATTAGTAGGTTACATTTAATGTAAATGCTCCTCCCCATGTGCACTGTAAGTGCTGGTCAACATCCATCTCTCAGGAAAACTTAGAAAACTCTGAAGAGTTGAGGAAACACCTTTCCCATTTTTTGACATTGACACTGAATCTTCTTCAGAAGCAAGGGTTAATCTAATTGATTCTCAGATGAAATGACTAAAAATTCAGTCAAAACTAGATTCAGAAGTCACTTATTAAGGCAGAGTGGAAATCACTAAGGTAGCTGAGTTCTGGGAAGGAGTTGAAGGGCTTAGCCTATTACATAAGTGGTATAGGTATTGGTCTGTTATTGTCACTTGCACTGAGATATAGTGAAAAGCTTTTGTTTTACGTGCCATCCAGACAGATCATGTCATACGTAATTATACCAAGAAAGTAAGAATTAAAGTAGAAAGCAGAATGTAGTGTTGCAGTTACAGAGAAAGTGCAGTGCAGGTTGACAAATGAAGTACAAGTTTGCTAGAGTGCATTAGACCTTTGTTTATGATGGTTTTGACCATTTTTAAATATTGTCAGTAACGAAGACACATAATCTTATAACAAGCCACCTATCAGAAAGTGTCTTGGCCAGATATTCTTCACACAGAGTGTGGCTTTTGCAGCATACTGTTTTATGATTCCTTAACACAAATGCTACATAAGATCATTGTTTATCAAGGTTAGTAGCAATATAGGCTGCAGACTAAAGTAAAGGAAGGTGTTCTATTGTGTGTGGTTCAATTGTAAGCCAGTGAGACACTGTCAATGTGACAATGGAGAGAATAAGGAACTCACTGCCATAGGGAGTGATTGAAGCAGACAGCGGATATTTTATAGAGGCTTGATGTATTCATGAGAAAGACATGAAGAGAGAAGTAAGAAGCTTGGAAAGGAAGGCATATCTCACCCTGGAATATCTGAATCGCTTGCAAGATGAAAAATTGAAATTTAATATATCTATGTATTTATTCCCCAGAACACAAGATCTTTTACTGGCGAGATCAAGTATTTGATTGTATAGAGACCATTATTCCCTCACTATGTTATTGTTTTGTTTTATTGTTAGCAATTAGAACAAATCTGTTATTGGTGCTTTTATGTCTTATTCATATTTTGTTTTTGGTCATATTTACAAGTGCTTATTAAGGGAGTCATTAAAAACTACTAAATGATATGGATTGAATTCTGACTTTCTGGTAGAAATCTTCCAATATCTTCAAGGTAGGCACATTATTTCACTTGTTTACCTTTTGTGCGGACATAATAATCCTAGACTCTTTGTCCTCACATAAGCACCCAAATTAATATTGTTTTATTGCACCTTCACTTCAGTGAATTGTTGGAATGTTATTTCCTGTAAAGCAGTCTGAAGAATAAATAGTGTGAGATAGGGAAACCTTAGACAATTGTTTTTGATTCTGCTGTTAAAACAATGCCAATTTAAAATGGACATGCATTTGACCTGTCTCGACATTTAGTAAAGGCTACAATATAACGATTGCTGGCTCTTCATTTAAGTTTGATTATTATTCCACTTTTCTGGTCAACTTCTAGAGATCATCAAGATTGTTGTCCAGATAAATTAAATAAGTTCTCCTTTGGCGTACAATAATGGTTGTGGCTAGGATCATCCTTCAAGGCAAGATGTGAAGCATGATTGAGTACCAAATGCATCAGTAAATAACTGGAGTTCATCCTTGTGTAATATGTTAAACAGGTGCTATGTTAATATCTTTTCTCAATTGAGAGATTCCGTCAAAAATGGCAAAAATGGAAAAATTTATCTTTAAAAAAATGTTTGAATGGTTTTCACCCTGACTGCTGCATTAAACATTGCCAACATGGTTCCTGATGCCAGCTGGCTGCAGAGACCACAGCTGCTGTGTCAATGCCACGAGGACTCATGAGAAGTGGGCAGCCTTAAGCAATTCTCTCCATAGCAGCCACGGTATTGTAGCATAAAAGTCTGCCACAGTGTTAAGGGAAAATATGTTGGGGGACCACAACCCCACTCAGTTGTGGTGCAGTCTGATTCTAGTGACACAAAAGGCCTCAAGGCAGTGCAGAGATCACAGTATGTGTCTCTGCTGTGCACGGCTGCAATAAGCAGTGGGAGATACAGAAATGATCCATGAAGTATGCAGAGCATTAAAAACTCAGACAGGCAAATGGAGGGAGCTGCATGTCAACACGACAGTGCGCATCCTTTATTTTATGTCTCTTTGTTAACTTGCTGCGGCATCTGCAAAAGGCAGAAGTTGCAGACTGTTGCTCCAGTTTCTGTCTGTAAGGCAGAGGTGAGCATCATGCATGTTGATGATATCATAATGTGCGCAAGTGACACAAGAGAAATTTCAGTTGCTTGAAGATGATTTGCCCCTGGAGGCTCCCAGTCTTACTTTGCAAGGACTGGTTTTAACAAGAAGTTGTTGCAATTTAAGCATAAAACATGGGCACAAATGGATGTAATTTCTAGTCCTAAACTAACCAATCTAATGCTCAAAGGGAGAGACATGCTTGAAAGGAATGCAATTCATCATTTTCAAGGATTTACCTTTTCAGTTTGCTTTAACCTCCAGAGAGAAGACCGTGAATATCTTACAACTGAAGGGGAATAAGTGGTCAAGTGATGACACTACCTTTTAGTGTTTTACTAAGTGCAAGTGATAAAGATATTCTCCAACTCTCCTGTGCTAAAAAGATCTATTGCAAGCTAAAACACGATATGTTGTAAGTACTCAGCAGGTCAATCAGCAGAAATGGGGAGATAAAATGTCAACATTTCACATCAGGGACCCTTCATCAGAACTGGAAAAGTGAGAAAACAAATGTGTTAAGTTGAAGAGCTGGGGATGGTGGTGGTGAAAACGGAAAGTATGTCAGTGATAGAGTGTAGGCGTATTGCAAGCTGTTGATATATATCACTATCAGACTCTGTACAGAGGGAATGATTTTTTTTGTTATTTTATCATCAATAAAGGAAGGCTGAAAATTGATTGTGAATGGTTGTATAATGGCTGCATAGATTTGTTTATAGTTTGATCATAAAACCCATTCCAGTTAAGTTAATAATCTGATTGTCAGGAATTCAGAACAAAGTAGCAATAAGTTCTCTGAAATATTTTCACACAGTAAAATGCTGCTGATATGTGGCTTTACGCTCTTATGCATGGTTTAATTTAGTTTTAGACTAATGTTCAAGGGAAGGCCATGAATAAAATTTTCAGTTTATGCTGAAAATTGATCAAATGTGTACTTGTGGCAGAAGTACTTCTCATTAACAGAAATGTGCACCTGAGATAATATTTTGACAAATTAATAATGTTTCATTTATTCATGCTGTTTCGTATTTTCTTACAGCATGGAAGGAGGTTATTTTGTGCTACCAAGTCTATGCTACGTCTCAGAGCATTCCCATCAGTCCCATTCCCACATTATTTTTTCTGTAACCTATCCTCCCTCATATACTCAGCAGCTCCCCTCTAGTTCTCCTGCAACCCCACCTACACCCAGGCAATTTCATTAGTAGCTAATTAACCTACCAGCATTTTTTGGTTGGGGGAAGAAATAAGTATGCCTGGCAGAAACTCATGCAGTCATGGGGAGAATATGCAGGGTCCACACAGATAGTATATTAAATGGGCATGTTAAATTAGAAAAAAATATAAATCTCGTCACAGGGAACTTTAATAAACAAGTAAAATTATAGGTTATGCAAGGGCGATGAAGGTTTTCCAGATATTTATTTGTTTGGAATTGAGGCTAGGGGGAATGGTAGGGAATGGGTTGGATTTTATGGATCACTGTAGTCTTGGCACAAAACTTTGTGCAATGGAAGCCTATGTCAGGAATTTGGACAAAACTTGACTTCATTCTATCTATCCAGATGGCTGATTTTCGTAGTTGAATTCCCAATGGAACTCTTGCTGTACAATGTTTTATCCTAGAAGTACTAACTCACAAAAAAGTATTGCCACATATCCAGACTCTTAACTCCCCTGAATTTCATATGTGTACTTAAGTCAGTGCTAAATTAATTTTTATGCCTTAGATTACATTCACCAATCCCATTCTCCCAGTGCAGATTTATATTTAATTGTAGCTTGGATACTGGCAGAACTGTGACACTGATTCTCTGATCTATATGCCATTTCAAGCACAGCCCTTCAGATGAGCATGGAGTTGGTGAATTAACTCTTATATCTAGTAATGCACTGCAAGTGTCTTTGATACTCAGCTTTTACAAGAGTGGTGGCCACCCTCCCATAATCGAACTTAAACAGACCCCATTAGAGTGTTTGATATTCCTGGTTAAACACTGAGACCTTTTGCTTTCATGCATTCATGGACCCTGTTGTCAACTGAGCTGAGAAATGTGCAGGGAAAACCAAAATGTAGACTAGCCACCAGCACATTTTAAAATTGCAATATCACATAATTCATAATCTAATAACTAGATAAGAATGTTATTATTATCCGACTTATAAGTTTTTCTCCCTCTGGGAACGGTAGTGCAATGTGAAAATTATGTTTTCAACCTAAATTGGACAAGAGAGACAAATAAGTAAGAGTCAAATTCAACTAGGTTACTTTTCAGTTTGTTCTCCAAAACAGGAAAAAAAGGTAAATCTTCAGTAGCTTTCTGTAGCTTTTCCAGGTGCCTTAAATGAAATCACTCAGGCTATTCAGCTTTTTCTCCAAAATATCATTCTATTAATAGGTCTAAAGGGAAGGACATCATGATGAGGAAATATAGTCGTATCTCAGTCTAAGTGAACCATCAATCACTTGAAATTTCTCTTATATTCAAATAACACACACTTTGCACATAGGCAAACTAATAAATAGTTTGTGATTTACCAAGCTTATAAGTACAATAGAAAACATGTCAGTTGAAATTAGTCTCTAAACTATTATTTTCACAGTTGATAACTAAGCAATAAGTTTGTTTTTCTCCCTGGAACAAACAGCATTTGTGGCTTAAATATTATGTCCTTATTAGAATCGAAAAGAGCAACATTCCAAGCATAATTCACATATTATGAAGAAAGATGCCAGCACAGGAAGAGTGATCAATGTCCACTGAGGATATTTATTATCACCCTTAAAATATGTTCATGGTCAGCAACATGTACCATGATTGCAGCAGGAGTAGGAAATATCAAATTCACAAACACTAAATCATTGTTGAATGATTTTATAACGTGGTTAATGCTTTCATCATCCTGCCCATAATAGAACATAGAACATAGAAAACCTACAGCACAATTCAGGCCCTTCGGCCCACAAAGCTGTGCCGAGCATGTCCCTACCTCAGAAATTACTTGGTTTACCTATAGCCCTCTATTTTTATAGAGGCCTATAATATTGATATTTGAATTTCATTCACTACCACACACATAATAGATTAAAATTTTAATACGACGACACCAAGTTAAAGAATGAATCTGACGAATTACTTTGCAACACCACTCTGATTACACCCTAATGTCAGATCCATTTGATTTTTTTGACATGATAGAGATCCAGATATGGTGGCAGATCAATGTAGGTTCCAATACCAATTCCCAATCCTATGTTGGATTCCTGATGGGAAAATAAATTGTGGGTGTACATCTTGTTCATCAGCTTGGTGGTGGCAGAGCAGAGTTGCCCAGTTTTACTTTGATCTTGTGTGTATCTGCAAAACTTGCCAGCATAAAAACTGCCAGATAACGAATGCACCGAGGCTGTTGCACGAGAAGTTGCTTTTTGCCTTCCATATCTGGTGCACATTACCACACACAAGCTGAAGGCTGGTGGAATAAAAGTTGTTATGTTTCATGCATGGGTCAACTTCTGTGCAAGAACATATGGAGCTGTTTGGAAATCTTGGCATTTAAAAGAAGCCTAGGACTCTTTCCTGTTTTTCCCTGTTGTTCATGGAAAAACATTATATAAATTTATTTTATAACGGTTCATATTGGCATTCATTTGTCACATTTCAAGCTGTTTGCAACCATTTTTCCATCCATTGGTTTAGAAAAAAAATTCTTACTTTTACATAGATAAAACAAATTGCAGTTCTAAAAGGAAAGTCATGAGTTGCAAATGTAAGCATAATGCATATTTAAAGCAAAAGTCTTTTTGTGGCAATGCAGAAGATACAGCAGCAAGCTCACGCAAACAACAATGTGATAATGAACAATGTGTTAAGAAACTGTTTTAAGAATCATGACTGAAATACTGGCCAGGATATTGGTAATATCTTAAATAAAAGCAGAACATGCTAGAAACACTCGGCAGCTCAGATAGAATCTGTGGAAAGAGAAACAGTTAATGTTTTAGCTTCTGAACCCTATGTCTCTTTGATCTTCATTTACGGGTGATAACTTCCCTGCCCTATTTTGAAGTAACACCACATTATCTTTTACAATAACCAGAGAGAGTAGGGGGTGACTCAATTTAACAACTCACCTGAAGGGCAGCAGTGTATATCTCCCATAGTACTTAATGGAGCATCAGCTAAGACTAATATGCTTGAAATTTACTTTGACACTTGAAAATGCAGTGGCGCATTTCCTTAGAGTTACTTCTACCTAGTCACTGTAACTTTTCTGTACATGAAAAAAGCCCTGTTTAGGCAGCAAACATAATTTCCATCACATTTCAAGTAAAAGGGGAGAAGCACTGGTGAAATCTCTGGCCTATGTCAATATTTAAGGTTATATTGGATAACTGTATATAGGTAAAGGTTATACCATGACATGGAACGTGGCAGATAGGTTTTGGTTTTATGTCATGAGATGTACTGATTCCACGTTGTAACTCCTTCCAGCATTTCAGCTTTAGAACATAGAACATTACAACACAGTACAGGCCCTTCAGCCCACAATGTTGTGCCGACATTTTATCCTGCTCTAAGTTCTACCTAACCCTTCCCTCCCACATAGCCCCCTATTTCTTGATCATTCATGTGTCTATCTAAGAGTGTCTTAAATGTCAATAATGTATCTGCCCCCACAACATCTGCCGGCAGTGCATTCCACACACCCACCACTCTCTGCGTAAAAAAACGTACCCCTGACATCCCCCTTATACCTTCCTCCAGTCACCTTAAAATTATGTCCCCTTGTGTTAGCCATTGTCGCCCTGGGAAAAATTCTCTGATTGTCCACTTGATCTACGCCTCTTATCATCTTGTACACCTCTATCAAGTCAACTCTCATCCTCCTTCTCTACAAAGAGAAAAGCCCTAGCTCACTCAACCTATAAGACATGCTCTCCAATCCAGGTAACATCCTGGTAAATCTCCTCTGCGCCCTCTCTAAAGCTTCTACATCCTTCCTATAATGAGGTGACCAGAACTGAGAACGATACTCCAAGTTTGGTCTCACCAGAGTTCTATAGAGCTGCAACATCACCTCACGGCTCTTGAACTCAGTACCCTGACTAATGAAGGCCAACACACCATACACCTTCTTAACAACCCTATTAATCTGTGCGGCAACCTTGAGGGATCTATGGACGTGGACCCCAAGATTTCTCTGTCTTCCACACTGCTAAGAGTCCTGCCATTAATTTTGCATTCTGCCTTTAAATTCGATCTCCCGAAGTGTACCACTTCATACTTATCCAGGTTGAACTCCATCTGCCACTTCTCAGCCCAGCTCTGCAGTCTATTAATATCCTGTTGTAATTTACAGCAACCTTCTACACTATCCACAACACCATCAATCTTTGTATCATCAGCAAATTTACTAACACACCCTTCCACATCTTTATCCAAGTCATTTATAAAAATCACAAAGAGCAGGGGTCCCAGAACAGATCCCTGTGGAACACCACTGGTCACCAACCTCCAGGCAGAATATGGTCCATCTACCACCACCCTCTGTATTCTATTGGTGAGCCAATTCTGAATCCACACAGCCAAGTTTCCCTGGATCCCATGCCTCCTGACTTTCTGAATAAACCTTCCATGAGGAACCTTATCAAATGCCTTACTAAAATCCATGTACACCACATCACTGCTCTACCTTCATCAATGTGCTTTGTCACATCCTCAAGGAATTCAATCAGGCTCATGACGCATGACCTGCCACTCACAAAGCCATGCTGACTGTCCCTAATCAGCCTTTACTTCTCCAAATGCCCATAAATCCTGTCTCTAAGAATCTTCTCAAGTAATTTGCCCACCACTGAAGTAAGACTCACTGACCTGAAATTCCCAGGGTTACCCCTACTCCCATTCTTAAAGAAGGGAACAACGTTTGCCACCCTCCAATCATTTGGCACTACTCCTGTGGCCAGTGAGGATGCAAAGATCATGAGGACGCAAAGATCATCGCCAAAGGCGCAGCAATCTCTTCCCTCGCTTCCCGTAATAACCTTGCATATATCCCGTCCAGCCCTGGTGACTTATCTATCCTAATGTTTTTCAAAAGTTCCAGCACATCCTCATCTCAAACTATATCATGCTGAAACTTGGAAAAAATTAGGAGTGGTACTGTTGATCCTTCGCTTAAATTTGAGGAAGTTTGGAGTCCATTTATTCAATATTTTCTCATGATATAGGTCCCCTTATAATAACCTTTCAATTTAGAGGAACGGAGTTGATGACATAATATTGCTCTGTTTCTATTGAGAAATTTTAGTCCAGTTTTTTTTTGGTTTTTTTTAAATTTTTTTTTCTTTAGCTTAGTTTGGTTTGATATATTGTTTATAATTTTTCTTATTGTTTTTTTTTCTTTTTTTAATATTTTATAATAAATCTTTTTCTTTTATATTATATTCATTCACTAACAGATCATTGGATCTACAGATTTTTTTTATACTCTATTGTTCTTTATGATTATCCATGTCATGATTGTTCTCCTGATCTCTTTGTATTACATGTACAAACATTGATATATTAATCTGTATTAATTTGAAAACTAATAAAAAGATTGAAAAAGAAAAGTTCCAGCACATCCTCTTTCCTTTCGTCAACATGCCCTGGCATATCAGTCTGTCCTATGCCATCCTCATAGATGTCATGGTCTCTCTCTCTCTGGTGAGTACTGAAGTGAAGTATTCATTAGGGACCTCCCCTACCTCTTCTGACTCCAGGCACATTTTTCCACTTTTATCCTTGATCGGACCTCCCCTCACTCTAGTCATCCTCCTATTCTTCACATATGTGTAGGATGCCTTGGGGTTTTCCTTGATCTTACTCGTCAAGGACTTCTCATGCCCCTTTCTAGCTCTCTTAAGTCCATTCTTAAGCTCCCTCCTGGCTACCTTGTAAATCTCCAGAGCCCTGTCTGATCCATGCTTTCTAAACCTCAGGTAAGCTTCTTTCTTCCTCTTGACAAGATATTCTACATCTCTTGTTAACCATAGTTCCTTCACTCTACCATCCTTACAGTGCCTCAGTGGGACAAACCTATCCAGAACCACATGATAGTATTCCTTAAACAACCTCCACATTTCTGCTGTGCTCTTCTCCAAGAATATCTTTTCCCAATTTATGCTCCCAAGTTCCTGCCTAATATCATCATAATACCCCCTCCCCCAGTTAAATATTTTCCCATATTGTTTGCTCCTATCCCTCTCCAAGGCTATGGTAAAGGTCAAGGAGTTATGGTCACTATCTCCAAAATGCTCTCCCACCAAGAGATCTGAAACCTTATCAGGCTGTGCAGAGTCACCTTGCAGAGTCGGGAATTGGAGCAGGACCTCTGAAAAGATGTGAGTCTCTGTGCCTGAGCTTGTGAGTTTCTTCCTGCAAGAGTCTAAATGAGGCACATTTGTGAATTGTTACCAGTTGATTGGCTTATTAACAGCAGCAAATAAAGGTAAGGCAGGTATAAGCAGAGTAGCTATTTTGTTAGTGGTCAGTATTAGAGTGGGGGAGCTGAGGCTTTGGTGAGAAGAGGTGACGGTAAGTTCCTTTCTTTCTTTGCTGTGGTGTTCTCTTTAGTGCCAGGACAGAGTAGTGAGAATGGCTCCAGGGTTAGTGGTGTGTTCAGCTTGTGAGATGTGGAGTTCTGGGTGACATCCAGTCTCCCTGGTAACTACATCCTCATGAGGTACATCCAGTGGCAACTCCTTACAGACTGTGTTAGAGAACTATAGCTGCAACTGGATGACCTTTGGCTCCTACAGGATAATGAGGAGTTCATAGACAAGAGCTACAGGGAGGTAGTCACTCTGAAGCTGCAGGAGGTAGGTAGCTGGGTGTCTGTCAGGAGAAAGAAGGAGAATAGGCAGGTAGTGCAGAGTACTCCTGTGGCCATTCCCCTCAATAACAGGTGTCCAACTTTGGATACAGTTGGGGGGATGGCCTACCAGAGGAAAGCCACAGTGACCAGGTCTCTGACACTGAGACAGGTCATGTGGTGCAGAAGGGAAGGGGGAGAAGAGGAGGATGGTAGTGAAAGGGGGTTCCATAGGTAGGGGGCAGACAGGAGACCCTGTGCACGTGAAAGAGACTCCCAGATGGTATGTTACCTCCCTGGTGCCAGGGTCAGGGATGCCTTGGATTGGACCCACAGCATTCTGAAGGGGAAGGGTGAACAGCCAGAGGCTGTGGTACATATTGGTACCAATGACATAAGTAGGAAAAGAGATGAGGTCCTTAAGATGGAGTGTAGGTAGGAAGCTGAAAATCAGGACCTCAAGGGTAGTAATCTCTGGATTGCTGCCTATTCCATGTCAGTGAGGGTAAGGATTGGTTGATTTGGCAGATGAATGTGTGGCTGAGAAATTAGTGTAGGGGACAGGGTTTCAGATTTGTTGATCATTGGAATCTCTTCTGTGGAAGTTATGACCTGTGCAAAAGGGATGGATTACACCTGAAATGGAGGGAGACCAATATTCTTGTGGGCAGGTTTGCTAGAACTGCTGGGGAGGGTTTAAACTAGTTTGGCAAGGGGATAGGAACCAGATTGACAGGCCAAAGGTTGGTTCATTTAGTGTACAAGTAGATGCAGAGTGTAGAAAGACTGTGAGGAAGGATGGGCAGTTGAAACTGCAAAATTGCGGCCAGTTGGATGGGCTGAAGTGTGTCTACTTTAATGTGAGAAGTATCAGGAATGAGGCCGATGAACTTAGAGTGTGGGTAAGTACATGGGACTATGATGTAGTGGCCATTAGAGACTTGGCTGTTGTGGGGCAGGAATGGCTGCTGGATATTCCAAGGTTTAGATGCTTTAAAAGGGACTGGGACAGAAGTAAGAGGTGGGAGAGTGGCTTTGCTGATCAGAGACAGTGTCACAGCTGTAGAAATGGAGGATATCCTGGCAGGATTGTCCACTGAGTAAGTATGGGTGGAAGTCAAACAAGAAGGGAGTGATCACTCTATTGGGAGTATTCTACAGACCTTCCAGTAGCAGCAGAGATTCTGAGGAGCAGATCAGGAGGCAGATTATGGAGAGGTGCAAAACATGGGTGATTTCAACTTCCCTAATATGATTGCCACCTCCTTAGCATAAAGGGGATAAATGGGACAGAGTTTTAGGTGTGTCCAGGAAGGATTCCTGACACAGTATGTGGACAGGCTGACTAGAGGAGAGGCCATACTGGACCTGGTACTAGGCAATGAGCCTTTGTCCATTGCTACCTCTGCCACTTTGCCAATGAGATTATCATCCCTGCTTTTGTAATCTCTTGATTTGACTACCCAAGGCTCTCTTGGTTAGTCTCATTACACAGTCTTCCCCAGAACCTTGAACATAAGAACCTAGGCTGATGTTCCTTTGCAATATGTAGGGAGTGCTGCAAAGAGAATGCCTTTGAGATGAAGTGCTGAACTGAGGTTTTCCTTGCTCTCAAGTAGTCATAAAGGTATTTTCAGACAAGTGAAGGGAAATTATCCTGGTGAATATTTACCTCTTGCCAAACATTACCAAAAAAGGTGACTACAGTACTACCTGAAGCTCCTTTATGGGAACAAATTGGCTGCTGCATTTTCTGTAATATCATAGTGAACCTGCTTAATAAAAAAAATTCAACATCTGTAAAATGCTTTGGGGCATACTGAAATTAAAATGAAATGACCTATGTATATGGTATTAGTGTGTGATTAGTGTAAATTGGTGTTTGGTAGTCAGCACAGACCTAGTGGGCCAAAGAGCCTGAATCCATGCCATGACTCTCTACAACTCTATAACAGAGTTAACACTTAAAAATGATTCAAATGTCTGTGAAGCACTAAGATATCTGAGCATATGAAAGTCTAGATAAATAGAAGTGCCTGGAAATTGGTCAGACTAGAAACTCATGTTAGGCAGTTAGCTACCAATAAAGGTATCTTCCAAAGGGCTGTCAGTGGAAAATTCAATGGGACGTGACTCCCTGGGCATTGTTTGCAACTGACCAAGCCTTGCTTTTTCAAAGGTCTTTCCTTTTTGAGCTCCTCCATTATGGAAGAGGACTGGGGTTGGAAGGAAGGATGTTCATTAGTTGAAATCAGAACAAGTGTTAGTAGCCAGGAATAATGTCTTGGTTTGATTCAGGTTGGGAACAGCTGGTGGCAAGGATGAGGCAGAGGACACAACTTAGGGTAGCTGTTGTGATTTCTACTGGGGGCAAAGGGTTGCCTGAAGAAGAACCTAGGATATAAAATAGCTTGAAGTGTGGTGAAGCAATCTGCACAGATGATGAGGCTGATTTCTGAAAGCTGGCTCAACATATATAGTTGAAAATGACAATCAGTACCAATGGCATGAGTTGCATGGTATAAGTGTGGGCTTCTCCATATGTTACTTCCTTAAACTCAGAGAACCTGAGAGTTTGCAGTAGGTGTCAGAATTTTCATTAAGTTTTATATTTTATTCAACTTGAATTGATTAGTGGTACTGCATTCAATTTCTAGACTGTTTTCTTTCCTTCAATGAATAAATTCCCCTTGTATCCAAATATTTACTTAGGAGTAAGTGATCCAATCTTGTATCTAATTTAGTAATTGAGAGAACTGACCACATAATGCAATGATATTCAACCCATGTTCCTCATACCCTAATGATCTTCAAGGACCATCTTTGGCCCACAATGTATAGCTCTGCTCCTGTCACATGGTATACATAGTGGAGGTAGACAGATCATGTGCTGCTGTCTTTCTCAGACCTGGAACTGTCTTAGACATTTAACTTTGTGTCTGTTTAGTGTTGATCAGTAGTATCAATCCTCCGATTCCTAATCATGGGCAATCAATGGTCAATTGTATCCTGGATTTCACTGCCAGAGTTGTGGTCAGACTGGACTGTTCTTGTGTGGTTTCTCATCTGTGCTTCAGCTCCTTATTCTGTAAGCTTTGATGCCTCAAGGAGCCTCAACTATTCATAACAGTGGACTCAAACTAAAATCATGGAAATTCTGCATTGGCCAACTTAATTACAATTTGTCTTCAAGTAGATATTAATAAATCTGCAGGATTACATTGCTCAGGATTCTGCAGGCCCTAAGTGCTTAAGAATAATCAATCTGTTGAGCTAGTATGTGGTAGAAGGAAGGCTATATGACAATGGTCAAACATCACACCAGTAAGAGACTGCAGTGGGAAGCAAACACACTCGTAAGACTAATGTCTATAAGCGCCTGCCTTTTCAATTGCAGTATGAAAACATTCTTTACATGTTATGTTTATTACATAGTGTTACAACTCAGATGGAGGTCCACAGTTATTAATCTATTTGAAAAGGAATGCTTCAAAAAAAATAGCTTGAAATATAAAGAATGTGAAAAGAAGTAAATCGGAAGGCTAATTTAGGCATCAATCTTCAGTTCATAATGTATGTGTGGAAAAACAGTAACCATATAATTTTACTTGTGGATGTGCAGGGAATGATCATGTTGGATGTGATTAGGAAACTTTGGATGAAACAAGGTAAAATCCAAACTGCAATAGTTATTGCTATGATTCATTCAATGCAAAAGTAACAAGCCTTTTCTAATGGAATATCGGTAGATGCTCAGATTAAGAAACTAATGCATAATCATTTTCCCTGTGGGTCCATACTTTGACAAGGATCAGAATGAGCTGGTTTAATGAACTTTCCCATTCTACTTTTTGTATATTTTTTGCTAAAACACATTTAATCAGTCATGCACCTGTAAATTCCTGAATAATGAATTCCTTTTGCATTTGAGCAGCAAATTAAGTTGTATTCCTCAATGTCATTTTAATAGATGCCATCATGATTTATATTTCAATATTTATTACCCAAGAGACAGTGATATTATTTTAATTTTGTTTTTATTTTTGTTTTCTTCATAAACTTGACATCCATTGCGGCAAAAGATGTTAGCACTCGGAGCAAATCCTTAGGGAACCCAGGGTGACAGTTTTCCCTTTAGCAGCTACAGCAAGCAGTCAGGAAATTGCAGAAGCAGATACCTTACTGTCTGAAATCAAGATCATTCCCATGTTTAATATATAATATCACTGTTTAATATGTGTTAATTACCAATATAAGTCTCCAATTATTTTGGAATTGGTTTATTTTTGTCACTTGTACTAAGGTACAGTGGAAAAACTTGTCTTGCATACTGTTCATATGGATCAATTGATTGCACAGTGCATTGAGGTAGTGCAAGGTAAAACTACAAAGAATGCAGAATAAAGTCACAGCTACAGAGAGTGCAGTGCAGGTAGACAATAAGATTCAAGGTCATAAGGTAGATTGTGGGGTTAAGAGTCCACTATCATGCTAGAGAACTGTTCAACAGACGTAACAATGGGATAGAAGCTGTTCTTGAGCCTGTTGGTACATGCTTTCAGGCTTTTGTTTCTTCTGCCTGATGGGAGAGGGGAGAAGAAAATGTCCAGGTGGGTTGGGTCTTTGATTATTCTGGCTATTTTACTGATACAATGAGAAGTATAGACAGTCTATGGAGGGAAAGCTGGTTTCTGTAATGTGCTGAGCTGTGTCCACAACTCCCTGCAGTTTCTCATGGTCCCAGGCAGAGTAGTTGCCATACCAAGCTGTGATGCACCATTGATGCATCCAGATAGGATGCTTTCTATAAAAAATGGTGAGTGTCAAAGGGAATTTTTTTTTAGCCTCCTGAGGAAGTAGAGGCACTGGTGAGATTTCTTGGCTATAGTGTCTATATGATTGGAGCAGAACAGGCTATTGGTTATGTTCACTCCTAAGAACTTGAAGCTCTCAACCTTCTTGACCTCAGCACTGTTGATGTAGACAGGAGCATGTGCACTGCCCCCCTTCCTGAAATCATTGATCAGCTCTTTTGTTTTGCTGACATTGAGGGAAAGGTTGTTGTCATGACACCATGTCACTAAACTCTCTACCTCCTTCCTGTGCTCAGACTTATTATTTGAGATATGGCTGACTACAGTGGTATCATCTGCAAACTTGTAGATAGAGCAGAATCTTGCCACACAGTCATTAGTATATAGGGAGTAGAGTAGAGGGCTGAGGATGCAGCCTTGTGGGGCACCAATGTTGAGAATAATTGTGCCAGAGGTGTTGCTGCCTATCCTTTCTGATTGTAATCTGTTGGTCAGGAAGTCAAAGATCCAGTTGCAAAGAAGTGTTGAGTCCCAGGTCTTGGAGTTTGGTGATGAGTTTGCTTGGAATTATAGTATTGAACGTGGAGCTGTAGTCAATCAACAATAGTCTAACATAGATGTATTTCCTGTCCAGATGCTATAGAGATGAGTATACAGCCAGGGAGATGGTGTCTGCGTCTGCTGTAGACCTGTTTCAGTGGTAAGTGAATTGCGGTGGGTCAAGGTTGTCTGGAAGGCTGGAGTTAATGCATGCCATGACAAGTCTCTCAAAGCACTTTATGATGCTGGATGTTAGAGCCATTAGGTGGTAGTCATTAAGGCACATTACCTTTGCATGTTTTGCCTTGTTGAGTTTTGCTCTGAATATTTTTCATTGTTGATTTTGTCAGAGGTTTCAAGAAATTCTAATTTACATTGTTTCAAGTTCTGTCAAATATCTCAAGAAAATGATTCAAATATTGAGTCTGCTGGTCTGGTCACACTCTAAGGCTGATTCTGCTCCCAAGCCTCAATGATGAGTATTCTTCCTTCGAAAGAATGTGCTCTTGACAGCTGTTTGACTCAGTCAAAGAAGGACTGACAGGGAATTTCTGATATAGCATGTCTGGAGAGTCACTGGACAATGTGTCCAGGGTGAAGGCAGAAATAAGTTCTACACCCATTCACCAGTGGCATGCAATTTTCTAGAGAAGACTGCAGATGCTGGAATGTAGATGAAAAACATTCTGGAGGAACTCAGCAGGGCAGGCAGCATCTGTGGAGAAAAGCAGGTGGTCAATGTTTTGGGTCAGGACCCTTCAGGACTGAAGATAGGAAAAGGGGAAGCCCAATATATAGGAGAGAAAAGCAGAGCAGTGATAGGTGGACAAGAGGGGAGGTGGGGTAGGCACAGGGTGGTGATAAGTAGATGTAGGTAAGAGATAGTGATAGGCAGGTGTGGGGGAGGGGAGGAGAGGAGCGCAGATCCACTGGGGGATGAGTAAAAGGTAGAGGAAAAAAAGGCTAGGGAAGGGGAAGTGTGGGTTTGGGGTGGGGTGGGGATTACCTAAAGTGGGAGAATTTAATATTCATGCTGTTAGGCTGCAAGGTTCCAAGATGGAAAATGAGGTGCTATTTGTGCTTGGAATTCTCCTGGTAGTGGAGGAGGCAGAGGACCATCATATCAGTGATAGTGTCGGAGGGGGAGTTGAAGTGACTGGCAACAGGAAGATGCAGATCGTGGTTACGGACAGAGTGTAGGTGTTCTACAAAATGGTCACCTAGTCTGAGTTTGGTCTCGCCAATGTAGAGGAGGCCACACTTGGAGCACTGAGAGCATTATCTAAAGTTGGAAAATACAATATTCTGGGTAGGTTCCTCTTGGATAGAGGCATAACAGACTGCAGATCCTGAAATCTGGTGTAACAAACTCAGCAGATTGAGCAGCATCTGTAGGAGGAAAGGAATTGTCAATGTTTTGGGTCCAGAGTCTTGATCTCTGTCTGAAACGTCAATATTTCCTTTCCTCCCACAGATGCTGCTTGACCCATTGAGTTCCTCCAGCAGATTGTTTATATTCTTGGATAGGCTGGGTTTGTTTTCCTTGGAGTGGATGAAGCTGAGGAGGGATCTGGTAGAGGTATGCACCATTAGAGCAGGCACAGTGGGGTGGATAGTAAGAAACTTTCCCCATAATGCAAATGCCTAAATCCAGCAGCTTGTTGTAATCTGGAATGCTCTACCTGACGGTCATGGAGGCAGGTACTCCCATAAACACTTGAAGTATCTTCATAAGGCAAAGAAGGTTTTGGACCAAGTGCTGGTAAATGGGATTAGTATAGCTCCATTGAGAGCATTGATCATGCAATTACTGCTTAGACAGATAGAACTGACCAATGACTGAAGCCAAATAAGAATACTTTAATATGAAAGTTCATCATTGCTCTCAATCAACAGGCCTTTGCTGTTTTCCCAGTCAGTGTAGCACAATTTGCTAATCTGCTTCATACAGGTACAGATACATTACCTTCACAGCCTGCATTTTCATTTCCTTTAGAGCTGACTGTACTCAATTAAGGTGTCCAAAATATTCATCTAACAGTTATCTTTAAGACTCCTGCCCCTTTAGGTGTCTTGTCCATTTGTTTTGTGGTTCTGCTGCAGCTCTGAGCACCCTTTCCCTTAATGAAACAGTGGTTTCTCTCTGCTGGGATCCTGGCTGTAGTCAGAATGGGGATGACATCCAACCCAGGGAATTGGTGATCTGCAAAGGTTGGGTGGAAGTCATTCCATCTTTCAGAAGCAAAGGTGGAATTCCTGTTCTATGATGCACAATCAAAGTAGGATTCCTTTTAGTTTTGATTCAGTCTGAATCAAAGAATAAAAATCTTATCAACAGATTCTACAAATCCCCAGAATATTGTCCTTATTCTGCCAAGAAAATGAGGCAAAATTCTGGATGATGTATGTGCCACTGATGTAGGTTTCTGCTGTACAGAACTGGGCAAGGAGATTGAACATCATGGATGCAGTTCAGTGTCAATAGTATTGCACATGGAGGGCAGACCTTCAGTAGAAGAACCTTTTAGACTGTTCTTTAGGACCAATGATTAAATCCTCCTTTCTGGGATGTGACCTCGCTTACCTACAAGGATGGTATATCTGAAATCACTGTTGCGGTGTGCACTTTTTGTATCCACCTGGAACTGCGCATATGGAAAATCAGCCCATTAAATGGTAGTATCAGAGGAAGCAATGCATCAGACTATTGATGTCTCCCATCAAGTACCATTTAACTGATCAAATGATAAAGACTGACTACACTCTAATTGGACTGCTGGTATTGGATGGCCAAAAGCTCTTCAAATCAATAGCTGTATATCCAATGTGACAGTAAGTTACTGAATTATGGAAGTGTGGTTCAAAACACAGATGTAATAACATTATACAGGGAGAAGTTCAAAATATTCAAACCCTAGTACCAATAATAAAAGTGGGGTAATCTACTGCATCAACCAATCACTAAGGGCTGGATCTACATTAGATTGAGTGTGCTTTAATTCTACTGTCAACTGCACCCATTATTCTCAGTTCAAACACTTTATGAAGTTTGTTTAGTGCTCTCATCAGATAATCATTCTATTTTTCACTCTGATATTGTGCCTTAAGTCAAGTGAACATCATATAGAACTATTTTCTCATTTTCTTTAAGACACTGTTTTCTCAATCATTATTTCTAGTTTTTGCTTCCATGGTACTTAGTGATTTATTGATCCTACAAATGATTTTATACTGGAAATAAGTATCTCAATACACTTTGAGCTCTGTTATTCAGATAATTGGAGACACAAATTCTGCAGATGCTGGAATCTGGAGCAATACACAAAGTGCTGGAGGAACTCAACAGGTCAGGCAGCATCAGACAATTCAGATAATTATCTTTCAATGCTGTATCTATGTCATATAGTGGTACAGTAAATTCCTCAAAATATTGGATCTCTGCAAGGCACAATTATACTTCCAACAAATAGTCTGGGTATAACTTTCATTAACTTGAGTTCTTTCAATTTGTTTTTAAGTGCTCTTCCAGAAATGCTTCCCTTTATTGTGACTGCCAGTACAATTGCATTAACTCCTGATTACTAATTTGATGCCAGAAAGGTCTACTTATGTACAATTACACCATTGATTTTTTGTCATTTCATTTTTTTGCAGTTCCTGGTCCTAATGTAATTCTACACTTTTCTATTTGCTTATTAACCATCCATTCTGATTTACACAAACCTGATAAAGCTAACTTTCCACCGAAACCTCATTCACGCACCTTATCTTCATAATTGGGTGATACTGATAAGGTCTCCTTATTGCCCAACCTGAGTTACCCTAAGGTACGGACCTATCTCTTAGAGGGCATAGGTTACCCTCCTTGAAGGACATCAGTGAACTATTTAGGACTTTATCTGGGATATGCATATGGATATGCAGGCAGGTTTGTGGGAGAAATTACTTCCTGGGGCAACATACTGAAAACAGGCTGCAAAAGAGGGCTATGATTGTAAGGAATGCCTGGATTTAGCACTCAGTTTATGATTCATGTTTTATTGTGATTTTGGACATTAAAAATAGCATTTCAACATTTGGCTGTTTAGCACCCAGCAGTGAGTAGGAATATTTTCCCTGGAGTTGTAGATGTAGCCTGGACAATGCTGGCTGGCACAGCTTCATGTTGTAGGATGTTTCAGGGACTGAGTAAAGTTCCAAAGGCTGCTGAATGTGGCCCCAGATGCCAAGGTGGAGAAGGTTAAGATGGAAAGCGATGTCTTGCATCAGATATGAAGGAGGTGCAGAAAACTAATGCACCACAAGTCTTTAAAATTAATTTAAGTGATTTGGCATCATAGTAAAGGTTAATATTTTATGTCCATCTCTATTGCCCTTGTAGTGGGGAGTTGGCTTCTTGGACTACTGAATCTGTGGTGAAGACACTTTCAATGGTGCTATTGGGGAAGATCTTCCAGGATTTTGATCAAGCAACGATGAGGCAGTGATGTTTTATTTCCATTTTAGCGTGGTTTACAACTTGGTGATAGAGGTCAGGTGGAGGGGATTTCAGACTTGAAGTGCTGTCAAAGAAATCTTGGTGATTTTCTGTATTGCACCTTGTAGATCCTTCCATGTTGCAAGCCCAGTGCACTGGTGGAAGAGGAAGTAAATGTTCAGGATGGCAAGTAGAATGCTAGTCAAGTGGTCTGCTCTCTCCTGGATGTTGGATTCCTTGAGCATAGCTGAAATCATCAGATTTGGAGTCCAGTTGTACTGACAAAACCCAAATTCCGTGTCAATGAGCAAGATATTGAAACTACATGTGGGGGGAGAGGGTGAGTAATAGCAGGGAGCCCATTCCTAATGGCATAGCTCCAATTCTGTTGGAGCTATGCCATTTCAATATGTACCTTCTGCTCCTAAGTGGTGTGACATTGAGTGAGTTGAGGCTGAGTGGATCTCCTGAGGGACTATGATGATAAAGGTAAAATTAAGAGCATGCTGATAGTGAGTGTATGCTTGAGATAGGAGGAGTACATCATAGGCTGTACATTTTACATCCATGACATCTTCATCCAATACCCATTAGAAGCAAAATTCTCTCTCCCAGGCTGGTGTACTGTTATGGGTGATCCTTTGGACACTGGTGAGGAAAATGGTTCCATAGGGGAGTGTAGCAAAGCCAGGAGCATTGTACAATAAGTGCCTCAGCTACACAGTATGGGAGGAAGATGAGTGAGCGCACAGCAGTGAGGGGGGATTCAATCGTTAGGGAAGCAGACAGACATTTCTGTGGTCATGGACTTGACTTCAGGCTGGTCTGCGGCCTCCCGAGTACCAAGGTCAAGGATGTCACTGGACACAGCATTATGAAGTGTGAGAGTGAACAGCTAGAAATAGTATTTCACATTGTGACTAACAATACAGCAAGACAAGTCAGTGGTGGGTGTATTATGTAGTCCCCAAACAGTGGATATACTGGATGACAGTTTAAATCAAGATATAATGGAGGCTTGTAAGAAAGATACTGCAATAATCATGGGAAATTTTAATTATCAAGTAGATTGGAGAAATCAAGTTGTCAAGTGTTGTCTTGGGAATGTTTGTAGAGCATATTTCTTATAGAAACACATTGAGGGTCCAGCTATTTTACATTTTGTATTGTGTGACCAAAAAGGATTGATTAATTATCTGATAGTGAAGGATTGGCGAGGAAAAGAATTACAGTATGGTTACTTCAAATTCAAGTTGAGGGTGAAAAATCTGTCTCAAACTTGTATCTTAAATTCAAATGAAGGCATTTATAAGGAATGAGGACAGAAATGGCTACAATGAACTGGAAAATACCCTAATTAGTAAAAGGGTAGATTATCAGTGGCAGACATTTCATAAATTTCAGCATGGGTAAATTGTGCTGCAGAAGAATGGGCCATCTGTAGGAAACTAAGGTAATTATGAATGGTGTTGAATTGAAAGAAAAACAAAATATTGTGAAGGTTAATGGTAGGATGATTTAAAATATAACAAGGGAGAAGAAAGCAAATAACATCAAAAAGACTGTAAAAGCTTTGACAGGTATATAAAGAGACTATCTGAAGTAAATGTTGGTCTCTGAGATGGTGAGTCTGGGCAATTAATAATGGGAAACAGAAAAGGCAGAGATAATCAAGTGTTATTCACAGTAAAACTCCAGTAATCTGCTGTCTGGTGATTCTGAAATCCTGATGGTTCAGCATCAGGTGATAGTGATATTTGCTGCACTCACTTTCCTCTCACCAGGGCCTTGGTTCCTGTGCTCCAATTGCACTCAGAGGCCCAGTTCTGCATTCTCTTCCCCTTCACTGGGTCCCTAGTCTCTTAAACTTACCTGGTTTGCTGGAAAATTTAATTATCATCAATCTAAAATAAGTAAATCTAAAGTATGTTGGAAAATAACATCCAATAATCCAGAACATCTACCAGTCCAACAATACCAAAGTCATGAGCATGCCAGATTATTAGTTTTGCTATATTTTGGATGGATCATGGTAAGATGCACAAAAATTGAATAATAGGTAATAATGGGGCTACAGGGATAGAGAGCAATCTCTATCACAAGAAAAAAGTATAAGGCAACTAAAGGGGCTAAAGACAAAAGTCCATTTGAACTGATGGCTTGCATCTTAGGATCTTGGATAGGCTGCCGAGATGGATGTTAAAATTCTTTTAACAAAATTCCTGGGATTCTGGATAGCTCTGGATTGGAAAATCTCAAATGTAATGCCACTATCTTCAAAAAAGGAGGGAGACTGAAAGGAGGAAACTTTGGCCAGTTAGCTTGCATCTGTTGGGGAAAATGAAGGAATCCATTATGAAACTGGTAATAACAGGACACTTAAAGATAAGATAATCAAGCAGAGTCAAAATCCCTTAATGAAAGGGAAGCCATATTTGATAAATTTGCTGGAGAATGTAATACGTGGGTGGATAAAGTGGAACTAGTAGATAGTGTATTTGGATTTCCAGAAGGCATTTAATAGGATGTCATATGAAAGGTTAGTGCACAAGATGTGAGCTCATGGGGAGGGGGAGTGCATTAAGTAAATTGTAAATTGGTTAACACATGAAGATGAAGTCAGAATAAATGGGTCTTTTCAAGTGGAATTCCTCAAAGATCAGTCCTTGATCCTCCATATTTACTATCCACATTAATAACTTGAAGGGACAGTGTAAGGTATCAAACTTTGCTGATGACATAATAGGTGTAAAAAGGACAAAAGGATACTTGGACTCTGCAACAGGATATAGATAGATCAAGTGAATGGGCAAAAGCTTGGCAAATTGAATTTAATGTGGGAAGATGCAAGTTCATGCATTTTAGGAATCAAAAAGCATTTTCATCTAAATGGAGAGAGATTGCAAGTGAGTGGAACCTAGTGGGATTTGGGTATTGTGCATGAAACAAATTAGCATATAGGGTGCAGCAGGTAATATAGAAGGGAGGTGGTATATTGGGCCCTTATTTCTTGGGGTTGGAGTTTAAAAATAGAGGTATTGTGACAATTGTACATTGTGTTGGTGAGGCTGCACCTTCAGCACTATATATAGTTATGTTTGGCTAGTGTTTAATAAGCAGTGAGGCAGTCTAAGAGTGTTTCACTAGGCTAATTAATGGAATGGAAGTATTGTTCTAACATGAAAGACAAATTGTTAGATCTATGTTCCTTGGAGTTCAGAAGAATGGAGGATGATCTTATTAGATCTTAAGGAGACTTGACCTCAACCTAGACTCCACTTCGGTCAAATCTTCTCCTTTTGCATTGAAATCAGCTTTTATTCAATTCAAGATCTTAATTTTGGGTCTATCCTTGTACTTCTCCATAACCACATTAATGCTCTCACAGTTCTGAACACTACCTCTGAAAAGTTCTCCCACTGAGATTGGTGACTTGTAGTCAGTGGTGAATTTAACCCTGGCAAGTGTGAAGTGATGCATTTTTTTGGAAGTTAAACCAGGCCAGGACATGCACAGTGAATGGCAGGGGCCCTGGGGAGTGTTACTGAACAGCAAGACCTTGGGGGTACAAGTATATAGTTCTCTGAAAGTGGCAACAGACTGGGTGGTGAAGAAGATGTATAGTATGCTTGTGTTCATTGTCCTAGGCATCGAGTACAGGAATTAGGCTGTTATGTTACAGTTGTACAAATTGTTGGTTTGGCTGTACTTTGTATTGTGTGCAGTTCTGATTGCCATGCTATAGGAAGGATGTAATTAAACTAGAGGGTGCAGAAAATATTCACAAGGATGTTGCCAGGACTGAAGAGCTTGGGTTATAAGAGACTGGATAGGCTGGAAGTGCAAAGGAAGCTGAGGGGTGACTTTGAGGCTTATAAATTCATGAGGAGCATGGATAAGGTGAATAGTCAGATTTTTTTCCAAGGATAAGGGAGTCTAAAACTAGAAGGCACAGGTTTACGGAGAGGGGAAAGATTTAAGGGGACCCAAGGAGCAAGTTTTTCCACAGAAGGTGGTATATGGAAAGAGCTGCCATAGGAGGTGGTAGAGGCAGATACAATTACAACATCTTGAGAGGGATAGATAGTGGACAGTCACCACTTTCTTCCCAGGGCAGCAATGACAAATACCAGAGGACATTTAAGGTGAGTGGAGGAATGTTTAGGGGTGAGGGCAGAGGTAGACTTTTTAGTGGTGGGTGCCTGGAACACTGGTGGGGGTAGAGGCTGATACAATAGGAACATTTAAAAGACTCTTGGATAGGCACATGGATGTAAGAAAAGTGGAGGGTTATGGGCTGTGTAGGAAGGATTAAATTGATCAGAGTAGGTTTATAAAGGTTGGTACAACATTATGGGCCCGTACTGTTTAATGCTCTGTTTAAGAGACTTTTGGACAAGTGCATGGATAGAAAAAGTTGAGGGATATGAGCCAAATAAGGAAACTGGGATTAGTGTTGATTGGTATCTTGGTTGGCATAACAGGTTGGGTCAAAAGGCCTGTTTCCATTGCTGTATAACACTGAACCTTTCTGAATCTATGAAGGCCATCCCTCACTTGATATTTCTCTCCATTCTTTGTATCTGAGTCACCCATGGTGTGTCATCTTTGCTCTCTACTTCCTGGTGAAACCCTCTCTCCACATCGGTGTTCAGAATCAAATACTGATTGGAGAACAAAATGCTCTGGTTTTCTGAAATACCTGCCTGTTCCTCTTGTTTTCCAATCACGCAGTCCCTCTTTCTGCATTCTTTGAAGTTTGAAGAACACCCCTTGAAGTGTAATTTCAGCCATGTGAATGGACTGTAGTTCATCAGCTCCACAGCTCAGAGCAAAAGCTCCTCCAGCTGATACTATTTCTGGCACCTGTGTCTACTCGGCACAAGGAAACATTCTGGATTTCCCATTTAGTACAAGTTGTGCACTTCAGGGGTTGGAGATTTCTTGCCAAATTTCTGTTTGAGATTAACTCATTTTCAAGAAACAGATTTTTTGTATCTCATTTGTGATCCACCAACTAGCTTCATCCCTTGTGCTGATGTCAACAAGATAATCATTTCCCTGTCTTGTACTTTTTCAGTTCCTGAAATCTCCTAATGTTCCTTCTGCAAGGTTGTGATTGTTCTGTCTCTGTACACCCAGCATCAAAGTACAACCCATGCTAGAGGCTGATCTCTCTTCAGCTAAACCCAACAAAGTTCCAGGTTGGTTTCCCACTGTACCAGTCATTGACTTTGTCAGATCCATTAGCTTTCTAAAGCTTGGGCTGATCTGAGTTTGGCTCCCCTTTTTCCAAACCAGTCTCACAACTTAAGCCTTGGCTATGTTTGTAAGAAACTGCTTTAATGGGCACTTGCCATAACTTTTCAAAGAACCGATTCAAATTAATTTCATTCTACACTCCCTCATTCTCCTCATTTCTATTAATGTATCAAGGATAAGATGAGATCTTATTAGTCACATGTACATCGAAACACCGTGGAAATGTATCTTTTGCAGTGTGTTCTGGGGGCAGCCCACAATTGTCACCACTCTTCTGGCACCAACAGAGCATGCCCACAACTTCCTAACCCGCACATCTTTGGAATGTGGGAGGAAACCGGAGCACCCAGAGGAAACCCACACAGATGTGGGTAGAATGTACAAACTTACAGACAGTGGCCAGATTTGAACCTGGGTCACTGGCGTTGTAAAATGTTACACTAACTGCTACGCTACCATGCCTGCCATAATTGGGCTTCACAATTTATAACTAAAGACCACATCAATATATGATACCAATATTTAAACAATTTGTCAACCAAGATGCAGAGTAATATTAAATTAGCTACAATTAAGCTGCTAACTCAGCTTTGTGTTGCAGAATCAATATGTAACTGTTCTCCTCTATCTTCTATTGATCAATTTTGACATATGGTTGCTAAGACAACATTTTCAAAGGTGTCACGGGTTCTCAACTGCTTTCCCAGAGAAAGCAGGTGCCCCCTGCCAGTTATTTATTCAATGGCATAAGAAATGTATCTGTTCACAGAAATATAACAGCAAGGTTCTATACTGTGCTTGAAGTAGAACATCTGTTTCCTCAGGCAGAGGAGCCTAGCACCAGGGGCACACTAATGGGTAGACCATTAAGGACCAAGATGAAGAGAAATCTCACCACTCAGGGTGGTGAAGCTTTGGAGTTCTCTACCCTGGATGTCTGAAGGCTCAGTCATTCATTTAAAACTGAGATCAATAGATTTCTGAACATTAAGGGAATCAAGGGATATGATGATCATGCTGGAAAATGCACTGAGGTGGAAGATCAGCCATGATGTTGAAAGGTTGAGCAGACTCAAGGGCTGGCTGGCATAGTCCTGCTCCTATTTCTTATGGAACATATTGAATTAATTACAACCTGATTCCAAGGTGCTTGTCATCTCTTGTAGTCTTTTGGATATTGCTGAAGCTCTATTCTGATGCACCTAACTTTACACAGTACAGTTCTCTTAACACTACCTCAGGCTACTTTTTTTCTCTCTCAATCTTGCCCTAGTGCCACTGTTTATTTTGTTTTTATTTTGCATATGTAAGTTAATTTGTTTATATTAACTGTCATGTAATGTACTGTGCTGCTGCAAAAAGCTAATTTTCATGGCAGTTACATTTATGTATGTCTATGACAATAAATTTGAACTTGAAGACCCATCTGGAATCTTGGTCAGCTGTGATGCTTCAAATTACCATCATATGTCACCTTCATGCTCTCCCCTACAAGGTACAGTACCTCAGTTTGTAACTGAAGTGGATTTTTGCTGCTGGTTCTGAACATGGATGACATGCTGCCATCCCATTTGCCAGCTTTCACTTATTCAGTTTGTTTAATACCATCTCTGCAGTTCATACAAGCAGCAGAGTTTAAATATGAGAGTAACATCTTTAAACAGACCTTGACATCTGTATAAATGCTGTACTGAGCTCTCTGGTTTGAAACTTAAAATATGCATGAAGAATATATTATTCATGTGAAATATGCTCCCTCAATGGAGCTAAATTAAGGTTGTGTTCAAGCATGGAGTGTAGAGACAAAACTAGTGCAAAATATGACAGAAATCAACACCTCGAATGTACCAATGTAAAATCTTAAATTGCAGATATAAGCATGACAGCCCCTTTGTAGCTTTAGAACCAGGTAATTATTTGGAGTGGGGGAAAAGGATGTGGTTCTTTAAACCCAGCAGAATATATCATCTCAGACTCATTGCCTCAAATTTCAGCAACAAATTCCTTTTCCTTTCCTTTGGAGAATATAAACAATCCTTGATGGTGGAAAGGTAATAGATAATATCTAGTCAAAGTTGAGTTTATTGACATGTGCACAAGTACATGCATGCACAGGCACAATGGAAAAACTTGCAGCAACTTCACAGGCACATAGCATCAGATATGCAACATTCACAAGAAAATCAAATGATACATAGCATGTATATATGAATTAAAACAATTATTCATTGCTATCTGGTACAATGATCAGTTGCAAATGATGACTGAACAATGACATATGAAGGAAGTTAATGACAGTCAGTTATACAGCATGGAGAAAGGCTCTTCTGCCCAACTCATTCATGCTGACCAAGGTACTTTCCTGACCCAGTTGCATTTGCCTTTATTTGGCCCATATCCCTCTGAACCTTTCTTGTCCCTATACCTGTCCAGATGTATTTTAAGTATTGTAATTATACATGCCTCTACCAATTCCCCAGGCAGCTTGTTCCGTATACCCTCTTGGAAAAATATGCCCTTCAGGTCCCCTTTAAATCTTTCCACTCTCAACTTAAACCTATACCTTCTAGTTTTAGACTCCCCTATCCTTGGGGGGGGGGGGGGGGGTGTAATTGTGACAATCTACCTTATCTATGCCCCTCATGATGTAAACCTCAATATAACCTTCAGCTTCCTTCACTTCAGGGAAAACAGTCACAGCCTATCCAGTCTCCTTATAACTTAAGCTCTCCAATCCCAGCAAGATCCTTGTGAATCTATTCTGCACCTTCTCTAGCTTAATCACATTACTTCTGTGGTATGGCAGCCAGAATGGCACAATATTCCAGATAAGGTCTCACTCACCAACATCTTGTGTGGCTGTAACATGAGGTCCAAACTCTTGTACTCAGTGCCCCATCTGATATTGGTTAGCATACTATATGCCACCTTCACCACCCTGTCTACCTGTGTCATCACTCTTGGGGAACTATGTACTTATACCCCTTGGTCTTTTCTGTTCTACAACACTTGCAAGAGCCCTGCCATTCACTGTTTATGGCCTGCCCTGGTTTAACTTCCCAAAATGCATCACAGCACTTGTCTGAATAAAATTCCATCTGTCATTTCCTTTTCCAATTTTCCAGTTGATCTTGGTCCTTTTGTAAACTTAGACAACCACCTTCACTGTCTACCGTACCATTAATTTTGGTGTCATTGGATCCCAAAAAAAGAGACACGATTGCCAGAAAAAGCATCAGGTCTAAGGATTGGGAGCAGTTTTGAATTCAGAAAAGGAGGCAGAAAAGATTGAATGGGCTAGGGGGAAGAGGGGTGGCAGGGCAGTAATTGAAGCATGGGGGTAAATTTGCAGGGAACACAAAGTTTATTGTATAATCTCAATAGATATGAAGAGAAAGTAAGTGTTACTTGCATAAATGTAAGTCTCTCCCCCCCCTGTAAGAAATGGTTGAGATATTAACTGGGAGCAAAGAAATGATAGAACAATTAAATATATACTTTGGTTCTGTCTTCACATAGGAAGACACAAATAACCTCCAGATATGTTAGAAAATCCAGTGTTCAGAGAGAGCAAGTTACTTCAGGAAAACTGTATTAGTAAGGAAATTAATGGAGCTGATAAATCCTCAAGGTTTAAAGATCACTATTTCAGATTTAAGGAAATAGTGGATGCATTGGTGGTCATCTTCCAAAATTTTTTTAGATTCTGGAGCTGTCTCTACAGATTGGAGAGTGACAAATGTAACCCCACTACACAAAAAGAGGGAGAGAAAAATTCAGACCCAGTTAGCTGAATGTTTGTTAGTAGTGGGGAAAATACTAGACCCTATTATGAAACCATGTAGGTTCTAAAAACAAGGCAAATTATCTGAATGCTGATATATTGGAAGTGGGAGGGGCAACAGATCAACTGTTGTACACAGTTACTGAAAGCAAATGTTCAGGTGCAGGAGGCATGATGTGTTGGCCTTCATTGCAAGAGGATTTAAGTACTGGAGCCAGCATGCCTTTCTGTAGCTACATGGGGCCTTGGGAACCTCCATCTGTAGCTTTGTGTGTAGTTTTGGTCTCTGAATAAAGATGTTTGTGCCATGGAGAAAAGGCAACAAAGATTTATCAGACTGATTCCTGAGATGGCAAGCCTTATGAATGAGAGATTGGGCCAATATTCATTGGGGTTTAGAAGAACAAGAGGGGATCTCATTGAAACCTATAACCTTGCAATAGGAATTGACAAACTAGATTCAGGGAAAATATTCTCAATGGTTGTGAAGCTCAGAACCAGGTGTCACAACATCAGGATATTGGGTAGGCCATTTAAGACCGATATCAGAGGATGATGAATCTGTGGAATTCTCTACCACAGAAAGCAGTAGAGGCCAAGTCATTAAATATTTTCAAGAAAGAGGTAAATGTATTTTTAATGTTAAAGAGCTCAAAGCAAATGGGGAGAAGGTGGGAAGAGTAGTGAAGTGGATGATCAGCCATCATGTTGAATGTCCTGAAGGGCTAAATGGCCTCCAAGTTTCTGTTTGTTTTAAACAGTTATAAATGTTAACATTCATTGGCATTGAGCATGAAACTGAGTTTGGTAGAATATTACTTCACTCAAGCCAATAATATATTACCAAATGACAACAGAATCCTACCTGCCTGCAGCATTTACCTGACACAGGTTTCAGGGTCTTGGCCTTTGTGTGAAACAGTACATTGTGCCTGGGGTTTTACAGAAAAGTGAAACAGGTCCCAGTGCTCCAACTCCCTTCTCCCCCTCCCTCTCAATCTGCCACACAACAGCTTTGCTATGCATCACAATTTTAACTTGCCTATTTAAATTTCCAGACTAATCTCTTAGGGATAGCTATAGATGCAATTCTATCACAAATCAAATAACTTCACATTATCCAACAGGGAAAAAATATTTCCTTTTGTTTCCTTAAGGCTTGTGAATTTTGCTCTTGCCTCTTTGTGTATGATCCATTAAATTTTGATGCCATTATATTTTTCATCAACAAAACTGTAAAAACAGCAATTGTGTAGGTATAGAATTTAAATAAAATTGGAAATAATGGATTTGCTTTCCTCATTTGTTTCAAATAATGTTTGTCAGAATTATAGCTTTAACTTCAGAAAGGTATCAAACTTTGGTGCAGATGAATTAATAAGATAAAGATGGACACAAAGGAATACAGAAACTCCTGGAGATACTCAGCATGTCTGCTGAATATTCCACAATTTTCTTTTTATTTCAGATCTGTACCATCTGTACCTCTACGTCTAGGTTCTGAGAACATTTTCTTCAAATGTACTGCAAGACCAAATAAACTGCATAATCCACAGAATTAGGTACAATAACAAAGACAATATTTCCCTAATCCTGTCTCCCATGACAAAGCTATTTCAATTTAAAAAAAAAGGCAGTTTTGTACTTTGCAGACCATAATAATGCACTGTTGAATATCAGCATTTTATCTTACCTGGCAAATAGAACATGCCTAAAATATCCTGCATACAGGAGGAAGGCTCTTTAATATTTCTTGAGTAAAGAATACTACTGCTTGAATTTGTAAATAATGACTCTTATCTACCCAAGATTTATCTATGTGGCTTGAAGAGACTACTTATCTTCCCACTCAAATACCTTGTCAAACAAACTGAGATTTTTGCTCATATCCATCTTTTGCATTAAGAATTTCTAATAACAATTTCATCCAATTACCAGAAATGTTATGGACCATGAGTCAATTTATGAACATGAACTCCTTGGTTGATAAAGGAGTATTTGGGTTAATCCAATGCCTCTGTCTTTAGTATCCACTGATGGAAGATATAAAAGGGAGATCTGTTTTGTCTTGCCCTTCTGTTTGCATCTGTGGATGCAGTTCCTCTCTGAATAATTTATTGAGATTGAGGAAACTTTGAGAATAAGCCACATTTGTAAATTGCCTGGTATTGTTTATCAAATTATGCAAACATCAGCAAAGATCTTAAAAATAAATCTTTGGAACATTTTTACTATTCTGTGGCAAAACCTATTGGTTTTTCTCTGAGATACTATAAAAATACATACATTGCTTTTTCTCACAATAACTCTTGATTGCTTAGCTAAATTCAATAGCAGTGATTCAGTGAAATGAAAAGCTTGGCTGGAGGTTGTTCTTGAGTAGTCTGTGAATTCATTGTTAGAAGTAGCTTAATCTATGTAGATCTACAAAGGTGAGTCAATGCAGTGACACATTCATTCTGATAGTCCAACTTCCTTATGGCCTTCTCAAGGTTTCTCCAGCACTTTCATTCAACTCACCATCAACTTTGCAAGCATGACAACCACTCTGCTCTCTTTTCCAAAACTCTTTTTCTATCCATAGATGCTCGGCCTCATCTTTATAAAATGTCATACCTCTGTAGGTCATTTGTTATTATCCTCCTTAATACATGCATGCAAGAGCGCTGAACTTAAGTGAGAGGCTGAGAACTGGAGGTGCCCTACTGGCTGGCTCTCAACTGATAGCTGCAGAGTGGGCCAGTGGTGGAGACTTCGTGTGCCTGCCTGTTGAACGTGCAGAAATGAGGGCTTCCTGGATATCTTGTTGTAGAATTATATTTCATACAGTCACAGGGAATATAACATTCCATCATATGGACTTAACAATCGAGAGTAAGCTATGATCATGTTCACAATGGTCACTCAAAGTTGTCTTACCTTCAGAGTTTGAATTCACACTTTTAATCTCCTTCAGGTTCCTGAAACATCTTAGAGGCAGTCATTCTTTGAGGAAAAAACATCAGTGGACTTGTACAGAACATGTCCCAGCTCAGATTCTCATACTGAGCTGGTAAGGTCGATGGTTGACATCACAAGTGAGCAGGAGGAGATGTTGGAGACAACAGCAGCAGTGGATGGTCCATGACAGAGCTGGAAGAATTATTGTATCCTGGGAGAAACAGGATATTCCGAGAGCAGCAGCAGAGTGTGATCACAAGGAAGGGTCACCAGCATCTTTACTTTCTTAGAAGGTTAAGGAGGTTCTGCTTGTCACTGAATACTCTAACAAGCTTCTACAGATGTACTATTGAAAGTATTCTTACTGGTTGCATCAAGGTCTGGTACGGCAATTCGAATGTGCTGCATTGCTGCACATTCAAGAATGTAACATGTAAGAAGCTGCAGAGAGTAGTGGATTCAGCCCAATAGATCATGGGCACATCCCTCCCCACCATTGGTCATATCTACAGGAGGAGCTGCTGCAAGAAAGCAACATCTATCATCAAAGATCCCCATCATCACAGCTACCGTTGGGCAGGAGGTACAGAAGCCTGAAGTCTCTCACCACCAGGTTCAAGAACAGCTATTTCCCTTCAACCATTCGGTTCTTGAACCAACCTGCGCAACCCTAATCACTACCTCAGTATAGCAACACTATGACCACATTGCACTACAATGGACTTTGTTTTTGTTCTAATTGTTCTTTTTATGTAATTTCATATAATTTACATTTAATTTATGTTTGTGAAAGTTGTCTCTGGTGTTATATGCTTGTGATGTTGTTGCAAGTAAGTTTTTCATTGCAACTGTGCATACATGTACTTGTGTATATGATAATAAACTTGACTTTGACAAGCGGGTGTTCCAGCCACACCCCAATGACTGCAGAAATCTATCTTAAAAATGAATAGTGATGAGGGCCAATGTAATGTCTTTAATCGTGGAAAGAATGATGATGTGTATGGAACAAAGCTGGCGTGACTGCAGCCTTCAATAATAGCTTGCATAATCTGTATGCCACTTTAGATTACCTAGCTAAGGTGTTCATTGCCATGGTGACCTGTGGCAATGTGCTCAGCAGCTTGTGATGTGCATGTAGGCCATGAGACAACAATGGTGAAATGAGACATTGAATTAGTGATTCAAATAAAAGTGCTTCCATTTCTCACTCATTGTGCCCCCCTCTGCTACCACTCCATATGTTGTCTTAGGTCCCAGTTTCTGCATCTACCCTTGCAGAGGTACACTGGCACAACCTTTATTGGTGCTCTCATGGCCTCCAAAACCCAGAGGATGTGGGTCAAAAACATCTCAGTAGTCGGAGCAGGATTTTGTACAGCTTGCCTCTACTTGGAGATAGGAGTTGCACTACATTGGAAGTCCAAGCAAGTATAGTTGCATTATGGTATCCACATGGGTGTGCTATACATTGTTATAATGGTAAATTTCTGTTAGTATTGAGCCAGAGTGATATTATTCCTTTCCACTATTTTTAGTTACTCTCTGTTAAGTGGACATTTTTCTTGCAATGAATGGCAAAACATAAACTGATCCCATGCAGATTGGGGCAATGAACAGGATTTTTTGGGAGTATGGCTGGGTAACTTGGATTTTGTCTGTAGTTATTAGGTGACACACTGATAGAACCTGCACTAAAGTAACAACAGTAATGGGGTCCCTCTGCTGCTAGTCGGCTTGATGTACTATGTTATACTTTGAATGGTATGTGCCTTGTTCCTCCTGCATTCCAAGCATTACTGCTGTCCAATGTTGTGCAGAACATACCAAGATCTTCAGAATGGCCCTGTTACCCCAATATTGATGGGTGACACCAGACAACAAGCATATGTACTCTGTTGATGATTTGCTAACCATTGCATCTCATTTTCATATAGCCTTCATTGTACCACTGCTAGGCCTCATTGGCTGGGTTTCTTACAGGAGTCGTCGATCACATTTTATGTGGACACTTCCTGTCTCAAACAAGTTGTCAAGCAACATCTCAGATGGATGAGTATCTTCCATACATCTCTGAAGATGAATTTGTAGTTGTCCACAAGCTGAAATTGATGATGGAGATAAGTAGCTCTGGGTGATCTTCAGACATTAACTGACATATTTATATGGTTACTGGCACTATGGGAAGCCACCCAGAGCCACCTACTTAAGCACCTGATTTTTCTGACCAGCATCAGTACAGGAAAGGTGCATATGATTGCTTGCCCTCTTTTAGCCACTTTTTGTTCATATTTGCGGGCAGCCAAGTGTGAGACTGGCAGCAAGTTCTATTCCAGCAGGGTGCTATTTGCTGTCACCAACTAATGCAAAATACTCAAGTTTTCTCAGACACTGATGCTCTGACATGCTAATGGAGCTTATCTTCCTTACTGCAATTACATAGGTCCTTGGTAAGACCAAAACCGTATGCAGTATTGTGTGCAGTTTTGCTCTACTAACACACACATACCTGTATAACAACGATTCACTAGATTGATCCCTGAAATAGCAGGGGTTGTCATATGAGGAAAGATTGAATAGGTAAGGTCCTCTTTTTTTTTTTTCCCCTGACTTCAGCAGAATGAGACCTGACCTCATTGAAATGTACAAAATTCTTAGAGTGCTCAACTAGATAGATGTGGGGAGGATGGTTCCCTTGGGTGAGTAGTCCAGGACCAGGTGTTGCCATGTCAAAACTAAAGGTAGATGATTTAAGATATTTACTAGTCACATGTACATCGAAACACAGTGAAATGCATCTTTTTGTGTTACTGAGAATGTGCTGGGGGCAGCCCGCAAGTGTTGTCACACTTCCGGTGCCAACAGAGCACACCCACAACTTCTTAACCTGTATGTTTTTGGAATGTGGGAGGAAACCCACACACACGGTGAGAACGTACAAACTCTGATTTACTCACTTTCTCAGTTAGTGGGTGATGAACTCTGTACTTGGGGACTCAAAGTTCAGCTTCATTTGAATTTCATTTGAATCTTAGATGGATTAATTTTTGGATCTTAGAGGAATTAGGGCATATGTGAATAGGGTAGCACAGTGGAACTGTGGTGGAAGATCAGCCAGGATTGGATGGGGGAACAGGCTTGAGTGGTCAAATGGCTGCTATTTGTCCTACTTCATGTTCTCTGTGCTTTCAGCTGGGTATGGTTTCCTGTCAGTTTCACTTTCTGTTAAACCCCTATCTTTTGTGAATGTGGGTCACTGGAAAAACAGGCTGTTGCTGCCTCTGCTGCTCCCCCTGGTGGTGTTATTTTGTTCCTCTTGGTGGCAGAGGTCAGCAAGTCAGGCCTTGTTCTGATGTGTGCTGTCAACTTCCTTGCTTTGATCCTCCCCTCTTCCCCATCCAGTTCTAAATCTAAGCAATCCACACATTAACATTCAGCCTCTAGACTATTATAGGTTATCACTGAGTTATACAGTTGTGTGGAAATCTCTTCAAGTTATTCCTTACTATGTACAGTGTTGTGATTTCTAATCCAGTTCTACTGCATCACTTGCCATGATAATGTGGTTCAATCCAAAGTGTCTTCCTTTTTTCCCTCACTATCCTGAATGAGTTGTTGAGCTAAATCCCTGCAATTCTTATTTCGCATTTTGCCATGCGTTTCTGGCTTCTGGCACTGAGACCTGAAAATACATTTCTCATGGACCCTTAACACAAATCACAAGATAATATTTTGGTTAATTCACTGGATTATGTATAAAACCATATTACTGAATCAATGTATATTCACACTGTCATAAATACCTGATGGCTTGAATTGCCAAGTCTTTGTAGTAATGAAAATATTGTTGATTATTGAATTATTTGATTTGCTTTGGTCCATGATTGAGAGGGAAATTTGACATTTTTTTGTGGACTTGTTTGTGGGAAGAAGGATATCTCCATTTACCAGTGCACTGGCACAAAGTATACAACAGTTAAAGTTCCTGGAAAATTGGGTAGTGAGTTTTTACTCAAGTGTTCTTGCATTTCTCCTAGAAAGTAATAAAGAATACTATTAACGATATTAGCATATAGAATAACCACACTATTTATTCCCCTACTAGAGGCAAACACATAGAATATACTAGTGGCACAGAGAAACATGGAACATAGATTTTGATTTGGACTATTCCTGTTTTGCCATTCAATTAGATTCTGTTCTGTCACTCAAATCACTTACCACTTCTCCTAATCCCTTAATATTTTTATCTAACAAAAATACAGTTATCTCAGCTTCAAATGCTTCCTAATATTGACAGTATTTTTAAGGGGGAATGCTCTGGATTTTCACCACACATTGTGAAGTTATAGTCAATGTCTATTTGCTTTAAATGCCCCCATCAGAGGAAGTAGTTTCTTTTTTTATCAATACAATTAAATTCCTTAATTATCTCAAGCACTTCATCCTCTTAATCTTCTCTATTCAAGACTATGGTGTATCTCAATTTAATTCTTGCAGTTCTCTGATTCTGAATCTGCAGGACATCCCTTCCAAAGCCAATGCATCCATCCTGAGGTGGGCTGTCCAGAACTGAAAGTATTCTTCATATATCGTCCATCTTAAACTTTGTACAGCTGTGCCAAACTTTCACCCAAAAGTTACAACCTGCCAATTCAGTAATGACTCAATTATTTCTGCATTTTTGGCTGCTAATCCTCAATCCAAGAAAACATATAGTGAATAGTTGATGGCTAATCTTGTTCATCCACCTCTGGCATACAATCTCCTAAAATATATGAATGCTATATGCACTGTCCCTTTGCAAATTTATGCTCCTGTTTCTTGAAACTCCATATTTGAATCTCTTCAATCAGATTTCTATTCCTAAATGGCTGCTATCACTCACAAGTAATGTCTCATGTAACTGTGATAGTGCTAAACTATCTTTCCTTGTCCTTATAAATTTTTCTGCAGCTTTTGACATTGTTGGTTACAGTATGATTTTTCCACTATTGTTCAGCTCATTCCATTCTTGTATGTATGGAAGAAAGAACAAAAGAGTGTAAGAAATAAGTTCAGGAGTAGGTTATTCGGCTCCTTACATCTACCTCAGTAGGATCATGGCTCGTTTTTATATCTGTTTTACTTTCCTGCTCTGAACATATCTCTTGATTCGCTTAATATCTAGAAATCTATCAACCTTGAACCTTGATTGATCCTCTACAATCTACTTGAGTAGTGAGTTCCAAAGATTCACTGCTCTGAGTGAAGACGTTTCTTCTCGCTCTTTTCTGAATGACTGACTAATAATAGATGTCACCAGGAATTCCAATAAGGTTCCACATATTACACTGGCAACACTTCACCATAACATGGCTACCTTAGTATAGATATAATTTAATCAAGTTATTTAATTCTGTCACTGTTGACTTTACTGCACCGAAGTCCCTTCCTTATTAAAGCTCATTGTGCTGAAAATGCTGTGCTAAGTTGGGACCATACTTCGATATTCGCAGATTTCCTTTTTGTCATCTGATTTCAACTAACCAGCTGCAGCTCAAAAACCCAGGAGACTAATGTTACTTTATTATTGCAATTTAAAACTACAATTGAGAGAATTTAATTGTAAATTTAAATCAATACATTTAAAAAAAAGTTTACATCCTTACCAATATCCATGGATTCTCTATTTGGAAAATTCTATGTAAAAACATGCCAGAGAATGGCCTTTAGTGGCTTGTAGAGTCATAAATACAGCTCAGAAACAGGCCCTTTGGCCCAACTTGTCCTGCCAACCAAGATGTCCATCCAAGCTAGTCCCATTTGCCAGCATTTGGCTCATATCCTTTCAAAGCTTTCTTATCCCTGTACTGTCCAAATGTCTTTTAAAAGTTGTTGTACCTGCCTCAACACTTTCTCTGGCAGCTCATTCCATAGATGCACCACCCTCTGCATGAAATTACTCCTCAGGTCCCTCATAAATTTTGCCCCCTTACCTTAAACCTATGCCCTCTAGTTTTTGATTCCTTTCCCCTGGGAAAACGACTGTGTATTCACATTATCTATACCCCTCATGAGTTTATACTCCTCTGTAAGGACAACCCTCAGTCTCCTGTGCTCCAAGGAATAAAGTCCTAGCCTGCCAAACTCCCCCAATAACTCAAGCCCTTGAGTCCTGGCAATATTCTCATTAATCTTCTTTGCAATCTTTCCAGCTTAATGAAAACTTTCCTATAACAGGGTAACCAAAACTGTACACCACGCTCCAAGTGTGGGATCACCAATGTCTTGTACAACTGTAACATAATGTCCCAACTCCTAAACTCAGTTCCCTGACTGGTGAAAGCCAGAGTGCTAAATGCCTTTTTCACCACCTTGTCTACTTGTGGTGCCACTTTCAGGGAACTATGTACTTGTACCCCTTGATTCCTCTGTTCTACAACACTCCCCAGAGCTCTACCATTCACTGAAAGTCCTACCCATGTTTGACTTCCAAAAATGCAACACCTTGCACTTATCTGAATTGAAGTAGTTTGCCATTCCTCGGCCCACTTACCTAGCTGATCAAGATCCCCCTGTAAATTTTGATAACTTCTTCATTGTCTAAGATACCAGCTGCAAACTTACTAACCATGCCTTGTACATTCTTATCCAAATCATTTATATAAATGACAAACAACAATGAGCCCAGAAATGATCCCTGTGACACACCATTAGGCACAGGCCTCTGGTATGGAAAAATAACCTTCCCTATCACCCTCTACTTCCTACCATCAAGCCAATTATGTATCCAATTGGCTAGCTCTCCCTGGATCCCATGCTATCTAACCTTATAGTCTAGCCTGCCATGTGAGGCTTCATTTCTCATTCTACACAACTGTCTCTGGTCTCCACTAAGGATTTATTCTTAGGTCCCCAGCTAATGCTCATCTATATGATGCACCTTGACAATTTTGTCTGAAAACATGGTGTTGGACTCTTCACCTGTGGTGGTGAAACCAAATCTGACATCCATCAGTCTCTGGAATCTTCCACTATATAAATTTTAAGACTGTTTATCCAATATTCATTATTGGATGGGTAAAAAATTTTTCAACTCAGCAATGGAAAGAATTGACTTCTGTCTCCTTTGCAAACTCCATTCCTTAAGATCAGTTCAGAACCTGTTGAGAGACCATAGCAGTTCCAAATATGACTGCTGGTATTTGTCAGCATCAGTGTCACCCAGTCTGACATTGTCCATAGGGCCTTCCACAACTCTGCTGTCCTGTTCACCAATCAACCTGTGTTCACTGATCTTAGATTAGCTTTTAGGTTAAGCAGTGCCCCAGTTTTAAAACTTTCATCCATTTTTAAATCCAATTCTTGTAAATATCTCTGAACCTGACATCCCTTAGAGATATTTGTGCTCATGCAGTACTGACCTCTCATGAATCCTGATTTTAATTTATGGCAGCTGTGATCTCTTCTTATGATTTAGACCCTTGAATTCCCTCCCTAAAACTTTCCAGCACTCAATCTCTCCTTCCTTACTTTAAAATGTAACTTGAAACCTACAACTTTGCACTAATATCTCCTCCTTTTGCTTATCAAGTTTTATTTGATGACTTTCTTTTGAAGTTTTTAACTTGTTTAAATAAGCTTTATAAATGCAAACAATCATTGTTACTGTAAAATATTCATTTAATATCAGTCTTTTCTTTAATCCCCATTATCACTTCTCCTGACTTTATCTATAAGAGATCCACAGTTACTAATCCTTTCCTAACCAGTATAATCTCTTTTAATATTTCTTGCTAATTACTCTCAATTTGTATTATGTCCAACGTTAACTATAAAGTGCCCTGGTTATGGTACATTGGTGCTATCTAATTGAAAGTAGAAGTCATTGGTATCAATTTCTTTGTCATCTTTAACTGATTTCTAAAACTCGAGTCATCAGAATTTTCTTTTATGCAATATTACTGGCCTCTTCAGTTAGCTTCACTGGTTAACTGTAAGGGCACATAATATTGCTGTGAAGAGCCCCATTGAGACACATTTCCAATGGACCTGGGTGGAGCACTTAGCTCATATTAAATCACAGAAATATAATTTATTTCTCTAATTATGCACAGTAATTTTCACATGGCAGCTGCTAGCTTATTTGAATACCATATTCAAGTATGGAGGGGGACAGGAATTAGGAAACTATAGGTCAGTTAGACAAATATCTCTTAATGGGAGAACAAATTAGAATCCATTATTAAGAAAATCACATGACAATCAAGTTAATACTGTTTTATGAAAGAGAAATCATGTTTGACAAATTTGCTGCCGTTTTTGAGGACATACCAAGCAGGGTAGATAAATGAGAACTAGATGTGCATTTAAATTTTTGGAAGGTGGTCAGTAAGGTGATTGCATGAGAAAAGACTGCAAAGGGTTGGTGGTAATATATTAGCATGAAAAGGGGAGTGGCTAATCGAGATAAACAGAGTCAGGATAAATAGATCTTTTCAGATTGGCAATCAAAATCAGAATCAAGATCAGGTGTATTATCACACTTATGTCGTGAAATTTGTTTTGTTGCAGCAGTACGGTACAAAGTCATAAAAAATACTGTAAATTACAAATTAAATAGTGCAAAAAAAAGGGATTAATGAAGTAGTGTTCATTGGGTCATGGACCATTCAGAAATCTGATGGCAGGAGGAGGAAGCGGTTCCTAAATCATTGAGTTTGTGTCTTTAGGCTCCTGTACCTCCTCCCCGATGGCACGAAAATGAAAAGAGGGCATGTCCCAGATGGTGAGGGTCCTTAGTGATGGATGCCATGTTATTGAGGCACCACCTCTTGATGTCCTTGTTAGTGGGGAGGGTTGTGCCTGTGATGGAGCTGGCTGAGTCTACAACCTTCTGCAGCCTCTTGCGATCCTGTGCTTTGGAGCCTCCAAACGGGAGTATTTGATGGCTCATGGGGTGCAACAGGGATCAATGCTGGGACAATTTATATTGATGCTTTAAATGAAGAGACCAGAGGAGGAAGCCAAAAGCCTGCAATTGATAGGTTATGTGATTCGTTGAATGATACAGCACAGAAACAGATGCTTTGGCCCACTATGCCTATGCCAGCTACTAAACACCTATATATACTAATCCCATTTGCCAACATGCCCAGCGGGTTAAGGTATGCTAATGGAGACAGCAAAATTGAGCCATTGGATGGCTTATAGCTGAAATAGGCAGTTCTAGACAGGCAGAGAATGTTACCTGAAGCTACAGAATTTGATATTGAGTCCGTAAGGCTGCAATGTGTCCAGACCGAAGATGAGATGTGTTGGTACTGGAGGAGGCCACAGACAGCTAGATCAGTGGGATGAAAAGTTAAAGTGATAGGAAACCACAAGCTCAGGGTCACCCCGATGACTGAATGCAAGTGTCCTGCAAAGCAGTCACCCTATCTGAGTTTGGTTTCTTCAATGTGGATACCACATTGTGAAAACTGGATACCATGCAATATATTGGAAGAAGTTCAAGTGAATTGTTTAAATTTTTTTAAAATTTTATTTACAGCGTGGTAACAGGCCCTTCCGGCCCAATGAGACCGTGTCGCCCATTTTTTAAACCCAATTTAGCCTACCCGTATGACTTTGCAACATGGGAGGAAACCGGAGCTCCCGGAGGAAACCCACGCAGACACGGGAGAACGTACAAACTCCTTACAGACAGCGACAGAAATCGAACCCTGATCACTGGCGCTGCAATAGCATTGCACTAACTGCTACGTTACCGTGCTGCCCGTTGCTTCACCTGGAAGGACTGTTTGGGTTCCTGGATGGTGGGAAGGACCTAATTTAGTTGAAAAACCAAAGTTAATTTGGCAAACCTGAACAAAATAGCTATCAAGGAGGAAATGCCTCCAAGGCTTGGGTGGGCAGTGAGAGGATGTGTAAATGTAATCAGACCAGAGCTTTAGGCCTCCTAACACTGTTTTTTGGTGGATGTTTTACAATTATTTTAAATGAAAGGCAAAATCTGCTCCCCAATAACTCATTCTCCAACCAACCCCACCAACACCATAATCCAAAGAAAATCACGTCTGCCCACTCTCAGTGAGATTGCTTATTCTGAATATAGATTATTCCATGATGAGTCTATTTGGCCTCTCATTAAAAGCATTTTAAAATTCTATGGATTTTGCAGGTATTAAATGCACAGCAGTATTTTTTTGACTTTAAATCAGGATGCTGAGCATTGCCTAGCAGAATAGAAGAGGAAAAGCTTGTAGGGAGGGCTGCACACTGATCACAAAAGTTGATGGAAGATAAAATTAATGGTAGGAAAATTGGGCACATTTTTAAGTGACAAAATAGGCAACCATTAGATTAAATCATGCAGGTGGTTTCTTAGTATGCAGCAGTAAAGTCTGAAACACAATTTCACAGACTCCACAATTCTGTGGTGAAACATAGCAGTCAGTAGAACCATAGACATTATGCTGGAAACATTTGGTCAGTGCTAAGTGCGCCATCATAAACTGATTAGAAATAGGCAGTTGTTTTTTTGTTTTGTTTATTCCTTTCTCTTCCATTTCTTAATCTCAGGTTTATTTTTAAATGCAGTGAATTCCTTCACTACTGCAGCCTGGTTAGGAATTGATTAAGCTTCGTATTGTAAATCTTTGTTATTCTTCATTCAACCAGCTTTGATAACATTAACACAGGATCTCACAGTTCAGAATTTATATTCAAAGGTGATGCAGAGAAGCTGATGCAATCTTCAAAATCCTTAATATTACATGTTTAACTATGTTATGTGCCAACAAAGAATCTAGTTGCAGTGGCTCAGATTTACCAACCTGTAATGGCCCATTTCACATGACGGTGTGGTGCAATACAGAAACTGGAGTACATTTCCAGAAGGAATTTAAATTGATAGAGAAAACATCTGCTAGAAATTATGTGGTTCTGCTGAGTAAATAGAGAACAAAACAAGGTATTTCTTTGGATTTGGGATTTGGTGATAAGGGATTGAGAAATTAAAATTATCACTGAGTTAAGGGAGGTTGAGAGAACCTTCTTTAGGCAGTAAATAGATTACTTGTAAAGACAATCCCATCATTTAAAGGAATAGTGGGTAAATAAAAAGAGATGGTGGATCATGCTGGATGACTCTGCAGGCAGAATGCCCCAACATCAGAACTTTCAATCAAGTACCAACTTTGGTTGCCTGGATGTGAGAAGGGGTCCCTCTTCAGATCTTTTACAGGCAGCTGGAGTTCAGCACTATTGCACACTGCCTTTGAAGTGGTTGCTGAGGGAATGAAACTGACATCTGTCTCCTTCTGGAATGTGCATCTACCAAGAATGTTTGGAAAAGGATGTTGAGGCTCATCCTGAGTAATTGTGTAACACAAGTCTTTGCTCTTTGGACTGAGACAAACCTCAACTACTGCTGGAACATAATCAATATACATTTTGATTTGCCTGAAGCTTGCTGGTTTTTTGACGCTGGGAGGTGTCCATTGCTGAATGTATTGCCGGATTGCAGATGGGACATTCCATGGTCTAAGCACCTAATTTGAACATGACAAGTTTGCTCAGTCAACCTTGCGAAGCCTTCCTCACAAACATCTGGAGGCTGATGTCGCAACGTGGAGAGCTGTCCCACAGACTTGTCAAATAACAGCCTGACATAGTCGTACGTTCAGAATCATTCCTTACAGACAAACGTCCTCCATCATAATCCCTGAATGTGTCTTGTCCCATCGGCAAGACAGACCCACAGGAGGTGGCAACCCAGTTATATACAGGTGCCAGAGAGGAGCCCTTGGAGTCCTCAACATGGACCCCAGACCCCATGAAGCTTCATGGCATCAGGTTAAACATAAGGTAAGGAAATCTCCTCCTGATTACTATCTCCTATCCTCTGATGAATCAGTTCTCCTCCATGCTGAGCTACACTTGGAAGAAGCACTGAAAGTAGCAAGGGAACAGAATGTACACTGCTTGGGGGACTTTAATGTTAAGCACCAGAGGCTGACTGAGTCCTGAAGGCCATGCAGCCAGACTGGGTAAATGGCAAGTAGTGAGTGAACCAACATAAAGGATAAACCCACTTGACCTCATCCTCACTGATCTGCCTGTAGCAGATGCATTTGCCCATTTAACAATGTAGAAGTGATAACTGCACAGTCCCTGTGTACACCCTCCTTTGTGTTGTATGATACCATAAATGTTCCAAATAGGATAGACTCAGAGAAGCTCCGGTAGCTCAGAAATGGGCATCGAAGAGAAGCTGTGGAACATCACCAGCAGCAGAAATATACACCACCACGATCTGTAAACTCATGGCCTGTCATAATCTGTCACTCTACTGTTACCATCACATCAGGGACTCAATCCTGGTTCATTCAGGAGTACAACAGGCCATACTTGGAGCAGTAGCAGCCAGGTGTACAAACTATGAAGTGCCAGCATCGTGAAGCTGCCACACGACTAAATGTGTGATAAAACAGCAAAATGATCTCCCAACCAACAGATCAGATAGAAACTCTACAGTATAACCACATGTAGTCATGGAAGGTGGTGGACAATTAAATAGCTAATGGAAGAAGATGACTCTAAGAATATCACAATTTTCAGCAAAGGTAAATGCTAAAGGCTGAAGCATTCACAACATTTTTAGCCAAGTGCTGTCTTGATGATCCAACTTGGCTTTCTCAGGAGATATCCATCACCACAGAAGCCAGTCTTCAGCTGATTCAATTTACTCCATGTCTTATCAAGAACTAGCTGAGAGCAATGGAGACCAGACAACATTCCAAATATAGCACTGAAGACCTGCACTCCAGAACCAGCTACACCTCTAGCCAAGCTGTTCTGGTACAGTTATAACACTGGCATCCACCCAATAATGTGAAAAATTGCCAAGATAAAACCTGATCACAAAAAGCAGCATAAATCCAATCCAGTTAATTACTGACTAAACAGTCTACCCTCAATCATCAGCAAAGTGATGGAAGCTGTCATCAATATGTTGACTACTGATGGAGCTCCACTCATCCGATTAAGTGGAGGGTATTCTGTCATACACTAGACTTGTAAATGGTGAACTTTGGGATCTCAGGAGGTGAGCCACTGCCAACAGGATACCCAGCCCCTGACCTGCTTTTGTAGCAGTAGCAGCAGCAGCATTTATGTGGCTGAAACAAAAACAGAACGTGCTAGAAGTTCTTCCAGCAGTACATTAGGCAGCATCTGTGGAGGCAGAAACACATTTAATGTTTCAGATCAATAGTCCTTCAAAAGAACTGTTTTGATGGGGGGGGGGGGGTCTTCAACCTGAAACACTAACTCTTCCACTTCTCCAAAAGTGTTGCCTGATCTGCTGAGTATTTCCAGTAAGTTATATTTTTATTTCAGATAAGCAGCATCTACAATTTTGATGTTCTCTTTATGTAACTGGTCCAGTTGAGTTTCTGGTTACCCCATTTTCTGACTTTACTCCGAATAATTGGTGATCTTTTATGCTTATAGTGAGATCATAGGGAGAAGTTCCATCCTTATTATACTGTATTAATAGAAGTATTCAGCCTTAAGTATCCCAAGTGAAAAAAATTGTCTGCCCAACTCTGCCTGATCCATAGAACTACCACAGACCCAATCACAGTGCAGATTGGGGACATGCAGGGCTATATCGTTGCACCAACCCTCTTAATCTTTTTTGCTGCAATACTGCACTTCACCTCCCAGCTCAAGGAGAGTTAACTACAGGACAATGGAAACTGTTCAACCTTTGTCACTTCCTCTCCAGAACCGAGGTGGTTTCAGCCTCAGCCACTGAGTCACAGTATGTAGATCGAGCCAGCACATGGGCACACTTGGAGAGCAGGCACCAAGTCATCACTGAAGTGTATGGACCTTACACCAAAACCAGGAGGATGACAAAGGCTTTCTCCCAACCTGCTCCTGCCACACAATGCTAACTCCCCAAAACCCCAAAAACGCGAATCGCTTGACATATTTTGGGAGTCACTTCTCAGTGAAGCATCAATTAAGAAATTCATCACATCTCCAGTACAGTCTTCAGCCATCTGAAGGAAACTGTTCAAAGTCCAACACCTCAAAACTGGCAACAATTCATAGTCTACTGAACAACAATGATTCCAGCCCTCCTGCATGCTTTAGAGACATAGACAACCTCAGAGCTCTGAAGAAGCACCACTAATCCCATCATCTCTATCTTCCAAATCCCTTGACAGAAAATGCATTTAAATGTCAGTGCTCTCTCCCAGGTCAACAACCCCAGCACTGAGGCTCTGATCACTTCAATAGCAGGCCAAGTGGTCTGACACTAGATTCTCAAAATGAGCACTCTACCCTGATCTCCATCACAGCAAGCCAGATCCAGGAGGACAATCTAAGAATCTACTTTAGAAAATGAAACATGCTCTCTGACACACGAGTATCCCTTACTTGTGATTGCTCAAAATGGAGAGGGAGCATTAGAGAAGGCATTGAGACCCAGAGACTACAATGTGAGCATGTGTAGGCCATACGCAAAGAGAAGAAGGAGCGCACAACATCCCCAGTTACCCTTTTACCATCAAGCACCACCTCTGCCCCAGTTGTGGTTGAGTCCATGGGTTCCACAAATTTATGAAACTGACTGGAAAATCTTATGTTGCTGGTATGATTTCGACCTCTTTTTTGTCTTTCACGTGAATGACATCAATGCCAGTTTTCATTGGAAACCTGACACCTCCAATTATCTGAAATAAATCTTGTGCATGAATTGATCACTGATGACATTCCTTGGATGATCCAGCAGCATGGTTATGACCTTTGGATTACACCAGGGATGGAGAAGATATAAAATTCCTTCGATCTTTGTGTGCTGGGACCCTCCAGCAGTAACCCTGTATCAAAGGAAGAAACAGTGTTTGCTTTATAATTTCTGTTGTGGAAGCCTTTGCCACTGGAGCTTATCTGAAGTGCTCACCAGAAGAAACAGCTTGGTTGGACGTCATCCCTGAAAGAGGCTTTCAACCAAGGCCCCGACAATATGATGTTGATGTCCATGGGAGTATTTGAAGAAAAGCAAGAGAGTTATTCCTGGTGACTGTGTCAACATTTAAACTTCACGTTATGGCATTGTTGGTACAGGAGCTTGCTGCTTGAAAATTGGCTTCTGGTTTAACTACACTACAATAGTGCTTCTACTTCAGAAGTACCTATGGGTATAAATTTATTGGAACAGTGTGAGAGGAATCATCTTTTTACCTCTACAGCCATCAACACAGAAGAGGGCATAGGTATTTATTCAAGGTTTACTTCGATGGCAAAGTATGAAATCTCAAAATATTTATTAGTTCAAGCCAACTGCCAGGCATGGACAACTGGCTGGACCGCTCTTCCAGCTATGAAAATAGTATGCCATATCTTAATTGGCTCAGAATAAGAAAACCTGTGACCTGGAGTTCCTGCATACTGACCATGCCCCCTCTAATGTGGGCTTTTGGGCTATTTGGTTTTTCCACCTTATTCTTATCCAGCTTTTGCCAAAAGTGAGCTAGAGATCTCAAGATATTTTGTCCCAGCCTTTCCACTTCATGATCACCCCACTCCTGATAACATTATCAATCATGCCACACATTTTATAAATAAAGCTGTTTACTTTTCTGGAGGTCTCCATTTGGGAGCCATTCCTGCAAGATCCATGTCTCCATTACTGCTGACTTCTGCAAGTACCTGACTCTGGGCTCTTGCTGTGAACACTCGGCTCCCCCTGCTGGTCTGATTTCATCAACTCCAGGTTTGAGCTCAAGTCAGATCTAATAAATTTAAGTGAGATCCTTGTGTTAAAACAGCCAGAGTTCTTGCCCTGTCAGCCCTCTACCTACCATTTGTGTTAAATTTTGTTTTCTATATCTGTGCTTCCATCAAAACAAATTTGACTATTCCATGTATTTTCATGACAGAAATTAGCTTCAAGAATCCAGGTCAGCCACTGACTGGTTAATGCAACCATCTTACACAGATGCAAGGATGCCCACAGATGAAGCTTATCCTTACAATAGTAATTTGGCATGGGGCTCACGAGCATAGCTTCAGCATGAAGCTCATTATTGTAATTTCTTCTCTCCAAGGAGGTCGATTATAGGTCAGGTGTGAAACCTTCTTTAGTTCTATTTCTCTTCTACCAAGAATAACATTTCATAAAGATTCAGACGTAGGCCTGAAATCCTGACTTACGACCTGCTCAAAGGGAAGAAATACTCCTAATTAACATCACTTGCATTGTAATTTTTCAAGCAGCCTGGAAACACTATACAGTCTTTACCTTCTTCTACCTACATTGTTGCTATTAAAATGTTGTAAACATTGGAAGCATTGTGTGATTTTTAACAGTTGCCAGTGTTCCCACTTCTGTTGAAATTAATTGAGCTTCATATTTTAAATAAAGGTCACTGTGGTAGACAAAGAACAGGATTGATTTAGCATGGTTACAAGGACTACAGGTATTGAAACACTTCAAGAAGCAACAGCACAGATTAAGTCACAACAAAGTATTTTTGGCCCTCTAAATCAGTAGGTTTAGCTTAAGCCATAAATACATTCCTGCTACAACATTCTTTCTGTCACGTTGTCAGAGCATTGTGACCAAAATGAGATGATTAGTTTGACGTTGATCTTTTCTGAGAACTACCAGACACTATTTTAAGTGGAATGAGACATATTGGGAGTTGACAGTAGACTAAGTCACCTAAAGGACTGTTTAATGCTTCCTGCTGCATTATGCACATTTTTGTGTGCAGTGTCGTTTTAACTGTGCTGATGTTTATTATTTGGTGGAAGTACCAAGCATGACTCGCCAGGACCTCACCAGGTTGTAGATGTTACACTTAGTTACACTTGAGGTACAGTAATGCAGTGATTAAGTTACTGCATTAGCAGCCAGAAATATGGACCATTGCTGCAGATATAAGAGTCAACTGGAAATTTAACTTCAAGTGATTAAATACATTTGGAAAATAAGAAAAACAGTCAACAGTCATCCTGAACATGAGAAATAGAAGCAAGAATAGGTTATTCAACCCCACGTCTTTTTCACTCTGCAATAAGGTCATGATCGATCTTTTATTTCAGTGCCACCTTCCTGCACAAACCGCACAATTCTCCTAATATCTAAAAATCATTTGATCTACTGGACTGTTGTAAAAACTTTCCTGGTTCACTAATGTTATTTTGGGAAGGAAATCTTCCGTCCTTATCACTGAAGTCAACGTGTGTGCTTCCTCAGTTCAGCAGCTGATGCCATCATTGCCAAGGAGGTCCACATCTCAAGAATGAATAGCTAAAACTATGTCATCTGTTCACTCATTTTAACTGAAGTTTATTGATGTAATGCACAGTAGCAGTTGCTGTGATTGGTGCACGAGAATTGCTGAAGTTACATATGTAGCTACATCTCATGGATGATAGGACATTTTGTGCTCTAGATTTCTAATTGCTTTTCCAGCAATCAGATTGTTTTTCTCTCACTTTTTTTTATTTTAGACCATAAGACCATGAAACATAGGAGCAGAATTAGGCCATTTGGTCCATTGAGCCTGCTCCGCCATTCGATCATGGCTGATTTATTTTTCCCTCTCAACTCCATTCTCCTGCCTTCTCCCTGTAACATTTGACACCCTTACTAATCAAGAACCTATCAACCTTCACTTTAAATATACCCAATGACTTGGCCTCCACAGCCATCTGCAGCAATAAATTCCACAGATTCACCACCCTCTGGCTAAAGAAATTCCTCCGCATCTCTGTTCTATCTTTCAATGAGATCCTCTCTCATCCTTCTAAACTCCAGTGAGTACAGGCCCAGAACCATCAAATGCTCCTCATATGTTAACATTTTCATTACCAGGATCATTCTTGTAAACCTCCTCTGGACCCTCTCCAATGCCAGCACATCCTTCCTTAGATATGGAGCCGAAAACTGCTCACGATATACTCCAGATGTGGTCTGACCAACGCCTCAATATTACATCCTTGCTTTTATATTCTAGCCCTCTCGAAATGAATGCTAACATTGCATTTGCATTCCTTTACTACCGACTCAACCTGCAAGTTAACCTTTAGGGAATCCTGCACGGGGACTCCCAAGTCCCTTTGCACCTCCAATTTCTGAAGTTGCTCCCCGTTTAGAAAATAGTCTACACCTTTATTCCTTACACTCTATTCCATCTGCCACTTCTTTGCCCATTCTCCCAACCTGTCCAAGTTCTTCTGCAGACTCCTTCACAGGGTCAGCTCGTGGGAAAAAGTCCCCAGTTTGCAGACTGCCTTGGAAAATGAACACATTTACATTTGTTGGTCTTTGGGTTAACCTTGAAGAAAACTACCTTTGTTACCTATCACTAATGTTTTAAAACTAATAAATGTAAACCTCAAGACCAAATTAAAAAAAAACACTATTTTAGTATCTTAGGATCATAGATTTTTCTTTATTTCCCCGATGTTATTTTTTAAGTGTTGTTTACGATCATGCTGTAGAACTAGATCTTCAATTGCTGGAAACCATAAGGTCAGTCTGTGCTTTGATGGAATGTGATTGGTTTGAAACATTAACTCAGGTTCTCTTTCTACTGATATTGTCTGATATAATGAATGTTTCCAGTGTTTTCTGCTTTTTTTTGAATTTTAGATTTCCAGCATCTGCAATAATTTGCTTGTGCTTCCCCAATATGCCATGATTTGCCAATGGCTCTTGAAATCACCACAACCTTAACTTCTTTGCTCATGGCTCCTGCCAGTTTGTTACACGGATATCAGCTGTACCCCAGCTGCATTTAACCTATTCAGCATGAGTGAGCAGTGCATCATCTTCCCTACTGACCTCAGCAGTCAGCAGGAGAAATCTCTTGGTTTCCCAACACACTTCATTGACTTCATGTGTCATTGTAAGTGTCCTGAATCATGAGGCATAAGCATACATCAAATTACACAACTCCAGTACAGTACAGATAAAGTTTGGCCATGGGAGCACTTTCATGTAGGTTATTATAATTACCCCCAAGGAGTGCAATACTATATTCGGCCTGAGGCTGCTACCAACTTAAAGTTTGATCCAATTACTGTTGGGGACAGGGGGTATTCTCTATGGACCATGCCAAGGATGCCTCTGGGCTAACACACAAAATCTGGGATATGATTGACCCCAGAAAACAAGCAGAATAGTTCTTGGCCAGTTGGAGAGCTTCATACAATTTGGCCCAAAAGGAGTCTGTGCTTGATGTGGTGACAGAGAGCTGTACAGAAAAAAAAATAATTAAGATTCAGTAAAAAAAAATCTCAAGGGGATAAACTTCTACATAAAAAAAAGGCCATAGATGACTAAAGAATGAAGTGATAACATAAAACTAATGGATAATGCACAGAAAGCGGCAAAATCCAATACAGATTAGAGGTGACAAAAGAGACACAAAGAACAACAGAAGGTGAAAATACTGACAGACCTACAAAAAAGCAGACTAAAGTTAGCACACAAAAAATTTCTGATTATATTTGGAGAATTAGGAGAAGGTATATAGCCAGGAGCAATATACATCTCTGTTATACAATTCCTACCCAACCCTTACTTGCAGAATGCAAAGAAACTAATATTAGTCAGAGGGCAGAAATTAGCACCAGCAAAATAACATTCAAAAAATAAAAAGGGATAATTAATTCTTGGCACTAGATGTCTTCATTCTCGGGACTTAGAGAAATTGGAGGAGAACTTTGCAGATGCCCTAACTATAAACTCTTAAATTAGGAGCCACTCCTTTAGATCATATAATTGTTCATGCTACACCACTTTTTAAGTAAGATAAGAAATCAGTTAGTGTAAAACTTGAATACTCTAAAAGTGTTCACTTGGTCATGGAAAGTTAGGACTTATTTGTAAAGGGCAGCTAATGCCCGATGGACCTGATTATATCTTTCAACAAAGTGGCTGAGTAAATGGTCAGGGAAATGTCAATGAATGTAATTTATATAGATTTCCAAAGGGCAGATGCTAAAGTCCCTCATAAAATAATATTATATAAAATTGAAGCTCATTGAATTGAAGGTGACACAAGTATAGGCAGCATTGTAAACTGTACAGGAGGAAGCATTAAATTACAAAAAAGTATTAATAGACTGACCAAATGGTTATATTGTATGCAAAAGGTGAGTCATCCACATAAGAAGAATACAACAGAGTACTTTCAGAAAGGTGAATTGCAAGCAACAACAAATGTCCAAGGAGACTTGGGATACTATCCACATGTAATTAAAATGGTATGAAGAGGCACAGAAAATAATCAAAAGGGCCAATAGAATGCTAGCGTTTATATCTAGAAGACAAGAATATCAAAGGATAGAAATTACGCCACAGCTTTGCATAACTCTGGGTATATTACAGCTATTCCGCCATTCAATAAGACCATGGCTGAACACTCATATTAGATTTACAATCCACCTGTCCTCATATCCCTTGAATTCTTTAAAACCCAAAACTATTAAACCTAATGTTGCGTAAACATAGTGAGTCAACATACGAAGTTCTCTAGGACGGAGGGTTCCAAAAATTCATAAAACCCTGAGCACGAAATAGTCTCCTCTCCAGTAACAAGTGTCTCCTTATCCTGAGACACTGACATCTAATTCTGATGAAGGGTTTTCAACCTGGAATGTTAATTCTGTTTCCCCTTCCATGGTTTCTGACTGACTTGCTGAGTGATTCCAGCATTTTCTGTTTTTATTACCTAGTTGTAGACTCACGTAGGCACTTGTGAAAAGAGAAACAAAAGTAGACCATTTATAAATTATTTTTGAAATGTTTGTAGGGTCTGAAATGCACTCGGCTACATTTTTTGAATTTCCTGTTGATGTCTATAGACTGATGTTAAAGATACATGATAAATGGAAAATGGAAATAAAAAAATAACAGAGGAAATACCAGATAATAATTTAATTTGGTTAAATATCTATTTTGTTGTTAGTTCACTTAACCAGAAGCAATAGTGAAAAAAAATACTCTGCTGCTTTGATATCTCCCTTCTCTGCAAAGTGCAAATCTAATGGCATTATTTGAAGGTGTTTTCAAGTTTTCTCTCTAGCACTGTTTTAGCATGCTTCATTTGACTACACAGTTACGTGGGCTATAACAGGTGGTTCTTGACAAAGTACAATTATCCAGATTTGATGATTACATATGCTTGTGGAATTCAAATGGTGGTTCCTTACAAAGCCTTTGGGAACCATGACCTTACTGACACTTTAATAATTGTAAATTTAATGAGAATTCTGCATTGCATGTAGGCAATCTCAAAGTTACTCTGATTTATCAAAACAACATAATAGCTTTAATGCAGGTAGCCAATCGTGCAGTGTACATTGGATTGTGAAATATCTGCTGTGTGATGTTTCCATAAATGCCTGAAGGTACAGCATATAGAGTCATAGAGTCATGCAGCACGGACACAGGCCCTTTGGCCCAACTAGTCCATGACGACCAAGTCCCACTTGCCTGCATTTGGCCCATCTCCCTCTAAACCTTTCCTATCCATGTACCTGTCCAAGTGCCTTTTTAAATGTCATTAATGTACCTGCGTCAACCACTTTCTCCAGCAGCTCATTCCATATCTGTGGTAAAAAAAAATGCCACAGATATGGAATGAGCTGCTAGGAAAAGTTCCTATAAAATCTTTCTCCTCTCACCATAAACCTATCCTCTCTACTTCTTGATTCCCCAACCCTGGGAAAAAGACTGAGTGCATTCACCCTATCCATGCCCCTCAAGATTTTATAGACCTCTGTAAGATCACCTTTCAGTCTCCTACATTCCAAGGAAAAAAGTCCTAGCTTGTTTAGCCTCTCTCCATAACTCGGTCCCTCGAATCCCAGCAACATCCTTGTAAATGTCCTCTGCACTCTTTCCAGCTCAATGGCATCTTTCCTTTGGAAGGGTGACCAAAACTGAACACAATATTCCAAATGCGGCCTCACCAACATCTTGTATAACTGCAACATATCAAAAGAGGTTGTTGTTTATTTGTAAAGCAGAACACAACTTGTACACATGTTGAGTCTTTAGGTTTTCAGTTCTGATGTAGGGTCTCGGACCTGAAACATTTCCTTTTCCTCAGGTGATGCCTGATCTGCCGAGTGTTCCCAGCATTTTCTGTGTTTATTTTTGAGTCTTTAAGCTTCAGGTACAGACTGAATGTCCCTGTTAGTGTTTCATTGTTACAGAGCAGGCAGGCCAACTGATTCCTCTGTCCATGTGCTAAAGGATGTTGACATGCATAGAAATACTAAACACTGGACTATCATCGGGGCTTAATATGATTGCTACAAAATTTTGGCATGGGGATGGAGCTGTGCTATGAACCATTCAATATGATCATAGCTAATCATTTATCTCAATTCCTGCTCTCTTCCCATTCCTTCTTTGTGCCTTCTGCATGTGGAAATTTACCTATTTCTTTCTTAACACCATTTTTTATATATTCTCATGCTCTGGTGAGAGAATGAACAATTAAACAAGCTGTTTATTCCTGTGCTGGCAACATGCCAACTGTAGAATAGTGCCAGTGCTACCATGCTGCTCTTTAGCTGGGCTCATCATTCTTAGTGGCTAGCATCAGTTCAAACTAACCTGCAGTGATTAAAATGGAGATTAGTTGTTGGTAGTCATTCAAGAAGCAACTGACCTGGGAAGCTGACAAGCTTGGTGCAGCTTGGGGAAGTGTGGGCTTTGAGGTTAACAGGAGACCTTGGTGAAGGTGGTGAAAAGTTATAGGAAAGTATACAGTTTAAGTGGCCAGAAGCCTGTCCTGACATGTACTCAGAGGGCAGTGACAGACACCCCTCATTCATCCACCTGTTGCCAGCATTACCTTAGGAACAAACAGTGCAGGGAGTATCACTACGATCTCAATGCATCTTTATGACTCATAAAGATGCCCCTGCTAGTTTTATCTACATCCTGAGAACAAATCTATATTGCTATTTTGTTCCGGGAGGAAAATTTGTTATTTTAAGCTGTGGTTCAATTGATAGCTCTCTTATGTTTGTTAAGACCTATTTCAAAGGCTTGAGACAAAAATCTGGAGTGACTCAGAATACTGCAGAAGGTGTCGTCTTTTGTAAAGGTTAAACTGAGACCTCATTTGGTCTGCCATATGGATGCAAAAGCTTCCCTGAGACTATTTTGAACAAGAGCTGGCATGTTATTCCCACTGGGCTGGCCAATATTTATCTCTCATTCTAAGCCAGTAAGAAAGCAATTATCTGGTTATTATCACATTACTGTTTATGGAAGCTTGTTATGTGCAAATTGACTGTCACATTTCCTTTCTTTCAAAAATGACTGCCTCTGAAGTACCTCATTCTCTGCTCAGAGCCTTAGGGTGTCCTGAGGTCACAAAGTCTTTGCCATTCTGAAAAATAAAACTTGCTGAATATATCTCATTCACTGTTTGTGCTAATATTCCATTCTTTATTTACATGCATGCCTAGATAGTGTACTTCCTACTTCTATAAAGTTTCCATTTAATAGTTCCAGCGAACAGGGGAAATCATGTACAGTATGTTGGCAGTGCAGGCCAATGCAAGTGCCCTCTTACATCTGAGTTATTCAACTTAAGTTGTTCTCTTTTTTGTGCTTATTATTTAGTAGATGGAATAAAATATAGTAAGCATGAATAGCAATCTGATTTATTTGAACAGCCTAGCTATGTGCTTGAACTGACATGTGGGAGGTTAAAAACTCTCCAGACAGTCACATTTAGCTCTAGTTGCTTCCATGAAACTCCCAAATTGCAGCACAGATGTAGAGTAAGTGCTGTGCTGCATCTCTAGATTGTTTCAGGCAATCAGCTGGATAACATTTCGAAATACTTTGTTGAATAATATCTCTGCTCAGTTGATACAATTAATTTTCAGGTCAAATCCTTCAAAGCACTTAATTGTAATTAAACATTAAATATATTGCACATTGTGTGGACAGGACACAGTATTTATGTGCTTGCATACAAATGTGAAAGAGATGGGGAGAGGGATGAAAAGATAAATCTGTTTGGGTCCATTCATGGACCTGGAATAGCCAGAAGCATCTAAAAATTGGTAACTTGGTTTATTATTGTCACATGTTCCAAGGTACAGTGAAAAACTTTGTTTTGCATGCCATCCATACAGATTATTTCATCACATCAGTATGTTGAGGTAGTATGAGGCAAAAGCAATAACAATGCAGAATCAAGTGTTACAGTTACAAAGAAAGTGCAGTGCAGGCAGACAACAAGATGCAAGGCCATGACGAGGTAGATTGTGAGGTCAAGAGTCTATCTTATCGTACTAGGGGACTGTTCAATAGTCATATAACAGTGGCATAGAAGCTGTCCTTGAGCCTGGTGGTACATGCTTTCAGGCTTTTCTATCTTCTGCCTGATAGGAGGGGGGGAGCAGAGAGAATGTCTGGGGTAGGTGGGGTCTTTGATTATGATGGCTGCTTTACCAAGAGAGCGAGAAATGTAGCCAGAGTCCATGGAGGGGAGGTTGGTTTTCATGATGTGCTGAGCTATGTCCACAACTCTTTGCAATTTCTTGCGGTCTCAGGCAGAGCAGTTGCCTTACCAAGCCATGATGCATCCAGATAGGATGCTTTCTATGGTGCGTCAATAAAAATTGGTGATGGTCAGCAGGGACATGCTGAATTTCTTCAGCATCTCTAAGTAGGGATGCTGGTGTGTTTTCTTGGCCATGGATCGGCACAGACTATTGGTGATATTCACTCCTAGGAACTTGAAGCTCTCGACTCTCTTGACCTCAGCATCGCTGATGTAATCAGGAGCATGTGCACCGTCCCCCCTTCCTGAAGTCAATAACCAGCTCTTTTGTTTTGCTGACATTGAGGGAAAGGTTGTTGTTATGACACCATGTCACTAAATTTTCTATCTCCTTCCTGTACTCTGACTCATCATTATTTGAGATTTACTTGTTTCTGTATTGAGGTAATACCAGAAGTGAATAACAAATTACCTTCGATGTATAAACATATGCCAGAAGCTTTAATTTCCAGACTTTAATCAGAGGAGCATGAGATTTATTGGTGAAAAAAGACCAATGATTACTTAGTTTATCTTGTAATACCATAGTACAATAATAATAGGATTATAAAACTAAAATACTGAGTGTTCTGGCTCAGGCAACATTTGCGGTGAGAAAAATATACTTTTTTTATTGATAAAACATTACAATTAATCTCCGTCCAATGACCAACAAAAGTTCTAGAAATTATGCAAGTTAAACCACAATGGTGAAGAGTTTTGGAGAACCATCTTCTTACAGTCACATATGCTATCTCACCAATTTGGCATAATCTTAACACTTTGACATCAGATCTCTGATTGCTGAGTCCAAATCTTTTATGTCCACAATAAACAATCAGGTTCACATTACTTTCCTCCCACATTCCAAAGACATACAGGTTAGGAAGTTGTGGGCGTGCTATGTTGGCGTCGGAAGCGTGGCGACACTTGCGGCTGCCCTCAGAACACACTACACAAAAGATGCATTTCACTGTGTGTTTCGATGTACATGTGACTAATAAAGATATCTTATCTTATCTTTCTACCTTTAGCCTGGAAGCTTCTTTTAATTCCTATTCTCCATTTGGTAGCCACCTTTCAATGCACTTGCTATCCAGAATCTCATTCCAGATACACTGATGCGTTTCATGTGTTCCTTGTGGCATTCATTTCTTGACCTTCTGAGAGTCCAAGTATGCATCATTCATTGCATTGTTCTTGTGTACTCTTGCAGTTACTTGTTTAAAAATTCATCTAGATGAGCTGCCTTTTAGCAGTTCATGTAAACTGGGTTTTCTTGTGTTCTTTTCCTGATGTTCTGTCATCTCATCATTTAGCAAAGATTCTCGCACCTTACTTATCACTGAGCACTCCATAGTTCCCTGTTTTAGTTCTATCTTCAGTTTTTAAAATAAGGATCATGTCTTTTTACTTTTCTGCATGGATATTAGCACTTCTTCTATCATACCCTTCTGCAAAGGAACCAATCTATTGGGACTGGATTTTGACCTTGCATTCAGTTGCTTTACTTTTAAAATAACTTCTTTTTATCTTAAATGTAGTAGAGTCATGGAGTCATAGGGTAATACAGCATGGAAACAGGCCCTTTGGCCCAACTTGTGCATGCTGACCATTGGACCATACCCAAGGTAGTCCCATATGCCCGTGTTTAGCCCATATCCCTTTAAACCCCTCCTATCTATGTACTTATCCAAATGTCTTTTAAATGTTCTTATTGTACCTGCCTCAACTACTTTCTCATTCCATATATGCACCACCCTCTGCCTGAAGAATTGCCCCCAATGTCCCTTTTAAATCTTTCACCTCTCATCTTAAACCTATGCCCTCTAGTTTTTAATAATATCCTTTTAGAATATCTGCAATTGATTGTCCCTCTTTGCTGATCTCTTTGGACAAAAATGAGTCAAAATATCTACCCTAATCTTTTTAGATATGTCTACAATATTGTTCTTTCATTCCTTTATGGCATAATATCAATATTATGTTGTTGATATTTTTTATATTCTTTGAAGTTCATTTTCCATTTCATCTTTGCAATCCCATCTGTCATTTTAACCTCCTTCCTAACATCTTCATATTCCCTTTTGTCTACTGGCAAATAGGAGAGGTGAAATGATAAATCTTCTGTTCTAAGCTACTTGCGATTCATTGAAGGTTAAAACAGAAGGTTTTTCATCCATTTGAGTAATCAGATGTTTCATTGAAAAAACAGCAGCTGACTCGATGTTCATTTAAAAGTCTGACACACCAACCAAAGCTGAAACCAACCAAGCTCTCCTTTTCACTGTTTACTACCTCCTATTGACATCTACCTCGCAATCGCTCATAGCCTCATAAGCTAACATGTTTTATCTACTTCACATTCCAACATTGGAAATTTGATTCTTTCTTCTCTAGCTACACTTTGACACTGGTTACATAGAACTGTCTCATTTATGAAGGGGCCATATTGGAAATTAAATTTCTTTTCACTGAAAGGTGTATGTAATTCATTGACTTTAATATCCTGCATATGGAAGCATCCATTGAACATGATATCGATCAGTTGTTAAGATGGGCAGAACAATGGCAGATGGAATTTAATCCTGGTTAGTGTGAGGTGATACACTGTAGGGGAACATACACAATGAATAGTGGTGCACTCAGGAATATGGAGGAACACAGGTAGATAAGATGGTGAAGAAGGGATATGGAATATATACCTTCATGATCTGGGGCATAAGATTTGAGAGCAGGGAAGTTATGGTACAACTTTATATTTTATAAAACATTGGTTAGGCTACAGCTGGAGTGGCCTGTGTAGTTCTGGTCACCACACTATGGGAAGGACATGATTGCACTGGAAAGCATGCAGCAGAGATCCATCAGGATGTTCTCTGGGTAGGAGTGCCTCTGTTATGAGGACAGACTGGATTGGCTGCGTTGGTTTTCTTTGGAATGCAGGAGGCTGAGGGGGACAACAAATCCGGATGTTAAGTACAACAAATCCGGATGTTAAGTACAACAAATCCGGATGTTAAGTACAACAAATCCGGATGTTAAGTACAACAAATCCGGATGTTCTCTGGGTAGGAGTGCCTCTGTTATGAGGACAGACTGGATTGGCTGCGTTGGTTTTCTTTGGAATGCAGGAGGCTGAGGGGGACAACAAATCCGGATGTTAAGTACAACAAATCCGGATGTTAAGTACAACAAATCCGGATGTTAAGTACAACAAATCCGGATGTTAGGATACAGAATGTTAGGATCGGGGATGAGGATGTTCGGATACCGAATGTTAGGATAGGGGATGAGGTCTACACGAACATGTCTAAGATAGTAGGTAGCGAAGATAGTAAGAAGGATGGACAGGTAGAAAGTCAGGATAATCTGCTGATCAATAGAGGTACAATAAAATCAATAGCAGATACCAGTCTAAACATACTATATTTAAATGCACGTAGCATCAGGAATAAAGTAGATGACCTAGTGGCACAACTACAGGTTAATAAATATGACATCGTTGCAATCACTGAGTCGTGGCTTCATGATGGATGTGATTGGGAACTGAATGTCAAGGGGTATACAGTATATAGGAAGGATAGGAGGGTAGGCAGAGGGGGAGGTGTGGCCATGATGGTTAGTAGCGATATAAAATCAATAGAAAGGAAGGACATTGGGTCAGAGGAGGTGGAATCCTTATGGGTGGAGCTGAGAAATAGCAAGGGTAAAAGAACAATAATAGCAGTCATATATAGGCCCCCGAACAGCAGTCAGGAAGTGGACCATAAGTTGCAGATTGAGATAGAAAAAGCATGTCAGAGTGACAATGTGAAGATAATTATGGGGGATTTTAACATGAAGGTGGACTGGGAAATGCAGCAAGGCGGTAGTACTCAGGAGAGTGAGTTTGTGGAATGTCTAAGGGATGTTTTTCTGGAGCAACTTATTGAGGAGCCCACCAGGGGATCGGCTGTTTTGGATTGGGTGCTGTGTAGTGAACCCGAGGTGATTAGGGAACTAAAGGTAAAGGAACCACTGGGAACAAGTGATCACAATATGATTGAGTTTAGTTTCAAGTTTGAGAAGGAGAAGCTGATAACTGGTGTATCGATATTTCAGTGGAATAAGGGAAATTACAAAGGTATGAGAGATGAGTTGGCCCAAATTGATTGGAGGAGTAAGTTAGCTGGAGGGACGGCAGAGGAAAAATGGAAGAAATTTCTACAGGAAATAAGGACAATGCAGGACAGATATATTCCAAGAAAAAAGAAGGTTTTGAATGGAAAAAAGGCACAGATGTGGATAACGAGGGAGGTGAAGGATAAAATAAAAGCAAAAGGGGCGGCGTACAAAGTAGCAAAAATTAGTGGGAAAACAGAAGATTGGAACGATTTTAAAAATCTGCAGAGAGAAACTAAGAAGGTCATTAGGAAAGCAAAGATGAGTTACGAAAGGAAGCTGGCGGACAACATTCGGAAGGATTCTAAGAGTTTTTTTAAATACATAAGGAATAAAAGAGAGACACGGGTTGACATAGGACCAATTGATAACGGTGCAGGAGGTATTATAATGGATGATAGTGAGATGGCAAGGGAATTGAATGAATATTTTGCATCGGTCTTCACCGTGGAGGACATAAGCAATGTGCCCATTAGTCAGGAGTCTCACGAATTGGAGCTGAGTTCAATTGAGATTAATAGGGAGAAGGTGCTTGGAAAACTAAAGGGGCTTAAGGCTGATAAGTCTCCCGGACCGGATGAGGTGCATCCCCGGGTTCTGAAGGAGGTGGCTGTGGAGATAGCGGAGGCGTTGGCGATTATTTTTCAGGAATCGATAGATTCTGGCATGGTTCCGGAGGACTGGAGGGTAGCGAATGTAGTTCCGTTATATAAGAAAGGTGGGAGGCAGCACAAAGGCAATTACAGACCTATTAGTCTGACGTCAGTGGTGGGAAAATTATTGGAGTCTATCCTCAAGGAGGAGGTTACCGAATACCTAGAGGCGCAAGGCAAGATAGGACCTAGTCAACATGGTTTTGTGAAGGGGAGGTCCTGTCTGACCAACCTATTGGAGTTTTTTGAAGAAATCACAGGTAGGGTGGATAAGGGAGAGGCGGTAGATGTTGTGTATTTAGACTTTCAAAAGGCCTTTGATAAGGTGCCTCACAAGAGACTGATTAATAAGATGAGAGGTCATGGAATTATGGGCAGGGTAGCAAAATGGGTGGAGAATTGGCTGGTTGGCAGGAAGCAAAGGGTGGAAATAAAAGGATCTCGTTCTGGTTGGTTACCGGTTACTAGTGGTGTGCCGCAAGGGTCGGTGTTGGGGCCTCTCCTTTTTACCTTGTACATCAATGATTTGGATGATGGAATAAATGGTTGTGTGGCTAAGTTTGCGGATGACACCAAGATAAGTGGAGGAGTAGGGAGCATAGAGGAAATAGAAAGAATGCAGAGGGACCTAGACAGTTTAGGAGAATGGGCAAGGAAATGGCAGATGAGATTCAATGTTGAGAAATGTGCAGTTGTACACTTTGGAAGTAGAAATAAGCGGGTAGATTATTATCTAGAAGGAGAGAAGATTGATAGTGCGGTAGTACAAAGGGACTTGGGGGTACCTATACAAGATACCTTAAAAGTTAACCACCAGGTTGGATCGGTGGTTAAGAAAGCGAATGCTATGTTGGCATTCATCTCGAGAGGTATAGTGTATAAAAGTAAGGAAGTGTTGATGAGGCTCTACGGGGCGCTAGTGAGGCCTCATTTGGAATACTGTGCGCAGTTTTGGGCCCCGCATCTTAGGAAGGATGTGCTGACGTTGGAGAGGGTTCAGAGGAGATTTACGAGAATGATTCCAGGAATGAAAGGGCTTAAGTATGATGAGCGTTTGTCGGCTCTTGGACTGTACTCGCTGGAGTACAGAAGGATGAGAGGGGACCTCGTAGCGACATTTAAAATGTTGACAGGTAAGGATAGAGTAGATGTGGCTAGGCTGTTTCCCTTGGTGGGCGTGTCCAGGACCAGAGGGCACAATCTTAGAATTAGAGGGTACAGTTTCAAGACAGAGATGAGGAGAAGTTTCTTTACCCAGAGGGTGGTGAAATTGTGGAACTCCTTGCCACGCACAGCAGTGGAGGCCAGATCAGTGGGGGTGTTCAAGGAGGAGATAGACAGATATCTAAATAGTCAGGGTATCAAGGGATATGGGGATAAGGCTGGCAAATGGGATTAGAATAGTTTTTTTTTCTCTCTCTTTTTTTCCCACCCCATTTCTTTTTCCCTTTTCCTTGGAGCAGACTCGATGGGCCGAATGGCCTGCTTCTGCTCCCTTATCTTGTGATCTTGTGATTATGAAGCGTATTGTAAAAAAACATTTCCCTGTAGCAGAGATGCCTAAAACTAGAGAGCACGGGTTTAAGGTGAGGATAAGAGGTTTAGTGGGCATGTGAGGAAGAATTTTTTTCACCCAGAGGGCAGTTGCAATCTGGAATGCACTACCTGAGCAGGTGTTGGAGGCAGAGATTCTCACAACATTTAAGAATCAACGAGCACTTGATTCAGTAAGGCATAGAAGGCAATGTACAGTGGTGGTAAATGGGATTAATATAGATGGGTACTTGATGGTTGACATGGACATTGCGGACGAAATGGACAGTTTCCATATTGTATGACTCTATTGTTTCCATTTGCCTTAAGGCTGAGACAATAAGATCGCAATATGTTTCTCTTCACAGTTGCTGCCTGATTTGTTGATTATTTCCAACATTTTCTGTTTTTCTTCCAGATTTCCAGCATCTGCAATATTTTGCTTTTGCTCTTTATTTTCCTGGTTTATCACTTGGGAAAACAGTATGATGATGCAACTACTCACAAGCCGAGATGCCTTTCCTATATATCTGTTACAGTCTCCATAAGTGAATACTTTGTATAGCATTTTAGAATAAACTATAAATAAATTAAATTAAGCATCCTGAAAACTTTACCCTTGCAATATGCCCATACTTTCTAAAAAAAAGTAAACAATAGTCTTTCTGAAGAGTTACGGGATGGCTGGCAAGTAGTACATTTTGATGTTGGTGGAATGAAAATTGACCCCATTTACAAGAGGCCAATCCACTATCTTATTACTCTCTTTGTGATCATCATGTAAAGTTACTCCTGTACATCACACACATTACAGGAGTGACTCATCCTGACTGTCTAATATGGGGTTTATGGAAATTACTGAACAGTATTAAAGAATATTTGTCATAAAGTATTATTGCATACTAAGATGTTTAAAGCTACATATTCCAGATCTTGACAAACAAATTAATGGATTTTCTAATTCAGTAATCAAGAAAATATTCTTTTGAGTAGTTATTACATTTTTTTCTAATTAGTTACTAAGTTAGTACATAAACTTTCCCTTTATTGGGTATTATATTTAGTTTCTGCCAAGGTATGTTGGCCTAGAGATTTGAATATAACTTGGGCATGAACAACCAGGGGAAGGGCAAAGGGCATACACTGTGCTTGCCCTTGTGTATAGCTCACACCATCCCTCAGTATACAAAAGCAGGCGTGGAGGGAGCAAAAATTCCATTCTCTAGTTATTGACTCTGCAGCTGGTTGATGAGGCACAACACCCAGCTATCATCAACCAACACTTAAAGGCTGCCTGCATTTCTTTAAGGAGCAAAGCCCTGTGGCATCTGGAGGTAGATTACAATCAAAAGGACGGGTGGAAGAGCTGCAGATGGGTCCTCCTGAATTGTAGGCATTTGCCCAATAAGTTTTCAGAAAGAGGTAAGACCCTTCTGCTCACGTTAGGCAGAATGTCTTCCTGATAGCAACTGCAGAGATTCGGTATGTGGCTCCATATCTATCAACATTGGTGATTTTTAATTTCTTCCTCAGCATATCAATTAAGGGTGTTAGTTAAGGCAATCAAGGAATATGGATTTAGTACAGGACTGTGGTGTTTAAGCCAAGATCTTGAATAGTAGAACAGGTGTGAGGAGCTGAATGGCTATTCCTGCTCTTGTTTCTTATGTTCTTGCAACAAATACCATTATAGCCAGCTATGTCCACATCTTGTGAACAAATAAAATAAGATATCTTTATTTGTCACATGTACATCGAAACACACTGTGAAATGCATCTTTTGTGTAGTGTTCTGGGGGCAGCCCGCAAGTGTCGCCACGCTTCTGGCGCCAACATAGCATGCCCACAACTTCCTAACCCGTACATCTTTGGAATGTGGGGGGAAACCAGATCACCTGGAGTAAACCCACGCAGACACGGGGAGAACGTACAAACTCCTTACAGTAGCCAGAATTGAACCCAGTTCGCTGGCACTGTAATAGCGTTACACTAACTGCTACACTACCATGTCCTGCCCTAGTAGTATGAGGACCTGAGTAACATCCGAGTTACACAGTCAGAAGAAATTAACTGACCTTACCAAAGGAATACTTGGGAAGAGATTTTGGGGGTCACTAGAGTAGGTTTAGATTCATGGAAATTCATAGAGTTATACAGCATGGAAATAGGACCTTCAGCCCAACTCTTCCATGCCCACCAAAATGCCTATCTAAGGTAATCACATTTGTGGGCAAGGTTCTGTTTCTTTGAACCGTTTGTAACTCAGACAGTTCGCAAGTTGGAAAATGGCTGCAAACCAAGTTCCCACAATGGCAAAAGATGCCTGCAGCCCCACAGCAGCCAGCAAATCCATATCGCCAGTCCCCAAACCCTCGTTTGTATGTATGGGCTGTATATAAGTTAGGCACTTATAAGCTGGAGAAAACTTGTATCGGAAAGAGTTATAGAGCTATATGGCACAGAAACAGGCTCTTCGACCCAACTCATTCATGCTGACCATGTTCTCTATATGAGCTAGTGCCATTTGCATGCATTTGGCCCATATCCCGCTGAACCTATCCACGTACATTTCTAAATGTATTTTAAACACTGTAATTGTGTTGGCCCATATGCTTCTAAATCTTTCCTATACGTGTACCTATCCAAATATTTTTTTAAAATCATAATTGTACCCACCTCTACTACCTCCTCTGGCAGCTTGTTCCAGATACACACCACCCTTTTTGCAAAAAACTTGCCCCTCAGGTTCCCTTTAAATCTTTCCGCTCTCACCTTAAACCTATGCTCTCTGGTTTTAGGCTTCCCTATCCTGGGAAAAGCACCATGACTATCTATACCCCCCATAAATTTATAAAACTTCAAGAGATCATCCCTTGGCCTGCTTAGCTCCTTAGGGCAACATCCGGGACTGGAGAAAAATGAAGCAAAACAAATTGAATGTCGTTGTTGTTGCATTTCGCTTCTAGAAATAGCAACTTTTAGTGGAATAATGCTGACCAAAACAACTTTCTGGAATGAATTTCTAGGCAATGATATCCCAGAATCAACGAAGAGTTTGTAATGAGCCTAATTTAGGTAATAGCCTAAAGGCACACAAAGATTTTTCTGATAGTGATGAAAATATAATCCATTCAATGTACTGTGCAAAAGGAAGCAACATAAAACAACCATCAAAGGTTCAAGATTTGGCAAGGTTGACTTCCATGTGATGAGACATAAACAACTGGGCAAATCTGTGAATGGGTAAAATGACTACAGAGGAGGGTTTGTGTTCAAGAAGTATTTACTGTGACAGGTAACCAGTTATACCTTTAAGGAACCTATCCATGGATGGTTAAGTAGATGAGGTGCAATGTAAAAACCCAAAGTGTAAATGTAGAGTGAACCAAATCCTAGAAATTGCAGGAGATACAAAGGAGAGCAAAAGAGGACAAAACTTAAGTGAGAGCTACAAAAAAAGAAGTTTGAAAAGTATGATAGCAAAGATGGTTGGGAGCCAAAAAAACAGATATTGAAGATATTGCAAACAAAAGTAAGAAACCGGCAGACATGGCCTCCTTCCACATTAAATCTAGGATGAGGCCTCATTAATATTAACAGAATCATAAATAATAATAATTAGAAATTTGTTGGCACTGAAAGGGCACAAATCCTCAAAACTAGAGGGTTTTCACACAAGAATTTTAAAGAAAATAGGAGATTCTTGGCTATTCAGAAACAGTTTCTTTAGATTAGAAAATGGCACATACCACTCCACTATCTCTGAAAGTCTTGAGAGGGAAATAGGTTAATTAAAGATCAGTAAGCCTAAAATCTTTGTCAGGAAATTGTTTTTTTTTAATAAACATCCAGAAGGCATTTAATAAACTTTCTCCCAGAAGACCATCAGCTAAAGTTAAATCTCATGGAATTGAAGCTAACTGATTCATCTGGCTGGGAATTTGCCTGAGGAGCAGGAGACAGCAAACAGCGATAAAGAGGAGGCTGGTGGGACTTGGGTTTGGACTGTAATTATTCACCGGATTAATAAATAACTTAGATGGTGGGATGGAAACCACATATTCAAGTTTGCTGATGACAGAAAAATTCTAATATTTTAATAATATAGATGGGAAAATTAAATTATGATGAAATATTAATTATTTGAGGAAATGGGCATGGGATTCTGAGTAAAGGTCACTAATCTGAAATGGTATCCTTGCAGAATGTTCCAAGAATAGAAGATCGAATCAGTCTAATTGTTCATAAATATTTTGTGCATCCCAATGGCTAGAAGCGATGGATTGCATTTGAATGGATATTCTGCACCTAGACATTGGATTTCATTCATTGTTGGTGTTGATGCTGCATACAGCTCTATTGCCCATTCAGTTTCCCTGCAAAGAATTGTGAAATTAGCTAAAAAATTGCATTATGGTGGCATAACCCAGTCAGGTCTCCCGGTATCCATTTTTTTTGCAACATAACCTCCATATTTCATGAAGGGAGATGATTCTACTAAAATGCTAACCTTTTTCATAGGGAGCTGCAAAAACTAGGGAGTTAAATCTGTGCCTCAATGCTCTCAGCAGAAAGACTTGTCTGGTGGCAGATCTTTTAATTAACTTAACCGGTTGAAGAATCACACGGGATGCATACCAAAACTTTCAGGGTGCCTCTGACAGGCAGAACTTCCAACATTAGCAATGAAGTCACAAAGTAAATTCTTATAGTTGCAGGAAATAAACATTTCTCTCTGCTGTTTTATGCAAAATGTACATAATGTAATTTTTGAGTTTTTTGGCAGGGAGCCCCATAGTGACCATGTCAGTAACCTCCCCACATGTAGAGTTATCTCCCTTTGTGGAATGTGGGATTATGTTGCAAGAAAGTGCAAAGCAGATTCCAAAATAGTAAATAATACTCAAAATGTGACAGTACCACAGTCTTATTGAAGCCAGGCAGTTTGAAAGATGATTGAAAATTGAAAAAAACTGCAGATGCTGGATATCTGATAAAAGGTTCTTATCAACCCTGAAACATCTGTCTGACTTGCTGTTTTCCTCCATATTGGTAACGTGAACTTCAAAGCCCAGCATAAGTAACTTAGCCCCTCCTGAAGAGAATAACTGCATAATCATGTATTCATGTCTTCTGCAAATTTAGGTGCAATATACTCAGGTCCCCCTTATTTAAGTCATTAATATACCTTGTAAGTAGTTGAGTCCTTAGAACTGATCCTGGGGCACTCCTTGCCAATTTGAAAATGACTCCTTCACCCTGATTCTACTTTTTGTTTGTTGACCACACTTCTATTCTTACTAACTGATTACCACCACACATTGCGACCTTACCTTGTGTAGTCATCTCTTATTGTAGCATCTTAACAAATGCATTTTTAAAATCCATTGTACCTACAGTTTCCCCTTTATCCATCCGATCAGTTAATCCTCAAAGAACTCTGCTAGCTAAATTGAGTGATTTCTATTACCTTTTGGACTTTGGAGAGATCAATACCAGAGTGTATAGGCACACATATCTCAGCATTTATGCTATGGATACTAGATTTTGGATCTTTCTACTATTTCCTAGAATTCTGTTCTCAGAAGAGATGAGTCTTAAATAATAAATAAAACATCATGAACTAAAATTGCCAAAGCAAGCTCCAGGCTCATGGAAGTCTGATGTCAGTACCACAGGGCAATTTATTTGAATCTTTCTGTGCTTTCAGCAACCTGCTCATGTTAATCCTATGAGATTTCTATCCTTGCTACTATTGTAGTTCGAACTACCAGTTATTATTGCCATCTGTTACAGAAAACAAGCAAGTTAAAGGCAGAAATATTCAATGGAACATCCTGGTGTACCATTATTAACTGTGAAGCAATTTTTAAATTAGTTCCTCACAGGGTGTTTGAAACAGGGCAAGCTTGAAAAAAATCATTCTTCATGGGTGTATCAACAAATTAGTAATTTTAAACAAGCAGGTCTCATTGTATTAACACTTTTGCCAACTCAAGTAGCTGTAACCAATAGTATTTACTATTTATTATCAGTGTTTCCATATCTTTATCAGGAGGTTTTTTGCTCTCATGGAGAGTTGAGCAAAGACATAAAAGATGAAAAGGAGTGAATTATAAAAGCTAGCAATAATTTTGAAACACTTACATTTGTATGACTTCCCTGCTAAGGCCACAGAAAAAATTGGAGCCTATGGAGCTTGTGTCAGCTCTGCTCATCATAATCTCACAAAATGCTCTTGATAGGTATTAAACCCCTAATTAACAAATGAAAGAACCCTATTGCCTGATACAGGAGGACAGCCAGAAAACCAGTTTTGTCACCTCAGCCAAGTGGTGAAACTTGTGCAGCACGTGCAAGTGTTTGTAGCCTAAACTTCATTCTTAAAGCACCGACTGCTACCCCAGCCCACCCCACTCACCTTTTCCAAAATGGCAATAATAATGATCACCAGACTCTTAAAGGTTTGCAGCCACTCCGTCCTCAGTAAAGCAGCTGTCTGAGAGGGATCAGCTTGCAATGATGCATCTTTAGCAGGGCAGGCAAGATGTGCTCGACCTATGTCTTAAAGGCATTTAAATGCATCTCAAGCTCAAGGGCTTTCTGATGCTCTCTAAAGGGACAATGGATATTTGAAATAGTGTTTCTTCTCAGCATCTGTTGTTCTTTATTGGCTGTTCCTTATTGGTACTTGTGTTAATAAAATGCCAAAGCTCTGAGCAAGAAGTGGCAGGTGTAATTGTGATTCCAATGGCTAATTTCCCAGTGGTTGGATTTGGGTGGTTACGGTCATCACCTTTCCCGATAGGAACTGGTGGTGATGTTAAACACCCAAGTCACCTCCATAGTCTCCCATACAAGTCCTCCTGCCCATAGCGAGTAGCCATGGCTCATCATGTGTGCTGATGACTTTCAGCACTGCTGCTCCTCCTAGATATTGCAACTCCTCCTAGCCACCTAAGGGCCCTAGATAGAAAATGTGATGAGTTATATTGGCAGGTGGTATTCTCACCTGGTCCATTGGATGAAAAATCAGGCCAAGGACTTTTCCTTTATTTGCTTTGTGTGTGAAAAAAATTAATAGATAATAAGATAATAACTGCTCTGTAAAATAAAAAAAATCAGTATCCTCCTGAGATCCGTATCATCATAGTTAGTGATATTCAGTTAATTTGGTTCACCCAACATGAGAATAAGAATTGACAGAACAGACTTGACATGGCAGAAGCAATGGATCCTAACCACATCTTGACCATTGGACTGAACATCTGCCCACTGGTTTTAGCCAAGATCCAAAGCCAATGATGAACTAACGTAAAGAGTTAGAACATTGAACAGTACAGCCCCTTCAGCTCACCGTTCCTGTGCTGACCATGATGCTAAATTAAACTTATCCCATCTGCCTACAGCCATTCTATATCCCTCCATTCACTGCCTGTTCATGTGCCTGTCTAAATGCCTCTTAAACGTTGTTATTGTATCAGCTGCCTCCATCTTCCCAGGCAGTGCATTGTAGACTATCCAGGCTACAATCCGACGGTTTGAACACTGAATTTTCCAATTTCAGGTAATCCTTACCTCCTGTGTTTCTCTCTCTCTCACCTTCCAATCCACCTCTGGTCCTCCTGTTTTTGTTCCCTTTCCCTGCCCTGCCTCCCAGCACCCATTTTTATTCCCCGTCCCCCCACCAGTTCCATTCACCTACTTCCCACACTCTTCATCCACCAGATCCCTTCCCCCATCTAATTCCATCTGCAATCTCTTCCCAAAATGTTTCCCATTATCACTTTCCTTAGTTATCAGATTCCGTCACTTGTAGCCTTTGTGTCTCCCATCCCCCCACACCCCCCATCTCCCCCACCCCCATCCCTCCACAATCCCCATCTCCCCCACCCACATACCTGCCAACCCTACCCCTCACACCCCCATCCCCCCTCCATCCACATACCCACCATCCCCCACCACCACATCTCCCCCATCTATTTATTATTATTATCATTGGCTTATTATTGTCACATGTACCAAGGTACAGGGAAAAACTTGTCCTGAATACCATTCATAGAGATTAAATCATTACATAGTACATCGAGATAGTACAAGGTAAAACAATAACAGAATGCAGAATAAAGTGTAATTGCAACAGAGAAAGTGCAGTGCAGGTAGACAATAGGGTGCAAAGTCATAACTAGGTAGATTGTGAGGTCAATAGTTCATCTTACCATACCAGGGAACCGTTCAACAGTCTTATAACAGCTGGATAGAAGCTGTCCTTGAGAAGTGTAGACAGAGTCCATGTCCAGGTGAAGTTAGATTCCGTGATGTGCTGAGCTGTGTCCACAAATCTCTGTAGTTTCTTGTGGTCTTGGGCAGAGCAGTTGCTATACCAAGCCATGATGCGTCTGGATAGGATGCTTTCTATGGTGCATCAATAAAAATTGGTGAGGGTCAAAGGGGACACGCAGAATTTCTTTAGTTTCCTGAGGAAGTAGAGGCACCAGTGTGCTTTCTTGGCCGTGGTGTCTATGTGGTTGGACCAGGACAGGCTATTGGTGATGTTCATTCATAGGAACTTGAAGCACTCAACCCTCTTGACCTCAGCACCGTTGATGTAATCAGGAGCATGTGCACCACCCCCATTCCTGAAGACACTGACCAGCTCTTTTGCTTTGCTGACATTGAGAGAAAGGTTGTTGTCACGACACCTTCCTGTATTCCAACTCATCATTATTTGAGATATGGCCCACTACGGTGGTATCATCTGTGAACTTTTAGATGGCATTAGAGCAGAATCTGGCCATGCAGTCGTGAGTGTATAGGGAGTAGAGAAGGGGGCTGAGGACACAGCCTTGGGGGGCACCAGTGTTGAGAATAATTGTGCCGGAGGTGTTGCTGCCTATCCTCACTGATTGTGGTCTGTTGGTCAGGAAGTCAAGGATCCAGTTGCAAAGTGAGGGGTTGAATCAGAATCAGAATCAGGTTTATTATCATCGACATACGACGTGAAATTTGTTGTTTTGCAACAGCAGTGCAGTGCAAGACATAAAAATTACAAGTCAAATAAATAAATAAATAAGTGGGTGAACAGATGAATAAATAAGTAGATGGATGGATAGATTAAATAGATAGATTAGATTAGATAAGATAGATCCAAAGAAGAATAACGAGGTAGTGTTCATGGACCTTTCTGAAGTCTGATGGTGGAGGGGAAGAAGCTGCACCTAAAATGTTGAGTGTCCTAGGTCTAGGAGTTTGGTGATGAGTTTGCTTGGAATTATAGGCGGAGCTGTTGTCAATAATCAATAGTCTAACGTAGCATCTGCATCTAACTTTCCATCAGCATCGATAGCAAGTATACTCTATTTTAGGTAAGGAAATTAAATTTGTGCACATTTCTCCAGGTGTGGTCTAGCTGAGGCCCTTTATAATTGTTATAAGACATTTTCACTTTTATACTTAATTTTTCCAGCAATAAGGGCCGGCATTATTTTATCTTCCTAAATTCCTGCTGTATCTACATGTTAGCTTTGAGTGACTTCTGTACAAGGACACTTGGGTCTCTTTGAACATTAGCTATTCTCAATCTTTCACCATTTTCTGTTTCCTCTTGCAAAGTGGATATAACCTTACATTTTTCCACATTGTACTCCATCTGTTATGTTGTTGCCCGCTCAATTTGCTTGGTTGGTCCAGAAGATTAAGTCACATGGTGTCCATAATGAGTTGGTAAATTGGATACAAAATTGGCTTGGTCATAGAAGACAGAGGTTAGTGGTGGAGGGGTGTTTCCTGACTGGAAGTCTATGACCAGTCGTGTTCTATAGGGATCAGTGCAGGGATCTCTGTTGTCTGTGATATACTATACATAAGTAATCTGGATGACAATATAGGTAAGTTTGCTGATGACACAAAAATTGGTGGAGCTGTGGATGGTGGGTGGGGGGGGGGTCAAATGCAAGAGTACAGTAAATGGCAGGACACTTAGGACATTGATCTACAGAGGGTTCTTGGGGTGCAAGTCCATAACTCCCTTAAATTGGCAAAACAAATGTATAGAGTGGTAAAGGAGGTATGCTTGCCTTCATTGGTCAGGGCATTGAGTATAAAAGTTGGGAAGCCATGTATCTGCTGTGTATAACTTTAATTAGGCTACATTTGGTGTATTATGTGAGTTCTGGTCACCAAGCCGTAGGAAGGATGCGGAGGTCTCGGAAAGGGTGCAGAAGAGATTCACCAGGATATTGCCTGGATTGGAAAGTATTAGAGATAAAGAGAGGTTGGATAAACTTAGATTGTTTTCACTGCAGCCTCAGAGGCTGAGGGGGCGACCTGATAGAACTATATAAAGTTATGAGAGGCATAGATAGGGGAGTCAGAATTTTTTCCCCAGGGTAGAAATGTCAAATACTGGAGGGCAGAAGTTTATGGTGAGAGAGGGAAAGTTTAAAGGAGATTTGTGAAGTAAATTTTTACGCAGAAGGGGGTAGGTGCCTGGAACCTGCTGCCAGGGGAGATGGTAGAAGCAGATATGTTAGCAAAGTCTAAGGTGCATTCAGACAGTCACATGAACAGGCAGGGAATAGACTGATACAAACCATGTGCAGGCAGATGCGATTAGTTAGATTGGCATCATGGTTGACGCAGACATGATGGACCAAAGGGCCTGTTTCTGTGCTGTTCTATGTTCTAGTTAAATGTAACATCCTCATAGCCACTATGAATAGTCAAAGTCAAGTTTATTGTCGTATGCACAAGTACATGTATGTACCGGTGCAATGAAAAGCTTACTTACAGCAGCATCACAGGCACATAGCATCTGATAAGTAGCATTCACAAGAAAAATATAAATTAAACATAAATTATAAATAATTTTTACAAGAAAGAAACACAACTAGAACAAAAAAAAACAAAGTCTATTTTAGTGCAAAGTGATCAGAGTGGTTGCTAAACTGTAGTGGTGATTAGGGTTCTGCTGGTTGGTTCATGAACCAAATGGTTGAAGGGAAGTAGCTGTTCTTGAACCTGGTGTGTGGAACTTCAGGCTTGTACCTCCTGGTGTGTACCTCCTGCCTGATGGTAGCTGTGAAAACATATGGTATGGCCCGGATGGTGGTGATCTTTGATGATGGATGTTGCCTTCTTGAGGCAGCAGCTCCTGTAGATACTACCAATGGTAGGGATGTATGTGCCTGTGATGTATTGGGCAGAGTCCCCTACTCCCTGCAGCTTCTTACATTACGGCACATTCGAATTGCCATACCAGACCATGATGCAACCAGTCAGGATACTTTCAACAGTACATCTGTAGAAGTTTGTCAGAGTGTTCAGTGACAAGCTGCATGCTTTCCTTATGATTGCAGCTATGTGCTAGGCCCATAGGTCATCCAATTTGTTAATGCCCAGGAATTTAAAGCTGCGGACTCTCTCCACTACCGATCCCCCAATGTAGACTGGTGCATGTTCGCCCTCCTTCCCCTTCCTGAAGTCAACAATCAGCTTTAGATTTGCTGACATTGAGCGCGAGGTTGTTGTAGTGGTACCACTCAACCACGTGTCTTATCTCGCTCTGGTAAGCTGACTCATCACCACCTGTAATTCATCCAACAGTATCATTGGCAAATTTGAAGATAGCATTTGAGCTGTGCTTAGCCACACAGTTATATGTGTATAGAGAGTAGGGCGGGGGGCTAAGCACGCAGCCTTGAGGTGTACCTGTGTTGATGATCAGCGAGGAGGAGATGCTGTTACCAATCATTACTGATTGAGGTCTGTCGATAAGGAAGTCGAGTATCCTGTTGCAGAGGGAGGTACAGAGGCCCAGGTCTTGAAGCTTGAAGTTGAGTTTGGATGGGATTATTATGCTGAATGCTGAGCTGTAGTTGATGAACAGCAGCCTAATGTATGAGTTCCTGTTGTCCAGATGGTCCAGAGCAGAGTGAATCACATCTACTGTTCACCTGTTGTGGCAGTAGGCAAATAGGAGTGGATCCAGGTCATGGAACATAGAACATAGAAAACCTACAGCACAATTCAGGCCCTTCGGCCCACAAAGCTGTGCCGAGCATGTCCCTACCTCAGAAATTTCTATGCTTACCTATGGCCCTCTATTTTTCTCAGCTCCATGTACCTATCCAAAAGTTTCTTAAAAGACCCTATCGTATCCGCTTCCACCACCGTTGCCGGCAGCCCATTCCACGCACTCACCACTCTCTGAGTAAAAAACTTACCCCTGACATCTCCTCTATACCTACTCCCCGGCACCTTAAACCTGTGTCCTCTTGTGGCAACTATTTCAGCCCTGGGGAAAAGCCTTTGACTATCTACCCGATCAATGCCTCTCATCATCTTATGAACCTCTATCAGGTCCCCCCTCATCCTCCGTCGCTCCAAGGAGAAAAGGCCAAGTTCCCTCAACCTACTTTCATAAGGCATGCCCTGCAGTCCAGGCAGCATCCTTGTAAATCTCCTCTGCACCCTCTCTATGGCCTCCACATTCTTCCTGTAGTGAGGCGACCAGAACTGAGGCAAGAATTGATTCGCGCCATAACCAACCTCTCAAAGCAAATCATTATGGTTGATGTAAGAGCTACTGGACGGTAGTCATTGAGGCAGGTCATTACACTACCATGCTTGTCATATTTACAGGCATATTCAACCTCTTGTTTCTGCGGTCTGAGGTTCCCACCTGCTTCAAAAAGGCATCTATTGTAACAGTGCCCAAGAAACCTCAGACTGCAGAAACAAGAGGTTGAATATGCCTGTAAATATGACAAGCATGGTAGTGTAGCAGTGAGTGTAATGCTATTACAGTGCCAGTGACTCAGGTTCAGTTCTGGCTGCTGTCTGTAAGGAGTTTGTATGTTCTCCCTGTGTCTGCGTGGGTTTCCTCCGGGTGCTCTGGTTTCCCCCCACATTCCAAAGCTGTACGGGTTAGGAAGTTGTGGGCATGCTATGTTGGTGCCAGAAGCGTGGCGACATTTGCGGGCTGCCCCCAGAACACTACGCAAAAGATGCATTTCACTGTGTGTTTCGATGTACATGTGACTAATAAAGATACCTTATCTTAAATGCTCCAGCCAGTTGGTCCACACAGATCAGATCTTTAGTACTCGGCCAGGTATGCCATCTGGACCAGACACCTTTTGAGGATTCACCCTCTAGAAGGATGCCCAGATATCAGCCTCAGAGACTGAGATTACAGGGTCATCCAGAGATGTGGGGGCTCGTGTGGGTGTGTCATAGTTCTCCCTATCAAAATGCGTATAAAAAGCATTGAGCTCATCTGGGAGTGATGGGTCATTGCCACTTATGCTACCCGATCTCGCCTTGTAGGAAGTTATATTGTACAAGTCCTGCCACAGCTGTTGAGCATCCATCTGTGATTCCAGTTTAGTGTGAAATTGCCTGTTTACGTTTGTAGTGGCCTTCTGGAGGTCGTACCTGGACCTTATATTGCCAGCCCTAAATGCCACAGATCTAGCCCTCAGCAGATTATGAATCTCTGGGTTCATCCAGGGCTTCTGATTGAGGAAGACGTGGAATGTTTTTGTGTGTACACACCCATCCACGCATGTCCTTATGAAATCGGTGACGACCGTGCCACATTCATTTAGGAATTTAGGAATACTTACCTCAGCAATGTGGTCAGTACTTGATGGGAGACTACCTGTGAATGCTGGGTGCAGTCAACTTGCTGCCTGGGGAAAGAAGTGATCTAATAAGCAGTTCGAGTTCAATAAGGACATCCAATGTATTTCATATGGTTAATAAACAATACAATTTGCAATTTGGTTTAAGGCTTCATGGTCTCACAATAGAATTAAAATCTTTAGTTCATATGTAGCATGAAATACTTGAAGATTGAATGTTTGAGCTCTCTTCAAAGTGATTGAACCTTAAAACAAATTTCATCCAGCAATTTGTTCCTCACAAAAATGTTTATTGTAAAGCTGTTAAACAGTCTTTCAGTCAGATTCTTGATGTACACCATTGCTGAAAATGAAAAATTGATTGTTGTTTGTGAACAAAGAGTAATTCTCACTAATACATGAAAGTAACAGAAGCTGAATGGTAAAATATTCTGCTTGAGCACAGTAATGGTTCTTGAATCTAGCCCTGGGTCTAGTTTCAGATATTGCTTTATTATAATTAGTTACATTCAATTTTGTACTGATAATTATATCATAGGTCCCAATGGGTTGTTAGCCAACCTTTGAAGTGTGCTGGATCTGGTACTAAAAATATGAAATTGCTGTATTACATTTTTAAGAGCAACACATCATTATAGATGACTGGATTTCAGATTGTATTTGAGCTGCTTGACCAGATTATGGTTTCACTGAAAGCACTTTCATGGAAATCAAAGGAAGACAGTCCTGATTCTTATCTATTTCAGTTTTTCATTTTTACAAAAGATTTTAAAACACTAATTTTTCATCAATTGGTCACATTCACCACATTACCTTTCTTTCTTTTAAACTTCCAGAAGGTAATCTTAGGCTGCAGAGAGATATCGCTATGTTGATGGGTTGAAAAATGGCAGATGGAACTTAATCCAAACAAATATGAGGTGATGTATTTTGGAAGTACTAATGACCCTTGGACAAACACCATAAGTGATAGAGGTTTAGGGAATGGTGAGGAACAGAGGGTCCTGGGAGCACAAGTCCATAGATTCTTGAAGGTTACAACACAGGTAGATAACATTGTTGGGAAGGCATTTGGGATGCTGGCCTTTATTAGTCGGGGCATTGAGTACAGAAGTAGGGAGGTTATGCTCCAACTTTATAAAACCTTAGTTGAACCTCAGCTGGAGCACTATATGCATTTCTGGTCACCACACTATAGGAAAGATTTGTAGCGCTGAAGATGGTGCAGAGGAGATTCACCAGGAAGATTTTGCTGTTTGTTTTGATATTATTTGCGATGTCACGAACCAGCAACAAAAGAAACACACTGAGCATGATTCAGTGTTAAAAACTATTTTATTAATTACTACTTATGATAATACGTAAAATAAAAGTAAAAATGTTAGTATGTTAGAATTCAAAAATGTTAAACCTCGAACGTTTACCCCAAAACTAAACTCTTCGTGTGTGTGTGTGACAAAGTCCCAAACTCCAAGTTCCGGAATGGTTCTTAAAGTTCAGTTCCGCAAGTCATAAGATGAAACATGAGCAAGGGCTTCTTCAACAATCACCGTTGTCAGAAGATAAGACGTAGACGTAGAGAAACAGAGAGAGAGTAAATACGAAATCCAAATGTTCTACGATGGAACCCAAATGACACTTCAGTGTTTACTCGGTAGTGACTTCCTCACCCCGAAAAGCATCCGAATCGTGGTCGTCCACACACAAATACCTGTTTCCTTCTACAGGTCAGCAACAAAGTGAACTCCACCGGATTACTTCCAACTTCCATACATGGATTTCAGTAGCAAACGCAGTTAATTTTCTCATCCATCAATAGAGAAAACAAGCAGGCTGGTGTCTCTCTCCCTTCTCTCTCTCTCTCTCCTTCTTCTTCTTCTTCTGACTTCTTCAACAACGTCATTACGTCCTTTATCTTCTATTGACGTAAGCACGCCCCACACACACATACACACACACTCTCGATCTTAAAGGGACTTTCACTGAGTCTGTAACAGCGATTTTAATTTCATTATCGATTTTTTTCTGTTCTTATTGGATTTTTCGTTCTCCATTGCTGATTCCTGAAAAATTTTCAGTCCTCTGGTCTTCCACTGTCTTTTGTGACTTTGTATACTCACTGCTAGTATTTGTCACTTTGTGTGCTCTTCTACAGACCATTGCAAACTATCATGGAAATGTCCCACGTAATTTCCGAATGGGATATTCTTCAAAACGTATAACAAAGCCGATCATGCATCAAAATATGTTCCAGATATCCACAAATCAATCTTGGTTGGTTTTCTGAAAATGACATTTTGTTAACCATAAGGTTAAAGAACTGGCTGTGGTAGGATATTAATTTCATCATAATATCAATTTCAAGATTACCAATCAACTTTATTGATGCACAAACCTTAATTTAGTAGGCCTGTGTTTCTTCTTAGGACATAAGTTGTCAGTTTATTAGTCTGAACAAAATATGACCACTGGAACTCTGCTTATCCAATTAGCAGATGATTATTTCTTCATCTTTTTAACATTAAATAATTATTATCTTTACAGCAATTGTATTAGATGTTCATGTACCTGCTTTAATTTATGGTGCAACAATGAGCTACTAAGACTTCACAAACATAATTACTCAATAGGCCTGCATTTTTTGAATGGAAAAGAACATTATGAAGGAGGTTAAAATACATTATTATGTTCTCCAAAATGATTTGACAATAAAAGCTAGCATTACATGATGCAAAGATCATAGATTAAGTATCTGGATTTATTCCAGCTAAGGATTCTGCTTCAAATCACTGAGAACAATTATTGCTTGGAGTATATATGTGTGGATTGTGGGTGAGAACAAAATCAGCCCGGTTGTTGTGCCCACCACAGTTTACAAATGTCATGTTAAAAATGTTCAGAGGTGTATACTGGTTGTGAAACAATAACCAAGTCAAGGGAGAGGAATAGCTTAGAAACAATCCTTCACAATGTATATAATGTTCAGCTCAGAATAAATTGATCTAGACTGAATGTTATCATTCAACATTAAGCATTCCTTACCCTTAAGTATAGCTTATGGGGCATCAAGTTGTCTCTTCAACGCCTATGCTAACATTTTTAAGTGGACAATGAAATTAGGTTCCATAATATATTGGTTGCATAGGTGTTGACTTGGCTGGAATTTTAGCCCTGAAGTGTGCATGTGTATTTTCAGCAGAACTTACACGATCCACTACATTCAAAGTGGTGGTGACATGTGCTTCATTTGTGTACAAGAAGTATGCAGAGTAGGCGGAAGATGAGGGCAATCATTGTGCTCCCTGATTTGATCCTATTACTGCTAAAATGTACGTTTTTAACACCAAGTGATAAAGGTGAGAACCAAATGATTAGCAAGGGAACCTCTTGCACTTGTGCTACTGAAAGGCATCATCAACTACCCTCAATGTTTGAGTGTATGGAGAGTTGGGCAGGGATATTTGCTGGTGTTTAATATCTCGGGAAAAGTTTGAGAGGTCTAGAAGAACCAATATGGTGAATGTATACCTGAACTCTGTTGCTATCAAGCACAGGGTTTTGGCCATCCTTTGTTTAAAGTGTGTCACAAACCAGCAACAAAAGAAACACACTGAGCATGATTCAGTGTTAAAAAACTATTTTATTAATCACTACTTATGATAATACGTAAAATAAAAGTAAAAAAAAAAATGTTAGTATGTTAGAATTCAAGAATGTTAAACCTCGAACGTTAACCCCAAAACTAAACTCTTCGTGTGTGTGTGTGACAAAGTCCAAAACTCCCAGTTCCGGAATGGTTCTTAAAGTTCAGTTCCGCAAGCCATAAGGTGAAACATGAGCAAGGGCTTCTTCAACAACCACCGTTGTCTGAAGATAAGATGTAGATGTAGAAAAACATAGAGAGAGTACATACGAAATCCAAATGTTCCACGATGGGACCCAAACGACACTTCAGTGTTTACTCGGTAGTGACTTCCTCACCCCGAAAAGCATCCGAACCGTGGTCGTCCACATACAAATACCTGTTTCCTTCTACAGGTCAGCAACAAAGTGAACTCCACCGGATTACTTCCAACTTCCATACATGGGTTTCAGTGGCAAACACAGTTATTGTTTCTCATCCATCGATAGAGAAAACAAGCAGGCTGGTGTCTCTCTCCCTTCTCTCTCTCTCTCCTTCTTCTTCTTCTGACTTCTTCAACAACGTCATTACGTCCTTTATCTTCTATTGACGTAAGCACGCCCCACACACACATACACACACACTCTCTATCTTAAAGGGACTTTCACTGAGTCCGTAACAAGTGCAAAATGATATGGCAAATGAGAATTGACTTACAAAGCAGAATTAAGTGTTAAAAGGAAAGAGGAAGGGTCACAGGAGGCCCTAGCCATACAAGATCTTTTGTCCTACATTAAACCAGAGCAAGGAGTAATGTGGAAGGAGACTCCAGTCCTGCAGGAGGTGCTGACAGTAACCTGGCACATGTTGCTGCCAAAGCTGAGGGTGCAGTTGGCCTTGGAAGAAGAGCAGGCCTGGAATGACCGGTTTTGAAATGTACCCTCTCACCATGAGTGTGAACAGTGTGGCTGGCTGGTGTCGGGGAAATAAAGGGCAGTTTCATACCCTGCTGGGAGGCACTGCTATGACTGTCATCTTTCTCTTCTGATCACAGGTTTTTCTAACCTGATGCAGATGCAGGCATAACAACAGACAGGGAAGTACCTCTCTTCTAGGCTTATTACTGGATGTGGGGCTTCTCAATTAGTGCAACCGACAGGCAGTTTCTGGGGAACTGTGTTCATGAAAATTTTGGTGAGGGTGTGGGGCAGTGGGGATCTTCATAGTTGGGTGGGATCCTGTATTAATATTGTCCTGAAAGTGTATTGACCCCAATACAATGACCTCTTCTTAATGCCTATGCTATTAGTTGTTGCAGATCTCTGAGAGCAGTGGGACCTCACAGTGAACCACATCCCTCAATGTTATTGGAGGAGACCAGCACAGGAGGGGATGGAAGAAAACTGACGTGTTCATTTTGGGGAACATCTTTATTAAAGGTCTCCCTCCCTACTTTCCTTAAATCTTGTAACTTTCCTTTGACTGGTAATTGTCACATGACTAATCTAACAAGAACTCTTCCCTGCATTTTATCACAAACTAAAATAAATGATCTTATGCGTAGAACTCACTGGTGAGATCAAATTTAGAACATTACATGCAATTTATTGTATATTACTGTCAGATTGATAGTCAGGGGAGAATGATGAGGTGAATCATAATTCAAAAGTTTAAAATGCAAACCACAGACTGAATTTGTTTTCCCCATGGAAGAGAGGAGAGATGTGATGCACAGCTTTAAAACCCTGAGAGAAGTGAAGCATTCATTTAAATTTTGATAACTATCAGTGTAAATAAACCTGACAGGATTCACTGTTACAAATTTTATGACCTGACAAAATACTCAAATAAACTGGACTGCTACAATTCCTGGCAGATATGGTGCTATGAGTAGCATTCAAGGTGACAAACTCCTTGAATGATTTTGCCTCAAACTTCATTTCAGGGGTGCAGTGGGCTATCATCAGCATTAAACAGCATTTTATCACTATATATTATAGGTGGCTGATGGTTACATAGAAATAGAGTGAGAAGAGTAGGGAACTCTGTGTCTTGAGCTGGTTCACAATTTAATGAGATCATGGCCTATTGGAAACTGAACTTCATTTCCTATCTTGGCTTCAAGTCCCTTAATACCCTTGCTAGCATTCACAGATTTTAAATTATTATTTGATCCATTCAAAACTACTATTATTGATTAAGAGTCCCACATTTCTGCCACGTCTGTTTTATGTTTTCTGATTCCCTTCCTAAATGGCTGGTTTTGTTTTTAAAGAAATTAAAAAATAAAAATAAAAAAGGTTACAAAAGTTTCAATCCACCTTTTTCTCGTTCTTTCTATTGGGATTTGCACATTGCTGCTAAGGCTAACATTTATTGCCTATCTCTGATGGCCCTTGAGAAGGTGGAGATGAAACACCTTCTTGAACCATTGAATTACGTGGTCCTGCAATGTTGTTGGGCAGGGAGTTACAGGATTTGACCCCAATGATGATGAAGGAACAGCAATACATTCCCAAGTCAAATGGTGTGCAACAGAAAATGCTGGACATATTTAAGTAAGTCATGCTGTATCTGTGAAGAGCAAAACAAATTTATGAGTTAACGACCTTTCATTTTCTATCCTTTGTATTGGTTTGTTCACGACCTGCCTCATAACCTCTCTGGCAGCTATGTCCTTCAGCATTTGACCAGGTTGATCAGTGGTAGTGCTGGAAAGCCTCTCTTTGGGTTGGACAAAGAGTATATTCTGTGCCCTTGCAACTTTCAATTCTCCTTCCAACAGTTGTTCAACATGGAGGAGCAGAGATTCATCTACTGAGGGAGGTCAGGAGGAGGTTTTCTTGTCCATGTTTGACCTGATGACATGAGACTTTGTGGGGTCTGGAGCTGATGTTAAGATCCTTCAGAAATGCTTTCTCGGACCTGTAAACCATTACACTGACCACTTTTGTGGGTCTACCCTACCGGTAGGACAGGATATTGCCAGGAATTGTGATGAAGGACTCTGGCACATTGTAGATAAGGTATGATGTTGTGAGGATGGCTTTGTCAGGCTGTTGCTTGTCTAATCTGTGAAACAGTTCTCCTGACTTAGCAATGTCGACTGTGCTGGGAGTGTCTTTTCTTTTTCTGAATTTACTGCCTGAGGGCTACTGGTTGGTCTGACTATTTTTTACTCTTTGTGCATGTGTGTTTAAGGTAACAAGCCAAATCAGGGCAAGAGAGCTATTGTGCACAAGGAACAGACTTTCCAAAGTCAAATTGAGACCTTGCATGCCTAAATTCGATAGGCCATTAATTCTATTTGAAACCTTGAAAATCCTAATCAAAGGACCCCTTAACCTTAGATCTATGGTTATATATTGGTGAATCTGTGCAACACTTCTTGTAATGAAGGGCAACATTCCATTAGCCATTTTGATTTCATTTGTTCCTGATATCTACATTTTGCTAATGAGTTCAAAGTCAATTAAGTTCATTAGACAAGGGATGTCCTTTACAGATTAATATTGTTTCTTGCTAATCAAATTTCTCTGTGTATTTAGTCAATTTGGTAAGTGCTTCTGGGGTGGGGATTAGATCAGAGGAGCCCATACAGACTGATGGGAATTAGTCCTTGTGGGAGGATATTCTTCCTTTCTGTGGGAATGATACTTCAGTTGGTTTAACATCTGTTGTGAGGAAATTAAATTCAGATTAGTCTATTGTCATTTACACCAGGGTGCTTGAGTGAAGCTCACAGAGAAAACAGTATACATGGTAATAATAAGTACAACAATAAGTAAAGTGATGACTGTGAAAACAACAGAATTTGAGTACAAAGGGTCCTCAAGGGTTACAGTCAGGTGGTCCTGGCAAGAGGTGTTCAGGGACATCTCTATAAGCTGCATAACCACATGAGCGCAATCTATGAATGCCTGCACTTTATAATGCAGGCAAATGAAAAGTAGATGAAGGAAAAGTGGATAAGTCTCCTCTCCTGGAGTCTGGAGTTTGAATGATCTCCCTAATGAAGCAGAGTCCATCAAGTTGTGAGAGGTAGTCGGGATCACCAGCAGAAGCTGTTATGATCCCCAAGCTATAAGCAGAGAATGGCCATTACAGTGACCACCATAAACAAAGCAGTTCAGGTGCAAATCAGACCATTGAGCACAAAATACCTAGTTTGAATGTTGGGCCTTTAAGTAACATATTATCAGAGAAAATGGGGGTTAGTAAAACCTGATTCTTTTGTGACTAAGTAAGAATTGTGATTTTTGAAAACAATGAGGTTGAAAATCATGCCAGAGACAAACATTGTGCTTTGTACTGCAATTGACAATGTGAAAGGGTTTTATGCCAGAACATAAAGGTGCTAACCCAACAAAAATCTGACAGAAAAGACAGACTTGAAATTCTCAGTGGATGCTGAAACATGGGAGGCACAGTGACACAGCTAACGGAGCCACTACCTCACAGCACCAGTGACCCCACTTCAATCCTGATCTCAGATGCTGTCTATGTGGAGTTTGCATATTCTCTCTGCCAACTTGTGGCTTTCTATGGATGCTGCAGTTTCTTCCCACATGCCAAAGATATGCAGGTTGGTTGGTTTTTTGTCCCCTGTAAATTGCCCCTAGTTCGTAAATGAGTGGTAGAATCTGGGGGAGTTGATGGGAATGTGGGGAGAATAAAATGTGATTTGTGTAGGGTTAGTGTAAATGGGTGATTGACGGTCTGGGCGGATTGGTAGCTTGAAGGGCCTACTTCTGAGGTTTGTGACTCTGTCTCAGTGACACACGGATTTATGTGCAAAATTACTCTACTTAAGGTTTAGTCAAAGTCTCCACAGCACTTATTTTGGAGATGTAAGAATTTTTGATCCCTCATATTTACCTTGATATTCATTACAATTTTCTTTTTCTATTCCTTTTATTAGCTATTACTTTCTTTTTATCTTCCCATTTTATGCTTTCACTGTTCAATCTCATTGTACTGAAGTATCCATTCCACTACTGTATTCTTTACATTTATTCCTATATCATGCCTTTGTCTTATTTGGTATATAAAACTCTTACTTCTCACAGTATATGTAAGTGCTGTATATAGCTAACTTTTCAAAACGTTTTCTCATAATCTGTAGTTTTACCCAATAGCAGTTTTAATGTTGCTGTCATCGTTCTCTATCTCATACTGTAAAATTTGGAATTTTAGTGCCTGTGTTATATTTTTCCTTTTCAAACCTTGTATTGGGCCAGGTTATGCAATTATACAGTCCTGACCCTGAACGTTGACCGCCTGTTTTTCTCCACAGATGCTGTCTGGCCTGCCGAGTTCCTCCAGCATCATCGTGTTTTTCTTCTAGGTTTCAGTATCTGCAGTCCTTTGTTTCTCTATGCAATTATAATGATGGTGCATCCATTACACCAAGAAATTGACACCCACTTCAGGATTTCCGCACGTGTAGTTTAATGTGGAGATCTCAAAGATCTTGTCAGTCATTCAATGCTCTTGTGCAGGGTGTGCAGCCTCCTTTACTGAAAACTGGGGGGATCAGTAAAACTGATGACAATTCAAGGTACTCATGATCTAATCTCACTCTAAAATAGTTTAAAGGAGCCAGACCTTGTTGCATAAAGTACGTTTGTAAAGACACATGAAAATATAATTCTTCTTTACAAATGCTGTTCTAAAATCCTTTAAAATAACATTTATTTGCATTGTAATTTCCTCAGATAAATATTTCAAAACCATAGACGTCAATAAAAAAAAGATGTTTATTTTTGAGATTTCATCTATTCCAATCTTTGAACCACAAGATTCTGGGAAGAGAATAGGAAAGTTGGGTTGAGATCAAGATTGTATCCTACTGAATTGTGGAGCGGGCTGGAGAGGGCAATTAGCCAACTCCAGCACCTGCTTCTTATATTCTTATGTTCTCATGTCCTTTATTCAAATCCGTCCTCTGTAACATGCTGAAAATACAGCTTAAAAATTGTACTATTTCTCTTTTTGTATGCAGGCTGTGATTGGCTTCTCAGCCAGCATTGTGACATTATAGCAGTTGCTTGCCAGAGATCCCCTTGAACAGGAATCCTACTGGCTAACAGGAAGCTCCACTGGGAAAGTTTAAGTCTATCCACACCACAGAAATCACAGAGAGAAAAAAAAATTGGCAGCTCTCTTCAAGGTCAATCATTGGTTCGCTGCTGCCTGCAAACATTGAATTTGATAGTACCATGACTGTTATGAACTAAACATTTCTGTACTGTTGGGTTGCAGAGCTGCCTGATACGGTGCCTTGACAGATTCAGGTCCATGTCTTGTCCTTAAACTTATTGTTAAATTCCCTGAAGAATTCCATTTCTGAGTGCCTTGGGATATCTTGTTCTGCCTTGCCTGCAGAAGCCTAAGGGTGTGCAAGTAAGACTTTAAAATATGGATGTGTAGCGTGTGCTAAAAAACTAGGATGGTGGGAAACTTTGATTAGAGTAGCATAGCTCACTCTGTCCCATTTTCTTCTGTGTGTGTGTCCAGATCAATATTGAACACAAAACTGGAAAAATATGAAAATCTTACCGAGGAAAGTTTAGGTGTCGTGGATTGTGTTATTGTAAAGATTTATGAGTGAAGTAAAGATAAGATTTGCCCAGGTCCTTGGTTGAAAGACTACCTTTTTTTTCATTTCTTGCAAACTTTTTCAATTCCATTTCTGGCTTTGTGGTCTTCCCTCAAAGAGGGGGTCAAGAAATTTCCACATACAGTGGTGATCATTTCCTGTGTGCTGCCTTCTGGGACATAAGGAGAGAAATGTCCTCCATACGTATTGCTAAACAAACAGCAGAAAAGTGATGCCAATGAATTTCAGTAGCAGACCCAGTACTGACAGCAACTAAAGACACATTTCTACTATGATCTTTTTCCTTATTTGCATCATTAGGAAGATAAATATTGGTAGAGGCAACAGGGATAACTCCCCTGCTTTTCTTCAACAGTGTGCCATGAGATCTTTTACACCTCCATGAGTACTCACTGAACATCATCTTAAATGTTCATGCTCAAATCTCTGGAGTGGGACTTGAATCCACAACTTTCTGTCCCAGAGGCTGGAGTGCTCCCTTCTGAGACAGCTGACATGAGTGAGTGACCTCAGCTTCCCCTCAAGTGAAGTTCAGTGACACTCTGCACAATGCATCACAATGTTGGAAAATTAATGCTTCTTCCTTGCTTTAAAATATTTGCTTCAGGAGGAAAACCATAAAACAATGCATCTAAAGAGTTAACTGCTCAATGCATTTTGACAGCTACATGAATTATGTTAAAAGTCAAATTACTCAGCCTGGTCAGTCTTCAAGATTTCTGGAAAATATCAATGTGTCAGCTATTGCCAAAACTATTTTGAATATTATGCAGCTGGAATCAGTTTTAAAAATGAAAATTTTAAAGCCGGAATCAAGGATTGAGAGAGCAACTCACTCTTCTGAGGTTTTATCTTTTAAACAAAGCAATTCATAAATGGACACTTTCCCTCAAATATGGGCCTTGCAAAACTATTTGATGCTGGGAATTTTAATAAAATATTAAGGAACAAAAGCCTTTTCAATTTTACTGGGAATGGTATAAATGCATAACTGCAGTGATTATATCCTGAACAGTTTAGTGCTTGGGTAGAACAGGGGGATCTGCAGCAGATAGGGTATAGATTTGTTAAACATTAAAGCCAGCATCTAAAGTGATGAAGTTGTTAAAATTAGCTTGTAGATCTTCAGGTTTTATCTTAAAGTTTCATAAAACTAAAGACTTAATCATACATCTGAATGAACTTTAATGAGAGCTCAGACGTCCAACCTGTGGCTCAGTGTGAAAGAAAAGTTACCTTGAAGTGGTATAACACACATTCATCAGGATTCTGTCTGGCATGAGGAAAAGTAAATTTGGAAAAAACAATGCACCATTTGAAAATATCTGTGAAGAAAGAACTACTAAGTCCCACTGTGTCATCATGTCTTGATCATCATGATTTAAAGCACCCTTATTCACCAACACATAGTTATGTTGAGTTAGGAATATACTGCTGTTCTTTCATTGTGAATGGACGAAGATTCATATATTTCCTAACGCCATGATAGGAACTCCATCAACATAAGTTCAACGGAAAGACCAACATTGCCATCAGGACCCCTTCTTTACCTTATTGCAAGATGGGTTTCCCTCGGAACATGATGAGAAAGATGTGTGGTATTTCAGCAGCTGTTGGGGACCTATGAGAACTGTGTCTGGCCTTCAGTTATTGAGTTGAGGTTGGGGAGAATGACCTTGGTAGAAAGAAAGGGAGATTTGCACCAAGTATACTTCTGACAATTCCGCAATGGTTAATTTCAGGCTAATTTACTCACACTTTCACACACAATTATGTGTAACTGAAATGGAAAAGGAGATTTTAGGCACTCTAAAAGCTGCGAGTGTCAAGAGTGCTGGAAATTATACTCACCTTCCATTTTGTGATGTTATTTCAATTTTAGTCTTGGAACCAGATTAGATTAAATTAGATTAGTCTATCTTCATACACACCAGGGTGCAATGAAATTCCATGAAGCTCAGAGAGTAACAGTACACACGGTAATTATAAATATGATGATGAACGCAAAACAGAAAAATGGTGCAAAGGTTGTAGTGTAATCTGAAGTAGAGCAACAAAAGAAAATACTAAAGTGACAATAATGGAATAATTGAGAGAGGCAGAGTTCAGAGTACAAGAATGTCTACCTGCAATGCACTTTCCTGTAGCTGTGACACTTTACTCTGTATTCTGTTGTTGTTTTCACTCTGTACTACCTCAGTTCACTGTGTAATGAATTGATCTGTATGAACGGCATGCAAGACAAGTTTTTCACTGTACGTCAGTACAAGTGACAATAATAAACCAATACCAATACCAATGTAGCAGCACCACCAGGAAGGCAGTGTGAAAGCGGTGATTGGTTCAGGAGGAGGATAACAGTGAGGAAGAAGCTGTTTTTAAGACTGGATGTTTGGGCTTTCGTGCTCCTGTGTCTTCTCCCAGAAGGTTGAAGAGAGGAAAGGGAATGGCCAGGGTGGTAGTCATCTTTGATGATACCACTAGCCTCCTTGAGGCAACGTACTGTCCTGTGAAGATAGACTGGATGGAAGAAAGTGATGGACTGGACTGTGTTTACCACTCTCACAGGTTCATTCGGACAAGTTGAGATGCAACCCGTTAGAATACCATCTATCGCGTATCTGTAAAGTTAAGGAGAATCTTCATGGACATACTGAATCTTCTCAAGTGCCTAAGAAAGTGAATAACCTGATGCACTTTCTTCCACCTCAATGTGAGGAACCAGGAGAGGTTGCTGGTGATATGGATGCCAAGAAACTTGAAGCTGTTGACCATCTCTACAGCAGCTTCATTGACGAGGACAGGGTTGTATTCAGCCACCCCGCACCCCTCCCCCTCCCCACCACGCTTTTGTCAGGCCGATGTTAAGGGCTAGGTTGTTGTTCCGACACCATGACACATGGTTCACTATGTCTTCCCAGTACTCCATCTCATCATTGTTATTAATTCCGCCAATAACATTGGTGAACTTAAGGATTGAGTTGGTGTTGTACCTGGCCACACAGTCATGGGTATATAGGAAGTAGAACAGGGGACTGAACACATAACCCTGAGGAGCATCAGTGTTGAGGGTCAGGGTGGATGAAATGTTATGATTAATTCTAACTGACTGAAGTCTGCCGGTCAGTATGTCAAGAAGCCAGTTGCAGATGGGACCCCCAAGGTCAAGGTCCAGGAGCTTAGAGATGAGCTTATGTGGTATTATGGTGTTGAAGGCTGAGCTCGGTCAATGAATAGCATCCTACCATAGATATTCTTGTTGTCGAGGTGATCCAGAGCTGAATGTAGTGCAAGGGAGATAATGTCCTCTGTAGACCTATTTTTCCTGCATGCACTAACATAATAGAATTTATGTACAGACTAAACCATGCTCTGTTTTGGAAAATAAAATAAAAGAGAATATACTTCTTGTTAACACTCTGGAGTGCATACCATAAAGTAAAATTTATGGACATAAAACTACAAGATCATCCAACGCAAGGGCTTCAATGTAGGGAAAATCAGGCTGCAGATGAAATTTTAAAGGGTTATTGTGTGACAACTAATTCATTCACAAAACAATATGTGTTTCTATGAATCCAATACAAATATTTTGTTTTGTGAATGAATTAATTGTCACATAGCACTACGTTCAAATGTCATCTAGTTCTTGTTTCAGTATTTCTAGTTAGACATGGTACATTGACAGCTGAAATAACTAAGTGATAAATGATAGATAAGTTAGCATCTCTGAATCAATATTTTGCAGATCAATTTGTCTGGTTCTATTTGTAGATGGTTGTTAGCTGCTTAATGGTATAGTGTTATAGTTTTGTGATTAAAAATGAACCTTTGTGAGGTATCTCCTTAATTCAGGGAATATTTAAATAAAAAATTAGAGATTTTTACTTCGGAAAAATTAAAAAAAATAACAGCATAACTTCTGCTTAGTAATTCAAATTGATACTGGATTTATTATTTCTCAGCACATGAGGCTGGTGTATCTGATGATGATTTTAGCATTTTCTCCAGCACTGCCCTCATGAGAGTTTATATATCAATGAGGCTGCATTTAATTTATATAGCACAAGTGGCCATATACATTGGCCATAGGCAGATATCTATCTCATGTAGCTTGAGGCTCTGGCTTCTGACCTCTATGGGATGCACAAGCTGGCAACGTTGAGAGGGATAGCCAAGTAGAATCCCAGTCAAAGGGAAAAGTTGTAGACAGACTTTTTTATTGATGTGTTTTGTGATACACTCACTAATATCAGTTTTTGTGCATTTTAATCAATGTATAAAAATACAAAAACAGAGAACAACAATTTTGGATATTGATTCTGCTATTCCCAGTTATACATCCTCCAGACTCAATTTTTGCTTCCTCATTTGTCCCATTGCTGTCACAATTCATTTTGCACTATCATCCCTTTTTTCCATTGCTGTCTCCTGCTTTCTGCTTTATCACTCAATCTGCCCACTTCTTGATTGCTTTTCTCCACACCCACTTCCTCTATAACTTAAAAGATAAGATAAGATATCTTTATTGGTCACATGTACGTCGAAACACACAGTGAAACACATCTTTTGCATAGAGTGTCCTGGGGACAGCCCGCAAGTGTCGCCACGCTTCCGGTGTCAACATAGCATGCCCACAACTTCCTAACCTGTACATCTTTAGAATGTGGGAGGAAACTGGAGCATCCAGAGGAAACCCAGACAGACATGGGGAGAACGTACAAACTTACAGACAGCGGCGGGAATTGAACCTGGGTCGCTGGCTCTGCATTTTCTATTTCTGATTAAAAACTCATTGATTTAAACTCTTCATTCTATTTCCTTTTCCACAGATGCTGCCTGAACAGCTAATTATTTCTGGATTTCTCGCAACCATAGTATTTTGCTGCATGTTGTTTGACACTGGCTCAAGAACCTGCACTAAAGCATCAGGGTCAGATTGATTAAAAGAACCATTTTTTACAAGAACCAATTTCAAGCCTCATTAGTTTAGGCAGGATGCCAATTGACCCTTCACACTGCAGCTCCCTCCTTGGTCTGTTCCATCAACAAGTCGTCTGTTAATCTAAATTTTAAAAAAATCATGCAGGTGCTGGAAATCTGAAATAAAAGCAGAAAATGTGAGGAAAAACTCAGTAGGTCAGGCAGTATTTGTGGAAAGAGAAACAGTTAACTGATGAAGGGTTTTTGAGCTAAAATATTAGCCATTTCTCTTTCCACAATGCTGCCTGAAGTGCTCAATTTTTCCAGCACTCTATTAGTCTATGCTGTCAGTATCACCCAGTGCAGTACCTGCTAGCCTACTGCAAATCCAACTCATTGAATAATTTGGAACAGATTTACAGATTGTTCATGGTGGGAGGATCTGTCTGTCTGTCTGTCTCTCTCTCACTCTTTCTCTGTCTCTCTTTGTCCATCTTTCTGTCTTTCCGTCTCTCTCTCTGTCTCTCTCTTGTCTCTCTCTGTCACTCTCTGTCACTCTCCGTCACTCTCTCCCTCTGTCACACTATCTGTCTCTCTCTCTCTTTTGTGTTCTATGAGCTCGTTATTCTTGGTAGGTAATTAAGCTACTTTATGACAATGTGAAGGGACAATAATGACAGATAACAGCCTTCTTGGTACATTTCATTTGAAAGATCAGTCTTTTGTTTTGCTTTTGTTGATATGGCTTCTTTTAAACAAGTTCTGGAATCATCAATTGAGACACTTGGCGAACTCCTTCTGGACAACTGTCTTTCATAATACATATCTGGTCATTTCAAAGGTAAACCTTTGTCATACTTTCCTGCAGAACTCTGATACACCTGTCTACAGGAACTTCTCATTATCCAGCATCCTATTCTCCTTCCTGACATGTTGTTATGTGATCAGTTAGGACCAACATGTTGGCTTCCATTTTAAGCCGTTGTAGGATTTTAAATGACAATGTAATTCAAGAGTAAACTAAATGTCAAAATGTCAAATCTTTACATAACAGAGAAAGGTTTGCGCCATGCAATGTGTGTTACTTAAGAAATAAGTTTATATGATCAGTACATGTATTTTGAATTTGCCTCAATAGAAATCCATATCAAAATTAAAATGTTTCTTTCATCACAGGGCCAATTTCATTTTCATGTGCTCATAGTAAGTGTATTGCAGCAAATCATAAGCACACAGCCAATGATTTCCCATCTATTAAATTTAATGCACAATAAATTAAGAGCTGCATGCCTGCGGTTTTTAGCAGTGCACTTTGTGTGAGCATGAAAGGGCAGAATCAGTTCTACATTTCAATGCATCTGTGACGTGTGCACCTATTTCACTCATATTTATTGCAAACTTTCAAAGAATGATTAATAATCAGAACACTTCTACCCTTTTCTGATAGAATTGCACATGAACACCTCTTTAATATCCACACCTGTTCATTATTTCAATAAGGATTGAGTTAAATATATCTATGTTCAAGTACGTCAGAGTACGTTCTTCCCGTGACTGCGTGGGTTTCCTCCGGGTGCTCCGGTTTCCTCCCATATTCCAAAGATGTATGGGTTAAGAAGTTGTGGGCATGCTATGTTGGCACCGGAAGCGTGGTGACACTTGCAGGCTGCCCCCAGAACACTCTATGCAAAAGATGCATTTCACTGTGTGTTTCAATATACATGTGATTAATAAAGATATCTTGTCTTACACTGTATTTCTTACTTCTGAATCTAGTGTAAAACTGTATTGATAATTTTAATATCCAGCTCTGGAGCAACTAACACATAGGTAATCATGGGAAAGCATTGAGTTTTGAGATTAAGACTAACAACTTTTAGTGATTGTCCTTGTGCCTTGTTAATGCTCATAAATTGAACAGGGACCTGAACTTGCTTGAACTGAAAAGGTAGATCAGATGGGATAATTGGTACCTGTGGGATGAAGACATTTTCCCCAACAGCATTACCAGTCATTATTGTAACTTCAATTATTTGTGGTAGTAATTTTTGAACTGATAATTTTGTGCTGTTGCATAGTACAGGTGAATCCAAATTCCTGAGTAGCATGATTGGAGCTCCTTCTTTTAATTCAAGATTATGTGATGGCACACCAGGTGGTGACAGAGAGTTTAAACATTCAACAGGAAAATGTACAACTTCATCAATTTCCATTACACTATCAATAGACTTATATTGTCCAGGTTGTTCGGAAAGCTTCAAAAGCTGGTCTTTATTCATGGCCTGTGTTGCATTATATTTTGATGCTAAAATTGCTGTTTCACACAATTATTGATAACTCAAATAGTGTTGAGTGACATTTTAGAAAACACCTTGCATCAGAACATAAAGTGTTATAACAATTCATCCCAGGTTTTTCATTGAAGTCACTTCTGCTGAGCCTTTGTGTTTAATTTCCCCATTATTTAATTTGAGTAAACTCAAAGCAAACTCAGTTATCATTTAGCATTTGTCCAAATATATTATACTTTAGTACAGACTTTCAATTCATCCATTTTAGTGTCTCACGGAATTACTGGTTTGAAAAAAATCTCCAGCTAGCACTAAAGTAATACCTCCAATAAACTTATTACTATGTCTAAGATCCTGCAACATTTGATCTAATGCTTGAATTTTTATAGTCTGGTAAAACTTATTAAAAAAAATTGATGAAATTTTAAAACAAAACAGTATAGATACAGTGGTCTACCAGTCAAAACAATGTTCATCATCTAAAAAAAATATTGAAACTGAAGGTGATTTTTTTCATCACGTTACTGAGCTATCTTCTCTGCAGAGTGCAGAGTGCAAAAATACTCTGAGCGTAGTCTCATGAGCACCTTGAGCACAATCAAGAGGATTTGCTTTTATAAAATTTACTTTTTGACCATCTTCTAAATGCACACTTAACTGAACTGTGAAAACAATGTTTATCTTTTAAAAGATATTTTTCAATCTTGGGTGATTCTTTACAAATAAACATGATCACCAATTGACTTAGCTAGTTGAAAAAAAAGGATCGCCAGAATCTTTACTCTTTTCTTATTAATGTTCAATGGAAAAATTCAAGAGTTTTGGGAATCCATAACTTCTAAAATATTGTAGACTGCACCATTGTTCATAAGTTTCTAGATTAAAGTTCTTGCCCTAGATTCACAAAAAAACTCATCAATTTTCAATGGGGAACATTAAAAATTAGGCCCCCTTTGGACTATAGGGGGGCTCCTATGCAGGCTTTAGAAAAAACAGCAGTGTATGCACATCATTATGCTCAATCTAATTTATGTGCAAAATTTCAGGTTTCCAGGTTGTTTCATTACTAAGCTATGCACAGGACATATGCACATTTTATTTTACTATATATGTTTAAATTTTATTCTCATTTCATTCTGCAATGTAGGCACCATCTTTAAAACTCATACATTCTCTTTCTTGACAATAAAAGTGGGCCTAAGGGTAGGGTTTTTTTTTTCTTTTTATGTGGAAACTTTAGCTCTGTCCTTGAGATCTAACTTCTACAGTAATTTTGTGAGATTTTCCAGCTGAATACTAATCCTTTTTTATTTAAACTAATAATCAGCTGGCAAATGTTAGAAGTAATTCCTAAGCTTTTTGAGTGAGGTTGAAAGTATATCCCTGCCAGTATGTCTTGGTATTTTGAATTGGCCTGTAAATTATTTTCAATGAATGTAAAATTAATTGCCTTAATAAAAAAATCCAACAAATTAAAAGTAAAAGGTCACCTTTCCTGACATAGTTAAATCTCTAAGTCAGTTTGTTATTACACAACGTGATGGATTGCAATCATAATTCCAATTATGCTGTGAAATAATGAAAAAAATAAAATGATTGGTAATAGATGATCACTGTCCTTTTGGCAGGCAATTTCTACCTAAACCTTAGAGATTACGAAGAATGTATAAACCCAACTCCTTCTTATCTTCATTGAATATATACTCAGAAAATGGAAATTTCAGTCATTTGATATATGTAGAATGAGAATAATGACAATGAAAAAGCAATTATAACAACAATGAAATGATTTTGATTATTGTTTTGACATTTGTAGGTTGTTATAATTATAAAATATTTGGCATATTATATTTTCAAATCCATTGGTTTGGGTAGTTAATCAGAGATTTTTAAATTAGGTATGGTGTTTAAATGCACATCATCTTAAACTTAAATATTTTATAATCAAACATTAATTATGGCATAGAATCTTTACCAATCAATTTATTTCCATTTCTGACCTGTACTGTATTGACTTATGCATAATGCAAATAAAGTAAAATCTGAAGACACCAGTCAGTGAAGGAAGTATGTGATTGTTAAATTGTCCTGTTTTTCTCTTGGTAATCAATAACAGATAAAGTCAGGATCTTTGGAATGTGTATGCCCTTCCAAAGAGCTATTCATCTGCTATCCATAATCTTCAATGGATCTGACATTCACAGTAAAGTCTGTGATTTCCATGGTGCTAAAGTCCACTCTCCAAGGCATCACTGATTCAGGAATGTTAATCAAGTCTGAGCTTGCTGTCTCCTAATTACAAGTTCATTGCTTTAAAAGTGGGTCTGTTCACCTGTGCTTCAGATGACAGATTCTTAACAGGAAGCCAGGAAAAGCCTTTGATTTTGTTAACTTACCAAGCCTGCGGTAGGATTCTGGCAAGCATACTTTTTAAAACTTGGTGTTGCTGAAATTGTACTTCCGTGCTTAGGGCGCCACTTTTCCTAAATTACTGACAATAAAAAAGCACATGTTATTATAGTGCCTTTCACATCCTTGGGGTAACTCATAGCTTTTCCCACCCAATAAAATAAACGATCAGTTTCAGGAGAGTTGATTAATGGATGGAACATTGGCCAAGGCACTGAAAATTTTCCTGCACTTCAAAACATAACAACTCTTTCAATGCAGCACTCTCTTTCAATGTTTTATCACGTCAGTTTAGATCAAGTCCTCCAATGCTGTAAACTGGTGCAAATTCACAATGTCAGGAGTGAGCATAATTGAACCAAATTAAGGCTTGCTGGCCTGTAGCGAAATTGATACCTTGAGCATCAAAACTCTGTTATAAAATATTTTTCATTGGCAGAATTAACAATAAAATGGTTGCAATGCTTTTGTTCAAAAGAAGTCAAAAAACAACAGGATGATGATGTGGGATTCATCTCAGCTTCATTCCAGCTGATCAAGGTTTGGAATCTCTGGTGCCATCACGTAAAAAGTTGCCAATGCTACAAGTATAGAAATTGAGCAGATCATAGAGTTATTGGGGTGCCATTTTTGGAATTGGAATTAGTTTATTATTGTCACATGTACTGAGGTACAGTGAAAGACTTGTCTTGCATACCGTTCATACAGATCATTTCATCACTTCAGTACAATGAGGTAGTACAAGGGCAAAACAATACAGAATGCAGAATAGAGTGTCACAGCTACAGAGAAAGTGCAGTGCAGGTAGACAATAAGGTGCCAGTCATAACGAGGTAGATTGTGAAGTCAAGAGTCCATCTTTTCATACTAGGGAACCGTTCAGTAGTCTTATAACAGTAGGATAGAAGCTGTCCTTAAGCCTGGTGATATGTGCTTTCAGTCTTTTGTATCTTCTGCCTAATGGGAGAGGGGAGAAGAGAGAATGTCTGGGGTGGGTGAGGTCTTTGATTAGTATAGACATCGAGAAGTATAGACAAAGTCCATGGAGGGGAGGCTGGTTTCCGTGATGTACTGAGCTGTGTTCACAACTATGCAGTTTCTTGTGGTCCCGGGCAGAGCAATTGCCATACCAAGCTGTCATGCATCTGGATAGGATATTTTCTATGGTGCATCAATAAAAATTGGTGCGTGTTAAAGGGGACATGCCAAATTTCAATTTCAACTTCAATGAAAGTTAAATAGATATTGTCATATATGGGTGCTACTGCTACAAAACTGCCCAGATGAAGAAGCAGAAAATCACCCAACTGTAACTAAACAAATGAAAATGAAATTGTCTCAATAACACCTCACTTGTTACATCCACCATTCATCGAATCCTTGAAGTAATGTTTAGAATCCACACAAGGATACAGAGGTGAGAAGTGAGTAATCAGACCCCACTGAGCCAATTTCTAAACGACAAATGGGGCAGAGCATACCAGAAGCATATCAACTGCATTTAAGGTGAATATGAACCCAGCCTTCGACTAAAGAGGTGGTACTGAGGCTTCCTCAGCAGTTACCTGAGGCATACTGTATAGTTGAAATGGTTTCAAAATTGAACAGAACTTTCCCTGTTTTCCAGCAACATAATATTGATTTGTAAAATGGACTTTTCTTCTATTTTTGAATTACAACATGAACATTCTGTAAGTAAAACTTATAATTTATATTTTTTCAAAGGAAGTAACTCAATTTTTAGCAAAAAATGTTTGAGTTTATGATAATAATATTTTATTCCTTTTCATATTGGTTCATTATTGTTATTTTCATTTTATCTGATTACATATAAATGTAGTTGAATATTAGAAACATAAAGAAGTTTATTACATGTAAGTAAAATAATTAGTTAACATACTTAACACATTTTTAATAAAATGTTCAACTTACTACTTCCAATTTTAAAACAAAATCATGTTTTAGTGCTGCAATAATTTTAATTCCCCAGTTAAGCATCTAAAAATCACACAATGCTGTGAAACTATTTATAACTTTATGAATTAGGTGACAAAAATTAATCAGGAAGTTTAGACTTCAACTTAATATGAATGATTAAGGGGAGATTTACACAATAATTATGCTGTAATTTTAAGGGTTAAGCAGCTTTATCATTGAATCAACATGAAAGCATTAAAGTAGAAGAAATGAAAGATGTCATAAACTGATGAAAATTCACCCTTTTGTTCATAAATTGGGTGTGAGGGCTCAGACTGACATGGAAACAAAGGTGGCAAGATTCCACAGAAGGAGATATGAAGGTGTATTTGGAATCTGCAACAGTTCAACTAACAATTGCTTTTAACCTGTTATACTAATACTAACATAATTCTTTAATTGCTTTATAAATTTTCGGCTGTGTAGACAAAAGTGTGATCTGACTTATGGTAGACTGAACTAATGAGAATGTTTTAATCAAGAACAACACATGTTTGAATATTGAATTTAGTCTGGGAAGATAGTCTACCTCCTCTCTGCCCCTTATATAACTAGGAGTAAATTGGTTTAAGCAGATGAAATTGGCACTTTTTAACACCATTTTTTTATGTTATGAATCCCCTAAGTGTCAAAAGAGCATCCACATCATGTTCTCACTTCCACAAAGAAGTGCACCAAGCACTAACTTGTGAAGGTATTTCTTTGCATACAGACATCTAACGTGCACTAGCCATGTGCAGCAGAAAAAGACTACAATGCCAAATCAGCGGCACAGTGTGCAAACCTAAATTGATGGCAGATCGCCATTTTGGAATTCTATGTTGAAGCCCACACTTTTTTTCATCCCTTTGCACCTGACCATGAAAACAAATGATGTGAAGGACCTTCCTACACACATGCCACTCTAGTAGCACTGTTCAAAGAGATCATTAACTTCTTGGAGCCACAAACAACCTGCTGGAGGAACTCAGGGGGTTGAGCAGCATCTGTGGAGGAAAAGGAATTGTTGATGTTTTGGGTCAAAACTTCTCCCCCCACAGATGCTACTCAACCCACTGAGTTCCTGCAGCAGATTGTTTGTTGCTCCAGATTCGAGCATCTGTGGTCTCTCGTGTCTCCATTAATTACTTAGAATTCTGGCTGTGGTAAAATCCTAATACTATTTCTTTGTATCAATGGGACCAATAATCCTGACTTTTAAGTGGCTTAATTAACAATCCTTATAAACCTTTAGAGCCTTCCCTGAGATGGGTGGTTACAAATTATTTTAAGGTTTTGTGGGCCGAGGAATACCATAAATGCATCATCTCAATTTTTCACTGAAGTGAAGTTGTCTGCAACCAGATACAAGGCTTAAAGGTTCAGTTCACATACTGGGCAAGATCACACCCTTTTCATCTAGATTCCAGCATCTGCAGTCCTTTGTTTCTCTCGTTCTTTCTAAACCACAGTCCACACTCACCAATCCCCTTCAACCTGTGCATGTTTCCCATGGTCACTCTTACATTTTGCATATTCATTGACTTGCGAACCTGGCTGCTTCACATCTCCCATGAGGTGAGGCAGCAGCTAGGTCTCATAATAGCAGGTTCTGAGGCTGAACCCAGAATACAAGCAGGTCCTTGACGTGAAAGGCCTTTCTGAAATAGTTTTAGATGCCTTTGATAATAAGGGACGGACATGTAAAAACAGAATTAAATAATTAAAAAATAAAAACATAAAATATACTTAAAATACCTTTATGTACTAGAAATCAAATATAAACAAAGATAAAAGTAACTGAACCATTAAAATATATGGGGTTGTACTAATTAAGCTGGCGTAAATCTGTGAGGCTGGATACAGAAAACGTCCGACTGCTCCTCTCAGGACACTTGTGCTGAGTTAAGTGGTGAAGGGGGAGGTCAGGTGCAAATAATCTAACCTCCAGTTTGCCTCTTATGTCCCTGTTGCAAGCCGTGGGCAAGGAAGTCAGAGACAAGCTGACTTACAAGAAGGAGGCATAAGCATTTGCCTTTTTATGTTGACAGTATTGCTTTGGAACAATCTTTTTAACTCCCAAAGAGTAAAAACAGACAGACTTCATTTTCCAATCCATGAAACATTCCGTGCCTGGGGAAGTTTTTGTCATTCCAGCTTGGAAACATCTGGTTTAGACCAAGGGGCAGTAAGTGCTTTTAGGGAAGTAGTATAAATTGGCTGGGACTATCTGTCAAGGGAACCAATCAGTATAACCTAAGGACATTACTAACAGTTTATGTCTCATTCTTATTATATTAATGTCTGAATATTTCACAACTGCTCAGCAGAAGTTGGTAAATGAAATATCTTGCATTTATAAAGCACCTATTTTAGTGCTCTTCAGATGCATTGAATTGTTTTTGAAGTATAGTTCTTGTTGGTATGTAGATTGACGGTTTCTTTTCACAATAAGGTCCACAAAACAGTAATAAATGGCCAATTAGTCCGCTTTAATGGTGCTGAAAGATGGTTAAATATTAACCAGGACACAAGGGTAGTGGAGAACCCTACTGATCTTTAAAACAATTTCATAAACTCCTAAATAACTAACCATTCAGACAAATGTGTCTTCATTTTGCTCAGTGCTAATGCTCTTGTCCTCCTCTCTGATCTTGTTGTAGCTGGAGCAGGTGACATTTTTTAATGAGAACATCCTTTCTGTGCCACAATTGCCTCAGTGTTCCTCAGTCAGACTCAGTTGGAGAATTGCTCACTAAGCTGCATACATTCTCTACTGAGAACCATTCTTCCTCTCCCCCTGCTCTGCATTTTAGTAGCTTGTGCTTCTCTTCTTGTCCTCAGCTCATTCCTTCAGTCAAGCTGTGCTCCAAGGGAATGCCCACTAATATAAGCATCTTTGGAATCATCTGTCTTATCCAGCAGTCTTGAAACCAATTCAAAGCCTTTGACCACTCCAGCACAACATTCCTTGTAGACTTCAGCAACTTTAAAGAGCTCTAGAAAACACAAACTCTTCTAAAATTGTAGCAGCAGCTAATAGAGTCCAATCAGCAACCAACCTCCAAGGCATTGATAATTCCTTTAGCTAGTGATGACATTCTTTCCAGTTGTTGAAGACGTATCCAGCTGCCTGAGGTTAGATTAGGCATCAGCTGGACTGTTGAGCTCCAATTTAGCAGTCCTGACATCAAATCAGCATTGATTTCAGACTGACTTCATGTTTTACCTACTCTGCATTCTTCCAGCTATTGTTTTTAGTAGATGACATGATCCCTGCCACAAATACAAGTTGCTATTTTGTAATGAAGTTGATATTTGTAACAACCAATTCATAATCATAATGTGTTGATTGTAAATTGTAGATTGGTTTATTACTGTCACATATACCGAGGTTCAGTGAAAAAAATTGTTTTGCATTCCAACCATACAGATCATTTCATCACTTCAGTACAATGAGGTAGTACAAGGGAAAGACATAACAGAATGCAGTATAAAGTGTTACAGTTACAGAGAAAGTGCAGTGCAGGCAGACAATAAGGTGCAAGGTCATAACAAGGTAGATTGTGAGGTCAAGAGACCATCTTATTGTACAGGGGAACCATTCAATAGTCTTATAACAGTGGGATAGAAACTATCCTTAAGCCTGGTGGTACATGTGTTCAGGCTTTTGTATCGTCTTCCCAATGGGAGGGGGGAGGAGAGAGAATGTTGGGGGTGGGTGGGGTCCTTGGTTATGTTGGCTGCTTTACAGGGGCAGCGAGGAGTGTGGACAGAGTCCATGGAGGGGAGGCTGGTTTTCATGATGTGCTGAGCTGTGTCTACAGCTCTCTGCAGTTTCTTATGGTCTTGGGCAGAGCAGTTGCCATACTGAGCCTTGATGCATCCTGGGCCATGGCGTCCACTTGGTTTGACCACGACAGACTATTGATAATGTTCACTCCCAGGAACTTAAAGTTCTTAACCCTCTCGATCTCAGCACCATTGATGTAAATGGGAGCATTTGCACTGCTCCCTTTCCTGAAGTCAATGATCAGCTCTTTTGATTTGTTGACTTTGAGGGAAAGGTTATCGTCATGACATGATGCCACTAGGCTCTCTATCTCCTTCCTGACTCATTGTTACTTTTGATTCAGCCCATTCATCTGCTCATTCACGTCATCTGCAAATTTCTAGGTGGTGTAAGAGCAGAATCTGGCCACATAATCATGAGTGTATAGGGAGTAGAGTAGGGGGCTGAAGACACAGCCTTGTGGGGCACCAGTTTTGAGGGTAATCATGGAGGAGTTGTTGCTACCTATCCTTACTGATTGCAGTCTATTGGTCAGGAAGTTGAGGATCTAGTTGCAAAGGGAAGTGTTGAGTCCCAGGTCTAGGAGTTTGTCGATGCGTTTGGCCCGAATTATGGTACTGAATGCAGAGCTGTAGTCAATAAATGGTAATCTGATGTAGGTGTCTTTGCTATCCAGATGTTCCAGAGATGAGTGTAGGGCCAGGGAGATGGCGTCCACTGTGGACCTATTTTGTTGATAGGTGAATTGCGTGGGTTGAGGCCGCCTGGGAGGCTGGATTTGATGTGTGCCATGACGCACTGTAAATTGCCCATAGTGTGTAGGTGAGAGGTAGATTCAGGGAGGAGATGTCGGGAATGTGGGAGCATTAAAATGTGGTAGGGTAGGACTTGTGTAAAAATGGGTGTTTAATGGTCAGTATGGCTTTGGTGAGCCGAAGGTCCTGTATCTATGCTGTATCTCTCTGTGACTCCATAAGTGAAAGGCAAAAAAAAACTTCACATGCTAGAAATCTAAAACTAAAAAAATAAGAAATGCAGGATATACTTAGCAGGTTGTGTTCTGATGAAAGATCATCAACCTAAATTTTTAAATCTATTTCCCTCTCCTAGATGTGACCTGACCTGCTGAGTATTTCCAGCATGTTCTTCTTTTAAACCACGGTTGTTGCTGGCTGCTTTTATTCACTACAGAAAAGTTTCCTGTAGAATTGCTCATGACTTGGCATGGGAATGATTCTCATTAATAATCTGGTAGTGAGAATATGCAGATGGTATAAAGTCTTAGGTGAAGACTGCGAAGAACAATTGTGGTCTAGACGGGAACAGCTGGCATCTGACATCACAACGTTTTTCTGCGAGGTAGGGAATTGATTGGAAAAAATTAGATTTACTTCAATGCATGATTTATTACTTTGTAAATTATAATGAAATACAAGTGTTTTTAAGGGTAAATTCACCAATCCCATAGTTTGAATGAGGGGAACTGATTCAATGTAATATGGCAAAAATACTCTCAGCAGTGATTCTCTGATTTATGCTGCTTCTTGCTGGAGTTTTTTTCTTTAATCATGGGATGCGGACATTTGACAGGGCTGGCATTTATTGCTGGCCTTGAACTGAATAAGTTTCAGAGAGCAATTAAGAACTAACCACGTTGCTACAGATCTGGAGTCACAAAAAGGCAAGACTAGATAAGGATTTCCATCTCTGGTAAATGCCAATTAGTTTTAACAAGACAGTTGCTTCATGGCCAAAAAACAAACTTCTGGAGGAATTCAGTAGATCAAGCAGCATCTGTGAGGGGAAAGGAATTGTCGACATTTTGGGTCAAGACCCTGCATGAGGGCTGAGAGTGTAGAGGGGAGTTGGCCCGTATAAAGAAGTGAGAGGGAGGGGTGAGGCAGGGGCTGGCAGGTGATAAATGGAACCAGGTAAGGAGGGCGATGATGGACAGATGAAGCCATGTGGGGAGGGAGAGGGGTTAAAGCTAGGAGACATCAGCTGGTGGTTGATAGTTTGAGGCGGATAAGGAGAGAAAAAAAAGAGAGCCAGGTGGAGCCATGTGGGGGAGGGGAGACTAGAGGTAGAGACTGGAAATTGATAACTGGAGACACAAGAGGCTACGGGTGCTGGAATCTGATAAGTAAGGAAGGTGATAGGTAGAACCAGATAAGGAAGGGATGATGGGCAGATGGAACCAGCTGGGGAAGGGAGATCCAGTAGAAATAGTGTGTGGGTGATGGGCAGATGGGACCAGGTGAGGGAGGGGAGAAACTTGGGTAGGTGGAAGGAAAGAAAAAGGAGCACAGGGAGTGTGGGATACTGAAGCTGACAAATTCCATGTTCATCTCATTGAGTTGTAGACCACCCAGGCGGAATGTGAGCCACTTCACGGCCATCTGATCCAGGTACTTCTTAAAAAATATATACTGTTTTGTTAACTGAATTTGAATTACCTGATGTGGCAGAACCTGAAATAATATGTAATCCAGTAGTTTGACCTTTATGTTACTGTTTCCTACATGAGAATTCAGTAAGAATAACGTTATTGTAACTTGTTCAATTTTTAAAGAGGCTGGGAAGCAAAAAAATTATAAAGAATAATCTTTTTGTTTAAACTTACTTGTTTCATGCTGAAGAACAACTAATTAGAAGTATCTGTATGGAAGTACTTCAGCACTGTTACATTGAAAGAATTGTGAAAAAACCTGCATTTAACAACAGATCATAGTGTATAATGGGTTGTCGATCCACAATAGTCTGTTTTATTCCACCACTGAACAATAAAATTACTCCCAACAAATCAATAAAGCCACATCAATAAACAGCTAAGTTATTGAATTAATGGAGTAAACTACGTCAATGTGGAAAACACCAACAAATAATAAACTAATGGGGTAATTGTGACTGATGAAGTAATAAATTGATTGAATAGCAGGCACACAAATCAATACGTTAATCCAACAGCAAGTGGAAGTAAATTGAGGATGTAATGGAGCAGCAGGCAGGAAGACGATGTGGATCCAAGTACCAGATGAAGACAGCATTCTGACAGAGACAGGTAATGGGTGACAGACATGAGAGGTAGAAACACAGAAAGAAGTTTAGACTCACATGTATTGTGTCTTTCAGGACTTCTGGATCTCCATTGACACACTAGCCGATAAAGTGCAGTCACACAAGCTTCCATAACCAACAATATGACAATGACCTGAGCATCTGTTTCAGCGATGTTGACTAGGGGATGGATATCCACCACAATGCTGCTGATAACTTTTTCAAAATAGTACCATGGAACCTTTTAGTGTGATATCTTGCAAATACCAGATCAGGCTGCACTAATTGAGGGGGAAAAATAACTGAGCCAATATCACATAAGAATGACTTACAGCATAAATGTCCAATTCAAGATAGGCAGAGAAAGTGAGTTAGTGGAAATTGGAGAATTCGAGATTGAGTCCAGAAGGATGCAAAGTGTCCAGACAGAGGATGAGGTGTTATTCCTCAGGTTTGCATTGGGCCTTGTTATAACAGTGCAGGAGGCCACAGACAGATGGATCAGTGTGGGAATGGGGTAAAGAATTAAAGTGGCAGACAGCATGAAGCTATCCCCCAGTGGACAGAACACAGGTGGTTTGCAAATTGGTCACCCAATGTGCTTTTGTTTTCTCCATTGGGGAAATGCAGAGGAGCCCACAGTGTGAACACTGAATGCAGTACATCAGAATGGAAGAAGTACAAATAAATCACTGCTTCACCTGGAAAGACTGTTTGGCTTTCTAGATGGTGAGAAGGGAAGAGGTGAAAGTACAAGTGTTCCATCTGTGGCTGCTTGGGAAAGTGCTGTAGGAATGGAACGGTCTGTGGGAAGGAAGAGTGGACCAGGGATTCATGAAGGCAGCAATCCCTTTGAATGCTGAAATAGGACAAGTAGATGTGTTGGGTGGTGGAATATCATTGAAGTGGTGGAAATTGTGAAGGATAATCCATTGAATGTAGAGGCTGGTGGGTGGAAGGTAAGGGCCACAGGAACTCTATCCTTGCTCTATATATGGATTTAGGGGATGAGAACAGAGGTAGAAGAAATAATGAGATGTGGTCAATGGCTTTGTCCACTATGACACTATGGCAGAAGGAAAGCACAGTTCAAGTAGATAACTCAAGTATTCCCCTTGTCCTATTCAACTCTCTTCCCACCTTCTCAGCAATTTACAACTAACTTTTTTCTCACTTTCCCAGTTTTGACAAAGGGTCATTGACCTGAAGTTTTAAATTTGTTTCTCTTTCCACAGCTGCTGATATGCTTGCTGAGGATTTCTACCTTTTTTTTTCTATTCTTATTTCAAGCATGGAAGCAAACGGTTTTTCTCTTATTTTGAAAGGGTTTCCAATGTTGTGCCTCAGCTGGTGAGTTAACAGAAAGGATTTAGAGTAAGTTAACAATCCTCTTCTGCCTCAACTGTATCTATTTTCCAACAGGTTTCAAAATGAGCTAGAGCCCTATTTTGATATGTAAACTTGGTTGGTGTACTGATTGTAGGAGCCTGATGCAATTTTCTGGTTCCAGTGAGGAGAATCCGTCCAATGTTATGGCACAGATAAGTTCTACTTTCAAACTTCTTCAGCTGAATACCATAACTTCTCCCTGCATTTGCTCAGAATATCTTACAGTAATTGGTTTAAAGATCAACAAAGTGGAGCTTCTCACCTGTATATCCTTCATTCAATCATCCTAGTTCATTTTTTTTTCAGTATAACATTCTTTTCCATTAGGTTCTGTCTTATTACTATTGAGAGAAATGGCACAGTAAATGATAATAACTTCTCATTTTCAGGAGGACAATATGCATGGACATGCTAAATAAAACAGGTAGATATTTAATGAAGGTGATTGGAAGGACAGTTTCACTGCATTATGTTGTACTATTCTTTCCTGAATGATGTTTTGATCTTTACTTCAGGAAGGACTAGTGGATACCCTTTTCTTAATTAAGCATTCATCTGATACATCAGGCGTGCTGTTCCTGATCCAGTGAGGAATCGGAAAACTGACATGAATTTTTTGAGCATCAGTATAGCCACTGGGAAAGAATATAATTGCTCCCGGATAGGCATGGCCTGCGGCTGTTGTGCATATTATCATTGATAAGGAATAATTGCATAATAAGGATTTATTGCTGTCAAAATTCAAATTTGTGAACTGCAGATGTACATGGTGCTTAATCATAGTTAGCTTACAGTTTTAAGTCTGTTTTAGAAGTTTCAATGCTGACTAATATATATGGCTTGTAATGAAATCCTTCCTCTGAGTTCTCAACATAAATTGTCTCTCTAAGCGGTGCAGATACAGAGAAATAAATACAATTGCCTTATTTTGCCTTTGGGTAGAGATATAACCTTTCTTGCTACTTTTGATTCTAATTCTCTCTATAAATTGTTAAGATAGCTCATCGATCTTTATGGGGCTCTAGTCATGCACATTGTTCTGGATAATTCATTATTGTTTAACAACAGCTATTCTGAATAAGGCCCTCAGAAATGAAATAGTTCTTACTAAACACTGAATACCAGCTTAGTTATCACCTTAGCCCATTGTCCCACTCTCTATCCCTATTTTAGACACACTGTATCGACAAAAAAGTCAACAAGCACACATCATACATCCTACACTTGCAGCAAAAGCTAAGTAGCAGAATCAACTAACACATACCCTGACAATTAATTAGTAAACTAGACTGTAACTAAACTGCATTAACAATGTCATCATTTTTAATGCTTGTACAAACAACAATATTTTTGGACTTTTGTAGGACGTGGGTTTTGCTGGCCAGGCCAGCATTTATTGCCTATCCCTAACTGATGAGTTGCCTTCTTGAAGTGCCACTGTCCTTCAGGTGAGGGTACTTCCACAAGGTTAAGAAGGAAGATCCAGGAATTAGATCCAGTGACAATAATATAATGGTGACAGTTCAAAGTCAGGATGGATAGGGTCTTGGATGGAAATCTTCATGTCTTCTGCCTTTGACCTTCTTTGTGGTAGAGAGCATGGGTTTAGGAAATGCTGTTAGAATAAGTGGGTAACTACAGTGGAATTTTTAGATGGTAGATACTGCAGCCATAGTCCACCAGTTCTGGAGGGAGTGAATGTTCATGTGGTAAATGGGGTGCCAGTCAAGCAGATTGCTTCATCTTGCAAAGTATCATGGAGCTGTCTTCCTCTAGGCACATGGAGAGAATTCTATCAAGTCCTTGACTTGTGCCTTGTAGATAGTGGAATCCTATCGAATATCAGGAGATGATAGGATCACTTACTGCGGGATACCAAACACTGATCTGCCTTTACAGCCATAGTATTTCTGTGGCTGGTCTAATTTCTGGACAATGATGACTAGGATGTTGATGGTAAAGATCTTGGCAATGGCAATATTATTGAATGTTAAGGATAGGTAGGTAGATTTTCTCTTGATGAAGATGGTCATTGCCTGGCACTTAACTAATGTGAATGTTGTCATTTATTAGCCCATACTTCAATCTTGTCTCGATCTTGCTGTATGAGGCATGGACTACTTCTTTAGCAGTTGTAATGGAATTGAATGCACTTCAGTCACCTGTGAACATCCCACAATTGATCTTGTGATGGAAAGCAGCTGAAGATTTTTTTTCCTGAGGAACGCCTTTCTGCAATAATACCCTGTTAAATTGATTAATATCTAACAATCTCAGCTGCTTTCCATTATTCAGGGCATGGCTCCAGTGTCTCTCCATGCTTCCCTTGAGACCGCACTTGATTAAGTACAGTCCTGACACTGCAGTCACTTTTACTTCTCCTCTGGAATTCAGCAAAGTTAATTCTGTAGCATAAACCTTCAGAGCAACAGCAGGATGTTGTTGAATCTCACAGCCTGTGTTGAATCAAGTGCTCTCAGTTATTTCTTCATATCTCATGGAATGAATGAAACTGACTGAAGACTAACTTCAGTCATTGTGCAGACATTAGGAGGAAGTCAAGATGAATCATCCATCTAGCTCTTCTGTCTGAAGAAAATTGCAAACCCTGCAACTTGGCTCCATTCTTGTCTATCTACTTGTAACCTGAGAATCTCTAGCAATGGCCTCTCTCCTGTTAGCTGTATTGTTATCTCTGATGTGTCACACAGGTCCAGACTTGAATTTTCTATTTCTGATCTACATGATGCCACTCTGAAACATTATCTAAAGACATGGTGCTGGATTCCACATGTATAGTGATGGTACCGCACTAGAGCATTGCACTGCATCTAACTTGTCAAATGGTCTGACACCATTACTGGATGAGCAAATATTTCCTCCAATGAAATATTTATAACAGCACCCTGTTGCCAATTTGCAGTAAGTTTTATAAGTAGGAAGGATCAACAGGTAATGAATGAGCCGATCTTGCCCAATATTCTAAAGTCAGCACTGTTAAAGATTCCAGGTGTGCTTTTGGCACATAAACTATGATGTGTAGGTGTGACACAGGTAACAGAGGATGAAACAACAGACAGCATCAGCCAAAACATTCTAACATCTTTTGTTAACCTTTTCATTGCCATGTCCTTCTCTATACATACTACATTCAATGACCTCTCTCCTAAGGGGCTTGACAGGGTAGATATTGACATGTTTCCGTGAGAGGGAGAGTCGGTAACAAGGAGACATGTTTACAACACAAGGAGCTAATCATTTAAAATTGAGGTGCGTAGAAACTTCTCTCAGAGCCTAGCGAGTCTCTGGAATTTTCTGTCCCTACAGGTGCTGGAAGCCAGATCATTAGATATATTTAAGTGGAGATAGCTAGGTACTTGAAAGATTGAGGGTTATGGGGATCTGGCATAGAAGAGGACAGCAAAGGTCAGCCATGATCATATTGAACAGAAGGAGAGGCTTGAGGGGCTGAGTGGCCTGCTCCTGCTCGTATTTGCTTCTGTTCTCGTGCTCCTTGCATTTTCCTTTAGTCCTGCTTTCATCTTTCTCTCAAAAAGCTTCAAGCATCAGTGTTTTTTTTTCCACTCTCAAATATAAGCATATTTACATTAAATATTTCAATACTGTTCAAAAGGTATGTACAACAGTACTGGAGATCAAATCATGAAGACTGTTTTTATACTCTTCCAGCTCATCCATCTTATTTTCTACTGAAATCAAATTTTAGGATGAGAGTTCCTATTTTTTTCTGTTTTGCTTTCTTCTTTTCTATTTCTTGGGGATGCCATGCACCATTCACCCAGGATTCTGGCAGTTGTTTCTGGAGGCTCCAAAAATGATTGCACTTTAAAGGTTTATTTCTGCTGTATGAAAGCATCCAGCCTCAATATGCTGGCATTAAGTTATTACTTTTGGCAATGGTGTAAGATGGGTGATTCTGGATCAACATCCCAGTCGATGAAATTACCAGATATGTTAGAGAAAATGTTCATGCTTCGTAAGGACCCACACTTAACCGGAGACTCAGCATTGCACTGTTTTAATCCTTTCTTGAATTTTTCAAACACACTTTCCCACTGAAACCATAGGACAGTTAAATTTATCCTATTGTGTCCATTTTGTAATGACTCATCTTGTCAGTAAGCATTGGCCTAATGCCCATTCCAGGCTATCAAAATACATCTTTTTTTACCTATGGAGCATAAAGATTTAAATTAAAGTTTATATTATACGATATTAATGTTACACAAATCAGATTAAAATATTTACTAGTTAAATGAAACTAATTAAGCAGTAGTGAACTAATTAATCTGCATTAGTGTAAATGGGTCAACATGGATTTGATGGGCTGAAGGGCCTATTTCTGTGCCGTATGACTCCATGACTCTAATTCAACAAACTGCTATCATTACTTCTCAATAAAATCTCTGTCAACAAATTTATGGGGGATAAATTCAGAATACTTGGGATCCAGTTGTTATGTTTCCAGAAAAAATGGAACAAGGACTCATGACATTAGTCTCTAATCATTAATTCATTTCATGCACAATATCATCCAGTGTTACATATGAAATGATTGCAGGTGATATAAAGTGACAACTCAAACAGGGTGATAGCTCTGGATTTACATGACCGTAAAATAAATTGCTGCAGTTAAATCCATTTTGTGGAACAGTTTCTGCTGCTATGACCGAATATCTTAATAGAACAATAAGATCATGTCCATATTAAAATCTGTTGTAACGACACCTGTCTTAATTATATTATGATCATTAGTTTATTCTCATTTTATATTATTCCTCAGGCCTGAAAATTCTGGGTTTGGGGAAGGCAAGGAAGAGTTCCGATTTGGAGGAATGGAATGGGTGATGCCCCTCTGTTTGTGGTTTTGTTCCGATCTTACTGCTCTCTTTAAATGAGAGAGTAGTGTAGGAATTTTTGATCTTTTCACACCTCCTAAATTAAATGTAAAATTAGGATTCATTGACCTGAATTTGTATTGACTGAAGCATACAGAAACATCAGCATAGAAACTTAATTGTTTACCACACATTTTGTTGCCAACACAATGGATCCTCCTCACTGACAACCAACACAGGCACACCTCAAGGGTGTGTGTTTAGCCCACTGCTCTACTCTCTCTACACTCATGACTGTGTGGCTATGCACAGCTCAAACGCTATCTATAAATTCATAGATGACACCTCTGTTGTTGGCAGAATCTCAGATGGCCATGAGGAGGTGTACAGAAGTGAGATAGATTGGCTGGTTGAGTGGTAACAACCTCACACTCAACATGAGCAAGACCAAGGAATTGATTGTGGACTTCAAGAAGGAGAAGTTGGGAGAACACACACCAGTCTTCATTGAGGGGTCAGCGGTGGAATGGGTGAGCAGCTTCAAGTCCCTGGGCATCAACATCTCAGAGGATCTATCTTGGGCCCAACACATTGATGCGATCATGAAGAAGGCACACCAGTGGCTCTACTTTGTTAGGAGTTTGAGGAGATTTGGTATGTCACCAAGGACCCTTGCAAATTTCTACAGATTTATGGTGGAGAGCATTCTGACTGGTTGCATCACAGCCTGGTATGAAGGCTCCAATGTGCAAGATCTCAAGAGGCTCAGAGGGTTGTAGACTCAACCAGCTCCATCATGGGTACAACCCTCCCCGCCATCGAGGACATCTTCAAGAGGCGGTGCCTCAAAAAGGCAGTATCCATCATTAAGGACCCTCACCACTCGGGACATGCTCTCTTCACGTTAATACCATAAGGGAGGAGGTACAGGACCCTGAAGACCCACACTCAACGTTTCCGGAACAACTTCTTTCAGATTTCTTTATCCCCCTTTTGCACTATTTATTTATTTTTGTAACTTATAGTAATTTTTATGTCTTTATGTCTTGCACTGTTGCTGCAAAACAACAAATTTCATGACATATGTCAATGATAATAAACCTGATTCTGATTCTGAAACTGATCGACGAACAGAATGTTTTGACTAAGAGTCCCGGACTGACACACTGAGTGTTTGCAGCGTTGTCCGCTCTTATTTCACATTTCCAGCATCTGTGGTATTTTTGATCTTCACAACAGGAAATTTTGTGAGTGCACAGTGTGGTTCAGTAAATTGCAGTGCAATTTTCCATGTGTATGACAAGGATATGTATGAAAGTTGCTGGACATATGCAATAATGACATTTGGTATACATTATACAGCTGATGTTTTTGCATGATTTTACCATATTTATGTTATTGCCTTGACTGCAGAAGCAGATCGAGTCAAAGTCAAGTTTATTTTCATATGCACAAGTACATGTACGCACAGGTGCAATGAAAAATTTACTTGCAGCAGCATCACAGGCACATACCATCATACAAGCAGCATTCACAAGAAAAAACATAAATTAAACATAAATTATACACAATCTTTACAAGAAAGAACATAGAATAAAAAAAAGTCCATTTTAGCGCAAAGTGATCAATGTGGTTATAGTGTTGCTAAGATGTAGTGGAAGGTCAGTGCTTGCTCCTGCATTGAAGTGCCTACCTACCTGGACCATGGTCAGTGAGATTGACAGTGAAGAATCTTCCTAAAGGTAAATTCTTGTTTTCCTTAATGTTCTTAGTGGATTACTCCAATTTACTGCTTAACATTACTCAAATTCACTGCTCAACACTTCCTTACTCCTGTGATCAGACTGTCCTTATAGTGTCCTCCCCAGATCTCTATCTGCTACTCTGGATCAACCTTCATCCTGGTAGTTCTGGTCATCTATCAGGCTCCATAATCTTTTCCCTGATCTATCTGAAACTTCCCTTTCATTTTTCTCCAATTTTCCCTCTGCTCCCCAACCTTCTCTCCTCCACCATCAATTTCCCCCAACTTCCCACCAACCATCAAAACCAAGCCCAGTGAAATCCAATTTTCTTGTATCCCCTGCAGATCTTCATCTCACCATCTCCAATCTTTTCCCCAACTCCCTCTGATCTTCTTCCTCTCCATGCTGATCTTCCCCACTTCCTCCCCATTCTCTTCAATGTCCTCTGCAATCTTCAACTCTTGCTGCACAATTCTTTCCCTACTTGCCCCAAGCTGGTTTTCCCCGATCAACTCATCTGCAACCTTCTCCTGTGACCTCGGCCACCAGCAGATCACTTCTTCGCCCATTGCTGTGATCTTCTCTTGTCCACTATCCCCTCAATTTCCCATCACTGCAGTGATGAAAAGCCACAGATGAAGACCCTACCCTGTAGTTTGAGCACAAACGTGAGCACAAAGCCACGATTTTCTGGTTCCATTATATGAAGACTTGAGGCGGGATTTCAGACCCTTATGTCATGGGTACTCCTTGCAGTGTCTCTGTTGAAAACAATGGGCCAAAGATTCAAGGAAGAGTGCCACATGTAGAGATGTAGAGCTTCTTCACAAGTATGTTTAGTGTAAGCAACTGAGGAAAGCTTTCTACTCCCAAATCTTTAGTAAAGAAATTAAACCAATCTTGAAAGTGTTTCTCTAGCATACCACTTATTTAATCTAAAGATAAGATAAGGTATCTTTATTAGTCACATGTACATCGAAACAGTGAAATGCACCTTTTGTGTAGAGTGTTCTGGGGGCAGCCCGCAAGTGTCGCCATGCTTCCGGCGGCAACATAACATGCCCACAACTTCCTAATCCGTATGTCTTTGGAATGTGGGAGGAAACCGAAGCACCCGGAGGAAACCCACGCAGACACGGGGAGAATGTACTAGCTCCTTATAGACAGTGGTGGGAATTGAACCCGGGTCACTGGCACTGTAATAACGTTATGCTACCCGCTACACTACCATGATTCTGTTCTACCATTCCTCCCAATGTATCAGTGTTTGGATAGGGAGAAAGGATTCTGAGAAGTGTTACTGGGTATGTGCAGAGAATTCCCAGCTGCAGATATTGGTCCCTGTGGTCAGCATTAATGGGGATTGTGGACTGCTATCCTGGCAGATACCAGGTAACGTGAGAGATATATATATATATATATATATATGAATTATTATTAGCTGCAGCAGTATACTCAAAGATTATTAGCTATTTCTGTTCATTGCGAAATTGACTCTGCTGCACAGATGTCCATGGCGACATGTGGAATCAATGGCCGGCTTGGAGGAATTCTGCAAAATCGGGAAACTATGTACATGGAAATACATTCCCAATATGCAGCAGTAAATTCCCCACAGAACATTGTTGTACACTCCCTCTGAAACTCATTCCACTTGGAGGCCCTGCCACCACTATATTGTGTGTTAGGTGTTACCAAACTCGGATGAATTTATCAGCATTCTATTCTTTTCCAGTTCATTAGAAGTATTTTACCATGAGAAAAGGAGAATCCTTGGAAGCAGAACATTCAAATAAATCTAGTAAGATTAAAGGGAGTGCAGGAAGTTGGGCTTTGGTGAGTTTAAAGGCAATGCAGAAAATCGGGCCCCCATGAGTTTGGGAACCAGGGCCCAGGTCAATTTCAAGGGTCTGTGAGAAACATCACCTAGTGAACGAGATGCAGAACAATCATTATTTCTGAATAATCATGTTGTTGCAGTTTTTCTGTCCCTGACCTGTTGCTGACCTGTAACTATCAACGCAACACATCTCAAATACTGAAGGGTGAGTTCTATTTTCCTCTATTTTTATTACAGTACAACTGGCACATTATACAATCTCCTCATGTTTTATTGAGACGAGTGAAAACACAGCATTCTATGGCTTTCCAAAATTCTGTTGCATGACCTTTCTTCCCTGTGAAAGCTCACGTATTCTTCACTAGAGGTGATGGAGTAAATTTATAAAAGATTCTCTTGTGCTGCATTCTCATTTCTCTGTCATTTAATTATATAAAAATCTTTTTGTTGGATTCTCAAACAGGTATAATATCATGTCGATATTCAGCTTGTCACCTCTTAGCTTTTAGACTTTGTCAGGAAAATCCAGGTCATGGTGACAGAACATTATCACCTGGGAGTGAACTGCAGATTTTATCCCAGGACTGGACAGCATCCTCAGAAGCAATGGCCTTAATCTTCCTGCACAGGGCACAGCAGGGATTACCACCAAGTGAGACATCTTGACTCAGATTCATCATACAGCGGGGGATCATACCAATCACTTTGTAACAATTGTCCACATAACTTAATGTATCTTATGAGATGCTGGATTGTTTCGAACATTCACTTTTAATTTTCAATAATATTATCTCCTGGGATCAATTCTGCTTTCTCTGAAGCTTTTGGGGGCCTTCAGGGGACATTTGCTGGAAATGATGGATCTTTCAGGCAACATATCGGCAGCCTTGGAACATCCTTCACCCATCCTTCTCCCCGCTCCCTGATCTCTTCAAATTTCAGGCTGAAAAAAGATGTGAGAAATTTATCTTCCCCAAGTTCCTGTTTCCAAATGGTGATGAATCCATTTTGTTTCCCTGGGACAAAGAAGTCTGTCAATGCTACTTCTTTCTCTAAGATGTGTAGAATGCAAATGCAAAACTGCTCCAAGTGATTCTCTAATGTATCAATGTATACCATTGTGCATTGCTTCAAGGATGCAATGACTGAGAGGTCATTATTTAAAGAAGATAAAAACACTATTGCAACAGACATAGGAAGACTTTAAAAAATTGTTTACACTTTAACTTGGCCGACTATGTAGAAAATCAATTGCAAAGTCCCAAGGTTCCATTTAGAATCACTTTGATTAATTGAACAGGATCCACCTGAAAACTCAGTCCTTCTGGTCCATTTGAGAGAACCAAATTAATTCTAAGATTCTCTTAACTAGTATTCCTGCTTCAACCTATTTCATGGAAACAGGTGCATACCTGCCTCAAATACTGAACAGTATATTCAAGGCAAAATGTCCATAGTACATATCAGAAGTACATTCTCACAAGGTTAACAAGGAGGGTTAATTTACATAAAAATGTGACTAAAAACCTGATTAGATGTTGTAAGTTTATTTTGTAGTCAGAAAAAATAAAGTTTCTTTTCATTGTTATGTTCTCTAATTATTCAAAATTACTACACTGGTGAATATTTAAAAAAAAACATGTTTCTGCTGGTTTTCTCAACTTTAGGATATCCTAATGTACTTTTCAGGCAGTTAAGTACTTTTGAAGTGTAATTATTGGAAAACCAGTGGCCAATCTGTGCACAACAATCTGTCCTAAATAACCTATTTCAGTGGTATTAGGGGATACATTTTAGCCAGGACGCACAGGATATTTCAACTGCTCTTCCTCACAACAATGCCATAATATAGCTTATGTTTAGCCTTGGTGTTATGTCTAACCTGAACAACAGTACCTCTGCCAATGTAATGCTATACTTGATTCCAGCATGGCTTTATGTCAGGTCTCTGAAGTGCGCTATGAACATTTAACCTTCTGACATAGAGGGGAGAGAATCATCCATTCATCCACAGATGGCATTTTAATTTCACCATTTAAGCAAATGCATTAGACAGCCAAAATGGATGGAGATTATTAAATGTCAGTGGCTATTATCTTCTGTGAATTTTGGCAAGACATGTGAATTTTGGCATGAAATACCAACAGGTCATCTCACATCAGGGTGGATCATAGCTGAGTCCGACACTTTCTGCACTTGGTGTTCACAAAGATCATTTCCACCAAGGACTGCAGGATGACAATTAGGAGCAAAGCCTTTGGTTAATCATCTCTTCTCAAAGCATCAGCTAATACATACACTAGGTTAGGAATCAGCCCTTTCAGTGGATGACTTGGATCTGATTCTCAGTCAAGACACTGACATGATGTTTTCATAGAAGAAGTATAAAATTTAGCCTTTAGGTCCAGCAAATAATTCAGAAGGCAAATGGAATATTGGTCTTGACTGCAAAGGGGATGGAGTATAAAAATAGGGAGGGCTTGATACATCTGTGCAGGATTTTGGTGTGACCAAACATGGACTACCATGCACAGTTTTGGCCTCCTTATAAAAGGAGGGATGTACTTGTTTGGAAGAGAGTTGAAAGAAGGTGCATTAGGTTGATGCATGGGATGAAGAACAGTTGAGTAAAAAATATGCTGAAAATATGAAATAAAAGCAGAAAGTCCTGGAAGCATCAATATATTAGGCAGCATCTGTTGTAAGATAAACAGAATTAACCTTTCAGGTGTCATTTGTATTAGATGATGGTGAAGGCAAAAATGTCAAAAGTCCATGGATGAGCAAGATGATGATTTTTGGTTCACAACTAACAATGGATAAGAGTGATCCATGAATTAATCAAAATCATATAATTTCCATGGAATATCCGCTGGCCTGTTTAGATCAACAGTCTGCATATTGACTTCTAATTGGGAATTCTACAGGAACAATGGGAAGCAGGGTGGGTGGTACAATGGCACAGCTCATCCAGGTTCAATCCTGACCTCCGGTGCTGTCTGTATGGAGGTCATGACAGAACCTGGAAGAGTCTCAGAAATGAATCATTAACTCTGCGTTCCTTTCCACATATGTCAAGTGTTTCCAGCAGTTTCTGATTTTTTAAATAAATTTCCAGCCACATTACAGATTGAAAAACGAGAGGTGAACTTATGGAAGTACAAAGACGTATTTCACTGTGTGTTTCGATGTACATGTGACTAATAAATAAGTATCTTATCTTATCTTATTTGAAAGGGAGTTGACAGGGTTGATGCTGAGGAAATGCTTCCTCTGATGGAAAATTAGAACAAGGGCATATAGTTTGAAAATAAAGGATTATCTATTTAAAATGGAGATGAGGAGTATTGTGAACATCTGGAGGTCTGTTCCCCAGCTGGCTGTGGAAGCTGAGTCACACACTCCCTCCATCAGTCCCACTCACCACCTCCTTCCCCTTATTCCATGGTCCACTGTCCTCTCCTATCAAATTCCATCTTCTTCAGCCCTTTGCCACTTCTACTTATCACCTCTTAGCTTCTTACATCATTCCCACTCTCCTCCCTCCCTCACCTGCCTATCACCCCCCCCTCACCTGGATCCACCTATCACCCTCCATCTCTTGCTCCATCCTTTCCCCCCACCTCTTTGTACTGACTATCTCCCCTCTTTCTTTCCAGTCCTGATGAAGGGTCTTGACCTGAAACGTCAATTTTCCATTTCCCTCCATAGATGCTGCCTGACCTGCTGAGTTCCTCCAGCTTATTTTGTGTTGCTCCAGATTTCCAGCATCTGCAGTCCCTTGTGTCTTCATTGAATATATGCAAGGCTAAAATAGATTTTTAGGTTATAGGAGAGTCCTGGGTTCCAGGGATCAGGCAGAAACGCAGAGTTGAGGTGTCATAGGCTTACTCCTATTTAGACCATGAGACGTAGGAGCAGAATTAGGCCATTTGGCCCATTAAGTCTGCTTTCTCTCAACCCCATTCTCCTGCCTTCTCCCCGTAACCCTTGAAGCTCTTACTAATCAAGAACCTATCAACCTTTGCTTTAAATGTTTTGGCCTTCGTAGCTATCTGTGGCAATGAATTCCACAGATTCACCACCCTCTGGCTAAAGAAATTCCTCCTCATCTCTGTTCTAAAGGGACATCCTTCTATTCTGTGCTCTCTGGTCTTAGACTCTCCCACTACTGAAAACATCCTCTCCATATCCACTCTATCCAGGTCTTTCAATATTGAACAGGTTTCAATGAGATCCCCCCGCCCCCACCATATTTATGCAATATAGAATATAACGTATTTCTTACATTATATTCTAAATGAGGGATCCTGGAACCAAATGGAATACCCTATATATCATTTTAATGTAAAGGATAATGAAGGTTGAAATATATTTCTAAAAATTATGTCTGGGATAAAAAGTGACAATGAAAGTCTATGGTTTAGGCTTTTCATTAGCAATAAGAAGATGAAAAGAATATCTTCCAGATATATTAAATATTAGGAAGGGTTTTGAGAAGATAAAGAGGGAAAATGATTTCCACTCACTGATGAGCTGGAAGCTGCAGAGTAAACATGATTGGTTTCAAAAAAATGAAGTAAGAGCTTTGGCATTTTTTATAGAAAGAGGATTGCCAGAATATTATACATGCTATCAGAAGTATCGATCAGAAAAAATCCTCAATAAATATAAAAGGTCAATGGACAAATATTTCCAAAATACAAATTGTAAAGGATACTTCTCAAACTTCTGTGATACTGCACATTGAAAATCAGAAGCTATGGCCTTCCTTTGTCTCTGATGTCTTTATATTGTTGCTGCTCACTATCTCTCTTTCTCTGCTTTTGTCTCTCCCATTCTCTCCATGAATCTTCTCATTGTATACTTCTGGTTCTACTTCTGTCTTTCTTTGTTATTTCCCTTCAAGCTGCAGTAGGTAAATACCCACTTACTTCTGTTACCACCCTTCTTGTTTCCCCTGTGAACAGAGATCATCAGCCAGGCTGAAGCCATTGGGTGAACAAAACAAAAAAGCACTGGGAAAGGTAAAGGTCACATTGGAAGGCAGGCATTAAGAGAATGCACGAGGATCATCAGTGGATGTCTGCATTACTTTTGTCATGAAGGCATTTGTAAGGATGGTTTGGAATACTGATTTGGAGCAGTCTTATATTCTGTAATTGCAGTCATGTGTATGATGAGTTGATCAGCAACTAAAGAACATGAGATAGAAAAAACAGTTAAAATTGATCATCAGGATCGGTTGCATTCTGATTGTACAGCCTGAAAGAGGATTCTGACATGTATCCTCTTTTCCCCCTTCTCTTCCTCCTCTTGTCCTTTCCTATCTTTGTCTTTTGTTTTCTTCCTTTTTATTTTTTCCACATGCAGTCTAGTAACTGAGCTGAACGTTGAATTCTCCAGCATTTAGCTACTTTTAAGGGAAGTTACAATTTTAATTAAATGCGTTTGCTTAAATGATTTTAATTATATAGAAGCTTTTAAGTGACTTACTTTTTTTTATTTTTATAATCTTCATTTTTAAAATAATCTAATTGATTTTTAACAGCCTTAAATGCTTCTGAACACGCTGACCTTCATCAGTCGGGGCACTGAGTACAGGAGCTGGGACATTATATTGCAGTTGTATAAATCGTTGGTGAGGCCGCACTTGGAGTACTGTGTTCCCTGTTATAGGAAAGATGTGGTTAAACTGGAGAGAGTGCAGAAAAGATTTACAAGGATATTGCCAGGACTAGAGGGCCTGAGTTATAGGGAGAGGTTGGCCAGACTAGATCTTTATTCCTTGGAATATAGGAGAAAGAGGGGTGACCTTTTAGAAATGTTTAAAATTATGAGAGTAACAGTTTTTTCCCCAGGGGAGTCCAAAGCTACAGGGCATAGGTTCACAGTGAGAGAGGAAAGATTTAAAAGGGACCTGAGGGACAACTTTTTCCACAGAGGGTGGTGAGTATATGGAACGAGCTGCCAGAGGAAGTGGTTGAGGCAGGTACAATAGTATCATTTAAGGAGCACTTGGATAGGTACATGGAGGGGCCTGGCTTAGAGGGATATGGGTCGAACATAGGAAATTGGGATAGCTGGGTGGGCACCGTGGTCAGCATGGACTGGTTGGGCCAAAGGGCCTGTATCCATGCTGTATTACTCTATGACTCTATGAAAGTCAGGAACGTTCTGAAGTACTCAATAAATGTAACAATCCCAGCATAAGCCAAGGGTTGGGGAGGATCACTAGCTACCAGCCCTTTTTCAGACTGATTTGTCCACTTGACCGCATTACACCACACAAGACCCTGCCACCACACAGAATCACATCACCTTGGACCTGGAATTAATTTTCAGCAAGTTTACAACACTGGACCCAGCTAAAATCAAACCGAGTTTAGGCTGTCAGCTGCTCTCAATAATTTCTTTAGGCCATTACCTTTGTTTCTCTCTTCACTGAAGCTATCTTAACTTCTGAGCATTTCACCATTTTGTTTCTACTTTAAATTTCCAACATGCATGGGATTTTACCTTTGTACTCTACAGTGTTTGTGACAGGGATGCTGATTTAATCAGAAATAGTTTTTGTTGTTTTTTTTAGATATTAAGGGAATCAAGGGATTTGTGATCAGTGCAGGAGGGTAGTGCTGAAGTAAAAGTTCAACCATGATTTTCTTGAATGGTGGAGCAGGCACAAGGGACTGAATGTCCCATTCCTGCTGTTGTTTCTTCTGTTTTTTAGTATTATTTGTATTAGATGATGGTGAAGGTAAAACATTTCAAAAGTCTATAGATGAGATTAGTGATGATTTTTAGTTTGTAACTAACAATGGATAAGAGTGATACCTAAATTAAAAAAGAAATATATAATCTCCATGGTATATCCACTGGCCTGTTTAGATCAACAGTCTGCATATTGACTTCTAACTGGGAATTCTACAGGAACAATGGGAAGCACAATGGGTGGCACAATGGCACAGCTAATCCAGGTTCAATCTAGTGCTGTCTGTGTGGAGTTTGTACATTCTCCCTGTGACTGCATGGAGCTCCTTTGGGTCTTCAAGTTTCCTCCCATAACCCAAAGACATGCAGGTCGGTAGGTTAAGTGTCCACTGTAAATTGCCTCTAGTGTGTAGATGAGTGGGTAGCATCAGGGGGAGATGATGGGAATGTGGGGAGAATTAAAGAATAGAATTAAAGTGTTCTTGTTAGTCAGCACCAACTTGTTGCGTAAGATGGCCTAGTTCAATGCTGTGTGACCCTGTAGCATAATTACCAGCACATATTCCTTTTTGATGAACACTATTGATTGCATTAATATTTATATTGAAATGTAATTTAAACTGTGGCAAAATACCTTTAAATGCATTGGGTATTAAACTCACCTAATCTGCTTATCGGAGTCTCCAATAAAGTTAAAGCTAATCAGATCTGTGGAATGCACTGCAGCAATTAGTATTTGAGTTATACCAAACATATTCCATCACAGTGCCGTAAAGTATGTGCGTTTGGGCTATGTTTTATATTTAAGGCTGCACAATGAAATTTAAACTTTCCTCATGGGCTTCTTATTACCTGAAGCTGACACTGACTATATCTACTTCTTATGAATTGGGAAGTGACGTGTGCATCTGACAGAGAAAGCCAATAGCAAAATAATCCTATTCCTGATGGTGTAATGTCAACATGGTTAATTACTTTGTTGCTTTTATGCTGATATGTTCTGAATTTAAATCCAATAATAGGAAATATTTTGCCGAGGTACTTGAACATTAGCTGGGGAATGATCTCATTTCTATTTTGTCCCCAAGCATGATTAAAAGATAAGTATTTCTGGTCATTTGTGAACATGTGTTGCTTATCCAACATGGAAGTCTGATATTGTCTGTTTCTTACTGATTTGACCCTAAATCACTTCAGACAGATTGTTTATAGTCATTAGCTAGTATGGTACAAAGCTTTCTGATGTTTGTATTATGTGGAAATTAGTTATCGCTGGGTGCTTTAAACATGATTTTTCAGCAGAGATTACGGCAACCAATCACTTAAAGATGAAAATCCACCTGTTATGATTGAATCAGATAGTGCATTCAGAACACAATGTGCAATGGAAAGCAAAATGTTTCCTTACATACACATTGGCACTTTAGCTAATCATCTAAAACCTGTGTCCTCTGATTCGCAACTGTTCTGCCTTTGGAAAGTTAGGATTATTTGCTCTGTGGAAATCCTTTTTGGTTTTGAATGCCTCCATCACTTCTATTCCTAAACTTCCCTGCTTTAAAGAGACCCTAGTGACGATGATATTTTTCCAAAGACAAAAGCTACTCCAGTCTCTCCACATAACTGAAGTCACTCACCATCTTTCTTAAAGGACAGTAGAAATCCCATGTCCATGGGTCTGAGGCTGTCAGCCGGAATCAATGTTTTTTCTGGAAAAAGCTTCTATGGAAAATCACAATTAAAGCACACCAGCATCTTTACTTTCTTAGGAGGCTAAGGAGGTTCAGCTTGTCACCGAACACTCTAACAAACTTCTATAGATGTACTATTGATAGTATCCTAATTGGTTGCATCGTGGTCTGGTACGGAAATTCAAATGTGCAGGAACGTAAGAAGCTGCAGAGAGTAGTGGATTCTGCCCGATACATCATGAGCACATCCCTCTCCACCATCGGTAGTATCTACAGGAGGTGCTGCCTCAAGAAGGCAACATCCATCATCAAAGATCCCCACCATCCAGGCCATGCCATCTTCTCGCAGCTACCATTGGGCAGGAAGTACAGAAGCCTGAAGACCCACACCACCATAGAACCATAGAACCATAAAACCCTACAGTTCAGAAAATAGGCCATTCAACCCTTCTAGTCTGTGCCAAAACTTTATTCTGCTAGTCCAATTGACCTGCACCCAGTCCATAACCCTCCAGACCTTTCCCATCCATGTATCTATCCAATTTATTCTTAAAACTTAAGAATGAGCCCACGTTTACCACGTCAGATGGCAGCTCGTTCCACACTCCCACCATTCTCTGAGTGAAGCAGTTCCCCCTAAACCTTTCCCCTTTCACTCTAACGCCATGTCCTCTCGTACTAATCACTCCTAATCTAAGTGGAAAGAGCCTACTTGCATTTACTCTGTCTATATCCCTCATAATTTTGTTAACCTCTATCAAATCCCCCCTCATTCTTCTATGCTCTAAGGAATAAAGTCCTAACCTGTTCAATCTTTCCCTGTAACTCAACTCCTGAAGATCCGGCAACATGCTAGTAAATCTTCTCTGCACTCTTTCGATCTTACTGATATCCTTCCTATAGTTAGGTGCCCAGAACTGCACACAATACTCCAAATATGGCCTCACCAATGACTTATACAACCTCACCATAACATCCCAACTCCTACACTCAATACTTTGATTTATAAATGCCAGGGTGCCAAAAGCCTTCTTTACAACCTTGTCTACCTGTGACTCCACTTTCAGGGAATTATGTATCTGAACTCCCAGATCCCTTTGTTCCTCTACACTCCTCAGTGCCCTACCATTTACTGTGTATGTCCTACCTTGATTTGTCCTTCCAAAATGCAACACCTCACACTTGTCTGCATTAAATTCCATTGCCATTTTCTGGTCCATTTTTCCGGTTGGTCCAGATCCCTCTGCAAGCTTTGAAAGCCTTCCTCGCTGTTCATAACGCCTTCAATCTTAGTGTCATCAGCAAACTTGCTGATCCAATTTCCCACATTATCATCTAGATCATTGATATTGAGAACAAACAACAATGGTCCCAGCACAGATCCCTGAGGCATACCACTAGTCACAGGCCTCCAGTCTGAGAAACAATCATCCACTACCACTCTCTGTCTTCTCCCACACAGCCAATTTTGAATCCAGTTTACAACCTCCTCATGGATACCTAGTGTCTGAACCTTCTGAGCTAACCTCCCATGTGGGACCTTGTTGAAGGCCTTACTAAAGTCCATGTAGACAACATTCACAGCCTTTCCTTCATCTACTTTCTTGGTAACCTCCTCGAAAAACTCTGCAAGTTTTGTTAAACACGATCTACCACGCACAAAACCATGCTGACTATCCTTAATCAGCCCTTGGCTGTCCAAATACTTGTATATCCGATCTCTCAGAATACCTTCCAATAATTTACCTACTACTGATGTCAGGATCACAGGCCTGTAATTACCTGGTTTATTTCTAGAGCCTTTTTTAAATATACGGAACAACATGAGCTACCCTCCAGTCCTCGGCACTGCACCCGTTGTCTAAGGATACTTTTAAATATACAGTATCTGCCAGGGCCCCTGCAATTTCTACACTAGTTTCTCTCAGGGTCTGAGGAAATATCATGTCAGGCCCAGGGGATTTATCTACCTTTATTCGCTGTAAGGCAGCAAGAACCTCCTCCTCTTTAATCTCTATATGTTCCATGACACTACTGCTTGTTCTCTTCCTTCCATATACACTATGCCAGTTTCCTGATGCAAATACTGATGCAAAAAGACTGTTTAAGATTCTCCCCATCTCCTGAGGCTCCACACATAGACGACCACTCTGATCTTCTAGGGGACCAATTTTGTCCCTTACTATCCTTTTACTCTTCATATACTTGTAGAAACCCTTCGGGTTTACCTCCACATTATCTGACAAAGCAACCTCATGTCTTCTTTTTGCCTTCCTGATTTCCTTCTTCAGTATTATATTACATTTTCTATATTCTTCAAGTTCCTCATTTGTTCCCAGTTGTCTATACCTGCTATACACCTCTCTTTTTCTTAACCAGATTGCCAATATCCCTTGAAAACCAAGGTTCCCTATGCCTGTTAACTTTGCCTTTAATCCTGGCAGGAACATGCAAACTCTGCACTTTCAAAATTTTACCTTTGAAAGCTTACCACTTACTGAACACATCCTTGCCAGAAAACAACTTATCCCAATCCACTCTTCCTAGATCCTTTCTCATGTCCACAAAATTGGCCTTTCTCTAATTTAGAACCTCAACTTGAAGACCAGAACTATCCTTATTCATAATTAACTTGAAACTAATGACATTATGGTCACTGGACCCAAAATGCTCACCTACACATACTTCTGTCACCTGACCTGTCTGGTTCCCTAATAGGAGATCAAGTATTGCATTCTCTCTCATTGGTACCTCTATATATTGATTTAGAAAATTTTCCTGAACACATTTGACAAACTCCAAGTCATCCAGCCCTTTCACAGTGTGGGAGTCCCAGTCAATATGTGGAAAGTTAAAATCCCCTACCATTACAACTTTCTGTTTCTTACATTGGTCTGCTATCTCTCTACAGGTTTGCTCCTCCAATTCTCTCTGACTATTGAGCGGTCTATAATACAACCCTATTAGTGTGGTCACACCTTTCCCATTCCTCAGCTCCACCCATAGCCCTCCGGGCTGTCCTGTCTACACATAGCTGTGATATTTTCCCTGACTAGTAATGCCACTTCTCCCCCTTTCATCCCTCCCCCTCTATCATGTCTGAAACAACTGAACCCCGGAACATTAAGCTGCCAGTCCTGCCCCTTCTGCAACCAAGTCTCAATAATAGCAATAACGTCGTAATCCCACATGCCAATCCACGCCCTAAACTCATCTGCCTTACCTACAATACTCCTTGCATTGAAATAGATGCACCTGAGAACATTTCTATCATGTACTGTACAAACCTTTGATTTCTGTCTATACATGCAGTCCTTGCATGACCTTTATCCTCCTCCACCTCACTATCTGCTCTAACATTCTGGTTCCCCTCTCCTTGCAAACTTGTTTAAACCCCCCAGAGCAGCACTAGCAAACCTACCAACAAGTATGTTAGTCCCCCTCCAGTTCAGGTGCAAACCGTCCCATCGGAACAGATCCCACCTTCCCTGGAACAAAGCCCAATTGTCCAGAAACATGAGCCCTCCATCCTGCACCATCTCCTTAGCCACGTATTTAGATGCATTATCTTCCTATTTCTAGCCTCACTAGCATGTGGCATGGGTAGCAATCCTGAGATTGCAACCCTGGAGGTCCTTTCCTTCAACTTTGCACCTAACCCTCTCAACTCTCTTTTCAGGGCCTCCTCCTCCATCCTATCCACGTCATTGGTCCCTACATGGACCACAACATCTGGCTGCTCACCCTCCCTCCTAGAATACCGAGAACTCGATCTGAGATATCGCAGACCCTGGACCAAGAAGGCACCAGATTCAAGAACAGCTACTTCCCTTCAACCATTCAGTTCTTGAACCTACTGGCACAACCCTAATCACTAGTGGTAAGCAACACTATGACCGCTTTGATCACTTTGCACGAAAATAGACTTTTTTGTTCCAATTGTGTTCTTTCTTGTAAAAATTGTGAATGCTGTTTATACAGTGTGATATGTGCCTGTGATGCTGCTGCAAGTAATTTTTTCATTGCACCTGTGCATACATGTACTTGTGCATATGCCAATAAATTTGATTTTGACTTTGACTTTGTAACTTCAACAAGGGTACATTTTAAGTTGATGCAATTTACTTCAATCCTACTTTTACAGCCTTGAGCTCTCCATTTCTAAGGTTTTTAACATTTAGATTTCAGAGTATTCATTCTGTTACCTTTGTTGTTTTGGTCAAGTCATTGAACTTGTAACACTTGATCTACACATTTGAGGATAAGAGACATGTAGAGTATGGTAGGAATGACTATTTGTTAGCTCCATTCCATCAATTTCTGCTTCCCATCTTCTTAATTGTCCCAATGAGGGTTTACAGATTGCTCCCACTAATTTGTGAGCTCCTCTTTTATTCCCCTTTGCAATGCATTTATTATCCCTTTTTCAAACGATTTTGCCAGGACCTCCAGTGAAACACACAGACCCATCCAGTGTTTTTTTACTATCTGACAGTAAACTCAGTGATCCAAGTATTTTTATACTTTATCCGTGGCTGCAGTTTTCAGCTAGACTTGATATTTCAAAAGGCTGTAATTTTATTTCCAAGCATTTCCAGGACAGTACCCAGCTATTATGTGAGATTCACTCTTGGCGTTCAAATAAGCTGGCGCAGCAAATCCTGCTGGACTGAAGTTTGCAGAACAGTGAATAGAGGAACTCCAGATACAAATCTAACCCAAGAAACCATACAGAACTTTAAGGATGAAATAAGTTCCTCACATTTTATAATATATGACCAAATTCCTCAAATCTTTCAAATTTTTACTCAGCATTAATGCAAATCAATATATTATGTATCCAATTTACTATATAAAGAAAGATTCTCCTTAAGATTATTTTTCTTTATGTTGTAAACCATTAGAAAGATGTTCTGAAGTTTATTTTTCTCTTTTGCTATAAAACGATATGCAAATTATTGTTCTGGATGTGGAAACCAGATGCCAGTCTTGATACTTCTCTAATACATTATTCTTTCCAGTCATAGGTTAGGTTTCATGAGCTGTAAGCTATAAATTGCTTCAAGTAGATCAATGATTGACAACGTGTGGGGTGTGTATACTGCTGTGAATATTTTGCAATCAAATTGGATTTTCTGTTGATGTTGTGTGTTTCCAAACAAATTCCATTTCACATTAGCTCTCTTGTAAAAGCCAGTGGTTGCACTCTGTTGCATGTTAACATTTAATAGGAAATAAATCCAATCTGGTTCAATAATTACCTTTGTTAATGTGTGAGCAGAATGCAATTAATCTAGTAAGCAATGTAAGTTTCATTGTGTAAAACACATCAAACTAAATTATGTATTCTTAGAACAATAGACCGCAGATGACCAATTAAACTGTATGGGTGGTTAGCAATAATTTTTTTTATTATTGAAAGCTATGAGCTAAATCTTTTTGAACTGGAAATATGATGATATCAGTGCAATTCCTGTTAGTTACTGTTGGAATTAAAGTTCTTCCCACCTTTTAGTTTTCCTGCAGTGAATCCTCTCCCCTGCCTTGTGTACCTCATGTCATCTAACATAAGGTTGGACATCTTACCTGTTTGTAGATGGTGTCTGATTCTCAGGACTCTTTGAGGTTCTGTAGTGGAGAATTTCTCACTGAAAAGAAGAAATGATCTGCTGCCGAGTGTCCTTCTCCAGCTCCTCCCCTCCCCCCTTCAGCAGCTTGTTGTGGTCTGTGAACCTTCTGCTTCTTCTCAGTATGGTATGGTTCAAGGAAAATATTAACATATGTACCCATGTTTGGGAGCAACTGATTTGAGCTAAAACCTCAAAAGCAAAACAAAGTCCTTCCTTGGCTCCCAAACCATTCCCACTAGGCTCCAGAAAATCTTAAGGTCCAAATCCCATGAAGTGTTAGCAGTAGCCAGTAGAAGTCAATCAACAAATAACATGCAAGTAGTTGATGATACTTATAAGAGCACTAACACAAGGTCATTCCTACAGTTGAATGCACAGTCATCTGTGCAAAGTTAAATGATGGAGTTCACTGGAGTGTTGAGCTGCAAAATATCAACATCATCATCAGAACCAGCATTGCATTCTGAGTGACATCTAATCTGCTTGCTGTAGGCGAGAGCTAAACGTGTGTTAATGCCCTCATTAGTGTAACTCTGCCATGACGTGCACCATAACTGTGTTGGTATTGGAAATCAAATTGGAACTAAATCGGCACTATATCACCTCAGAGACACTTGCAGTAGAATTCGGATTTTGTGGCTTACAATTCTTTTTAATTTATTCACAAGTTTTTAATTTATTCACGAGTCAGTGATAATTACTGACTTTATATAGAAATGTTTTAGTATACTTTGATTGTAATTCTGTTAATAAAGATAATAATAAAGAAAATGATCAAGATTAATCAATTATAATGGTACCATTGCACAGTCTGAAGCTATTGTGACCTTGAGATGGATCATCACAGCAATACAATACCTCACTGAAAATTGACTATGGAAGTTCTGGTCTCTCTTCATATTACAGTATATCAAATAAGTGGAGTATTTATAAAGCATAGGAATTTATAAGATAAGAACCATGGTCCCATTGGCTTTTAAAATGATGTACAGTTGTTTCAGTTGAAGATACTGCAAATATGTTTAATAGCTGAGTCTCAAGATAAAGGTATTAACCCAGGATGCCAACGAATTTCATGCATACAATCAGAACGATACAATATTAGTACTCTTATCTGTAACATCACTCTAAACTGCCTGACTTATTCATCCTATCTCCCTAATTCATATGTAGGTGGTGTTTCTCTGTACCACTCAAAACAACTTGAATTGAATCACATGTTTTGTGCACTCCTGGAACTGACCTGCTGCACGCTTCTACTTCTCAGCACTTGCTAGGTCCCTGGCATTTCACTTCAAGTTCATCATGTCAGCCACACATAAAGAGAAAGCATCACAGTGCCCAAGTAAAAGCAGGATGCAATTCCCTCACAGAGACAAGTTGACAGGATAGTAATGTGGCAAAGTTACAAGAAATTTTATTGGAATAGCCAGTCACCATCCATTGTAATAGTCCTCAGATTGCACCTTGGAGAAACACAAGACTATGCGAATGAAAGCTATAGTTAAACTCAAGGGGATAAGCAAAATCCTCAGAATTTTGTTTCTCCACTTTCCAAGCCATGCAGTTTCTACTTAACTTCACTCAAGTTATGAAATTGTGAATTACTTTCAATCATGGAATTTGTTTTCTGGAAGGGAAATGAGTGTTCTATTCATGGAGATTGGGGCCATATAGATGAAGGTTCACATACTTATCCAATCTGTGTGATCTAGGCTGCATCCCTCATACTTGACAATGCTGTTGCTAACAATAGAGTGAGAGGGTGAGTGTATATTTTTAGTAAATTGATGCATTGGCTTTGACAACAAATAATATCAGGTGAGATTTTACCCCAGCAGAGAAAATCACAACTGAGTTTATGCCTCACTTGCTTGTTACACATTGATTTTACTTATGCTGCCTCCCTGATTTATTCAGGTATAGTTCTTCCACCTCCTAAGACAAATGTATTTTAAAGGGAGTGGAAGAAACTTAATTTAGTGTGAGCAATTGTACAAGTGTTCATTAATTTTAATTTATGGGCCTCATAGCTCCAGCAACCTCAGTTCAATTCTGACCTCTGGTGCTATCTGTGCAGACTTTGCATGTTCTCCCTGTGACTATGTCCTACTGACGTTTTAATTCCCTACTTTAGAATACTCCTAGTGTTGTTGGTTGGGAGGAGAATCAGGAGGGATTAATGGGCATCTGAGAGAGAATAGGTTACAGGGGAATGGGCTTGATGGGATTTGTCAAGAGCTGAATCAGACTTGATATGCCCAATGGCCTTCTTTCATGTTGTGAGAAGAATGAAAAATGAGAAATTTGGTGAAAAGCTAGTCAAAAATACAGTAGAATCTTTCACAAAAGATTTCAAGTACTTAATCATATTGTTGTTGAACTACAAAAGATCATGCTAAATGATACCAAAAGGGAGATCTAGAAGGAGAGAGATTACATAAAATATATTTACAAAATACAAAAAACATTTACTCTCACCAACATGTATCTGTAACGAACCCACATTCCACTTTGTCATTCATTTCTCAATATATTTCTCAAAAAAATTAACGTTAATTTTGATCAACAATACAATCTTTATATATTCCCAGTTTCCGTCATTTTCCTTCTTGTTCAGCGTTGTTTTTAAAATTTAGCTCTCCGTCTGTTAGATTTCCATTTCCAGGCATTTACTTTTTTAATACTTTTATCATTGCCATTTGTTGACAAGGATCACTCAGCTAAATATTACAACTTTACATCAACCACCTGACAAAGATTGGTGGAAATCCCAAAGTGATATCATAAACAGTCAAGATTTGCATTAACCTTCCACTGGTTGTGACAAGTGATCAGAAGAATCCCTGAAACTCTGCCTCACGATTCATATGATGTGTGCTCTGCACAGTCATCAACTCTTGCCATTTAAATAAACATGAAGGTGGCTGATAGTGTCAAGCAGGCCTGTTATTGGTAAAACTTCTCTGATGTTTTAATTGCCAATTTTAAAATACTCCTAGTGTTGTTGGTTGGGAGGAGAATCAGGAGGAATTGAGAAGTTTGAACTGGCATAAAATGATGATGTGCAAGACAATGAATCAGCACTGGATCTGAATATCCAGACCATCATGGTCCATGTAAAATGTAACCTGCCAGTGCATTGACAAGAGATGTCCCCTGTATCACTTCACTCAGGTTATTAATCACAAGGATGTTAGAGCTGAGACTGTCTGCCCATAAAATATGTATAAACATGTATTTTTAGCAATTGCAGCTAATTTTCCTCTCCTTAACCCAGAAGGATAATATAAATGATGTTACCTCTGCTGTGATGAACTAATTCAGGATATTGAGGATCTTTCCTGGAGAGAAGATTTCCTTTGTACATTAACCACAGCAAAATGTTAAATGCCTTCATAGCTTTTGCTGCATTCTTCACACAGAGAACACCTCTCCTGGTCTGTATGGCTTATCTATTCATTTTATACTGTGTCCACAGATCTGTCTGGGGAATTTATTATTTTATCGATTATGGTATCCTATATAGGATAAATTAAGCAGCATAAACAGCATCAAATAATCCAGTGAAACATTTTAGTGATAGTGATCATAATTCTATCTCCTTTACGTTAGCACTGGAGATGGATAGGAACAGACAGGCTAGAAAGGTGTTTACTTGGAGTAAAGGGAATTATGAGGCTCTCAGGCAGGAAATTGGAAGATTAAATTGGGAACAGATATTCTCTGGGAAAAGTACAGAAGATATGTGGCAAATATTCAGGGGATATTTGTGTGGAGCTCTGCATAGACATGTTCCGATGAGACTGGGGAGTCGTGATAGGATACAGGAACCGTGATGTACGAAGGCTATAATAAATTTAGTCAAAAGGAAAAGAAAAGCATACAAAAGGTACAGAGAGCTAGGTAATGTTAGAGATCTGGAGGAGTACAAGGCTAAAAGGAAGGAACTTAAGAAAGAGATTAGGAGAGCCAGAAGGGGACATGAGAAGGCCTTGGTGGGCAGGATTAAGGAAAACCCCAAGGCGTTCTACAAGTATGTGAAGAGTAAGAGGATGAGATGCGAAAGGATAGGGCCTATCAAGTGCAGCAGTGGGAAAGTGTGTATGGATCCGGAAGAAATAGCAGAGGTACTTAATGAATACTTTACGTCAGTATTCACCACGGAAAAAGATCTGGGGGATTGTAGTGGGGACTTGCAGTGGCCTGAAAAGCTTGAGCATGTAGATATTAGAAGAGAGGTGGAGCTGAAACTTTTGGAAAGCATCAAGTTAGATAAGTCGTTGGGACCGAATGAGATGTACCCCAGGTTGCTGTGGGAGGTGAGGGAGGAGATTGCGGACCCTCTGACGATAATCTTTGCATCGTCCATGGATACGGGAGAGGTTCCGGAAGATTGGAGGGTTGCGGATGTTGTTCCCTTATTCAAGAAGGGGAGTAGGGATAGCCCAGGGAATTATAGACCGGTGAGTCTCACCTCAGTGGTTGGTAAGCTGATGGAGAAGATCCTGAGAGGCAGGATTTATGAACATTTGGAGAGGTATAATATGATTAGGAATAGTCAGCATGGCTTTGTCAAGGGCAGGTCCTGTCTTACGAGCCTGACTGAATTTTTTGAGGATGTGACTAAGCACATCAATGAAGGGAGAGCAGTAGATGTAGTGCATATGGATTTCAGCAAGGCATTTAATAAGGTACCCCATGCGAGGCTTATGGAGAAGGTGAGGTGACATGGGATCCAAGGGGACATTGCAATGTGGATCCAGAACTGGCTGGCCCACAGAAGGCAAAGAGTGGTTGTTGAAGGGTTGTATTCTGAGTGGAGGTCGGTGACCAGTGGTGTACTTCAGGGATCTGTACTGGGACCCTTACTGTTTGTGATTTTTAGAAACAACCTGGATGAGGAAGAGGAGGGGTGGATTAGTAAGTTTGCGGATGACACGAAGGTTGGGGGTGTTGTGGATAGTTTGGAGGGCTGTCAGAGGTTACAGAGGGACATAAATAGGATGCAAAGTTGGGCTGAGAAGTGGCAGATGCAGTTCAACCCAGATAAGTGTGAAGTGGTTCATTTTGGTAGGTCAAATATGTTGGTGGAATATAGTATTAATGGTAGGGCTCTTGGCAGTGTGGAGGATCAGAGGGATCTTGGGGTCTGAGTCTATAGGACGTTCAAAGCGGCTGCGCAGGTTGACTCTGTGGTTAAGAAGGCATATGGTGTATTGTCCTTCATCAATTGGGTAATTGAATTTAGGAGCCGAGAGGTATTGTTGCAGCTATATAGGTCCCTGGTCAGTTCTGGTCGCCTCACTACAGGAAAGATGTGAAAGCCATAGAAAGGGTGCAGAGGAGATTTACAAGGATGCTGCCTGGAATGCGGAGCATGCCTTATGAAAGCCGGTTGAGGGAACTCGGCCTTTTCTCCTTGGAGAGACGGAGGATGAGGGGGGACCTGACAGAGGTGTATAAGATGATGCGAGGTATTGATCGGGTAGATAGTCAGAAGCTTTTCCCCAGGGCTGAATTGGTGGCCACAAGAGGACATAGGTTTAAGTTGCTGGGGAGTAGATATAGAGGAGATGTCAGGGGTAAGTTTTTTACTCAGAGAGTGGTGAGTGCATGGAATGGGCTGCCGGAAACGGTGGTGGAGGCTGATACGATAGGGTCTTTCAAGAGACTGTTAGATAGGTACATGGAGCTGAGTAAAATAGAGCGCTATGGGTAAGCCTAGTAATTTCCAGGGTAGGGAAATGTTCGGCACAGCTTTGTGGGCCGAAGGGCCTGAATTGTGCTGTAGTTTTTCTGTGTTCTATGTTCTATGTTCTAATAGGACATCCTTGACAATTAGAGATGAGACACAATATACTAATTTGAATAGAAGGGATCATTATCTTGTTTCACCACAGGACAACCAAACTTACTAAAATATAAGTTATTTGATTAAATTGTGAAATGTTACTTTCTAAAGTCTGATATTTTTTGCTTACTTGCTAAGAGAAGGCATGTTTCACTGAACTTGATCAACCTGAGTACTGAAAAATCCTCTACCTGCTTAAAGTAACTCAGAATAAATAAATAAGTCCAATTGTGAAATCATTATATTTCTAATTTCAGTGTTTGCTGATATATTTCTCTTATTGTATCAGCAGATTTATTTCTTCAAACCTTGACTTCTGCAACCCTGTAACTTCATAAATCTAACACCAGAATAAGAGGATAGATTTGATTAAATTGCACAGGAAAATAAAATTGCCTGAAGCCTTCAACTCAGGAGCTACTTGCATTTTGAGATGAAAGGCTTTATTCCAAGATCTAGATCTTCCACCAAGGAGCACATTAAGGAATGTGTAGCCTAAAAAACAGCCGAAGGGAGGTGAAAGAAAGAGATACAAATGCCTAACCAATCATAATGATGGATTTCATAAAGAGGTTTATGAATCACATAGTGTAATTTAGGTAACAGCAAATAAATAGTGTACTCGTCAGAAAAAAATACAAACATTTTATTTTGAAGACCAAGTATAAATGCAACGTTTTGCCACACAGAGAAAAAGGTAAATGGTCTCTTACCATCACTGTAGAATGCTGTGTGTTTATGTTGAACAAAAAAAGATTTACAATGTAGTTGTAAGATTTCTAAACACTGTAAATTAAAGGAAAATTAAACCTATGTCCATAGAAGTCACAATTTTCAATCCTAAGGTTCACTTTTCAGAAAGGAAAATTACATTGGATTCCAATACAATTATTGTGCTGAAACTGTGTAAAGAATATCTAACCCTTTAGTAGAACATTCAAGGATATGCGAACACTGTGGGACTGCTGATAAGGAAAGGTTTAAGGAAATTACTGTTCCTTGCCCTTCTCTGATTAGGATGTTTCAATGAATTCCTCCAGCCATGAATCAAACCAGGGTGTGTAGCCAATAATATCAATTAAATCCTTACTATTTTATTAAATAGTAAACCAGCCAACAGGTGATCAGTCTTTTGGTTTGCTTTTTAGCTACATCTTATGAGTCGTTGAAGCTAAATTACAGCTGGGAACTTCTATCAGACTAATATACAGCAACCAAAAATAGATATTTGGACAAATTTATCTTGGTTAACAAATGTCTTTTTATTCTCACTTAATGTATGAAAACATTTATTTCCCCAGATTGAGTTATTTATGTAATTACAAAGCTTCCTTGAATGCAGATTTTCATAGTCTTGGTGTGAAAAGGCAAATAACACAGAAGAACTGTTATCTCCTATGCCGATTAATGGAGTTTGGTGAATGAGTATATGGAATTTAAGCTCAGTCCTCCATTCTGCCCAGGTAAAGGGGATTGGCAGTGGTGTGGAATATACTGTCTGGACATTGTTGGCAGGCAGAGCATGAACCATAAAGGTTCAGAGAGATGTAATATTGTTTTGCAGGAAATCAAAGCCACAATTCCAAAAAAACAATTTATATCAGATCTTAAGATTAAAGTTGACTGAAACAGAGGTAATCTCATTAATGCTAAGAATTGATTTCCAAGGACATCAGATGTTTTATTTCAGCAATACGAAGATTAGTTTCCTTTTGTTCCCAGCTCAGATACCGATAGTCTGAATTCATGATATAGTTAAACCGTATCAATAGGACAACATTTATTGGATCAATTTCACAAGGTGTGAATTAGATAGATACATACAACATTTGAGGCTGCAACTTTCTACAAACCAGGGTTAAAGAATGAGCAAAGGAAAAGAAATGCCATGGAGCAAAAATCCAGCAAACCTAAATCTAGCCCCTCCCTACATTGTGATGTGGACAGCCACCATTCTTTGCATACTTTCTAAGAATTACAGGCCCAAAATTTATACTGGCAGCACGATTGTGACTGACAGTTTGCAAGTATAATAAAAGCAGAATGAAGGAGAATTATGGATGAATGTGTTGATATCTTCCTTTACATGATTTATGACTATCTGTCAATCCACCAAAATGGCAGGCCACATGTGGCTCTTCAAATAATCCAATATTTATACAAACTTGCAAAACCATTCTATTTGCACACATCTGAAAAAAATAAGGCCAATTTTTACTTTGCTGTAATTTTGATTTTTTATTTTAAAAGTTATTGCAGATAAGTTATTGCAGTGTATTGAAGAGTAAAATGGTACAAGGAAAGTGAATACTTTGGAGTCATGATGAAGGGTCTCAATCTGAAACGTCAACTGTTTATTTCCCTCCAGAGATGCTGCCTGACCTGCTGAGTTCCTCCAGCATTTTGTGTGGGTTGTTTAGGGATAGTCAGCATGCCTTTGTGAATGGGAAATCATGTCTCAAGAATTTGAGTTATTTGACGAAGTGACCAAGAGGGCCAGATGAGTCCCAGTTGATAGATGTTGTCTACATGGACTTTAGCAAGGCTGTTGCCAAGGTCCCGCATGGTAGACTGGTTCAGAGGGTAAGATCACATGGGATCCAGGGTGAGCTAGCCAATTGGATACAAAATTGGCTTTGTGGTAGGAGTCAGAGGGTGGTAGTGGAAAGTTGCTTTTTCAGATTGGAGGCCTGTGACCAGTGGTATGCTGCAGGGACTGGTGCTGGATCCACTGTTGTTTGTCATCTCTATTAATGATTTGGATGAGAATGTAGTTGGCATGGTTTGTAACTTTGTGGATAACACCAAAATTAGTGGTATTGTGGACAGTGAAGAAGGTTATTTAAGAATTCAACAGAATCTGGATCAACTGGGAAAGTGGGCCAAGGAATGGCAGGTGGAATTTAACATGGCCCAGTGAGATGTGTTGCATTTTGGGAAGTTAAACCAGGGAAGAACTTGCATAGTCAATGGCAGGACTGAAGTGCGTCATAGAACAGAAGACCTGGGGGTACAAATACACCATTCCCTGAAAGTGGCGACACAGGTAGACAGGGTGGTAAAGAAGGCATTTGGCATGCTTGTCTTCATCAGTCAGGGCATTGAGTACAAGAGTTGGGATGTCATGTTACAACTGAACAAGATGTTAATGAGACCACACTTGGAGTATTGTGTGCCGTTCTGGTTGCCGAGCTGTCTTCATAGGAAGGCTGCTGTTGTTTCAATTTCCTTCTCTCTTTTAAATAGATTCTGTTTTCTGAGTTTGCTGACTTTGTTTTCTGTATAATCAACAGTTTGCTGTGAATCATCAACCCAGTCCACTTCCAACTCATTGACTGAAGCACTGTGGCCAATAAGTAGGCAATTTTTAATCAATAAGTTCACAGTGTGTGTGAATAACACAAAAAGTCAAAACTGCCCTTGAGATGAGATGATGAGAGCAAAGTACTATGTTGGACGTAGTGAAGTCATTCTCATTGAAATGTTAGGTAAAGAGATCCATGATTTTGAATCAGTGAATATGAAGGGATGGTGTGTGTGATTTAGAGTGGAAATTGGGAGTGATAGTGTTCCCATTTGCCTGCTGCCCTTGTCCTTCTCAGTAGCAGGGTATACTGATTTGGGGTGTGCTGTTAAAGGCGTCATGATGATGTGATGTGATACACCTTGTAGATGGTGCATTCTGCAGCCACAGTATGCTGATGGTGGAAAGACTGATTCTTTAAATAAAATATAAAGTGTTAATCAATTAGATTGGTTTGTCCTGACTGCTATTGAGCATTTTGACAGTTATTGAAGCCCTGAATTCATCACACAAGCAAGTGAAGACTATTTCATCAAACATCTGATATGCTTTAGAGATGACAAAAAGGCCTTGATGAATCAAAAGTGATTTATTCCTCATTGAATATCCAGCCACTGATTTGGTCTTGCAGACACAGTACTTAAGTGGCTAGTCCAGTTAAGTGATCCCCAAGATGTTAATGGTAGAGATTTCAATAATGTTAATGACACTGAAAGTCAAGAGGAGATGATTACATTCTCTATTGTTGTGCATGGATGCTGCCAGCTCTTGTTGGTTAAGAATGTACTGTCTTCCTATAGCCCATGTCGAAGAAGTTCCTTATTAAGTTTCCTTAACTATTCTTTCCAAGCAAGTATTTACCTTTCCAGCAAGTATATGCATCAACCCAACTAAGAATAAGCAATTAATATTCTTTTTGGCTTTGGCGCTTTGTCAAGAAAACAATGAACTCTAATAAAATTGGTAAATGAGCAGATCTGCAGAGAGCAGCTTGCAACGAGTCGCCATGCTCCGATGCCATCAATTTTAGCCTCAACAAGGGGTCATCCATTTAAGATGGAGATGAGGAGGAATTTCTTCTTCCACAGGATTGTGAGTCTTTGGAATTTTCTATCCCAGACAGTTGTGGAGGAGGAGTCATTGAATATATTCAAGGCGGAGACTGACAGACATTTAAACTACAAGGAGTTAAGGGATACAGAGAGAGCAGGAAAGTAGGACTGATGCCAATTGGATGAGCCATGCTCTTATTGAAGGGCAGCGAAATCCTAAGGAGCAAATTGGCCTTTTTATGTTTCTCTTTCATGTGTTCTTATGAGCACATTTTGAAGCAATCTAGTTACTGACTTGGTCATATAAGGATGTTAGTTTATGTGATTGAATTTATCTGTTAAGATTAAGCAAAAACTTTCATTTCTGTTTGGCGAATATAACTTAAAATTTCCTTTATCTAGAATTTGCTAATTCAGATAATTAAAAAGTGAAAATATAATTAAACAATTTTAATTAGACATATTTGGGTCTTCTCTTTATTTGTATTTTCTAGAGGATGAAAATGTTGCAAAAACAAAAGAAGTGGGACATATTCAGGCAGCTGGATTTATTTCTGATCGAACAGTCAAGTCTATAATCTCAACACCATCGCCTTAGAAATATCTAAGTTTATTTCTCCTTGTGAGCTCTGTTTCATTGGGGAGCAATTCTTGAAAGTCTGCCATCTCCTGGAATGTGACTCTTTTCACTAGTCTGATATCATTATCTTTGGCAAACGAAGAAATCATTGCACAAACCTTCTGGCATTGTAGAGATAATGTTCAGAAGGGACTGAAGTTGGACCATTTACTTGGTAAATGGATAGCCTTCTCATGACAGTTTCCTTAAAGTATCTCATCTTCATATCCATTCCCAGATCCTATATATAATAGCTGTCTTATATATATATAATAGCTAATAATAATCATCATTGTACTGTCTTGTCTTTTAGTGAAGCTGCCATACAGTAGCAGGTTACACAGCTTTCCATTTGCAGATCTCAGGAAATAGGACCTCCAATTAACCATTAGACAGAAATTTGGTTTCTGTAGTGCTATTCCCTGCTCATACTGTGTGTCTCATACATTTATTATACCATGGTGTTTCTTTTCTTCCATATAAGGTTTTGAAAGGGTGACAAAGAATCTTGTCCCTGCCACTCTTGGTAAGGCTGTGAATCTTTGTGAGTCTTCGGAATTTTCTATCCCTGACAGTTGTGGAGGAGGAGTCATTGAATATATTCAAGGTGGAGATTGTCTTACATTTAAGTTTCCCACTAAGGTATGACACTGCCACCATTTCCTGTTTTCCTTGGTTTTGGAAACTTCTGGTTGCTGATTCAAACTTGGTCGAGAGTTTTGTTTTGAATTAAATGAGAGCCAGCCCTAGAAAGTGAAACAAGGTCAGTCATGTCCAAGTACGATGAAGGTAAACTTCAGAATACACCTGGCCTGAATTTCATTTCAAAAGACAGAGCCTATTATCTGTATAATAATTTGTAATGCTTTGGCTTTTTGATTGTCTACATCAGTGAAAGATGTATCAATGTTAATGAATATAATTACAAATTGCTGCCCTCTGTGCCAATGGTATCTCACAAAGATACTAATCTGAAATTCACCACCAAGTACATTTTAAATTATTTCAAAAATATTGTGCATTTCAGTCCAAATTCTCACTTTTTCTGTAAAACATAAACTTGATAGGTTGTAATCCAGAAGCAACTAGGAATCACCCTACAATTGAATAAAGTATAATTTCCTTGTCATGAATCTGGGTCTGTCATAAATACTTTCTCAGGTTTAGTCATTTAGAGAACTATCTGAATGTCCTTTACTGGAATGTTTCTCACTGACCTGGTATGTAAGGGAGTGGGGGTGGAAAAGAGACAGTAACCACATAGTTACCATTGTGTATTTTTCAATCTGTCCAAAGATTGAATGAGTTATACAAGATGAGATGAACTTAGTCTTGATCATGAAATCCTTGCTTTATTTCACTTCAAGATGAAAACCCTTTGACTGAAAACTGGATTTCTTTCTTTTGAGATCAGTGCTGTGTTTGGCATATGTGCCAAACTGGGTCCTCCTCAAAAAATCGTGAAGTTAGTCAAAGACAAGTTTGAGACAACATTGGAATGATTTACTTCCTGAATGAAGAGCTAAAGCAGGACCTGTGCAGTTCCCAATTAGACCTCGGCCATTTTAGTGCAGTGGACAATGGTTTGCTGCTTGACAATTAAGGTTGGTACCGGCCCTTGTAGATACATTCCCTATGGCAGCCAGAGAACAACAACTCACGCTGTGGCTAGCATGAAAAAGCAAGAGGCTGTAGGGAGAGGGATAAAGATTTATCCAAACAGACCTGAGCTCACATTAATGAAATAAAGGCTAGGAGGGAGGTCCTATCTACCAGGGCCCAGGAGGCTTGCTTGGACCAATATAAGGAGATCCTGGGAGGGGATGGCTCAAGTGGTCTCCTCCAAAAATCTGAAAGTGAGAATCCCTGTACAATGGAACAATGTTGCAAAAATTTCATGAGCTTGCAAGATATGTCAAGGTGGCCTGTGGAGCTGCAAAATACTGTCCTTGCATGCATGCACACTTATCCAGGCACACACTTAAAAACTCTCAAACACCAAATTGTTACTTAATCCACAACCTTCACACACTTAACCCTCTCCTCCACCATCCCCCACCCTACTATTGATATCCTACCTCGTCCCCACCACATAGATTGGGCAAGTTTACAACAGATATGATAATGAAATAGCTTACCTAATATCCAGTTGGCTAAAGTAGTGACAGTTAAGAGGAAGACCGCTCGTAAGGGAGGGGTTGCTTCTTGAAAGATTTTTTTGCTCTCTTACTTGCAATGGTTCCTCAATAACTCTTGGGGGAACATATTTGTGGACTGCTGTGATATCCCTAATGTCCCTTTGAAAACTTGTGTTCAGATTCATGAAAGCAGCATGTATGCCAGACATCAGAGCATTCACTGTAGCACAGATGAATTGGAAGGCTTGTACACATGCTGCAGTGAAAGCAGAGACTGGTCATCACTGACTGAGTATCTGCGAGTTTTGAAATGGAGCTATCATTTTCCACCTGGAAAGGGTGGGTTCAAAATCTGCATAAAATCCTCTGCAAGGTTAGAGCTGGATTCCTCCATGGTCCTTGACATTTCACCCAAGCACTCAAGTCTAATGTAGAAAATGGGATTTGTTAACTATACTTGTAAGAACAGTAAACTTTTTCTGACTCTGCATTTTAGTCTGAGGTGCTTCACTCCTGCCATTAGTCTGTTTAGCCACCTTCTGCCACTTGTGCTTCATTTTGAACCTGGATGGATTTCTGGCCCCTGGATAAGTTGAATCTTTCTCTGTTATCTTCATTTCATAAGCCTCCACAGCTGACCTGAAATTTGGGAGCCTGCTCCTTTCCAGGCTCTTCCATACCAGATTCTAACCTCCCCAAATCTTTGGAATGGTATTCAGCAGAGTTTGGAGGCAATGAGCACCTCGTCTTTGAGAGGTACAGACATGACTGTGATCAACCCTGGTTCACTTCAACTGGTGCTAGCAATTCCTGATGTTACACCCTATGTACATACAGGAATGCAATAAATTCTGCCCCTAACTCTGCTTGTGGATCCAATCAATGGGAGGACAAACTTTAGATCCAGAAAAGTGTGAAGTGATACACTTTGGAAGGACAAACTTGAAGACGGAGTACACGGTTAATGGCAGAATTCTTCGCAGTGTGGAGGAAGAGAGGGATCTTGGGGTCCAAGTCCATAGATCCCTCAGAGTTGCTGAGCAAGTTGATAGGGTGGTTAAGAAGGCGTATGTGCTGGCCTTCATTAGTCAAGGGATTGAGCTCAAGGGCCGTGAGGTAATGTTGCAGCTCTATAAAGCTCTGGTTAGACTACACTTAGAGTATTGTGTTCAGTTCTGGTCACCTCGTTATAGGAAGGATGTGGAAGTTTTAGAGAGGAGGTTTACCAGGATGCCGCCTGGATTAGAGAACATGTCTTATGAGGAAAGCTTAAGTAAACTGGGGCTTTTCTCTTTGGAGCGAGACAGGATGAGAGATGATTTGATAGAGGTGGATAGGTTTATGAGAGGCATAGATAGAGTGGACAGCCAGCACCCTTTCCCCAGGGCAGCAATGGCCAATACCAGAGAACATCAGTTTAAGGTCAGAGGAGGAAAGTTTAGAGGAGATGTCAGAAGTAGTTTTTTTTTTACACAGAGAGTGGTGGGTGCCTGGAACTCACTGCCGGGGTTGGTGGTAGAGGCTGATACAATAGGGAAGTTTAAAAGGTTCTTAGATAGGCACATGGTTATGGTTATGGGCTGTATAGGAGGGAAGGATTAGATTGATCAAGGAGTAGGTGTTTAAATAGATTGGCACAACATCGTGGGCCGAAGGGCCCGTACTGTGCTGTACTGTTCTATGTTCTAGGTGCGACCATCGCAGGAGTAAATTGTGTAATGTGATTCAACCATTCATTTTCCCATTTAATCCCATTACTTCCCCATCCAAAATTAGAAGCCAATGGGGAACAATTTCCATGGAGAATGTTGATAGGAGACAAAATCATTGAATCAAATTAAAAAGTTTCCATAAACATGTGTTAGAAGCAGTGTAAGTTACTGATCGTCCATTGATCAGGTCCAGCTACTTCATGGGACAACCGATCAATCAATTAGATCATAGTCAAGACAGGGTAAAAATTGAAGTGAGCAGTCGAAGCAAGTGAGAGTACAACACAAAAGCAGCACCTATTTAATTGTAATCCTATTGATAGATAGCTGCTTAATCAATGGAATGATCCATTCTTAAAAATAAGCAATGTTCCACCAAGGTTACTTCTATTGTCATGTCATATACCTATTTAATATAGAATTTCAGCTTATTTCAAAATGGAAAATGCAATATAATTTAAAACAATGATTAATTTAAAAATAAAACAAATACTGTACCTCTACTTCAGGAAATTTTCCCAGATGAAAATAATGTTGTACAAGATAAAGTGCACGTGTCCCATTTTAAAACATGGTGCTATTAAGCAGGCAATATTAACATAATATGTGAATTGTGATCTCATTTGGTTCTTGTAAATATCCATATTCCTTTCATTTTTGCAGAAAGCAGTGTGTTAATAACATGCACTGTTTGCATCTATTAAACCTGTCATTACACAATGTAATCATAGCTTATAGCCATTTACGATATCCATTGTATGGTGCAAGCTATTGAAGGTTCCTATTGCACCTGTTACCCATTAATATCAGCACTACCTCCTTTAAATGGTTTTGCATTTTGCTCCCAGCTACATTTGGAAATGAAATACACTAATATAGTCATTTTTTTGCAACACAACAATGCACTTGGATTAAAGAATGGCAAAAGTTTAATGTAACCTTAAAACTTGTAATAGAGTGGTCTTGCTTGAATAATGTCTTTTATTATAAGTAAAAATCAATCAAAGGGACTGAACTGTGAAAAACGTGACTGATAGGATGCAGATCTTATTTCTGCTGTATTAATCTAAAGGGTTGTGTATCCAACATAAATGATGTGACACTAAACTTTAATGAACTCACAATAAGTAATTCAGATGCAATTTGGCTCCGAAATAGAGACAGTAAATCTGAATGATAAACTAGTTTCAGAATCGCATCACGTACTTTCCTTTTTGTTGCTATTGATTACTTTAGATCAGCTAAAATTACCTTTCCCGTGCAGTCTCTCTTGTAATATTCATTTCCTTCCATTTACAATATAAAGTGTGATGCAATTAATAAATTGTTGCTTTGGATAAGTATACAAAAATGTATTCCCAAAATAAGAGAGCAATGTGAATTTAATGGGAAGCCCTTTGTTAAAATAACTGAAAAATGAAAAATGCATGATATGAAATGGATGATCATGTCTTGCTTGATCAAAGTACTTTATTATTCTTAAACAGCTGTCCTATCTAAACCATGGGAGTGAAAGTCTGCAGCCATGATAGCTTCTCTCTCTCTCTTTCTCTTTCTCTCTCTCTTCCAACTCTCCCTCCCCACCCCCTAATTAATCTTTCAATGAGTTTACATCATTAAATGTTTATCCACACAATAACCCAGACCTCATCTTTTCACAGAATATTCCCAGTAGTCTCCTACATTTTCTCGGCAACTTATTTGTTTTCTCTTTCCTAATTCCAATGAAGAGACTTTGACCTAAAATGTTAACTCTGTTTCTTGTTCCACAGATCTTGCTGCTTCCAGTATTTTCTGTTTTTATTTTGACCTTTCCTCAAGGTTATAGTTTGGGAGAAAAAGACAGAGAGATACTTAAAGCTGTTGAATTCAATATTGAGTCTGGACGGCTACAAAGTGGCAGACAAAGGATGGAGAGTTTTGCCTCAAGCTTATGTTGCACCTTAACTGTGCAGGAGACCACAGACAGGTCAGAGACGGAGTGGAGAGAGAGAATTAAAATGACTGGGTAGCCAGAAGCACAGTCACCTCTGCAGAGTGAAAGTGGGTACTCTACAAAGCAATCACCTGATCTCTTTTTGATTTCTCCAATGCTGAGGGACCACATTGTGAAAACTGAATCCAGTACACTAGATTGGAAAATGTGTGAGTGAATTGCAGCTTCATCTGGAAGAATCCTGGGTCCTTGGACAGTGGGAAGGAAAGAGATGTTGTGTTTCTTATGGTTGAATGTAAAAGTGCCACAAAGAGGATTGGCTGGTGCAGATGGAAACACAAAGAAGACAGTCATGAAGGGAATAGTCCCTCCGGAATGCTGGGAGGGAAGGGAAAGATGTGCTTATTGGTGGAATCTTATTGAATGAGGTGGAAATTATGAAAGCTAATCCATTGAATATGGAGACTGATAAAATAGTAAATGAGGATGAGGGGAATTCCATCCAAAGGCAAATGCCCTGGATGAGCACCTATTGGTGACGGTTCCTGTAAAGCAAGAAGCCTCGACCTGACTTACCTGGTTGAGATTTACCTGACAGAAACAGAATTTCCCAGAGGGTATTTGATGTGCATCCAGGGGAGCTTTGATCTTGTGCATTAAAACAAACATTTTCAACACATGCGCTGGGCACTAGCACTCTCAAATAATAAAGAACCTCAGCAGCTGGCTCTGAGAATGCAGAGTCCAATCTTCCAAGCAAATATCCCAGGAGCCGGTGTTGTTCATTTAGTTGTGGAAACTGAATGTTTATTTAACCATGATACTGTTGTGGAGTACCATGTGGATGAACAGTAGAATGGGGTCCATTTAGGTCTTAGTGGAATAAATGAGGTAATAATGTAGCAGGAAGAAGAGAAGCCACTGGAGGTTCCACCTCAAAATTTTACGATGGATCCAGGCAACTGCAAACACATCCAGATGGACAATGTTGAGGAGATACCAGAAGATAGTGGGGTTAATCACACCATACATTAAAAATGGATAACACGGAGGAGGTATTGGGAAAATTGCCTGAACTTAAAGTAGGCAACTTACCAGGATCAGATGGAATGTATTCTAGATGCATGAAGGAAGTACAAGGGGAATTTATGGGAGCAGTGACCACATTCTTTCAATGTTTTTTGGATAAGGAGATGGTGGTTGCAGAGGACTGGGGGCAGAGCAAATTTTATTACCTTGTTCAAAAAAAAAGGAGTAAGGATAAGTTACTGGCCAGTCCGTTTAACCTTGGTAAATATTTTAAAAGTAGAATAAAGGATACATGATGTACAGGAGATGTACTAGGGATAAAGGATGTACTAAGAGGTGTACAGGAACAGAGTGACCTGGGGGTATGTGTGTACAAATCATTAAAGTGGCAGTGCAGGTTGAGAAGATGGTTAATAAAGCATGCACAGTTCTGGACTTTGTCAATAAAGGCATCAAATATAAAAGCAGGAAAGGTTATACTGAACCTTCATGAGACAATGGTCTGGCCTCATCTGGAGTACTGCGGTCAATTCAGCCATCACATTATAGAAAGTATTACAGAGGGTCCAGACTAGACTTACGAGAGTGGTTCCTGAGTTGAGGGATTATAGTTATGTTAGATTAGAGAGGCTGGGACTAGTTTCTTCTTTAGAGGAGACTGAGGGATATTGGTTGACCAGATAGTGGATAATAGGAAGCTGTTCCCTTTGATGGTGGATCGAGGAAAAGACATTACAATTAAATAGTAAAGTAACTGACAGAAGGACTGGACTCTCTTTTGGAACAGAGTGAGAGGAAATTTGGGGAATCATTTTAGGATGAATTCACAGCAAAAGTCAGGAGAGTTCAGGGTCTTGGGTGTATGGATTTAATTCAGTGAATGTCAACTATACCCTCAGCTCTGTGACCAGTTCTACAGTGTAACTGAGCTTATGTTGAGTTCCCCAGCATGGAAAAATAGATCAATACTTAAACCTGAGCAGATAACATTTCCCAAACAATGAGTCAGTACCTTCTCTGCACCTTCCTTGGAACAGTTAGTTGCAAGTTTTGTGAGATCTATCCTTATCAGAATTGATCCAGAATTTAAAGAGGCTCAAATCCAGTTAAAGTGACGTTATTTTATTTAAGGTGAACCCATAAATCAAAAGGCAAGGTACTGATGCAAGGCTGTTACAGGAATGAGATTATACACATTTCACTGTCTTGATGCCAGAAAGAAAGTCTGTCTAGATGTCTAAACTTGCAGACCTCATCAGCTGACAACCTTTCATCTCTCTTAGATAGCCACATGAATGATAGAAAATGGACGGCTATGTGGGAGGGAAGGGTTAGATAGATATTAGAGCAGGATAAAATGTTGGAACAACATTGTGGGCCGAAGGGCCTGTACTGTGCTTTAATGTCTATGTTCAATGTCTGATGTTCTAGAGGGGAGGAGAATAAGAGTGACATGAATAAAAGTTTTTTTTTGTGGAGCTTGTGGTTGGAATCTGGAAGGCCTTCCCTGTGGTAGAGTCCATTGTGGCCTTCACGAAGGAATTGGTTAAATATAGGACGAGAAACTATTTGCAACGTTACAGAGAAGGGGCTGTGAGCAGGTACTCTGGTAGAGAGCTGGCACAGACCTGATGGGCTGAATGGCCTCCTTCTACACCGTAACTGTTCTATAATTCTATGGTAGTTGCCGAATGACCTGCTGAATATTTCCAGCATGTGCAGATTTTCATTTACTTAATAGCTAAATTGTATAATTGCAATACTTGAGGATAATACTTAATCTTTTAAATTAATCTGCATTTTGCATGCCAACAGCTGCTCCAAGATGCTAATTTTAAAATATTTATTCCAAAAAAGTTAATAACATTTTCAAAATATTGGGTATGATGATTTTCTCAAATACCATAATCATTACACCTTTTATTATGCTGTACAGTGCAATGAAATTGCTGATGATGTTTCTTCAGTCTTATTCACTTTTGGGACCTGGGCAGTGCTGTCAAGGCCAGCATTTATTTCCATCCCTAACTGTCCTTGAGAAAGTGTTGCTGCACTGCATTTTTGAACAGCTGCAGCCTTTCTGGAGAAAGTACTCCCACGGTGCTGTCAAGAAGGGAGCTCCAGAATTTAGACCTAGTGATGTTGAAGGATAGGTAATATATTTCCAAGTCAGGATGGACCGCACTTGGGGTTAGCCTGAAGGTGGTGGTGGCTGGTGACAGCTTGATAGCCGCTTGATTGGGATGGTATTCTTCATAATCCATCAAGTTCTAGTTTCCATGAAGTTCATAGATTTTACTTATGAGGCCTACTGAGTGGAATACATGTTCAGTAAAAACAGTTTGTCCAGGGAAAGACCCCAAAAAGGATGTTGTGCAGTCAGAGATAGAGGAGTTGCACATGCACACTAAAATGTACAGGTGATAGCCATACCATGCTCTCATCCCTTCGTGATTGCCGCATCTCTCCGCCCTCACTCCCCTCATTCCACCCTCACTCCCCCTCCCACCACCAACCAGAGCCAATTCTTCAAGCTTCAGCATGGCATGTCTTTGTGAATTCAGCATGCCATGAACATATTAATGAGAACCTACCTGCAAAAATCATGCAGGCCTCCTGCAGGAGTGATGTGCTATTTCACTCAGTCAGAAAGCCACCTGAGAACTCTAATCTATCCTCCTGTGTCACTCTGTGACATTACTGGCTGCTTGTTCCATGTCAGTGAGTGCTTGCAGTGTGGTAGGGCCTCACCAAGACAAATGGAAATTGATCAATATGTGCCCTGGGCAAGGCTTTGCAATCCTTAGCTGGTATAAGCCATTACCACACCAAGTTCAAAGATGGGAAGAAGGAGCCATAGCTCCTTTGTAAAGGTTGTACCTCTTTGGAGGTATGAGTGCAGACGGAAGGTGCAGTGGCATATTTCCTCCTCATGATGGACAGGCACAAGAAGTGACGAACGGAGGGAATAAAAATTCTGAAGAAAATTTGGGATCATGTTGAGCTGTAGTGTAAGTACGAAACATGCAAAGGGGGCTCTTATCTTGGCACACAGTGAGATCATTAAATTTCACTCAGCAATAAACAAGGTCATGGAGAAAATATAATTGGCAACACATGTTGATCCATTTCCCACTATGCCCATTCATCTCCTAATTGGCAAAATGGGATGGTGTTTCTCAAAGATACTGTAAATCTTTTTAACCCATGAAGATAGGGAGACACCCCAAAAACTGCAGAATTCACAGCCACCAAGAGCAAAGAAAAATGCCATCTATCACTCTAATATTTGTCTTTTGGAACCAGGCCAAGTGTCTGTTCAGTGCTAAAGTTGCAAGACCATCTTTCCCATAGAGAGTAATTTTAAAGATTTTGCTAATCTAGGATGGCATTTTACTCTCACTGTTTAATTTCAACCTGGAATGTGCATTGTGGAAGTTGGCAGTGTGATATTTAAATTTAATATTTGATGTGAGATGAGACTGATATAAGCCAATCATGGTTTTATGTGAAGTAAATGTTTTTACTCTTGGGGAAAGTTTTGCAATTTAGTGATCTTGGCACAGAGTCGAATAAATGAAAGCATGTACAGCCTGAATTAAGCATGTGCCGCTTCTTTCCTAAACCTCCAGTTCTGGGTGCGATAAAAAAATGAAATTTGCAAATATACGGAGAGAGGTGTTTTAACACCGAGGGGGCGGGTGGCTAAGGACCTCCAGAAGAAAAAGATATGATTCACAAACCAGATCTCAACTCACCTCAAATGCATCCATCTCCAATTTTAATGGAGGTGGGATGGGAGTTGGGTGGAAGGATTGTGTGTGATTTCAGGAGACAGATCAGACACTGAGGCACAAGAGAGACTGCAGATGTTGGAAATCTCTTTTGAGGAGACTCAGTTAATGCAGTTTAAATGCATTTGTTTTATTTTTAACAACTAACGGTTATTGGGCTTCTGAAATCACAGCAAATAAAGCTGCTAGAAAGTACTTCATTCACAAGGGTATGTGTCTTTATTGCATGCCTTGTGGGAAAAGGGGAGCAGGAATGTTTCACTCAAGCCCAAAAAGCTAAATTCTCTGCATCACTATACCTCCATGATATTTAGTCAACATCTGCTCCCACGATGCATTTCCATCCAATGGGTAGCTGGTAGGCACGGCACCTATTTAAACAAAAATAAAAGATGCCTTGCAATTCATTTCAGCAGGTCATCCAGGAAATCCACATTAGGTTTGTCATACCTCCCCCGACTGTTCACTTCCCAGCCCTGGATAATAATAGGGCTACAGAATAGGAATACTTGCATTTGAGCCTTTGGAACATTTTTATAAATTTGATTTTGCTGAAGGAAGTACAGATTCCATTGTGACTGGTGCTCATTAAATACCTCAGCTCACTACCTTGCTTTTAGTCCTATTACTTGAACCATTGGCAGCTCTTGAAAAACATGAGGAAACATCCTCAAAGGACTGCTTGGCCCATTAAATCTGCTCCTTCCAAATTCTATGAATTACTTACTTAGGAGCAGATGCTGAGGGAAAAGTCTGCACAGAACTGCTATGATTACTAAGCTAATGAAGGGAGTATGATTTTGGCAACCATAACATAAAGCAAAGATTATAGTCATAGAGACAAGCAGAGATTATTGATAGCCAACACAGATTTATAATGTATATGTCACAACTGGAAAGTTACAACAGTTACCTGGGACATAATTGTCAAGATATAATAAATATATATGTGAATTGCTAAATATATCTGATAAGTTGTCACATAGGAAACTGAAGGGTATGCAACAATATGAATCTGATGCTGGTTAAAGAATAGAAAACAAAAAAATAATGGTTAAAGATCTCAGATTTCAGATTTTTTTTTCTGCTTGGGAATCTGGTCATAACATGGTATTAAATGTTAAATTAGAGCTGTGTCATTTAGAGCTGAATTGAGGGAGCTTTTGTCACATCAGGGGTGGTTAAAGTCTTGAACTCTCTCCACCAAAAACATCTGGATGCCAGTTCAGTTAAAATTTTATTACTAACATTTGTTTTTTTCAGATAAGGAAAATGTAACAAAGGCATGTAATGAGAATCGAGCTGTAAATTTCCCATTATATAATTAAATGGCAAAACGTGCTCAAGGCCTGGCATCTGTACCTTTTTAATTTGCAAATGGTTGCTGGAACATGTAGTGGGTGATTCTATGCCATAAGTGGTTGGAGTCTGGAATGCACTGCCTATGGATGTGATAGAGGTAGGTTGTACTGTGACCTTCAAGAAAGAATTGGATAAATAGATGATGAAGGAAAATTTGCAAGGTGACGGAGAAAGGACTGGGGATTGGAAATAGCTAGCTGTTCTTGTAGAGAGCTGACAGGCTCACAATGGGCCAAATGGCCTCTTCTGCTGCAATCACTCCATAATTCAATTAATTTCACAATGCATTCAAACTCCTACAATGCTCTGAAATGTTCAAGGTAGAGTCCTCAGCTGTGATGCTGTTTCGGTTGTATTAATTACAAGAGACTATTTTGGTAAAGAAGTGGAAGGTAGTGCCAGATTCTAATGCCCAGAATGTTTATAATGGGATGATTACTATTTAAATGCCATTTAAAATACCTTTAGAAAAACCTTTCAAATGCAGCAAGAACAGACTGCTGTGACTATCATACTCTCAGGACTGAAATTCAGCAAAATGTTCAATGGCCCCACGCCTCATCAAGGTCAGCATACTGTTCTTTAAATGCCACCCCTTCCAACTGGACCACAGGTCTCAGACATTGCTCAATGCACCTCACTATCTTGTTTATGCAATTGCATCTGTCCCTCAACTTTTATCTGCTACTGCCTCTGATTATTTACCACCTTGCCCTGCCAGAGATAGGAACTGAGGGTCTCACAATGCAATTCGGTTAATGCAGCTGCTGTGAGTGAATAGATGTCAGTGTGTATAAGCAAGAGACCAAATTTGCTATGAATGTGAGCATCAGTGACCTCCTCTGTCCAGTCATGTACAACAACTGTAGAATACCTCAACCATGCTGGAAGGAGCCCAGTGCAGAGACGGTCATGGCCATGGTCACCTTGCCAACCACTGACCCTTCGTTTTGTTCAGCGGTTGCAGCTGTGCCTGTGGTAGGAAGGATACTTCAGTGGCAATGTCCTTTTGAAGTACTAATATCTGTCTATTATTAAGGTTCAAATGGGAGAACTGGTCTTTGAATGCTGACTTTTCACTGAAACACTTCTGGTCTGGGTCATTCTCTTTTCTCTCCTCTTCCTTCAGGTAGAAGATACGGGAGCCTGAGGGCACGTACCACCAGGCTTAAGGACAGCTTCTATCCCACTGTGATAAGACTATTGAACGGTTCCCTTATACAATGAGATGGACTTTGACCTCACGATCTACCTTGTGACCTTGCACCTTATTGTCTACCTCCACTGCACTTTCTCTGTAGCTGTGACATTTTACTCTGTACTGTTATTGTTCTTACCTGTAATACCTCTATGCACTCTGTACCAACTCAATGTAACTGCACTGTGTAATGAAATGACCTGTACGATCAGCATGCAAGACAAGTTTTTCACTGTACCTCAGTACAAGTGACAATAATATACCAATACCAATACCATCTTTCTCCTGCCTTTCTAGTAGCTTGTACACATCCTCAAGCTCTCTGCCCACTTTATTCATAGAGTTATACAGCACAGAACAGGCCTTTTGCTCTAACTCATCCATGATGACCAAGTTGCCTACCTGAGCTAGTCCTATTTGCCTGTGTTTTGCCCACATCCCTCTAAACCTTTCCTATCCATGTATCTGTCTGAATGTTTTTTATATATTGTAATTGCACCAGCTCTACCACTTCCTCTGGCAGCTCATTCCATATACCCACCATCCTCTGTGTGAAAAAGTTATTCCTCAGGTCCTCTTTAAATCTTTCCTCTCTCACCTTAAACCTATGCTCTCTAATTTTAGACACCCCTGTCCTGGGACGAGACTGTGACCATTCACCTTATCCATGCCCTTTATGATTTTATATACCTCTTTCAAGTTACCCCTCAGTCTCCTGCACTTGAGGGAAAAAAAAGCCCCAGCCTATCCAGTCTCTCCTTGCACTGCATTCTAAGAGGAGTGTCTACCGATGTATCCCTGTCTTGAAATCACCATGGAGAAGCCTCGAATTCAGGACAAAGTCCTTTTGCATATACTACTGCATTGCTTGTGGATTTTAATAATAATGGAGTTCTTAAAAAAGTTAAATACTTGCAGAATCATTGCAACACTTGTTAGAATTCAATCAGCAAATAACCTGGAAGTAGTTGATAATCCCTTTAACCTGTTGCTGAACATGTCTGTGTTCAACTGTGCAAGACTAAGAGAGGAAGTTAACTTTAGCATTGAAGTAATTTGAAGTCAAGAGGTGCCTACTCAGTAAACTTCCGTTGGGCATTACTGTGCATGTGCCAACTATGAAACTTGGCAACTACAAACATGGGTGGAATTTGGAACTGATTCAGCACCAGCAGTGTTAAAAGGAATGAATAACAGAGAGCTTATTTTATACCTTGATTTGGCATCTAATCCCTGTGGCATATTAGAAATTCAACTTCCCTGGAAGTGCTAAAATAGGAACTTGGCAGCCTTAGTCATGAATTGCTGATTAATCAAAAACTTCATGGTGTAGTGTCTCACCGTCCGAGCAAGCGAACTGGCTCGGTGGTCAGGTCGCGCGTCGTTGGAGCGGCGAGGCCCAAGATGGTGTTGGGCCTTTGTCTTCCCAGAGCGACAGGGAGAACCCATCTGCGGGAAAAGTTTGATGACGTAGCACATATGACATTTCCATTTTCGGTCGGTGGGAACCATTCCTCTTAAAAGGCCCGCGCAAGGCGGGAAAATAAATCAGTTTTTGTTCTGCAGCCCACCGACTAGTGTCTTGCTTTCACATCGCGGTAGCAGCTGCTACAATGGCATACCAGATGCAGAAAACTTGCACCCATTTCTACTGAACCTAATTCAAAGAGGCCAGTCCAAGAGTGAAGGAGCACATGTTCTCATCTGCAGCACTGAAGGTCTGATGGAGAAAATCTAGAGAAGGAAGAATGTCCAACAGCTACAACAGGTACAGATGTCATCTTATCCTCCTGTCATTGGTGCAGTTCTTCCTAGCCTCAGGTTCCCTTCCCATTCCTTTGTGAGCACAAAGGACCTGTGGCAAGATGCCCAAAATCAAGCACTGAGATTCTTCCAGTAACTCCAGTAAGGAGTTCAAATGTAACATGTGTAGCACATGATGACCACCTAGAATAAGGGGAACCATGACATTTAAAGGCAGAATCATCAAGAAATAACTTACCATTAAAATCCTGGAGTCACATTATTCATTTTCTATTTGTTCAGAGGATATGAAAGTTGCTGGCCAGCAACCATGAACTTTCACAGTGCAGGTGTTGTAAGTGAAGGAGATTCCACACAGCCAGCTAAGTAAATGCAGTAATTGCAAGAGTTGGCTGCACTAGCACATTATTGCTGCAGTGCACTATCTACATAATGCATTGCAGTTACTCATTCAGACTACTTCAATGACACCTCCCAAACCCAAAGCCTTTACAACCAAAAAGTACAAGAAGGCAGAATACAAGGTTAATGGCAGGACTGTTAGCAGTGTGGAAGAACAGAGGGGTCTTGGGGTCCATGTCCATAGATCCCTCAAGGTTGCCGCACAGGTTGATAGGGTTGTTAAGAAGGCATATAGTGTGTTTGCCTTCATTAGTCGGGGTATTGAGTTCAGAGCCACGAGATCATGTTGCAGCTGGTTAGAACTCTGGTTAGACCACACTTGTTCAGTTCTGGTTGCCTCATTATAGGAAGGATGTGGAAGCTTTAGAGAGGGTGCAGAGATTTACCAGGATGTTACATGGATTTGAGAACATGTCTTATGAGGATAGGTTGAGCGAGCTAGCGCTTTTCTCTTTGGAGAGAAGGAAGATGAGAGGTGACTCGATAGAGGTGTACAAGATGATAAGAGGCATAGATCGAGTGGACAGTCAGAGACTTTTTCCCAGGGTGACAATGGCTAACACGAGGGGGCATAATTTTAAGGTGATTGGAGGAAGATATAAGGGGGATGTCAGCGGTAAGTTTTTTACACAGATGGTGGTGGGTGCGTGGAACGCACTGCAGGCAGAGGTTGTGGGGGCAGACACATTAGGCACTTTTAAGAGACTCTTAGATAGACACATGAATGATAGAGAAATGGAGGGCTATGTGGGAGCGAAGGGTTAGATAGATCTTAGAGCAGGATAAAATGTCGGCACAACATTGTGGGCTGAAGGGCCTGTACTGTGCTGTTATGCTCTATGTTCTATGTGACAGGCAGTTTCCCCTCCAACTTGGAGATTCTGATTGTAAATACATTGCCCTTATTTTGTAGTTACTGGATCTGAATCCAGGAACTATCTACCCATTAGCATTGTGAGAACATCTTCATCAGAAGGATTACGATAGTCTGGAAAGCAACTCATCACCAACTTCAAAGGCAATTAGGAAGAGGCAATTAGGTACCAAATAATGAAACAAAAAACTTGATTTCCCAAAGCTTTTCAAGAGCATGATGGAAAACTGTAACTTGCCTAAAGTTCTGATACCTCCAGAACCAGCTCATTTAATTGGTAGCCCATTCACCACCTCTAATATTCCCTCTCTCCACCAACAGAATACTCAGGTTGTAGTGTGAAATATATATAGTGTGTGCTGCCACCCATTATCAAAGGTTCTACAGTAGTACTTCCCAAACTTTAATCTTGATCAACTAGGTAAACAAGGAGAGTAGGCTAATCAGAACTCTTCAAGTTGTGCAAAATCTGACTTGAAATTAAAATCCTTTCTTGATTGAAAAAAGGACAAAATTATGGAATCCTCTCACTGGCCAGCAACTTTCACATCCTTCGAATAAATAGAAAATGAACAATGTGAAGCACAGCAATTCCCCTTTTTAGGTGAAGGCATGAGGATTGGAAAAATAAACATTCTTCTACAATTTTTCAAGTCTTGACCAAGTATCCTGAAATGTCCTTTCAACAGCTCCAGCAAAAATGAAGTGATGAGCATCTCTTTGAAAAGTGCATCAAAACAACTACAGAACTATGTTTACTTCCAAATATGATTGTTGTTTGGAGAAAGCGTTGGTTGAAGTGCAAGGTAGTATAGTGCTGTGAAGCTACTGAAAGCAGGCGTTTTGAGGAACAAACAGTACCCTAACCTGTGGATTATCTATTGATTCCTAACATTCGGCATAGTCCATTTGCAGAGTGTATGTAGACAAGAGACACCAAAAGCTCAAAACAAAGCATATGCTCTTTGTTCAAGAATTCTTCACACATTATTTCTCTGCCTTTATCTTTTTCTCCATGGAAGTCTTTTATAAATGTTGTAGTGGACCAGAGAGCAGTTTGTCACGACACAATCCTTAAATAAGAAAATGCCTTATGCAATAATTATTGTTCATAATCAACATCAAATGCACTTCAAGTCTTTAACATAATGGCTAATCATAGAGCAAGCTTTGATCCCTTCTGCAAGATACTATCTTGAACAAAACAAAGCTAAAATACCACATCTATTTAAGATTATGTCATGGCTATATTAGAAACTAACTTGCACCTGAAGAATTCAGTTAAAATTCCATCCATATCTCCAACCACAAACCTCTAAAACCCTCTCATGGATCATGAATTTTGATATATGTTTTTTTTTGTCAGCATAATCATACATAGTGTAATTTGAGCAGCATAGTGATTGATTTGTTAATTTTTTTTGAATATCTGACTCCTTTAATTCTCAAGTGCTCTGCATTTTAGAATGATATTTAAGTACTACCTGTTTAGAATTCATAATCCTTTTCATTAGCTTGTATATATCCTGATGACAATGCAGTATGAAAGCTTAGATATTTACTCTTCATTTAGATTTGTATTGCCTACTGCTTTCATCATCTGCAGAGACACAATTATGAAGATTAAAATACATATTATGATACTCTTCACATACAAGTTAAGCTATTTTATTGCTGCTAAAATAGTTTTTATTTATCTTAATAGCACTTTGTCATAGTTATTCCTTGATTTTTACATTTGCTTATTAATTAAATAAGCCAAATTAAATAAGCCAAAATATCTCCTTTAATTATTTCTTCTCTGAATAAGCACAGTGGCTTTCTTTTCCCCTTTAATGTACGGGCTCAGGGCAGATTTTGCTGCTGTACGAAATACACCCAGATCTCAAATATTTGGTGTTGAGATTTTTGTTTGCACTGAGGAGATGGTGCTTTGTTTTGCATTTCCTCGATTTTGGTTGCACTGAGGTGAGCATTGCTAGCTTGAGCCTTTGATCCTTCTCAATAATACTGAGAAAACCTGGAGATTGATAGAACAGTGTAATGACTAAAAAGATGAGGAAGAGGGAGAAAATAAATTATGAGAGTAAAGTAGAATGATGTAAAAGTAACAGCTTCTACAGCCATATAAAGAGGAAGAGATGGTGGTCCCTTCAATGGGGAAATTAATAATGTGGGAAAATAGGAAATGGCTTTGAACAAATACTTTCTGCCAGAAGGCAATAAAAGCATCGCTATATTGGAGAAAATTATGGGACTAAAGGGAGGAAGGAACTTAAGACAATAACTATCATGAGAGAAAATATATGATAAGCAAACGGGACTATTGGCTGCCGTGCCCCTTTGATTTGATGGCCCGCATGCTAGGGTGTTAAAAGAAAAGGCTGTAGAGGTAGTAGATAAATTGGCTGTGTCTTCCAAAATTCCCTACATTCAACAAGGATCACAGCCAATTGGAAAATGTTAAATGTAATGTCCCTATTCAAAAGAGGAAGACAGCCAGCAGGAAATTATAGACCTAACATTTGACTTTGGAAACCCAAAGTCAAATGTTATTAAGGAAGTGTTAGGACGTGTAGAAAATTGTAATACAATTAGTAGTCTCAGCATGGCTTTACAAGAAGGAAATTATGTTTGATAAATTAATTAGAGCTACTGGAACATGCAATGAACAGAGTGGATAAAAAAAACAAGAAGATGATGTGTGTCTGGATTTCCGATACTCATTTAGAAATACGCATGTTAAGATTATTGCAATAGGTGAGAATTCATGGAGTTAGGATAACTCACTAGCATGGGTAGAAGAGCAAAAAACAGCAGAAGTAAAAACAAAAGATGCCTGAAATAATCAGCAGGTCACAGATCATCAGTGTAGAGAGTAAAAAAACTATCAATGACATTTTAAAAGCACCGGGAAAATTCTGGAAAAAGCATGTTTTAAATTGCAGAGAACAGGAAGGGATCGGAGAGAGCAAAAGGGAATGTCGGCGATTGGGGGTGGGGAACAAGAAAAGCTGAATGATACAGAAAGGGGGTGGTGACTGCTTGCTGATAGCAGTTAATCTGTCTGGAGGAAATGTAAATCGAGGGAGAACAGAGCAGGGGAAAACACAACAAAACCATGCTGGGACTGTGAGATACAGATATGAAATAAAGGGGAATGCTGGGAAAACCCAGCAAGTTGTGCAGACAGATGAACTTTGTTTATTATGGCATGGATAGAGGATAGGCGAACAAACCGGAAGCAGATTTAGAGTAAGGGGGACATTTCCCAGTCGGCAAACTGGAACTAGGCGTTTGCCATAGGGATCTGTGCTGGGGTCCCAACTATTCATGATCTATAATAATGACTTAGATGCGTATTGTAGCCACATTTACAAATGATGTACAAGTAATTGAATAACATGTTATGAAAAGGACAGAATGAATCTGGAAAGGGGTAAAGGCAAATTAAGTGAGTTGGCAGAAATTTGGTAAATGGAATATAACGTGGAAAACTGAGAGGTTACCCACTTTGGCAGGAGAGCAGAATATTGTTTAAATGGAGAGAGTACTGGTACTGTCCAGAAGGATTTGGGTTTCCTTGTACGTTAACAGAAGATGTCAGCATGCAGTTACAGTAAATAATTAGAACATAAGGGTGTAAGAAATGGCAGGTGCAGTAGGTCATTCAACCCCTCCTGTGTGCTCCATCATTCAACAAGATTATAGTCAATCTTCACCCTTAAACACCCATTAAAGGAGATCTTTATCTCCTTTAAATCCAAAAATTTATGTCTGTTTAAATGGAATCAACAATTGAATATCCATATCTCTTTAAGAATTCCAAAAATTCACCACCTTTTAAGTGAAGAAATATTTCCTCATTTCAATCCAAAATGGCCTTCCCTTACTTCAAGACTGTAATCAAGACTAGTTCCAGACTCCTCAGCCAGAGGAAAATCATCCTTTTTTATTGCTTATCATGTCCCTTAATAATTTTGTACACCTCAATGAGGTAACCTCATTCTTCTAATCTCTAGAGAATAGAGGTCAGGCCTACTCAATCTTTCCTCACGTGATTGTCTTATCATCTCAGGAAACAGCCTGGTGAATGTACTGGTATTGGTATTGGTTTATTATTGTCACTTGTACCGAGGTACAGTGAAAAACTTGTCTTGCATAGCGATTGTACAGGTCTATTCATTACACAGTGCAGTTACATTGAGTTAGTACAGAGTGCATTGATGTAGTATAGGTAAAAACAATAACAGTACAGAGTAAAGTGTCACAGCTACAGCGAAAGTGCAGTGCAATAAGGTGCAAGGTCACAACAAGGTAGATCGTGAAGTCATAGTCCATCTCATTGTATAAGGGAACCATTCAATAGTCTTATCACAGTGGGGTAGAAGCTGTCCTTAAGTCTGGTGGTACGTGCCCTCAGGCTCCTGTATCGTAGAAGAGGAGAGAAGAGAGAATGTCCCTGGTGGGTGGGGTCTTAGATTATGCTGGCTGTTTCGCCAAGACAACGGGAGGTAAAGACAGAGTCCAAGGAGGGTCTGCTGCAGTTCCTTTATGGCAACTATAACCAAAACAGCCACGCACTACTCCAGGTGTTGTATCAAGAAGGTGCAAATATAATTGCGGTAGGACATCTTTTACTCTTGTAGTAAGGCATCTTCACTCACATCCTCTCACAATAAAGGCCACGTACTTTTGGCTTTCCAATGAGGAGAGCAGATGGAGTGTGTCCCTTTACTGCAAAGGGCAGAAGTATAAAAATAAGCAATAATCTTACTGAAACATTTAAGATTCTTATGGTAGAAGCTCAGAGGATGTTTCCCCTCATGGGGGATCCTAGACCTAGTAGGCAGAGATTCAGAATAAGGGTGAAACGTTTATAAGGAGGAATTTCTTTGGCAGAAGACTGTGAATTTCTTTGTCAAAGGAACATGGAGTTTAACTTCAAACTGAGAGAAACAGACTTTTGGATTACAGGGGAGTCATGGGTTATGGGGATTAGGCAGGAAAGTGGAGTTTAGATTAAGTTCATCAACCATGATCTCACTGTATTACTGGGCAGGATCAAGGGTCAGTTTGTCCATGATCTTACTGTATTACTGGGAAGGGTCAAGGGTCAGTTTGTCCCACTTCTGGTTTCATTTCCATGCCTTTGTATGAATCCCTACTGTGTACGCAAGACTTGTTAGTATTGAAGAATGTGGAGCAACACACAAAACACTGGAGGAACTCAGTGGGTCAGGCAGCAATGTGGAGTTTGGTTCTCTGATAAACTCCTGGAATCTGTCAGCAGCAAGGGCACAAGGCTGGGAGTACTCATTAGTTTGCAAGTTTCAAAAAGAATCTAAAAATACTGGAATCAAGGTTTTCCAACATCTCTCGAACACAGGAGCTCTGCTACCAAGAAGGACAAGTCCATCAGGTGCATGGGAAAATCATTTCCTCCTGGTTCCCTTCCAAGTCACATGGGTTGTGTGGGCGGTGAAATTCTGGAACAGGTTATCATTAAAAAGGAAAAGGTATTAGATGTCCTAGCAGGCTTACAAGTCGCTGCTTTGCAAGGCAAAAGAGGAAGTAGTTGGGGCCCTAACACTGATTTTTAAACCTGTGCTGGTCATAGGTGAGGTACCAGATGACTGCAGGACAGGAAATATGGAACATTTATTCAAAAAGGGCAGCAGGGATTAACCAGTTAATTGCAGACCTGTGAGTCTAATATCAATGGTTGTGAAGTTATTGGAAAAAATTCTGAGGGACAGGATTAATCTGCATTTAGAAAGGCAAGAGTTAACCAAAGGTGGTCAATATGGTTTTGTTAGAGAAAAATCTTGTCTGACCAATCTAACTGAATTTTTCAAAGAAGTAACAAAAAATTATTGATGAGAGCAGTTTGTTTGATGTAGTCTTTACAGACTTTAGTAAGGCATTTGACAGGTTTCCATGTGGAAAACTGATCCAAAAGGGTCTAGCTTATTAGATCTAAGACAATTGGGCAAATTAAATCCAAAACTGGCTTTGTAATAGGAAGCAGAGACAAGACAAGATAAAACAAGATATCTTTATTAGTCACATGTACATTAAAACACACAGTGAAATGCATCTTTTTGCGTAGGGTGTTCTGGGTGCAGCCCGCAAGTGTCGCCATGCTTCCAGTGCCAACATAGCATGCCCACAACTTCCTAACCCATACGTCTTCGGAATGTGGTCTTTTGGTGATGGTGAGTGGATGGTCTTGTAATTGGAAGCTATGACCAGTAGTGTACTACAAGGCTCAGTTCTGGAATCCTTACTGTTTGTTTTATACACTAACAATTTGGAAATAAATGTAGGAAATTTGATTAGTAAGTTTGCGATGACATGAAAATTGGTGGTGTCATTGGCAGTGAGGAGGACAGTCTTAGGCTACAGCATGATACTTATCAGTCAGTAAGATGGTTAGGGCAATGACAGATGGAATTTAGTCCTGATAAATGGGTGATAATGCAGTTTAGGAGGAGGAATAAGGGCAGGACATACACAATGAGTGGTTGGGTCTTATGGAGGAACGGAAGGATCTTGGTGTGCAAATCCAAGGATTCCTGAAGATGGCAAATAGTTAAAGGGCTGAAGAAGGCATTTGGGATACCTCCCCTTATTAGCTAAAGCATAGAATAGAAAAACAGGGTGTTTATGGTACAACTTTATTAAACATTGGTCAGGCCATAGCTACTACGTACAATTCTGGTCATCACACTATTGAAAGGATGTGATTGAACTGGAAAGGGTACAGAGGAGATTCACCAGGATGCTGCCTGGAATAGAACAATTCATTCAGGAGGATAGACTCGATAGTCTGGGCTTGTTTTCCTTGAAGTGGAGGAGGCTGAGGGGGACCTGATAGAGTTATACAAAATTACAAGGTGCTTAGGTAGGGTAGATCATAGGAACTTTTTCCCTATAGCAGAGGTGACTAAAACTAGAGGGAGTAGGTTTAAGGTCAGGGATAAAAGCTTTAGAAGGAATCTGAAGAAAAACGTTTTCATCCAGAAAGTGGCTGGGATCTGGAATGCACTTCCTGAGTGGGTTGTGGAGGCAGGTACTCTCAGGGCATATAAGAAGTATCATCAGCACTTGAATCACCAAGGCACAGAGGGCAATGAGCCAAGTGTTGGTAAATGGGATTAGTAGTGACAGGTACTTAATGGTTGGTATGGACAAGGTAGGCGAGAAGCCTACTTCTGTGCTGTATGACTCTATGGCCTTTGTAACTTGGAAATATATTGCCATTTCTTTATCATCTCTAGGTCTAAATCCTGGAATTTCTTACCCAATTCCATTGTGGAATTATCATTGGTAGAATGCCTGTTGTGGTTAAGAAGGTGGCTCACCATCACATTCTGAAATGCAATTAGGAATAGGCAATAAATGTTGGCCTTGCCAATTAAAAAAAAGTTACTTATTCCTGCATATTCCTTAAGTCTATCAGTCTATGTCTGTTTTATATCTCTGTGCCTACATCTGTTTAAACACCTACCTCTAACTGCAATCTATATGCACTTTTAATCAACAAATCCTGTACTGCTTATCAGTCTGACAGTCCTTCAAAGTTCAAATTGTTAAAAGAGAAAGAAATGTAAATGAGCATATAGTAACACTGGGGCAGATTTTAATGTGGCACCTCCACTAAGATGCCCACTTCTCCATTTTTGCATAAGCTACAATGAAAGAAGGTGCACCAACAGCATATGGCATTGCAACAATGGGTTCAGGCCCATAATGTTCACAATGAGGAGGAAGGTCAGAGAACAAAAGTCAATAAGAGACTAAATAGACTGTGGTTATATCGCTGGTTGGTTTTCTGTTGCTTGTGGATTAATTTTGTGTTGCTATTAAAAGAATCCATATTCATGGCCACAGTTTAAATGAGTGAACGTGCTACTATTTTATTGTTGCGGTAAAACACAGTTACATCTGACCAAACTACTAGCTGAAGTAGGACAGTTTGTTTTGATGAAGAATTCAAAGAGATGTTGCTGCAGGAAATTTGAGAAATGTTTCTTTTCTACTCTTTTGGTAGAACTTGCCTGAGGCTGTGGTGTGGAAAGCATTTCAGGAGGTAGCCAAAACAATAGATACCAGCAGCAACTCAAGATTTCACCTGCATTTTAGTGAAGTAAACAGTCATAAATCAAATGAGAAAATGCTAGGAATACTCAGCAGATCAGGTAGCATCTGAGGGAAACAAAATTAATGTTTTAAGCTGGCCTTTTATCAGAGTGAAGAAAAGTTGGAGATCGAAGCTGTAGGGAGGGGGGTCCCTGGAGAGAACAATGGGACTGTCCGTGGGTAGGGAGGAGACCAAGAGAGACTGATTGACACAAGCAGTAGTGGTGCCAGCTGAGAGAGGATGCAAAAGGCTTGTTAATCAAATCAGCAGGAAATATAAAGAGATGAATAAAAACAGAGATGACAAAAATGTAGACAACGAGCCCTGCAGATTGTGGAAATCTGAACGTTAAAAGAGCATGCTGACAATACTCTGAAGGTCAGACAGCATCTGCGGAGAGAAAAATAGAGTTAATGTTGCAGATTGATGACTCTAGTCAGAACAGGCCAGTACTGATAGCGGTTATCTGAAGTTAAGAACATAAGAACATAAGAAAGAGGAGCAGGACTAGGCCATCTGGCCCGTTGAGCCTGCTCTGCCATTCAATAAGATCATGGCTGATCTGTCCGTGGACTCAGATCCACCTACCTGCCTTTTCCCCATAACCCTTAATTCCCCTAGTATGCAAAATTGTTGAATTCACTGTGTTGACTCTAGCACCTCTATAGAATATCAACTGAACTATTGAACGTAGAGACTGTAAACCAAGGTTCACTACAACTTAATCATTAATAGCTCTCAAGTTATTTAAGCATTCATACATATTACTGACCTAATAACTTCACATTTGATTTACTGTTCCACCTTATCCTTAAATCACAAGACTCATGGCTTGGACTCAAGTCCTACCCATGTGAAATGAACTGGCCAGGCTCACTCCACAGTGGGTGGAACCTTCCCTGAGTTCCGAACTCAGGGCCTTCCTTGCGATGGTTGTTCCCAGGTTATCACTCCCTTTGTCTTGGACTGGCCTTTTATATAATTTTTCCTCCAATCTTCTAAAGGCTCTCTTTGTTCTTATTCCAGACCAGGACTTTCATGATGCTGAAGCTGATCATTTCTTAAGACAACCTAAATATACTGGTCTGGAAGAAGTTGTCATCAAACAGTGGAAGATAAACTGGGAGAATGAAATGGAGTCCTTACAGGAAGCAAGGTGGAAGGAGATATGGCTGGAATGGCCATGGGAATCTGTCTGTTTAGAATGAATATTGATCACCACTCGTGTCATCCAATTTATTTTGGTCTCCTCCCTATCACAAACATTTCTTTTGTCTCTCCACCTGTTATCCCAATTTAAGTTCCCACTCCTGCCTGCTGCAAAGTCACACAGTGCCATGGATTAATTCTGTTAAATCACGTTTATTCCCAGTATACTACCAAGGGAGAACTCTCCTTTAACACTCATTCAGAGTCTTTAATGGAGGTCTCCGCAATACAAAGGAGCAGATATTAATTTACATAGTCCTTGTCACGCACACTTAATCAATGTGGCTACTCAAGTTTCGATCAGGCGCCTAAGATACAAAGACAAACATCACACTCATTGTTTAGTATAATTGGTTTACAATCAAGTTCCGGACACAGTAAATACCACCTGGTCTTGGGTCAGGGGCTTGCGTGGTATTTTTTTCATTAGTTATATGTACGGTCACAATTTCTTAACCCTTTACTTCCTCACACCCTCCTTCCTTCTCTGCAACTTGAAACATGCTTGTTATCTAACTTTTCGTAGTTCTGATGAAAGCTCATTAACTTCACTTTTCTCTTTCTATAGATGGTGACTTGCCAACTGTGTATATCCAGAATTTCTGTTTTTATTTTAAATTTCCAGCATTTGCAGTTTCCTGATCCTTGAGATAAACAACCAACAACTAACAGGGACATGATCTCTTGCCTCCGGCCCCTGACTCTGTACAATATTCTGGTTAGTTCTTATGTGGAGTACCATGTATATCTATCATTCTTGGGCACAGCAACTCAGGAAAGATGCAATGATTTTGGAGGAGTTCACTAGAAAGACTATGAAGCTAAAGGGTGAAATTATGTCATAGACCAGACTTGTAACTCCTTGAATATGGAAGAGAATGATCAAATTGGGGTGTTTCTAATCTAGAGAGAAAAAATATTTCCTCCAGTGGAAGAATCCATAACCTGAGGACATGAAATTCTAACCAGGCAGGTCAACTTTGATTTCTAACTTTTCCTTTCTCTGATGAAAGGCCAACCTGAAACATTAATTTTGCTTCTCTCAGATGCTGCCTGACCTGCTGAGTATTTCCAGCATTTTCCCTTTTGATTTCTGATCACTTTGTCAATCAAAGGGTAATGGAAATCTAGAAAGGTTTCTCTAAAGAGCTATTGAGACCAGGTTCAATGGGAAATTTCAAAACCAAAATTGATAGAGTTGGTTAGACATGAAATTAAGAATTATGAAAACAAGACAGGTATATGGATCTAAAATACACAGCCTACTTCTGTTCTGATGTAGGTGGTGACAAATCCAATGAAGATCTTCTTCGTTTAATGGAAACTTATCCATGTCACTCCTGCTGTCTCTGATTTCCTCTCTCTCATGAGAACCTCTCTGAAGTACAAATCAATTGCCTTTGTTTAAAAGGTGTGTTGGAAATCTGCACAAATTAATGACCAATTTGTAATGAAGTATATCTCAAAAATATTAAGGTGCCAGGAATCTGGCAGAGGCACATGTAGACAGAACTGTCTTGCTGTAATTGTCAGGAATCTCCAACGTATCAAGCATCCTGAGTTAAGAGGAGACAGTAACAGCCATTCGATGTTGATTTTAGAACTTCAATGTTGCCAGGGCCACTTGCTGGGCTACCCATTGGCATGTGCAAGTTAACAAATTGGCATTGCAAATAAGCTATCTAGTTAAACACACCTGATTTCCACTTCCTTTAAGTAAATTGTCATAGCTGAGTTGAAAATTTACTGTGGGAACCAAACAGATTGCCCTCTCCTTGGGCTGGTTTGTGCTGCACTGGGTCTATGTCTCTCAATTCCCCCCTCTTCCCACCTGCTACAAATGTTGCCCCCGTGGTTGCATTTCTCTGTTGTGGCTATGTAGTTCTTAAAGTTCTCTTGGCATTGCTGTCAGAGTCATTCCAGGAAGCAAGGGGACTCTTAGTGGTGACTAGGCCTCAGGCAGCAAAAACTACATGTGATCTGACAGCACAAAGTAAAAAATGCCTTGTCACAACGTCCACCTGATCAGACAGGTTTGGAACCTTGAAAAAATCATGTAAGTAGTTTAAATATTAGAAATTATTAACAAAAAATAAGAAAACTACTTAAAGCCATATAAACTTTAAGTAGCTTAACTAAAATATTAAACCAGACCTTACCTTCATTTACCTGTTTTAGTGAAGAACCACATTTAAGTATTCATTCATTTTGCTGTACCAGGTTTGAATGGTGTAAAGCTGAGACTCTGGAAACTGAGTTTATTGGGCTCCTCAGTTCAGGACCCGACAGAATGTTGAGTCCCGAAGTGGAGCATCTGACCTTCAGGCTATTCTGTACCTCTGTGCTGCAGTGTGGAAGTCTGGCACAAGCTGATGTGCACATGTTCTGACTGATCTCAGCAAAACCATTGCATGGCCTTCACCATGTTGTGGTCTATTGCAGCTTCTAACTTAAATTTTCTTAAGTTGTTTTGATTGCCTGAGAGTATGTTAAGAATAAAATTAACCAGAATTTTTAAAAATTCCCACATTGACCTGGTAAGACAATTCAACAATTTCACAAGTAGGGAATATTTAACTATCATGCGCCCAATAGTACAAAGCAAATGGTCAGACAAGTAATTCCTCTTTCCCTGTCTAGATGGCTAGCCCACCTGACAGCAGCAATGTTTTGTTTTGCAGCAATGAATTTGTAGCCAGAGGTTGACAAAATTATCAAAGTAACTGGTGTTTTTCAGTCTCAGTTTTGTTCTTGCAGTCTTTGACAGTCCAAGCAGTTAGACAATGAACAGCAAAGCAAGAGATTGGTGCTGCAGTAATTACAAAATCTGTTTTGACACATTCATTTGCAAAAGCTCCCAGCCAATATTCTCAAAGCATGATGATTCATTTGGTCAAGCTAATACAATCTCAGGTCTTCATATTCTGGTGGTTTCCCTTTAAGTACTGGAATCATAATGCAAACTGTAATCACATTTGTTTTTGTTAATTTATCACAAAACTTGAACTATTGAATAGTTACTGACAGATGCAGGACACTGATTTCCTGTTTTCATGCAGGCTTCTGGACTCCTCCTGCTTCATTTAATAATAGTCTTTCAATGCTTTGTCCATCTTGGAGATGATACACACCATTGTGTATCAGTGGTTTGTTAAAGTAGCGATGAAATGCAGAACAAGCAAATTATTTTAATTGGAACCCCTTGAATATTGTTGGATCTACACTGATCAATAGAGAGTATTGCATGATGACACACGCAACATAAACTGCACACATTTTGGAAAGGCATTAATCCGTCAGGAGGATTCTCCATGCCTTGTCCATGAAGATATGTGAGAATACTACAACATTGGATTTTATCCATCAAAGTCAGAAATTGCTCAGAAATGTTCTGCGCATAAAATAATACACAAATTCAATACCACTAACTACTGTCTGATCACATACCTTCAACCACAGACGAACTGATGGGATGTGTTGTTAACTCTGTTATCAATCAACATTTCCACATCAATAACATTTTTACTGGACCTCATTGTGGGTTATGCCAAGTCCAACTGGCTGCAGGCCATATCAATATTTTGCTGTGTGACATCATGGAACCCTATCAAAACAAGTCATTGAGAATTGCCTGAAGTCAAAGTTAAACTAAAGGAAAGGCTTTAACTGTTAGAGGCCATTCCATACCATTTCAGCAATGTCTCAGGGCAGTGTCATAGAACCAACCGTGTTTTGCTGATTCATCAATGATCTTCCCTCCACCATTAGATCAGAAGTGGGAGGCTTGCTAAATGATTGCTGGATGTTTAGTTCTATTCACAATCAAGCAGTCTATATCCACGCACACCAATGACCAGGACAACATCCAGACTTGAGATAATAAGTGGCAAATAACATTTGTGTACTCAAGTACAGGTCAAGAATTATTTCAATAAGCGGGAGATCAACTATCTGCTTTTGGCATTCCATTGATATTGCCATTGCTGAATCTTATTTTAGAGGTCACCACTGAATGAAGATTTAAATGGATTAGCCTCTTAACTACTAAGGTTGAGAATTTTGGTAACTCACTTTCTGACTGCCAATGCCTTTCCAAGATGTGTGCAATTTGAATTGAGTGTGTCACGGAATACTCTCTATTGATCAGTGTAGCTCCAACAATACTCAAGAGGCTCCAATTAAAATAATTTGCTTGTTCTGCATCTCATCACGACTTTAAAGATTCACTCCTTAACCACTGATATACAATGGCTGCAGTGTGTATTATCTACAAGACACAATACAAACACATGCCAAGGCTTCTTTGACAGAATCTACAAAACCACAACCACTACCACTTGGGAGTGTGTGACCTGCTGCCACAAAGGAAAACCTTTACCTGAAGTTCCCCTCAAACGTGCACACTAGCCATAAAGAATGACTTAGTTGTTGCTTCATCGTCCCTAGGTTAAAATGATGGAACTCTCAACCGAACAGCAGAGTGGGTTGCTGCACAGAATGCAGCAGTTCAAGATGATTGCTGTCCATCCCCTCCTCCAAAAAAATTAGAATGGGTATAAATGTCCTGCCGGGTATGTCCATATTCTATAAAAGAATAAATAAAAACATTAAAATGAAAATAAATCATCATCCCTTCCCAAGATTGCTGTGGTCCTGGACTACCTTGCAATACTCATTTTCTGGGTGCTTCTAGAAGAAGGAAGCCTTGCGATGTTCCCAACTTGCATGGCACTTTGTCTCAATGTGTGGCATGAGAAGATGTGGTGAAAAATGGCCAACTTAGTTTCTAATTATAAATAATGAATAGTTGATGTCCTGCTTACTGAGCATGAACAGAAATGGGCACTGTTTCGAAGTAGTAATGTAACTGGACCACCTCCAGGCCTGGACCAATGGTCCGGAAACATGAGTTTAACACCCATTGTAGAAACTGGGTTCTTAATTAAATAAATCTGAGATTAAACAGGTAGTTCCCATAATGGTGATCATAAAACTACTAGATTGTTGTAAAAACCCATCTGGGGAAGGATATCTGCCATCCGTACACAGACTGGATCTTGACTCAGTAATTGATTGACTTTTAACTGCCTTCTGATGTGCCTTAACAAGCCACTCACTTAAAGGTGATTAGGGAAGGGGAATAAAAGCCGGCCCTGCCAGTATTGCCACATCTTGTGAATTAATTAACATGTACACAAACACATGCCATTTAGGATGACCAACAAAGGATCAAAGATTCTAACATATGAACATCAAACCTGTTTTGTACTGATACTGTAGCGGCTGCTACCGCGATGTGAAAGCAAGACACTAGTCAGTGGGCTGCAGAATAAAATCTGATTTATTTTCCCGCCTTGCGGGGGCCTTTTAAGAGGAACGGTTCCCGCCCACCGAAAACAGAAATGACGTACGTGCTACGTCTTCAAACTTTTCCCGCGTACGGGTTCTCCCCGTTGCTCAGGGAAGACGAAGGCCCAACGCCACCTTGGGCCTTGCTGCTCCGACGACGCGCGACCTGACTGCCGAGCCGGTTCGCTTGCTCGGACGGTGAGTCGCTACAATACTGTTATTAATCAGATTATAGGAACTGCTTACTTATTCAGTAATGTACCAAATCTGCTCAATGTTTTTTGATTACTTGTAATAGATTATTTGTACCAAGTGAATTTTCATAACTAAAGTTGGATAAGAATTTCTGACAAATACACAACATTTTTCTATTTATACTTTCATGTAAATTTACTTCAGGCATGTTTTATAAAATAAGCAAGAATATTTATCTAGGTTATTATAATAGCAATTATTATTATAGCAATTCTGTGTGAAGTTAGAGACACAATCGGATGCACGACAGCTGTGGCAGGGTTTGCATGCCAGTACTTACGAAAAGGCGAAACCTAACAGCATAAATGGCAGTGATGCTTCACTCCCTGAAAGGGAGAATAATACTACACCTGCGCAAATCCCCACAGCATCCGGTCATCCAATGATCTCTGTCTTGGAGGTGATGTCCGAACATCCTACGAAAGGGTAAACCCTCACAATGCATCAGGCACTGACGATGTACCTGGCCGGGTACTGAAAACCTGTGCTGACCAACTGGCTGGAGTGTTCAAGGACATCTTCAACCTCTCACTGCTGCGCTCTGAGGTTCCAACCTGCTTCAAAAGGGCAGCAATCATACTGGTGCCCAAGAAGAGCAGGGTGAGCTGCCTCAAAGACTATTGCCTGGTAGCACTCACATCTACTGTGATGAAATGCTTCGAGAGGTTGTCATGGCTAGAATTAACTCCTGACTGAGCAAGGACCTGGACCCACTGCAGTTTGCCTACCACCACAACAGGTCTACAACTGACCCAATCTCACTGGCTGTCCACTCTGCTTTGGAGCACCTAGACAGAGGCAAAATATACATCAGGCTGCTGTTTATCGATTACATCTCGACACTCAACACCATCATCGCCTCCGTATTAATCAGCAAGCTTCAAAACCTGGGTCTCTGCAACTGGATCCTTAACTTCCTTATCAGGAGACCACAGTCAGTGTGGATCGGTAATAACATTTCCTCCTCACTGACAATCAACACAGGCGCACCTCAAGGATGTGTGCTTAGCCCACTGCTCTGCTCCCTCTACACTCATGACTATGTGACGAAACACAGCTCAAACGCCATCTATAAATTCATAGATGACACCACTGTTGTTGATGGTGTCAGATCTCAGATGGCAATGAGGTGGCATAGAGGAGTGAGATAGATTGGCTGGTTGAGTGGTGTCACAACAACCTCACACTCAGTGTCAGCAAGACCAAGGAACTGATTGTGGACTTCAGTAAGGGGAAGTCAGGAGAACACACACCAGTCCTCATTGAGGGGTCAGTGGTAGAAAGGGTGAGCAGTTTCAAGTTCCTGGGGGTCAACATCTCAGAGGATCTATCCTGGGCCCAACACATTGATGCAGTCACGAATAAGACATGTAAGTGGCTCTATTTCATTAGGAGTTTGAGGAGATTTGGTATGTCACCAAAGACTCTTGCAAATTTCTATAGATGTATGGTGGGGAGCATTCTGACTGGTTGCATCACAGCCTGGTATGGAGGCTCCAATGCACAGGATTGCAAGAGGCTGCAGAGGGTTGTAGACTCAGCCAGTTCCATCGTGGGCACAACCCTCCCCACCATTCAGGACATCTTCAAGAGGTAGTGCCTCAAGAAAGCGGCATCCATCACTAAGAATCCACAGCATTTAGGACCTGCCCTCTTCTCATTACTGCCATTGGGGAGGAGGTACAAGAGCCAGAAAACCCACAGTCAACAATTTAGGATTTGCTTTGTCCCCTCCGCCATCAGATTTCTGAACGGTGCATGAACCCATGAACACTACTTCGTTATTCCTTTTTTTGCACTATTTATTTATTTTCTAATTTATAGTAATTTTATGTCTTTGCACTTTACTGCTGCTGCAAAACAACAAATTTCATAACATATCAGTCAGTGATAATAAACCTGATTCTGATTCTTATAATAGATGAAAACATCTATAATGTACCCATATGAATCTAATCATTGAAGACTTTTTTTGGGTCTATATATTGATAACTATTAATAACAATTTCAGAAAGGTTCATAAAAATCTATATGCCAAAAAGGTACACATATCTGCGATAGTCAAGACCTTTAAGACGAATTCCCACTTAAATGTAATCCTTTATCAACTTTGGCAATTACTCAATCCTGAGAACCTGCAATGGTTATACTGTCCCTTTGTGAGTGGTGGTGGGAAGGACATCCAGTAAAGCAGGGGAAACTGGACATAAGCACAGTGTGTGTGCCAGTAGCAGTTAAACTAAGGCATATTATTACCTGATTATTTTCCTTTTACCTGATTCATGGGCATGATGATAACCAACAGAGTGTGTTTTACTTCTAGTATTTGAAAAAATGTTGTAAGCATTCAATTTTTAAACAGGATGAGGAGCTTTTGATAAGGTTCCTCATAACAGGCTCACTCAGAAGGTCAGGAGGCATGGGATCCAGGGCATGGCTTTAAAGTAATAGGTGGGAAGTTCAAGGGAGATATCAGAGGGAGGTTTTTTACCCAGAGAGTGGTTGGGGCATGGAATGCGCTGCCTGGGGTGGTGGTGCAGGCAGGTACATTGGTCAAATTCAAGAGATAGCTAGATAAGCATATGGAGGAATTTAAAATAGAGTAATATGTGGGAGGAAAGGGTTAGATAGTCTTAGGCATGGTTTAAAGGTCAGCACAACATTGTGGGCCGAAGGGCCTGTTTTGTGCTGTACTTTCTATGGTTCAATGGAAACTTGGCTGTGTCGATTCGGAATTGGCTTGCCCATAGAAGACAGAGGAGAGGAGAGAAGATCCACTGGGAGATGGGCCTAAGGTAAGGAGAGAAAGGAAAAAAAGGAATAGAAAGGAGGAGCAGCACCTCATTTTCCATCTTGGAACCTTGCAGCCTAATGGCATGAACATTGAATTCTCCCACTTTAAGTAATCCCACCACCCCCTCCATAACCACTCCCCCGCCCCCAAACTTGCTTCTTCCTGTCTTTCTTTTTTCTAGCTTTCTTTTTCCTCTGTCTCCTTACCTTTGACCCATCCCCCAGTGGATCTGCTCTCCCCTCCTCCCCTGCACCTGCCTATCACTATCTCTTACCTGCATCTACCCATCACCTTCTTGTGCCCACACCACCTCCCCTCTTTTGTCCACCTATCACTGCTCTGCTTTCCCCTCCTATATATTGGGCTTCCCCTTTTCGCGTCTTCAGTCCTGAAGAAGGGTCCTGACCCGAAACGTTGACCACCTGCTCTTCTCCATGGATGCCGCCTGACCTGCTAAATTCTTCCAGCATCATAGAGTTATTCCTCTTTAAATACCCTGATGATCTAGTCTCCAGAGCTCTCTGGGGTAGAGAATTGAAGAGATTCACCACCTTCTGCAAGAAGAGTCAGAATGATTATTATGATTATGATAAGAATTCTTGGGCAGACAGAAATTCCACTCTTTTGCATTTTCTTGGAAGGTTATGTTCACAATAACTGGGGGCGTAATTTTCAGTAGTTTGAAATTTCTACACATCTGCTTCTCCTGGTATCTCTGAATAGCACTCACACATGGCCCTGCATCTTTCTGCTCAATTGTTGTTTCTTTCTTTCAAAGAGCTTAGGGTGCATAACAAGAAGGGTGCCAAAACAGACCGATTGAGATTGAGTATTGGCTGCTGGGAGAAATATCTTGATAATAGAGTTAGTAAACATTTTTCGAAGGAAGGAACCCAAAATAAACAAGAATGAAAAATGAATGAAGCATAATAATTGCTTTGGGAATTAACATCTTTAAAGTAGACCAATGCTTCAAATAAGATAAATGAAGGCTTTAAAGCCATTTCTATTGAACTGTTAATATGTAATAGACATAAAGACTGTCTGAGTGGTTTCAATATTCTTTAAAGCAGGATTAAGGGAGTAATAAATGATCCATCTGTTAATTCAAAGGGGTTTTGTATAAATTATTGGGATGGGTGAATCAGGATATCGCTGGAATTACTAACTGTCCTGCCAAATCTCTTCCTGCAAGTAGTGTGTGACCCTTTCAATCAACTTTCTTACCTTTCCCCTGGTTTTCATATTTTAATTAGGGACACTCATGTCTTCCGGCTTCATTCAAATACAGGCCTATCAATATGGCCAGCTTGCAACACACCGTTATAATGTGGGGTCTTCTTCTGAGATATTTTGTTAGGTTCTCTAGCCCAATCTCTGCTTCAGTAGCTGAGGTTGTTCTATAAAGTTATTTTTTAATTTATTTTTGAGATCTGCCAGCCCTAATTGCCTTTGAGAATGTAGTAGTTTGTTACCTTCTCGAACCACTGCTGTCGTCCAGGTGAAGGTATTCCAACAGTGCTTATAAATAGGGGTTCCAGGTTTTGCACACAGTGATGATGAAATTTGTAGATGATACACACCACAGCTACTGTGTGCCAGCAGTGGATGGAATGAATGCTTAGCATGTTTAATGGAGTGCCAATCAAGTCGGCTGCTTTGTCCTGGATGGCATTGATTTTCTACAAAGTTGTTGGCAGTACACTCATCAAGGCAAGTGGAAAGTATTCTACTATTTTCCTGACTTGTGCCTTGTAGATAGTAGAAAGGCCTTGGAGTGTCAGAACGTGGGGTACCAGCTGCAGAATACCATGCCTCTGATAGGCTCTTGTAGCCAGAGTATTTATGTGGTTAATCCAGTTGAATCTCTGGTGATCTCAGGATATTGCCTGTGAAGGATCCGGCGATTGTAATGGCATTGAATGCAGGGGTAGGTGATTAGACTCTGTCTTATTGGAGATGGTCAGCATTTGATGCTTTAGTCGCATGAATATTATCCCCCACATATCAGTCCATGCCTGAGTATTGTCTCGGTCTTGCTGCATGCAGGCATGGACTGCTTCATTTGGTGAAGAGTTGCAAATGGATCTGAACATCCCACACAGTTCAGGCAATGCACAGCACTGACTGCCCCCAAAGTTCAGACAATGGATAACACATAATCCACATATTACACACAATGTATAGCACAAACCACCTCCACAGGTCGGGCGATGCACAATACTATAGACCCACAGTTCAAGCTACATACAGCGTGAACACCATCAACAGTTCAGGCAAGATGTAGTAGCACTAATATCTCCTATAGGCAAACAATGCATAATATGAGCGTTCTTCTCACTGGAAACACCAGAATTTATTGTCCATCCCTAACTGCACCTGAATCAAAGAAATGGTTGGGGGTGGTGGTGGGGGTGCATGGTGTGGGTGGTGGGGTATGGTGCTATGGTGGTGTTCAGGAATCACATATGAGCCAAATTACATAAGGATGGTCAGATCTCCTCCCCTGAAGAATATTAATGAAACAGATAGATTTTTACGACAATCTTGTGGTTTCATGGCTATCATTAGTGAAACTAGCTTTTTTTACCCCTTATTTCCAAATTTTATTGAATGCCATGGTGACATTTGAATTTGTGGCCCTGAGTCACTGACCTGGACCTCTTGTTGCAAGTCCAGTAATTTAACTATTACAAAAGCACACCCATGTCCTCAACAACACATCACCAATTCCAAAATTTGCAGGGTGTGGCTGGGTGACATGGAAGTTGGAATATTCTCACAGCATCACAGAACAGTTACAGCATGAAGAACTCATTCTGACTTTTAAGTCCATACCTGTTCTGTATAAGAGCAATCCATCTGCTCCCAATCTCCACCCTCATCCCAAAACCCTGCAATTTTTTTCCTTACAGATACTTATCTTGCTCAATTTTGATTGCCAAAATTGGATCTGCCTCTGCAACTAATCTTCGCTGTATCATCTAGCCCCTTGTTGTGTACATTAAAATTGCTCATTTCACTTTTTGTCTTCTGGTTCCTCATTCTAAGTCTATGACTTCTTGACCACTTCATCAATGGAAACAGTTTCTCCATCTACTCTGCCTGTACGTTTCATGATTTTAAATATTTCCATCAGATCTTCCTGCAACCTCCTCTAAAAAGAACAACCCCTGCTTCTCTGGTCTATCATTCCTGAATTCGCTTGAGAAATCTTTTCTGTGCCCTCTCTAAACTCTTGACATCCTTTCTAGAACTCGGCGCCCAGAACTGTACACAATACTCTAAGCAGAATCACGATAAATCCTTTTTTCTAGAATCAGATACAGAATCACATTTATCATCACTGACATATGTCGTGAAATTTGTTGATTTGCGGCAGCAGTACAGTGCAAAGACAGAAAAATCTATAAATTATAAAAATAAATAGTGCAAAAAGGAAGGAATAATGAGGTAGTATTCATGGGTTCATGGACCATTCAGAAATCTGATGATGGATGGGAAGAAGCTGTTCCTAAATTGCTGAGTTTGGGTCTTTAGGCTCCTGTACCTCTTCCCTGGTGATAGTAACGAGAAGAGGGCATGTCCCAGATGGTGAGGGTCCTTAGTGATGGATGTCACCTTCTTGAGGCACCGCTTCCTGAAGATGTCCTTGCTGGTGGGGAGGGTTGTGCCCGTGATGGAGCTGGCCGAGTCTATAACCCTCTGCAGCCTCTTGCGATCCTATGCATTGGAGTCTCCATACCAGGCTGTGAATGCAACCAGTCAGAATGCTCTCCACTTTACATCTATAGAAATTTGTAAGAGTCTTTGGTGACATACCAAATCTCCTCAAACTTCGAATGAAGTAGAACCGCTAGTGCGCCTTCTTTGTGATTGCATCAATGTATTGGGCCTAGGATAGACCCTCCGAGATATTGAAACCCAGGAACTTGAAGCTACTCACCCTTTCTTCTGCTGACCCCTCAATGGGGACTGGTGTTTGTTCTCCCGACTCCTCCTTCCTGAAGTCCACAATCAGTTCCTTAGTCTTGCTGACGTTGAGGCGAGGTTGTTGTCGTGACACCACTCAACTGGCTGATTTATCTCACTCCTGTACGCCTCCTTGTCACTATCTGAGATTCTTCCAACAACAGTGGTGTCATTGGCGAATTTATAGATGGTGTTTGAGCTGTGCTTAGCCACACAGTCATGAGTGTAGGGAGAGTAGAGCGGTGGGCTAAGCACGCATCCTTGAGGTGTGCCTGTGTTGATAGTCAGCGAGGAGGAGATGTTATTGCCAATCCGCACTGACTCTGGTCTCCTGATAAGGAAGTCAAGGATCCAATAGCAGAGGGAGGTACAGAGGCCCAGGTTTTGAAGCTTGTTGATTAGTACTGGGGGGATGATGGTGTTGAACGCTGAGCTGTAATCGATAAACAGAAGCCTGACGTATGTTTTGCAGTTGTCTAGGTGCTCCAAAGCACAGTGGAGAGCCAGTGAGGTTGTGTCTGCTGTAATCCTGTTGTGGCGGTAGGCAAATTGCAGCGGGTCCAGGTCCTTGCTCAGGCAGAAGTTCATTCCAGCCATAACCAACCTCTTGAAGCACTTCATTAGCGTAGATGTGAGTGCTACCGAGCAATAGTCATTGAGGCAGCTCACACTGCTCTTCTTAGGCACCTGAATGATTGCTGCCCTTTTGAAACAGGTGGGAAACTCAGACCACAGCAGTGAGAGGTTGAAGATGTCCTTGAACACTCCAGCCAGTTGGTCAGCACAGGTTTTCAGTACCTGGCCAGGTACACCGTTGGAGCCTGACGCCTTGCGAGGGTTCGCCTTCTTGAAGGATGTTCAGACATTGGCCTCTGAGACAGAGATCACAGGGTTGCTGGATGCTGTGGGAAATCGCACAGGTGTAGTGTTATCCCCTGTCTCAAAGTGTGCATAAAAGTCATTGAGCTCATCAGGGAGTGAAGCATCACTGCCATTGATGCTGTTAGACTTCACCTTATAGGAAGTAATAGCATGCATACTATGCCACAGCTGTCATGCATCCGATACTGTCTCTAGCTTCACTCAGAATTGCCTTTTCCCTCTCACAATGGCCTTCCGTAGGTCTAAGGGTTTATCATCATTTCATTGCTCTTATACTCTATGCCTCTATTTATAAAGACAAGGAACCCATATGCTCTATTCACCTCTCTAGTCAGTTTTAACAAACTAAACACACATACCCCCAGGTTTCTCTGCTCTTGTGCTCACTTTAGAAGTGCATCCTTTAGTTTAATTTCCGCTCCTCATTCTCCCTCTTGAAGTGTAGCAGTTTATATTTCTCAGCATTAAATTTCATCTGCTCATACCATCAGTCTGATTTTATATCCTACCATCTACCTGACAGTCTACTACACCACTAAGTTTTGTGTTATCTGCATATTTGGAAACTGTGCCCTGTACACCCAAGACCAACTCACTTATTTTAAGAAAAAGTGGTTCTGAGACAGACCTTTGGGGAATGCACTGTACATTCCCACCCAGTCTGAAAAATAATCTTCCCCTACTACTCTGTTTCCAGGTACTAAGGCAATTTTTTACCCATAAGAGCTGCTAGCCTTCTACATCTCTTACTAATCAATTTTTGGTCCATTCAGAATCTCAATTACTTTATCCTTTCCTGACATTTTCTTCCTTAGTGAGTTAAAGTATTCATTTGGTACCTCAGTCATGCCCTCTGTCTTGTCAGTAAATTTCTAGTTTGGTCTCAGGTCAGCCTCACTTCTCCTCTTACACTGTTTCCCTGCTCATATACCTAAAGGATACTTTTGAATTCCTTTTATATTTGCTGTTAACATTTTCTCATGCTCTCTGTTTGTCTCTTTTACTTCCTTTCTTTACTTTCACTAAACTTTCCGTAGTCAGCCAAGTTCTCACACGCATTAATAATCTGGCACCTGTCATTGGTTTTTGTTTGCTGCTTTATTTCACTCTATTTCTTTTTGGTCACTCATGGAGTTCTGGCTTTAAGTTCATTACTCTTAGAGTCATAAAGTCATACTGTACGGATCCAGGCCCTTTGGACTGTAATGTCTGCAGTGACCATCAAACACTCATTTACATCAATCCTACGCTCATACCACATTAATTCTTCCCACATTCCATCAACTCCCCCCATATTCTACCACTCACCTACACCCCAGGGGCAATTTACACTGGCTGATTAACCTGCCAATCTACATATCTTTGGGATGTGGGAGGAAACATGTGGGTGCACCCACAGAAAACCTATGCAGTCACAGGGAGAACATGCAAACTCCATACAGAAAATATCGAAGGTCAAGATCAAACCTGTGTTGCTAGAGCTTCTCCTTCATGGAAACCTATCTAGATTGTAGCTGAAACATTTCCACTTTAAAGATCTCTTATTATACAGTTACAGTTTTGCCTGCTATTTTTTGCCTGATTCCAATTCACCTGGCCAGAACTGTTCTCATCCCATTGAAACTGATTCTTCTCCTATTGACTATTTTTATCTTGAGGAGTCTGTATCATTTCCCACATCTACGCTAAATCTTAAGATACTATAGTTGCTGTTTCTTAGTTGTTAATAATTTAATCTGAAGAGATAGTGCAAATGGGTACAAATCATATTCTATGGCTTTTCTTGAGAAATTCTGTGATCTTCTGATGAAGTAGAAGCAGATCACACAAAGTCAACAGAATTCTGATCCCCAAAAATAAGATGGTCAAGAGTTCATTAACTTCAGAATTTGTTGCAATATGTCAATAAATACAATGTGGCTTAGGAAATGTCCAGATCTGATTGTTGTGTATTAGTATACCTTGAGATAGCTCTTGTCTCCCAATATTTCCCATCCTGCATAATGAACATCCCATGACTTCACTTTCATTTAATTCATGCTCTCTCTTTTCCTCTCTTATTTCTTCATATAATATATGGTTTCACCTGTAAACGAAGGAATATGTACAGTGTGAAAATGTCAAATATAGAACACTGTCAGTAACCTCTTTAGCAGTCAGTAGCCAGTCATTTTTCATTTTGTATACCACTAAGACTCCTGCAATCAATTAGTAGTGCAATCAGAATAATGGTCCATACAGAGAGAATCATGCTTATCATCACAAAGCACTTGAACTTTAAAGCTTGAAAGCACATTCTATTAAAATGAACTTTGTGGTTTGGTGAATAGACAAAGCGGGCATGATTGACAGAAACTCTAGGGAATGGAAAAGAATGCCTCTCTCTGTTGCTGGATGTTGGAGTAATGGTAATGCAGTGTTCCTGCTGATCATATTAACAACAAATGGAATAATTATTGAAGATTGCTGTTGTAAGAAGTACAGAGTAGCTCAGTCTAGAATCTGAAAGCATGCCACCAACATAGATACAAAGTGATGTGGTCACCTTTGAAATCAGCATGCCACTTTAAATATCCTCCAGACTTTCCACACAGAGCTGTTTCTTACTGAATTTAAATCTACTTGTCTGACTTGTGTATAAACAAAAATAACATGTACAGATTCTGTTCATTTCAGAACCACCAGAACTGTTGAAGTGATAAAAAGGACAATATTAATTCCACAATGTTAGGTGGGAGAGGGTTATGCAGGGGTGGCAGGACACTATTTAACTATTTTCACAGAATTCCTTGTAATCCAGGGAAATTTATGATATGCTCCCTCACTGCTCTTCCCCCAACATACAGCTCCCCCTCTATGGTGATCACCAATCTTTTCCTGCCCAACTGCTGACTGCTCTCTCTGCATACTGCAATCAAAAATAACTTCAGTCCTTTCCTCAAGCACTAATTGCTGCCTCTCCATGGCCATTCTAATGTCTGCAGATCTTTCTCAATAATCCCTGGCTATGGTATCCTGTCCTAGTTTTTCCCCACTCAACTATTGGTCAATGTCTCAATTTTACCAATTGAAATGTAAGAAAGAAGTCATCAATGTTCCTGTCATAAAACTTATAAAGAAATTTGCATTTTCAAACTTACTTGATTATAGCAAAGGTGTGCAAAACTCAATACCAGTGCTTTTGAGTTCTCCACACCCTTTATGCATTTCCATAAACATCAGGCCAATAAATTGGACTAAGCCACTTTACTGTGAATGCATAGGTTGAATGGATGTAAAGTGAAAGAATTTTTAGCATGGAAATATGCAACTTCATGTTGAGTGGGTACAATTTGTGATGTTTTCTCAAGACTCCTCAGCCTCTGGGGATGAGGTGGTATGGGACAGGGGTGGGGGAGAACCATGAGGGCCATACCCTCCCTTATGTTTACTATATTCCAGCTATTCAAAATAAGCAAGTAGGTGGAAAGGCACACTGTGTGAAGGTTACAAACAGTTCACAGAAAGAGATTCATAGGTTGAATGAGTGCACAAAATAGTTGGCAAATGAATGTGATGTGGGAAAGTGTGAAGTTGTGTACCTTGGAAGGAAGAAGGGTAAAATGGATTATTAGTTAAGTGGACAATGACAACAAAAAGCTGTAGCATAAAGGGATTTGGGATCCTCATGTATGAAACACAGAAAATTAGCATATAGGTGCAGCAGGTAATTGAGAAAGCTAATGAAATGCTGGCTTTCATTTCAAAGGGGTTTTAGTATAAAAGTAAGGAAGTCTAATTAAAATTACATGAAACACTGGTGAGGCCACATCTAGGATACTATATGCAGTCTTGATCTCTTTACTTATAAAGGGATATGATTCGAGGCTGAACAGGTTGGATTTATATTCATTGCAGTTTAGAAGGATGTCAGGATGAGAGGAAACATATTAAGCCGGCTAAGAATTTTATTAATAAATTCTAGGAGAATGGTTCCTTTGTAGGGGAGTTTAGGACCAAAGGGCAGAATCTTCGAATTAGGGGTCATCCAGTTAAGACAGGAATGAGGAAGAATTTCTTCTCTCAAATTTTTGTGAGTCTTTGGAATTCCTGGCCCAGAAAGTTGTGAGAGAGAATTAATTAATATATTCAAAGCTGAGAGACGTAGACTTTTAATCAGTAAGAGAATCAAGGATTATGGGAAGGGAGCAGAAAAACAGACAAGAAAAGTTGGATCAGCCATGATCTTATTGAATGAAAGAGAAGGATCAGGGGCTCAATCTTATGGAAAATAAAGGTTCATATACATCTGATAACAAACATTTCAGATACACCTCAAAGCTTTAGCCACTGATGGATTAAAAGAGATAAGATGTAAATGTTATATTGCTTGCTATTCTGATACTGCATTCACTCCCCTCCATGGACTCTGTCCATACTTCTCACTGCATCGGTAAAGCAACCAACATAATCAAAGACCCCACCTACCCCGGACATTCTTTCTTCTCTCCCATTCCATCAGACAGAAGATACAAAAGCCTGAAAACACATACCACCAGGCTCAAGGACAGCTTCTAACCCGCAGTTATTACTACAATAAGATGGACTCTTGACCTCACAATCTACCTTGCATCTTATTGTCTACCTGCACTGCACTTTCTCTGTAACTGTAACACTTTATTCTGCATTCTGTTGTTGTTTTCCCTCGTACTACCTTAATGCACCGTTGTAATGAAATCATCTGCATGGATGGCATGCAAAACAAAGTTTTTCAATGTAACTCGGTACATGTGACAATAATAAACTAATTCACCAGTTTGTATTTGGGATATGAATGTTTGGTATTGGTATTGGTATTGGTTTATTATTGTCACTTGTACCGAGGTACGGTGAAAAACTTGTATTGCATACGGATCGTGCAGGTCAATTCATTACACAGTGCAGTTACACTGAGTTAGTACAGAGTGCATTGATGTAGGCTTGAGATCGTATAATCAACGTTGATATCGATTATATTCTCCTCTGTGACACATCTTGTTTCTTCCAGACTCACATTCATCCATTGCAAACTATATCATTAAACGACTTGGAACACACCTTAAAATCCACGGGAGAGTGCACAAGAAGCAATCTTCAGGCCTAACAGGATAGAATTGAAGTGCACATGACACTGTTCATCAGGCCCAAATATCACAAACGACTGAAACTGCAGTCACTAAACAAACATCAGTAGGCAACCTTCTGGCAAAGAGGAGTCAAAGATTGTGCAATTGGGAAGGGTTATTTTAGGCAGAGGGTGACTGGGGAGGGCAGGGATCTGCATCATTGGGAGAGGGGAGTGACAACAGAATTGGGGTGGAGGGGGTGGAATGGGAGGAGAGGGAGTGGTGCTGGCATCTTATTCAAGTAAGTTTATTGTAAACTCTTGTGTTGTTCATTCTGGTGTATGTTGACCACATGTAGACTTGGTTTCCCTGCAGAAAGCTAGCCTAGCTACATTCATAATGACCCAATAGTGTGGAATGAGCTAAAAAATGGTTGTTCGACATGTTAGGTTTTGGGTGCTGGTCTTTTTGTGTGTGAATACAAATATGCTGTACATTCATTAAGGTAATGCCCTTTGGCCATGTAATGATCTAATGCTTGGTTAGTAGGCAATTTACCATCGGATGAATGTCGACTGCAGGATCACAATGATGGAATTAGAACTCTTACATAACTCAAATCATGTGCTATGCCAAAACTAGCATTTTTTTTTCAAACTGCACCTATCCGTGGTTACAGTTCCTTCTAGCTATAAGGAATGTTGGCATTATCAATTGGCCTAGTAGTTTGATTACCCAAGCAAACAACATTATTTTTATTTAATGATGAGCCATTACAATCTAGAAGAAAATCAATTATTCTCTTCTTTGTATTGCAATTCCAGCATTGATTTTCAAATTTATTGTCACTTGTTTTCTGTTGATAGTCTTCTCTTTTTCAGATTTATAACTGACTGGACAACTTGACAGTAATGGTTGCTAGCCACTGATTACTTATTTTACCAGGTTGTAGTCTTGGTCCTGAACTATGATGAACAATCACAAGCTTATTCTGATGGCCAGGAAACAATTGTGTCAGTAATTAATGTGATTATATTAAAGGGCTTCCCTTCATTCAGATGGTGCTGAGGAGATTTCATATATTTAAAACTAAGAAAGGACAGGACCATTAAAAAAAATCAGATGGTATACAATAGTTAAGTGATCTGGAGTGAGGGGCTAGAGATGTAAAATTAAATGTGAGATATTTAAGGAAAACAGCAGGAAAATCTTTTTGCAACCATCTAGAAAATTGGGGCCCCGTTACCCTATGGTACTTTTAGAAAAAGAGCAGTTAAGTTCGGTTGTCATGGGCTACGTTTATCCCTCAATTAACAAAAGGTTAAAAAAAATATTTATTTATTTAACCTTGACATTTATTTATTTAATGTTTTTGGGTGATTGCTGTGTACAAATTGACTGCTACTTTTTATCCAATAGAAGTGACTACGTTTCAAAGGTAAGCAGAAGAGTCAACCTGATGAGAAATCTGGAATTGGGATGAACACACACTTGGGATCATGGCATCATTTCTCAACTGTGGATCTTGGAAAATGAATTCATAGCATGGAATAGTTGCAATGGTTTTTGCCTTCAGCTATTATTATCAATATATTCATTTTGTCTTTGAAACAGAACTGCAAAATTGAGGCAATTATTTTATCACCAGCAGCAACATATTTTACATGCCAGCTGTCTAAATTGTAGATTTAACATGAGCTGGTGGGAACAGGAGTGCTGATCTGGAGTCAACAAAACCATTGATATGAACAGAGGGAAGAGTAAAATTACAATTCCATGGATTAAAATTGTATTTATATCATTCTTCTGAACATCCAAGGGCCTGGACTGACAATCCAGAGACCAAAATTCAAAGTTCAAACATCACCAGAACAATGGTGGAATTTAAATTTAGTTAGTGCAATAGGTTTAGATGGGGCAGAATTTGTTAGGTGCATACAGGAAGGATTCCTGACACAGTATGTAGACAGGCCAACTAGAGGAGAGGCCATGCTGCATCTGGTACTAGGAAATGAACCTGGTCAACTGACAGACCTCTCAGTGGGCAAGCATTTTGGAGATAGTGAGCACGACTCCCTGAACTTTAGCATAGCCGTGGACAAGGATAGGAGCAGACATTATGGGAAAGTATTCAATTGCAGGAGGGAAAATTATGAAGGAATTAGGTAGGAACTTGGGAGCATAAACTGGGAACAGATGTTCTGTGGTAAATGCACCGCAGAAATGTGGAGGTTGTTTCGGGACCACTTACATGGGGTTCTAGATAGGTTTGTCCCTCTGAGACAAGGAAAGGATGGTAGGGTGAAGGAACCATGGTTAACAAGAGAGGTGGAAGGTTTAGTCAAGAGGAAGAAGGAAGCACATTTAAGGTATAGGAGGCAAATATCAGACAGGGCTCTTGAGCGTTATAAGGTAGTGAGGAAGGAGCTTAAGAAGGGACTTAGGAGAGCTAGAAGGGGACAGGAGAAGGCCTTGGCAAGTAGAGTTAAGAAAAACCCCATGTATATGAGGAACAAGAGGATGACTAGGGTCAGGTAGGACCGCTCAGAGATAAGGACGGAAAAATGTGACTGCAGGCAAAGGAGGAGGGGAGATCCTGAATGAATATTTTGTTTCAGTGTTCACCAGTGAGAAAGACTTAGACAAATGTGAGGTTAGCATAGAACAGGCAAATATGTTGGAGCATGTCGAGGTTAAGAAGGAAGCAGTGTTGGAGCTAGTAAAAAGCATTAGGATAGATAGGTCCCCAGGGTCAGGGATGATATACCCCAGGTTACAATGGGAAGTGAGGGAAGAGATTGTTGGAGCATTAGCGATGATCTTTGAGACCTTCCATGGCCATAGGAGTGGTAACGGAGGATCGGAGGATGGCAAACATTGTTCCATTGTTCAAGAGAAATAAAAAGGATAATCCTGGGAATTATAGACCGGTGAGTATTACATCAGTGGTGGGCAAACAATTGGAGAGGACTCTTAGGAACAGAATTTATGAGCATTTGGAGAAACATGGTCTTATTAGATTGATGAAGGTAGTGTGGTAGATGTGGCATATATAGATTTTAGCAAGGCGTTTGACAAAATTCCCCATGGTAGGCTCATCCAGAAAGTCATGAGGTATGGGATCCATGGCAAATTGGCTGTGTGTCTTTGGAATTTGCTTGCACACAGAAGGCTGTGGTTGTAGAAGGGGAGCATTCGACCTGGAGGTCAGTGACTACTGGTGTTCCACAGCAATCTGTTCTGGGATCCCTGCTCTTTGTGATTTTTATAACTGACTTGGATGAAAATGTGGAAGAGTGGGTTGGTAAGTTTGTAGATGATAGGGAGGTTGGTGGTGCAGTAGATAGTGCAGTAGGTTGTCGTAGGTTGCAACAGGATATAGACAGGATACAGAGCTGGGCAGAGAAATGGCAGATGGAGTTCATTCCAGAGAAGTGTGAAGTGATATACTTTGGAAGATCGAACTTGAAGGCAGAGTACATGGTTAATGGCAGGATTCTTAGCAGTGTGGAGGAACAGAGAGAGCCTAGGGTCCAACTACATAAATCCCTCAAATTTGACGCACAAATTGATAGGGTTGTTAAGAGGGCATATAGTGTGCTGGCCTTCATTAGTCGGGGGATTGGGTTCAAGGGCCGAGAGGTAATGTTGCAGCTATATAAAACTCTGGTTAGACCACACTTGGAATATTGTGTTCTGGTTGCCTCATTATAGGAAAAATATTATATCATTAAAAAAATATCATTATAGGAAAAGTATTATAGAGTATATAAGATCATGAGAGGCAGAGACAGAGCAGACAGCTAGCATCTTCTCCCCATGGCAGTAGTGTCCAACACAAGAGGTCACCCATTTAAGGTGCGTGGAGTAAAGTTCAGGGGAGATATCAGAGGTAGGTTTTCTACACAGAGAGTGGTGGGTGCCTGGAATGCACTGCTGGGGGGTGGTGGTAGGGGCCAATTTAAGATACTCTCAGACAGGCACATGGATGAAAGAAAAATAGAGGGTTATGGGAGGTGAAGTAGAGAGGGGAATAAGTTGAATGTGGATAAGGTTTATATGGGTCGGCACAACATCATGGGCTGAAGGGCCCGTCCTGTGCTGTACTGTTCTATGTGTTATGTTCTTTAATAATATGGAATTTAAGAAAACAAACCAACAAGATTTAGTAAAAATGACCATGAAACAATTGGATTGCCTTAAAAACCCATTTGGTTCTCTAACACCCTTCAGAGGAGAAAGTTTTCCAGACCCACAGCAATGTGTTTGACTCTTAAATGTGCTCTGAAATGGCCCAACAAGACATTATTTTCAGAAGCAATAAGGGATGGGTAATAAATGCTAGTCTTGCTACCAATACCCATACTCTGAAAACTGAATGAATAACAAGCTTACCTGGTACCTATTCAGAAGGATGAACTTATTGGACAAAAACCCAGCACTTCTGTCAAAGTGCTATTTGGTAACATTCCCCTGTTATCTTGTGACATGAAGAGTAAACTTAGATTTAGCACTTCTTGTGTTGGGTTGAGTGAGGAATTCCCTTGAAAATTAGGCATCATTGAACAGGTGCTCAAGATTGTTCTTAGACATTTGTTTAGTTGTTACATATATAGCCCCAGCACTTATGGCAGATGTTGAAATCTTCATTGGGAACTGCTGGGTCAAGGGATGGGTGGAGTGCAGTGCAAGGCCATTTCCTGCTTGGTAGTTTATACACATTATGGAGATATTGCAAATATTGTGATTATGTATAAGTTTTCCAAAAGCACTTGGGCAGATATTTTGATGATGTCCATGGCACAGGTGACCAAGGTTCAGCTTGGGTGATATCTCCAAAGATATGATTCTATCCAAGTGCCTTGGAACCTCATTCTCAGGTTTGGTTACTTAGAGATTGATGTGCAGAGGTAATTGCATTTTCACAGGTGATTCCTTTGTGTAATGAAGGTCCAGTTGATGTGTTGATTTAGCCCTCCCAGAGGCAACATCCAATGGTGCATTTTTCTTCTGACTGTAAGGATGATTAAAGTTGTTGGGTCAACACTTTCATAAAATGTGTTGTATTCTCATACATAACAGGAAAGACCATTTGATGTTTGTTAAGTGTGCTATAGAAAATGAAGGATTTCTTTTCCCTGTGTCAGTTTGTGAGCTGTTGGGTATGAATGTCAAATCAACTGATGATGTGTCTTCGTTATCACTATCTTCTTGGAGTTCCTCCCTTGGTTGACTAGATTGCTCTTTGTTCAGATCAGAAAGAGGAAGGGACATAGTTAAATTAGCAGAGAGGAGATTAGGTGGGAGGGTGTGGGTTGGATGAGCATGCCTGCTCACATGTAAATCAGAAGAATTTGTGGTTTGAGGAAGAAATGTGATGTGAGAAGCAAGAGTCAGTGTGAGGATGCTTTTGCCTTCAATGGATCCAGCTCTGGTGTAAGCAACAGGTCCCCAGTGGCAATTCCAATAATGATTAGTTCTATCTTCTCCATGGGGGTGAGGCCATGTGGTTACACCTATGCCCCTTCATTTGGATCCTATAGAAGTAATAGAATGTGTGCAATCTTGTCCTGAAAAAGAGACAAAAGTCTGTTCATGAGTGTTGTACTTGCATAGTATGGTTGAATACTTGACAATGTGCCCATAGTGTGAGCATTGGTAATGAGTGAGATTTAATGTGGTGGAGCATTTGGATACTTGGTATGCGTCCTGATTGGTAGGATAAATAAGCCAATGGCAGAGTCCTCTCCCAGACCAGTATTGCCAGTAAAGAGGACGTTTCCATGTTCTATCAACTCCATTGTAAAGGCCACATCAGTAGTGTGCCTGACACCAGACTCCAGCAACAGACATAATACTCTGCATTCCACCAGTGCAAGAGATTAGCAGCTGTACACAGCATATCATTTGGGGTTATTCTCAAAGACATTTTGAAACATCTTTACGATCTCATGACAATCCCTGGCCCATGTCCACTCATAATGGAGTATTCAGGTTGGCACTGAGAACCTTGGGTCCATTTGTCAGGAGCACACAGAAACCCAGCATGAAGGAGTGTATCACTTCACAAACTAGCCCTACTCTCTTCATCCCACCAGCTCCCTCAAGCACACCCTGCACCACTTCCAGCAGAGTTTGAGGATCCCACTTTTGCCTCATCAGGACCCACAGAACTGGAGTGGAATCAAGTCTTCTTCAACTCTGAGAGACTATTATGGAAGAAGTGGGTGATTATTTGCTGGTGAACACCTGTTTGGATGTAATGGATAAAGCTGTATCTGTAGCTGTGATGATGCATTTTGTGAGATATGACATTTGAACATGCATTCACTGATTTTGGCCTACTGTGTGAGGTTATTGAACTTCTTGTGAAAATACATAGATCCTAGTGTCTAAACCCCTGCATTGACCTTGTTGATCATCCGCTCCATTGCTCTTGAGCAAATTTCTTTCTACATTGTTCACTAAGATCTCAATTGCAACATCCTGGAGTCACCTCTCTCCCATGCTGTGCCATTATTCACTGTTTCCCAGGTCAGAATCACATCCTGTACAACTGACAACTCTTGCTAAAGCCACAATGCAGTTCATCTTTGAACGGAGCTACGAATTTCAGCTTTAACTCATGTAAGGAAGTAATGATTTTGGGATCTCTGTTGATGTATGCAGTCATTTAACAACATTCACTGCAATCATCCAAATCAGCCTACAACAAGAAAGTGATATGCAGTTTGCATTTCATTTGATGCATGCAGTTTAATCAGCCATCACCATTCCTTGGCTGTTTTTCATCACCATTCCTTGGCTGTTTTTCATCACCATACAATTTAGCTTCCACTGTGGCTTATGACCTACCTTAAAAAATGCAATGACAAATGTATTACAGAATAAATAAATTTAGATCACGTACGTCTTTGATATTGATTTAGTGATGACTAATTTTAAAAACAAGATCAGTTATTTCCCTTGACATTATAACTATGCAGTGCTATTCTAGTTTGAACTATTGTCTGTGAATTCACTGTCCAGAACACCCTAAAGGAAATCTCAGGATACATGTAATGTTAGTAGGCTAAACATTAGCATTTTATTATGTCGGAACATACTTGTTTATTTATAATGGCAAAAACAATTCTAGAAATTAATAAAATAAGACTGCACAAACACTTGATAGAAATCATTACAGCAGCAGGGACCAAGGATTAGCATGAAGAAAAATTGTGCCAGGTATAAAAATGGCAGTATCCTTAATGTCACCAGCTGTAGAAACGTGCTCCAAGTAGTTGATCATGGTCACAGGCGTAAAAGGGTAATTGGAAAGACACTGAACACCTTGCTGCACTCCAGGACCAGCATACAGTAATAGAAACAAATCTGTCTGCATTCTTAGTGCTTTTTGAGCTTTGTTTTAAGTGGCAATTGAAACAGAGACGATGACGTTATTTTGGATGGATGTGAAAAGTAAGGATGTTAAGTGATATTGGGAAAGAACAAACAAATGGGATTAGAGTGGAAGGGGTTTATTTTGGCACAGGGTTAAAACCGGTTCTAAATGATGTGGCACTGAATATTGAGGAAGAGGATGTATGAAGGGGTAATGTACTTTGGCAGCATGCTGAATGGAGCCTAAAAGGCAGCTGATATAGAATATGTGGGAGAAAACTGGTGACAATCTGCCCCATCAGGTTCTGTTGATTCTTCTCCCTGAAAGAGAAATTGTGTGAGTTGTCAATTGTTTATATTAGTTGTCAGAATGTGAGTATGTAACGTAGGGGTCACCTGTACTGCAAGTACTTCTTCCAATCTAGTGTTCTGCATTCAGTGTTCACAATGCGGTGTCCTCTGCATTGGAGAAACCAAATGTATATTGGGTGACTGCTTTTCAGACCACCTGTGTTCAGTCTGCAGGGATAATCCTGAGCTTCCTATTTCTTGCCACTTTAATTCTTCATCCCATTCCCTCTCTGACCTATCTGTCTGTTGCCACCTGTACTGTTACAATGAAGGCCAAAGGAAGCTTGAAGAACATCACCTTATCTTCTGTCTGGGAATGTTGCAGCCTTCTGGACTCAATATTGAATTCTACAGCTTCAGGTAAAATGGATTTCTCTGTCTGTATCAGTTGTTCAAATGTGATATTAGCTCAGCCTTACTTTTTTCTCCTTTTGTTTTACTCTGGGAGAGGAGGACATGTCAGCCTGACCTGCCAGGCACGTCTTCCTGCTCTGCATTTTGCATTTCTTCATTCTTTTGCCTATGTTCTCACTCACCATTCACTCACTGACCAGACAACCTTGTTTGCAGCTTATCCTCATTATCAGCCCAGTTTCCCCAATCAGAAACATTCCCCCTCCCCCACCCTCCCTGCAGCTTATCAACTATCTTTTTTTCTCCTTCACAGTTCTGAAAAAGGGTCTTCAACCTGAAACATTAACTCTGTTTGTCTTCCCACAAATGTGGCATGACCTGCTGAGTACGACCTGCATGTTCTGTTTTTATGTTAGATTTCCAGCATCAGCAGTTTTTTTGATTTTCATTTTACCTCACACATCTCATAGCACTTCACCATGTGAGGCACCAAATGTACACCAGTACACTTGCCAACGCAGTCATTCACAATTCACTCAAGTTCACTTTCAGGAAGAAAAAGCAACAGAACCTGACTAGGAAGTTGCACTACACTGGAACAATGTCATCCCACTGAGGAGGCCCAGTGGTGGTGATCGCGTGAAGTGTGGGAATATACTGTATGGGCAGAGGGCAGAAGGCTTGATGAAAACTAAGGATATTAAATGACGTTGGCCACTAAAAACTAACAACCCCACAGGGTGGAATGGACTCCGTAGGTGTGGGGCATTGTCACTATTAGTTTTGGTCCAGAGGAGTTACTTGGGGCTTCAGAAGAAATCTGATGGGTTTGACAAACCAGATGCTTGATGTAATTGACAAGCTGCCCAAAAACTTAAGTTGTTGCTCAGAAGTTATGGTCATAGAGAATGTACAACTCATGTTTGTGCTGATTTTAAAGAAGTACATAACCTAATCCCACCACCCAGCACCAGCTCTATAACAATGATAGAGTAATAGAGCAATATAACATGGATACAGGCCCTTTGGCCCAATGAGTCCATGCTGACCATGGTAAAATAAGATAAGATATCTTTATTAGTCACATGTACATCAAAACAAACAGTGCCCACTCACCTAGTCCTAATTTCCTGCGTTGGGCCCATATTCCTCTAAGCTCTGACCCCGCATGTACCTATCCAAGTGCTTCTTAAATGATACTATTGTACCTGCCTCAATTACTTCCTCTGGCAGCTCATTCCATATACTCACCATCCTCTGTGTGAAAAAGCTGCCTCTCAGGTCCCTTTTAAATCTATCCCCTTTCACCCTAAATCAATGCCCCCCTAGTTTTGGACTCCCCTACCCTGGGGAAAAGACTGCTACCATCCACCTTATCTATGCCCCTCATGATTTTATAAACCTCTATAAGGTCACCCCTCATTCTCCTATGCTCCAAGGAACCTAGCCTGTGATGGGCATGATTCTTTAAGTTCACTTAGAAGTACTTTGTAAATGTAATGATGGTTTCTGCCTTTACCACTCCAACAGGCAGTTCTAGGATAACTTCCCTTGCCTTATCTTTTGTGTATCAAATAACAAAGGAAAGTGTCTAACATGCCTTCGATCCACATTTTTGTTGTGTCCTCTACCTTCCACTGTGAGGGTATAAAATGAAAGTCATCATCTCCCCTCCAATCCTTCTGCCAATTGCTTTAAATTTATGCCTCCTGATTTTTGACCTCTCTGCCAAGTGAAACAGGTCCTTCCTCTTTACTCTATTCTGGGATCTCAAATTTGTACACTTCAGTTAAGGCTCCCTTCAGTCCCCTCTGTTCCAAAGAAAACAATCCTTTCTTATCCAATCCTTCCTCACAGCTACAATTTTGTAGTTGTGGCAACACTTTCATAAATATCTTCTGCACCTTCTCCAGTGCAATCATATCTTTCCTGTAACATGGGGCTCAGAACTACACTCTGTATCCAAGCTATGTTCTAACTAATGTTTTGTACAGTTCTAGGATAACTTCCCTCCTCTTACTTTCTATGTGTCAGCTAATAAAGGAAAGTGTCTCCCGTGTCTTTTTAACCACCTTTTTGTCCTGTCCTGTTATCTTTAAGTATCACATATCTCACGGTTTCTTGATTCCTGCACTCACCTCGGTTATCTGGCCACTTGTAGACCTCTTACTTTGTTGAAACTCCTGAAATGTATAGCCACTCACTTGCCTTGGTTAAATTCCACTTGTCCCTCTTCTGCCAATCTAATCCAATTTTTATTTACATATATAAATTATATTAATAATTTAGATCTAAATGTAGGCATCATACAAAAGTTTGCAGATGAAACAAAAATTGGATGTATGGTTGACAGTGAGAAGGAAGGCATTAAATGAGTGAATATACAGTATAGATGATTTTTATTTTTTTTAAAATAGAATTATGTTTTATGGAACATTATTTTTTATATTATATTATTTTATATTATATTCTATAGAATTTTGTTCTAGATAATACAATATAAAATAATATAATTTAAAAATAAAATAAATAATGTTCCATGAAACATAATTCGATTAAAAATTTATAAAAATCTCTATATTGTTTAAAGCCTTCTCACTGTCAATCCAATTTTTGTTTCATCTGCAAACTTTTGTATCATGCCTGCATTTAGATCAAAATTATTAAAATATGTTATATATGTAAACGAAAAGTACAAGAGAAGTTGGTGAGACTAGAAATTGATAACTCCTAAAGATCTGATGATCAGAGGGTTAAAAGAGGTGGCTGCAAATGTGTGGATGAGATGGTTGTTACCTTTTAAAATTCTATAGACTCTGGAATAATTTCCTGAAGACTGGAGGGTAGAAAATGTGATCCCAATATTTAAGAGGGAGAGAGAGAGAATCAGTGACTTCTCACTTGTTAGCCTAACATCAGTAGAAGGGAAAATGTAGGAATAAATGATGAAGGATTCAATACCAGAACATCGAGAAAAGAGTAAGTAGATTAAGCAGTGTCAGCATGGATTTATGAGAATATAATCAGGTTTGACTCATTTACTGAAGATCTTTGAGAATGTGACTAATAAAATAGGTAAGGGAGAATCACCGAATGTGGTACATTAAGATTTTCAGGATGCTTTTGATGAAGTCCCACAAAACGGTTAGTCAATAAATTAAGGGCACATGGAAGTGAGGGTAATATATTGGCATAGATTGAGAATTAGTTAACAGACAAAAAAATAAAAGTGGCAATAAATTTATCTTTCTCAGGTGAGCAGGCTGTGGCTAGTGGGTAAAATAATAACCACAACTTTTGTACACTGGGAAGCAAAGTGTGAGGCCCTCAGGATTTATTAGCTTTCAGTGTCATTACTTTCTCCAGCACTATTTTCTTGCTAATACCAATTTCCTTTAGTTCTTCACCTTTGTTAAATTCTTGGGTCTTGAGCATTACTGGAAAAGTTGCTTGTACCCTCTTCATGAAGACTAAAGCAAAATGTTTGTTGAATTGTCATATTAATTCTTCTGTTTCTGACTGTAGGGGACCTACAATTCAATAATCTGTTCTTTTCTTTTTATATATTTGTAGAAACTTTCACAATCTACTTTTATGTTCCCTGTAAGTTTATTATTAAACTTTATTTTTCCTTTCTTAGTCAATTTATTTGTTCTTCTTTGCTGAAATCTACACTGCTTCCAATTCTCAGGTTTGCTATTTTCTTTGCAATCTTTCTTTGGATCTATTGCAATTCTCACCTCTTTTGTTAGCTATAGTTAGATATTTTTTCCATTTGTGTTTTTACACTATCAAATGTTGTACTTCTTGCATTCATTCCTTAAATGTTGGCCATTGACTAATCCACCACCATGCCTTTCAATGAAACTCCCTAATTTATCATAGCCAAATCATTCCTTATTCCGTCCTTCATAACCTTCCCTTTAAAAAAATGCAGAAAAGCACAGTATATTTTAAATAGTGACAGAATGGGAAATATTGCTGTTGAAAGGGAGCTAGATGTCCTTGTACACTAAACACTGGAAGCTAACATGTAGGTGCAGCAAGCAATTAGGTAGGTGAATAATATATGAGCTTTTACAATGAGAGGATTTGAATACAGGAAGAAAGATGTTTTAGTGCAAATATATAGGCCCCTGGTAAAACTGCACCTGAAGTATCTCATACAGTTTGGTTTCCTTACCTTGCCATAGAGGGATTGCAATGAAGATTGGGATGGCAAGTTTGGTTTATGAAGAGAAATTGAATGGATTGGGCTTGTACTTTCCAAAGTTTAGAAGAATGTGAGGTGAACTCATTGAAAGTTTTGCAAAATCCTTACATGCTCAACAGGGTAGATGTAGAAAGTATGTGCTCCCTGGCTGAGGACCTTATTAGCAGATGTCAGAGTCTCTGATTAAGGGGAAGGCTGTTCAGGACTGAGATAAAGGGAAATATCTTCATTCAGAATGTGGTGAATCTTTGGAATTCTCTTCTCCTGGCAGCTGTGGAGGTTCAGTCAATGAGTTCATTCAGAACAAATGTTGATTGACTTCTGGATATCAATGGAATCAGAGAGTCTGGGAATTGTGCGGGAAAGTGGAGCTGAAGTAGAAGATCAGCTCTGTCCAAATAGTTGTATAGACTTGAAGGGGCAAATTGTCTACTCCTGCTCCTAATTCTTATGTTTTAATGCTGCCCAAAACAACATATCAAGCACTAAGCCTTGTGGGATACATTAGTAACAGCCTTCCAACCACAGAAACAGCCATCAATCATTTTCTTTTGTTTCAAGTTAGAATGCAAATTGCAACTCTCCCTTGGATTCCATGACGTTTGAAATTTTTGACCAGCCTGCCATGTGGACCTTGTCAACAGCCTTGCTAAATCCATGGACCACATCAAACACACTTCCCTTTGTTACCTCTCCAAAATATTCAATTGTTAGTAAACAGGACTTTCCTTTAACAAATCTATGCTTATTATTCCTGTTTAACAACTGTCTGCCTAAATAAAAGTTTATATCCTCACCCCCTTAGAATTGATACCAAGAATTTGCCACCACTAAGTGTAAACTAACTGCACCTTCGCTCCATCCACCGCAACAGCCAGGACCTCCCAGTGGCCACCCACTTCAATTCTGCATCCCACTCCCATACTGACGTGTCTATCCATGGCCTCCTCTACTGCCACGTTGAGGCCAGACGCAGGTTGGAGGAACAACACCTCATATTCCGCCTTAGGAGCCTACAAACTGCTGGCCTCAACATTGATTTCTCTAACTTCCAGTAACCCCATCCCTTCTTTTTCTTCCCCCCCCCCCACTTCCCTCATTCTTGTGGGGCCCTTCCCCCGCCTTGATGACCTGCCCATCTCCTCTCCTCCCCTCCCCTCCTCCAACCTTTATTCCATGGTCCATTGCCCTCTCCTACCAGATTCCTCTTTCTTCAACCCTTTGTCTCTTCTACCTATCACCTCTCAGCTTATTACATCTTCCCCCCACTTCCACCACCCACCCACCTTCCCGCTCTCACCTGGACTCACCTATCACCTACCAGCCTGTGCTCTTCCCCCTCCCCCCAACCTTCTTATTCTGGTTTCTGCCCTCTTCCTGTCCAGTCCTAATGAAGGGTCTCAGCCTGAAACGTCAACTGTTTATTTCCTTCTATTGATGCTGCCTGACCTGCTGAGTTCCTCCAGACTTTTAGTGTATAACTAACAGTATTTATTCTGTTTATCCCTCTCTCCCTTTGCTCAGCAACAATAAAATATTAACATTTCTCCAGACGTTACTCCTTTAGTCCTTTTTTATTATCTTTGTCCATTTCCATAACCACACTAAATCTGACCAAATTACATTCATTACCACAAAAATGGTCTCTGAGTGATCTACCTTCCACAAGTCCAGCTTCATTCCTGAAAATTACATCCAGAATTTCCTCCCATCTTTTTGGGCTTGCTACATAATGGCTAAAAAAAAAATCTCCTGAATGTAATTTAAAATTTCTATGCCACCTGTATCTTTTATACTGTATCCCAGTTAATATTTTGATATTATTAGTATTCCTCTACTTTGGCTTATGATCACAGAGCCTGAAATCCAAATATGGAGAGATTGCCCAATTCCAGCCAGCAACCTGTGGAGTTTGCCGTCATGCAGCGTCTACTGCAGCCGTTGCAGTTTCCAAGGAAAGACAAACAACTGCAGTGAAAGTTTAGGCAATTGCCATGTTGAGTCTGAGTCCAACGCTGGAAGGGCTTTGCTGAGTGGCTTCAGTGCGCAGAGGTTTGTGAACTGAAGCACGGAGGCAGTAGCATGGAATGCCTAAACGGCGATATACTAGCTTCTCTCCTGATGACAGCTTTCACCATCATTCCACCATTGCCTTAGCACCTATACGTCAGGCAGGAGACCCAAGCAGCTCAAGCCCAAGCTGAGATGGTGCAGTCTGAGTTAGGATCATCGTGCTACCTCTCTGGGATGCCTGAGATTACAATTCTTTCTTGCAACTACATGGCTCCCAACATCTTACTGGCCTCACTGTTGAGGCCATTCCACAAGGCAGAGAAGGACACAGGCAGTAGTGACGCTGCGGATTGTAGAAAGTACGGCCCCACTTATGGAGCCCCCACTGAGAAGGCTTATTCCACCTTCTAATAATAAAAGTCATTTAGCATCAGTTAACAAGATAATTAAAAAAAAATAATCACTTGTTTTAAAAGCCACATTTTATGCATATATTAATTAGGAACATCAATAGTAATTAAAATAAAATGTGCTTTTGATGAAAGTCAGCGGTACTGAGCAAAAGACTAAGGCTAAGGAGCTCGATATGAAGGGTATCTGGCTCCTCAGCTCAGGAAATTATGGAATTACTGCTGAGTTGCAGGCACATTGTTCTCTGATCTCTAGCACCTTCTATGCACAGGCATAAACGTCTGGAATGCACTGAAGCACCCATTAAAACTAGATGGTGCTTTTCTATTAGCCAATTATCCATGGTATCCAGACCACCGTGTCAGCAACAGATCATGTCTCTCAATACCACTCTTGAATTAGATGACAGTGGGAGATCCTCCCAGGTATTGGCTGCCTTCCTAATCCTTCTGCTACTTGTCCTGATGCCACCCCTTTTGTTTTACCTCATCCTCATGGCTCCTGCGCTTGATCATTTGATACCATTGCAAATAACAACCATTGACCTCTTTTGATTGTAAGATTATGGAGCATGTAGCAGTTTAATTGTTTGTTTTATACTGAGTGTTCATTCATTGTGGTAATTTACGTTAGCAAGTGAACAGAGCTCTTTTAATTTGTTTACCCATGGTCAATTGGATATTCAATTTATAACAAGACATAGTCGGTCATACTTTTTATATTCTTGGAGATGGTGAACCTTCAGGAATCAGTTGTCTTCACCCAAATCATGCAGCATATTTTAAATCTCTGAAGGCATCTGAATTCTACTACTTTCTTGAATGAGGTTGACATCTGTCCTTACATTCAGGATTGGAGAGAGAGATTTAGGGACTTTTCCCTAACTCATAAGGTAAGCCTTAACAAATCTGTAACTTAACCCATGCAGGCTGTCCGAGGTGCTCTGGCAGGAAACCTGATAGAAACTATTCAATACAAACTGCAGTAGGCCAGCTTTGAAATAGGAAAAAGGTCAGGGAATTTTGAAGGGGATGTACAAATTATTACTTGGAGAACATGAAACATAGAACATTACAGCACAGTACAGGCCCTTTAGCCCACAATGTTGTGCCGACATTTTATCCTGCTCTAAGATCTATCTAACCCTTCCCTCCCATATAGCCCCCTATTTTTCTATCATTCATGTGTCTATCTAAGAGTCTCTTAGATGTCCCTAATGTATTTGCCCCCACAACCTCTGCCGGCAGTGCATTCCACACACTCACCACTCTCTGTGTAAAAAACCTACCCCTGACATCCCCCTTATACCTTCCTCCAGTCACCTTAAAATTGTGTCCCCTTGTGTTAGCCATTGTTGCCCTGGGAAAAAGTCTCTGACTGTCCACTTGATCTATGCCTCTTATCATCTTGTACACCTTCTATCAAGTCACCTCTCATCCACCTTCTCTCCAAAGAGAAAAGCGCTAGCTCGCTTAATCTATCCTCATAAGGCATGTTCTCCAATCCAGGCAACATCCTGGTAAATCTCCTCTGCACCATCTCTAAAGCTTCCACATCCTTTCTATAATGAGGTGACCAGAACTGAACACAATATTCCAAGTGTGGTCTGACCAGAGCTCTATAGAGCTGCAACATCACCTTGCGGCTCTTGAACTCAATACCCCGATTAATGAAGGCCAACACTCCATACGTCTTCTTAACAAACCTATTAACCTGTGTGGCAACCTTGAGGGATCTATGGACATGGACCCCAAGATCCCTCTGTTCCTCCATAGAGAAGAAGTTAATTAAAGGAGGAGCCTTGCTGGTTAAAATTCAAGCCTGGGAGTTTATTGGTGTAATTTCCCATTGCAAAAAAAAAGGTGCACTGAATGGCTTGCCAGTGAAAGATGAACCTCACTCTGTTTTGAGAAAATATTAACAATAAGATGCAATTTGATCAGAGTACAGTACAGTTCTAAGATGAGGGAATAGATGTGGTTATTATCTCAGAGAATTTTGATGCTTTAAACAGAATATATTATAATTTATGACAACTGACACTAAGGTTTTATTTACAATATTTTTGAAAATGCTCCTGGGCAACCTTCAATTACCTATAACATTTGGTACAACAGAAAGATTACAATGATTTTTCTTGCAGAAATGGCCAGCCTACCGCTGAGAATAATGTACTGATTAAAGATAATTGTCTCAAATGCTCAAGTAAAACAATCATTATGACCTTTTGTGCAATTATTTATGGGAAATACATAATAGTTTAAAGTTATAAATAAACATCAACCTTGGGACCAAGATTATTAAAGCTATCAAAGGAAAAGGTCAAATTAGAATGTTCATTTTCATAGAAATTAAGTCTGTGTGTTGTCATTACCATTGCAGACTTAAGAGAACAGTGCTTCTGCAGAGATGAATGTCCACACCACAGATTTAACCTTCCATGAGATTCCTTTTGAGAAATATTCAAGTATAATATTTATCAAATATTAAAAATAGATCAATATAAACAACTATAATCAATCGTGCTTGCTAAATATAAGAAATATGTTAAAATTACTTTGGCATGATCGACCATCTGAAACAGCATACTATGTATTAGGAATATTTACTAAATCATTTACTAAATCATTACAACTTCACATTTAGTGGACTGGTAGATAAATGCACACTAAATATATCCTACTATTTACCTCACATATTTGATCAGTTACCCCCGCCCCCGAACCCCACCCCAAGGCTGACAAGTATTTTCAAGGGAAAGTGTAATTATTTGATGATGTTTGTGACTTCTTGCTTCTTTTTTTCCAAAGTAACTGAGGTTGAAATAAGCCTTAATTTTGCCTCAGAAATCAGACATATAGGGGGCTGATAACATGGCATTTTGATGTATCAGTAGAACTATATCTGCTGTCATTGGGGATGAGGTCCTGGTTGAAATGAAAATCAGCCATGACTGTAAATCCTTATTAACTGTGGAGGTAAAAGGAGAAGATGATGTGCCACTCAGTTGTGATGAATAGAGGTCAACTATCAGTGTAATGTACCTCTGTACTTCTGTCTGGAAGATGTCACCTGTGATGGACTGAAATTATAATATAGTGGTTGCAACACAAAAGGAGGCTATTCAGCCCATCATGTCCACACCAGCTCTCTTAGACCAACTTTCCAGTTCCACCCATTGGCGATTTTTATTTCGGCTTACATTTATCCTATTTAGTCTTGAAGGTCACAATGGAACCTACAGACAGAGCATTCCAGAATCCAAACACAAGCTATGTAAAGAAGTTTTATCTTCTCAGGTCGTTCCTAGTTCTCTTCTCCTTTCTTTTATACTGGTGACCTCTCCACCAGCACGGTAGCATAGCAGTTAGTGCGACGCTATTACAGCGCCAGCGATTGGGTTTCGATTTCTGTCACTGTCTGTAAGGAGTTTGTACGTTCTCCCGTGTCTGTGTGGGTTTCCTCCAGGTGCTCCGGTTTCCTCCCACATTCCAAAGACATACAGGTAGGTTAATTTGGGTTTAAAATGGGTGGCGCGGACTCGTTGGGCCGGAAGGGCCTGTTACCACGCTGTAAATAAAATTTTAAAAAAAGGGAACAGTGTAGCACTATCCATTCTGTCCAGACAGCTCATCTTATATACTTCTGTCAAATCTCTACTTTGTCTTCTCTCATCCAAAGCGTCCCAGTTTTGTAACTATGGAACGTCATCCTGGGAGCCATTCTCATAAACCTTTTGGACCCTCTCCAATGCGTTCATATCCTTCCTAAAATGTGGTAACCAGAATTTAATACAATCTTGAATAGAGCGTCCTGTCTAGGCCAGATGTTTCAACAAGGCACCTTATCAAAAGGCCTTTTGGACGTCCATATATTAAGCTCATCAACTTTATCTTTTACCACATCAAAAAGTTCCATTAAGTTAGTTAAACATAATTTGTCTTTAACAAATCCATTCTGTCTTGCTATATAATCTATTTTCCTCTGTGTCCCTTAAACTTGTCTCAGATTTAAGTTTCTAAAAGCATTCCCAACACTAAGGTTAAGGTGACTGGCCTGTAATTGCTGGGTTTATCCTCCGCCCCTCGACTTTTTTGAGCAAGGGGGTAATATTTGCCACTCTTGTCCTCTGGTACCACCCTGATATTAACAGCGCATTGGAAGATTATGGTCCGTGCCCCCACAACTTCTTCCCATACTCCCCTCAAAATTCTAGGATGGATCCTAGCCAGGGCTGTTGACTTGCCTCCTTTAAATTCAGTCAACTTTTCTAATCCCTCTGTGCTATCAATGGTTAATGTACCCAGAGTCTCAACTATCTCCTTTGGATAGTGGACCGATCCACTTTTACTTTGGAAGCACCCACCTCCCTGTTGAAGGCAAATGTAAAGCAGTACCTTACCAATGGCTTCAGCATCCATGTCCAAGTTCTTTTTTTGTCCTTAATGGACCCCACTCTAACACGAAATACCCTTTTATTATTTATATGCTCACAAACTCTCTTTAGCTCTATTATACGTAATCAGCTTGGTTGTTGCTGATATTTATAACCTGACACTTATTATATGTAGCCTTTTTTTTGCTTTATCTCATTTATGTCAGAGAGCTGAGAATCTACTTGTTTTTTCTTTGCTCCTCTTGGGAATGTGTCTCAATCATACCTGAACCATCTTTTAAGGCAGTCTATCTGTTTCAGGTTTGCCTGTTAACTTTTGGTTCCCATTTCCCTGGGCCAGATCCACTTTCATTTGATTTGCGACTGGCCATCCTTCAAATAATTATTTTTTACTTTGTAATGCTCCTTCTCCTTTTTTCTATAACTAACTTAAGCTTTTTGAAACTATGATCACTGTCTCCTAAATATTCCCTGACTGAAGCTTTTGACCCACCTCATTCCCCAGAACTAGATTCAGCAATGTCTCCTTCCTCATTAGGCGAGAAAGATAAAGCTCGACAAAATTAACTTCAACGCATGTTAGAAATTCTTCACCCTCTCTACCCTTAATGCTATTATTAATTATATTGGGATAATTAAAGTCCCCTATTATAACTAACCTTTGTAAATGCTCTAAAGAAATTAAGAGCTGTGGTGCATTTGATATTCACCGATAAATCATGTCCCTGCCCCCTCCCACTTCAGCAAGAAGCAGGTCCTGTTACAATAGTCAATGAGAACTGCACCAATCTCTCTGGGGTTATTCCTAAACTGCTTCCTGGAATATTAGACTGCTACCTTTTTGTTGTTCAAAGTCAATTACAAGACTTTCAATATCAGCATTGTGCTCAGATCTGTATCTATTTCATACCAAAGGAACCTATGAATTTTATTCACAAGAAATGTAGCCATGGTTCAACCTCCTTTCTAAACCACCCTCTATTTATTGCATAAGTTACCTTTTCCTTGTGACTGGCTGAATTATCTCTTCATCCTGGGCAGTGGGCTGTTTTAACTCCTGGGCCATATTTGCATTTATGGAACAACTACCTACTGAGTATCCTAAAAATAAAAATGACCTTTGCAGTCAAAGGGCATTTATAGTTAAGATTTAACCCTTACATATCAATATGCTAATAAACAGAGAGACAAAATTATATTAATACTGCTTATATTTCTCAGAGAAGCAAAGTGTTTTATTAGATTAAGATCCACTTTTCTTAACTGAACTTGCCTTACATTTTCTGCCTTATCACAAGCAAACATGACAACAAAAATAATAATTGAGGATGTTTGCTTGTGTTGACCTTTATTAAAGACATAATGAAATCTTTTCCAAACATGCTGCACATCAGTTTGAGCAGAAAACTGCTCAGCTCCAATTGGTTTTGTCTTCAAAAGCTTGTTTCCAGAGCATGAATTGAAGAAGTTTAGGTTTGAACCATTTTTCTCCTGTACATTCTTTTTATCTTGGTATGATTCTAAAAGGGTTTAATGGATGATCCAAAAATTGTGCTGATGACATTTCTAGTCTCTGTACCTTACTGGGGAATTTGAGTTTCAAATACAGATCAGAAAACTGATTTCTTACTTTGAACGAAAAATCAAGGAAAACACTGCTGATGCTGGACATCTGAACAGAGAAACTGTCCTATGTTTCGGGTCAGAACTTTCCACCATTTCCACAGTTTCTTTTTCCACTGGTGCTGCCTGACCTGCTGAGTTCTTTCAGCACTTTCTGTTTTTTAAAACATTGAATTTGGACAATGCTGCAAAATGATTGAGATTGGATCAATTGCCTATTATGCAATTTGCCAATCCGACCCAATGCCCCTCTGACCACGAATCACCCCTCCTAACTACCAGTTTATTTCTCTCAACTGCTAATCCTACACCCTGACTATCAAATCTACTCCCAGTTATCAACCTCACTCCCTAACTACCGAGACCAACCCTCACTATAGATCCAACCTCCACTGGTCCCCAGGATCCAACTGTTGCATTGATCCCTCTGTCCATCAAGTCAGCTTCTCCCAGACCCACACTCTTGAACTCTTTTCCCTTATATCCATCCTGGATCTAGAATCTAACATACGTAGTAAGAAAAACATGATGAAAAGGTCTTAACTTGAAATTCCTTCAGATAATTTTGGAAAAACTGTCACTGTACAGCTGAAAATTGGCTTAACCTGTACTAGAACAATGTTGTGATAATTCCTGGAGCTCAGAATGCCTGGTTGGAAACTCAACCCCTGATTTTCCAGTAGGATTTTTCCTTGCACTCATATCTTTCTTCTTGGCTTAAAACTCACATAAATGACATTATCAATAGTGTAATGCCCATTATTCAACTCCAACATCATTTTTTGGTGCAGGGGTCTGAAAAAAGTATTAATCAAATGGCGAGTAGCTGTTCCTCCCCAATTTCCTCTGAAACTCTATTTTTAAAAGACCAACAATCAAACTGCATTTTTTGTGCTCACTGTGATCTGTGACCTTAAATATAAGTCAAGGTCACAGTCACCTCAGTTTCTAAGCTTCAGGATGATTACACGTTTTGTCTCTGATCTCTGTTGTGGATTCATTATAGCACAGAAGCTTATCCAGTTTATTGAGTCCATGTTGCCTCTACAGAGCAATCCAATCAATCCCATTATTCCTGTTGCCTTGCTTTGCCTATTTTTCACTCTTCTCACAATGCACCTGAATTACTTCCTCCTTAATAATCTCCAATTTTCCTTTCTCTTCTGGTTAATCTTAGGTTTCATTTTACTCTGGCTAGATCTCCATCCCATTGGAATCTTCCCTTCCACATTAGATTGTTCCTTGTTCTGATGCAATGCTAATTTAAACCTTATGATCGAATGATCACTCTCACTCTTACTCAAGTCTTCTCCCACAGATATTTAGTTCACTTGGTTCAATTCATTCCTCTAGGAAAGAGAGATTGACAAGATTTGTTCGGGATTCAATCCAAAGATTTTTGAGGGAGGTCTGATAAATTCTTTTTAATTGGCTTGTGTGTGTGGAAACCAGCAGCAATGGATATTAAGGTATTTTTGGAGTCACCAACCCAAAAGGGATTGGAGGTGGCGAAAAAGGATGATTTGATAAAGATTGCTACAAGGTTAAACCTTACAGAAGTAAAGCAGTCTATGAGAAAGGCAGATATTCAGAGACTGATAGCTGGCCATTATGTGGAAAAGAAGGTGTTTGAGGAGGAAGTGTTAAAACAGTTTCCTGGCAGTGAAATAGCAATTTCTGAGGCACAGGTGCAGCTGGCAAAGATAGAGGCTGAACGAGAGCAAAATAAATTAGAAGCTGAACGAGAACAAAAGAGATTAGAGGCTAAACGAGAGCAAACCCAGTTAAAGATAGAGGCTGAACGAGAACAAAGGAAATTAGAAGCTGAACGAGAGCAAACCCAGTTAAAGATAGAGGCTGAACGAGAACAAAATAAATTAGAGGCTGAACAAAAGCTAACTCAGATGAAGTTAGAGGCTGAACGGGAACGGGAACTAATTCGGTTAAAGTTTGAGGCAGAGGAGAAGGAAAAACAGAGGCAGCATGAGTTACAAATGAAGCGTAGGAGTTCGGAATCTGATTCTGATGATGGTTTTTCAGCCAGCAGGGAGGTTCGATTAGTCCCTCCTTTTGAAGAAGATCAGGTTGATCAGTATTTCCAACATTTTGAAAAGGTTGCTGTGAGTTCAAACTGGCCAAGGAAAGGATGGGCTCTTATGGTACAGAGTGTGATTAAAGGTAAAGCTCAAAAAGCTTATTCTGCTTTGTCTGCTGAGGATGCAGCTGATTATACCAAGGTAAAACAAGCTATATTGAAGGCCTATGAATTGGTACCTGAAGCTTATAGACAGAAATTTAGAGACTTGAGGAAATCTGCAGATCAGACTTATATGGAATTTGCCAATGGAAAGAGAATATGTTTTGAACGATGGTACATGGCTAAAAATGTAGATGGGGATTTTGATAAATTGAAAGAATTGATATTAGTGGAGGACTTTAAAAGATGTGTTCCAGCTGAGTTAACAACATATTTAAATGAAAAGGGAGTGGAAACTTTACAAGAAACTGCTAGGTTGGCAGATGATTATGCTTTAACCCATAAATCCAAATGGGGACAACCTAAAACCTTTCAAAAGAGTTACAAGGACAATCCAGGTAAACCAGAGATTAAATTGGGAAGTAATCAAAAAGGGAAGGATGAAAAGAAGCCAGAGCTGGAGAAACCTGTGGAGCGTACTTGTTATTACTGTAGGAAACCTGGCCATGTGATATCTAATTGTGCCCTTTTGAAGAAAAGGAAGGAAGCTGTGCCCAATGCTTGCTTTCAGGCAATTAAAAATCAAAAAGGTTTAGGAGATGCTGTTAAAGATCAGTCCTTGCAAGAGGTAAAAGCGGAAAAGTTGGAGGAGGTGAGAAAGGAATTCCATTCTTATGTATCAGAGGGTTTTGTTTCACTGAATGATGAGTCACCCCAGGTGCCAGTGAAAATTCTTAGAGATACTGGGGCTAGTCAATCTCTCTTGCTGGACAGTGTTTTAAATTTTGGTGAAGAAAGTGACACTGGTGAAGTAAATCTAGTACGAGGCGTTACAGATGACACCATGTCTGTCCCTCTACACAGGGTGATTTTAAAGTCAAAGTTCGTAGAAGGACCAGTCGAGATAGGGATAAGACCTAGGTTGCCAGTGGAAGGAGTTTCTTTGTTATTGGGAAATGACCTTGCAGATGGAGAAATTGTTCCTGTGGTACGGTTAACGACCAAACCAAGGATTGATGAGTCTGAGAATGATCCAGATGTTTACCCATCATGTGGGTGACTTGAGCTAGAGCTAAGGAATTAGCCAAGACAGACAGTCTGGTGCAGTCTGATGTGGTTCCTTGTGACAGTCCTAAACAGGAAGAAAATTATGATGCCTTATCTGAGACTTTTCTGTCTTCACTGGAGGATCAACATCCTTATAGTGAGCCTGAATTTAAAGATTTGCCTTTGTCGAGGAAGGATTTTATGGTGGAACAGACAAAGGACCCTGAATTGACAGAATTGAAAGAAAAAGCACTCTCATGTGAGGAGATTGAAAAAGTGCCAATTGGATATTATGTCAAAAATGGAGTGTTAATGAGGAAATGGAGACCTCTTCATGTTCCTGTTAATGAGGAATGGGAAGTTATTCATCAGGTTGTTGTTCCAAAAGTTTATAGGGATGAAATTTTAAACCTGGCCCATAGTATGCCTTTGGGTGGTCATTTTGGGGTGAATAAAACTGTAGGGAAGATCTTGAAACAATTTTATTGGCCTGGTTTGAGAAAAGATGTGGTGATGTTTTGTCGAACCTGTCACACATGTCAGATGGTAGGTAAACCAAATCAAAAACCCCCTGTGGCTCCGTTGAAACCAATTCCTGCTTTTGGTGAACCCTTTTCGAAGGTGATTGTGGACTGTGTTGGTCCATTACCAAAGTCTAAGACTGGAAATCAGTATTTGTTAACCATCATGTGTGCCACTTCTAGATTTCCAGAGGCAATACCCCTTAGAAATATTAAGGCCAAGACCGTGTCAAAGGCTCTTTTAAAATTTTTTTACCTTGTTTGGTTTGCCAAAAGAAATCCAATCTGATCAAGGTAGTAATTTTATGTCAAAAATTTTTCAACAAATAGTCTATGAGCTGGGAGCAAAGCAGATTGTATCATCTGCATATCACCCAGAATCTCAAGGAGCTCTGGAGAGATTTCATTCTACTCTCAAAAATATGCTGAAGACTTATTGCTTTGAAAACACCAAGGATTGGGACGAAGGTATCCATTTACTTTTGTTTGCTGTTAGAGAATCAATCCAGGAGTCAATAGGATTTAGTCAGTTTGAGCTTGTATTTGGACATAGGGTGAGAGGACCTTTGGAGTTGTTAAGAGAGCAATGGCTTAATGAAGAAGTGCACTTGAGTCTGTTGGACTATGTCCAAAAATTTAAAACTCGGTTGGAGAGAGTCTGCCAGCTAGTGAGAGAGAATTTGAAAACCAGCCAGATAAGAATGAAGACGTATTTTGATAGACGTGCTCGGCCTAGGACATTTGCAGTGGGGCAAAAGGTGTTGGTATTTTTCCCTAGCCAAAATAATCCCTTGCAATCTCGTTTTTCTGGACCATATGTTATTGAATCTCAAGTGACTGATTTAACATATATAATCAAAACACCAGATAGACGCAAGAAAACACAACTCTGTCATGTAAACATGCTAAAACCTTATTATGAGAGGGATTCAGTTGTGGCCTTGGTGGATGACGTAAAGGTTGTTTCTAGAATGCCTGATGTTGATGTTGAGGAAGGCCAATTTAGACCAAATATTGTTCCATCAAAACTAAAAAACCAAAATATCATGGAGAACCTTGAAACGAAGTTGGACCATTTACAAGTTTCACAAAAACAACAGATGAGAGAATTAATTTCAAAATTTAAAAATTTGTTCCCAGATGTTCCAAACAGAACATCGATAATTACCCATGATGTTGATGTTGGGGATGCAAAACCAATCAAACAACACCCATATCGAATGAATGTGGAAAAAAGTAAACGTTGATCAGGAAATAAAATACATGTTGGAAAATGATATTATTAGACATTCTACTTCAAATTGGAGTTCGCCCTGTGTTATTGTACCTAAACCTGACGGAACTGTTAGATTTTGCACAGATTACAGGAAAGTGAATGCTGTAACAAAGTCAGATGCTTACCCTATTCCTAGGGTGGATGATTGCATAGATAGAGTGGGAAAGGCAAAATTTCTTACAAAGATTGACCTATTAAAAGGGTACTGGTGTGTTCCATTAACAGATAGAGGAAGGGAGATTTCAGCCTTTGTAACCCCTTCTGGATTGTATGAATACAATGTTTTGCCATTTGGAATGAAAAATGCTCCGGCAACATTTCAAAGAATGATTAATTCAGTGATTCATGGGTTAAAACATACAGATGCCTACATTGACGACTTAGTGACTGGGAATGACACTTGGGAAGATCACATCTCTGCGTTAGAAAGGTTGTTTGAAAGACTTTCCAAGGCTAACCTTACAGTTAACTTGGCTAAAAGTGAATTTGGCCATGCCACTGTGACGTATCTTGGTTATGTTGTAGGTCAAGGCAAGCAAGCTCCTGTTCAGGCAAAAGTTCAAGCAATATCTGAGTTCCCTATTCCCACAGGTACGAGGACCGTTAGAAGATTTTTGGGAATGGTTGGATATTATCGAAAATTTTGTAAAAATTTTGCTGATATTGCTCTTCCCCTAACTAATCTTCTGAAGAAGGGAGTAAAGTTTGTTTGGACAGATTCTTGTCAAGAAGCATTTGAGAAGCTGAAAGCCATTTTATGCTACCATCCTGTGCTCAAAACACCTGACTTTGAAAAGCCATTTTCATTAGCAGTAGATGCCAGTGATGAAGCTGCAGGAGCTGTGTTGTTGCAGAAGGGTGACCTTGATGATATTGACCATCCTGTAGCTTACTTTTCAAAGAAATTTAATGAGCATCAAAAGAATTATTCCACCATAGAGAAAGAATTACTGTCGCTTGTTTTAGCCTTGCAACATTTCAGTGTATATGTTTGCACTGCTCAGAAACCATTGACTGTATATACAGATCATAACCCATTGGTGTTTCTGAGCCGAGTCAAAAACAAGAACAGAAGGCTGTTAAACTGGAGTTTAATTTTGCAAGAGTTTGATCTCATGATAACTCACATTAAAGGCAAAGATAATGTGATTGCTGTTTGTCTTTCCCGATGTTAAATGGAAAACATGTATCTGTACTAATCTGATAGTCTGTAGTTGTGTAGCATGATAATTATTAAAATTACTAACTGTAAACGCGGGTAAATTTTTCTTGGGAAAATTTTTTTTTTAGGTGGGAGGTGTTACGGACTCAGTGAAAGTCCCTTTCAGATAGAGAGTGTGTGTGTATGTGTGTGTGGGGCGTGCTTACGTCAATAGAAGATAAAGGACGTAATGACGTTGTTGAAGTCAGAAGGAGAAGGAGAGAGAGAGAGAGAGAGAAGGGAGAGAGACACCAGCCTGCTTGTTTTCTCTATCGATGGATGAGAAACAATAACTGTGTTTGCCATAGAAATCCATGTATGGAAGTTGGAAGTAATCCGGTGGAGTTCACTTTGTTGCTGACCTGTAGAAGGAAACAGGTATTTGTGTGCGGACGACCACGATTCGGATGCTTTTCGGGATGAGGAAGTCACTACCGAGTAAACGCTGAAGTGTCATTGGGGTTCCATCGTGGAACATTTGGATTTCGTATTTACTCTCCCTATGTTCTCTACACCTACGTCTTATCTTCTGACAACGGTGGTTGTTGAAGAAGCCCTTGCTCATGTTTCACCTTATGGCTTGCGGAACTGAAGTTTAAGAACCATTCCGGAACTTGGAGTTTGGGACTTTGTCACACACACACACGACGAGTTTAGTTTTGGGGTTAACGTTCGAGGTTTAACATTTTTGAATTCTAACATACTAACATTTTTACTTTTATTTTACGTATTATCATGAGTAGTGATTAATAAAATAGTTTTTAAACACTGAATCATGCTCAGTGTGTTTCTTTTGTTGCTGGTTCGTGACACTGAATAATTTCAGACCGGTGAGTTTAATTTTGGTGTTGTACAAATTATTGGAATCCATTCTGAGGGATTGCATACACTTTCAGTTAAAAAGCCACAGGTAAATCTGGGACAGTCAACATGGATTTGTTGTCTTGTCTGACTACTGATCGAATATTTTGAGAAAGTAACAAAGGGTGGTTGAAGAATGCAGTGTGTTTGATAGTCTACATTGATTTTAGCAACATTTTTACAAGGTCCCATGTGGCAGACAGATCAAAAATCTGAAAGTGTATGGGATCCAAGAGAGATTCGCAAATTGGATCTAAAAATGGCTCAGTGGCAGGAAGTGAAGGGTAATTGTTTAGATTGTTTATGTTCTTCTCCCCAGATCAATCTCAATGGGCTGTTAACAGTGCGGATCCACAAGGTTCTGTTCATGGTCCTTTGGCTTTTGTTACGTATATTAATGATTCAGACCTAATGATAAAGAAGTTTACGGACAGTACAACAATTAGTGAATGGTTGACTGTGCTTTGACCGCAGGACAATGTAGATAAACTGGGAAATTGGGCAGATAAATGACAAATAAAATTTAATCGAGGGAAGTGTGAGGTAATGCTTATGTGGACGTGAACAAGGCAGTGAGGGAATATAATAAATGAGAAGATAATGTGTTGTGTGGAGAAAAAAAACACCTTGAAGTGTATACTGACAGATCTTTAAAGGTATCAGGAGAGGTCAATGAGATAATTAAGAGAAGACATATAGAATGTTTCTCTTTATTAGCTGAGGAGTAGAGTATATGAACAGGGAAGTTATGCCAGCACTAGATAGGCCACAGCTTGAGTATTGTGTACAACTCTAGTCACCATGTTAGAGGAAATGTGTGATTGCACAGGGTGTAGAGGAGTTTTATGAGGATATTGCCAGGATTGGAAAATTGTAACCTTAAGGAAAATAAGGATTGATTTCATTGAAATAGAAGAGGCTAAGGGTAAACTTAGTTATGAGGGGCCTAAGAAAAGTAAACAGGAAGGATATATTTTCCTTAACAGAGGAGTCAAAATCCAGAGAATGTACATTTAAAGTAAGTGGTAAAAACATCAGAGAGAAAATGAGGATTTAGGGGTCTTAAACTCACCAAAAGGATGGTAGAGGTAGAAATCCTTGTCACATTTAAAAATTATTAGATGTGTGCTTCGAGATCCATGACCTGTAGTGCTATGGACTTTGTGCTAGATAGAGGGATTAATTTAGCTAGCCCTTTTTCAATTGGCATGGAAATGATGGGCCAACTGTCCTCCTACTTTGTCATAAATTTTCTGTGTTCTTCCATGATTTGTACTAATGTCAAGGTCAGACTTGTCCCCAGTATGATTATCATGATAATTTTTCTGGTTAGTTAATGGGTCTTTGAGAGCTATTGTTTGATAAATCTTTCTGAAGCTAATTGAAATTCAACTGTCACCCCAATGACTAACCTACAAAGAATTATAAAGGAATTTAAAATATTACAACGATTTTGGATTTCAGAGAAAGCTACCCATACATCTAATGTTGTCTTTATGACAAAATAAAACCTACATCCTCAGCAATTGTAATTAGATTTGTCAGAAGACTCAAGTAACTATTATGAACTGTCACAAATATTCTCTTCATGTCAATGTTAATACCTAAACAAAACAACATTCTACACCCTTTTGAAAACAGATCATGAAAAAGTCAACTAACACAGAGTAATCAATGTCATTCAACTGTTTAATGGACTGAAGTGGAAGAAACATTTACTGTTTTATTGTACGATCACGACGGTAGCTTTTAAAATGCTAAATAGCATAGGATTTACAGGGAATATCTGAAGCACAAGCAATCATGAACTATTGCTTCATTTGTGATGTGAGAAGTATATTAGGCAGAAACAATTCAGGTTCAATGTGACATGTGAAGTTGTCTGTGCTAATCGTTACTGATAACCCTTTGGCAAAACTTCATATGAGAATAATATATTCATGGGGCTTTGCCATGATCTAGACACAGAAATGTCACAGTAATGGAGCATGTTGAATCAATTTCCTGTAAGTGACAAATGCCGAAGTAATGTACTTAATGCTTGAGAGATATACCTGAGAATGTATGTGTTACAGTTAACAATTGGCCGATGAAAAATAGTATAATGATATCAGAGGTTTTCAAAAATGATGTAATTATCAAACAATTAACTGTTCATGTAATATCAATTTAAATAATCAGGCACCATCTCCATGATTATACTAAAGCTGGGTTAACATTTTTTGTACCATTTGATCTCAAATGACTGGAAAATGCTTCCTTAATTTACGTTATAACAGATTCCCTCTGTCTACCGGTTGTGTTTAAAAACAATGAAGATGTGACAATGGATTGCATTCCTCTAGGTGTTAATGTTGTGTTTATGTACACCTTATGCACACCTTTTTCTTCATGCTTAGCCTTCAGGGGACAGCAATTATATTGCTACAAAGCATAGTACTTTTCTCTCACATACTGTACCTATTATGCAGCCTTCCTGGATCCTTAAACTTTGTGCTTTATTTTCAATCGCAAGTTTATCGTAAAACAGAAAGTGGCAGTAATCAGGAATGAATGATGGCAGGGGCTTCTGTTCTATGTTCTGAAAAAGATTGATGAGATTATTATGAGCATGAAATGGTGCCATTTAGGAGCTTTTAGTGTTCTTCCACCACAGTTGTCTGTAGTGTTCATGATCAAAGCTATGAAAACTATAATTCCAAGGAAAGAAAGGGACCACTTCCACTGTAGCTGAGGAAGTGTGAAGGAGATTTAAGTAATTTTGATAAATTGAACCTTAATTGAAGGTGCCGTCAATAGGAATCTGAAGAAAACTTTTCAAAGGCTGAACTCATTCCTGGCTGAAACCTTTGGTTATCACAGACCAATCATGTTGGCCATAGGATAATGCTGTATGAGTTCCTTGGAGCTGTGTGCTAGGCATAATTATCTTCAACCAGTTCACACTAAGATCAACTATAGGCTTTTCATGATGATTGCACAGTGCTAGCTGTCAATTTTGGTCTTTTTTGCAGAGTCAATGCAAAATGAAATTATGTCTACCGAAATTTCATCCTGCAATTCTTTCACCTCTGCATCAAGACATATGCAATGTGATTAAATTGACATTGTTAAATTCAATTAAATAACTGGGCCTTTTTGTGGTTGGTATGCTGTAATGGGTGGTGTGGCACAGGAATGGGTGTTGGAGTCTCAACATTTTACACCTGAGTGAATGCACTGAAGGTATATGGTAGCTAATTTTGTCAATAGCACAAAGTTAGGGAGAAAAGAAGCTACAATGGGATATAGATTAATTGAGTGGGCAAAGATCTGATAAATGATGCGGAAAAATGTGAAATTGTCCATTTTAGCAGGTAAAATATGAGGGATTTCAATATGCAAGTGGACTGGGAAAATCAGGCTGGTACTGGACCCCAGGAAAGGGAGTTTATAGAGTGCCTCCGGGAAGCATTCTTGGAGCAGCTGGTATGAGAGCCGACCAGGGAGAGGGCTATTCTGGATTTAGTGCTGTGTAATGAGCAGGATTTGATAAGAGAACTCGAAGTAAAGGAGCCATTGGGAGGTAGTGACCATAACATGATAAGTTTTTATCTGCAATTGGAGAGGGAAAAGGGCAAATCAGAAGGGTCAATTCTGCAGTTGAACAAAGGAGACTATGGAGCCATGAGGGAGGAGCTGGCTAAAGTTGACTGGGCGGGCATCCTAGCAGAATTGTCAGTGGAACAGCAATGGCAGGTATTCTTGGGAATAATGCACAAGGTGCAGGATCAGTTTATTCCCCAGAGAAGGAAAGACTCAAAGAGGGGAAAGGGGCCACAGTGGCTGACAAAGGAAGTCAGAGATAGCATTGTGTTAAAAAGGAAGAAGTATGGCAGAGCCAAGCCGAGTGGGAAGATAGAAGATTGGGAAATTTTTAAGGTGCAGCAGAATTTAACTAAAAAGGTAATTCGGGAAGAAAAAATGAGGTACGAAGGCAAGCTAGCCAGGAATATTAAGGAGGATAACAAAAGCTTTTTTAGGAAGGAACAATGTTGGTTAGTTAGGAACAATGTTGGGCCCTTGAAGACCGAATCGGGTGAAATTATTACGGGAAACAGGGAGATGGCAGTCGAATTTAATAAGTACTTTGGATCTGTCTTCACGGGGGAAGACGTAAGAAATCTCCCAGAGGTAAGGATGGACAAAAGGCAGAGGGTGACAGAGGAACTGAAGTGGATTGACATTAGGAAAGAAATGGTGATAGGTAGACTAATGGGGCTGAAGACTGACAAATCCCCAGGTCCAGATGGTCTGCATCCCAGGGTACTAAAGGAGGTGGCTCTAGAAATTGTGGATGCATTTGTGATCATTTTCCGATGTTCCTTAGATTCGGGGTCAGTTCCTGAGGATTGGAGAATGGCTAATGTTATCCCACTTTTTAAGAAAGGAGGGAGGGAGAAAACGGGGAACTATCGTCCAGTTAGCCTAACATCTGTGGTGGGGGAGATGCTAGAGTCCATTATTAAGGATGAAATAGCGGCATATTTGGATAGCAATGATAGGATTGGGTCGAGTCAACATGGATTTACCAAGGGCAAATCATGCTTGACTAATCTACTGGAGTTTTTTGAGGATGTAACCAGGAAAGTAGACGAGGGAGATTCAGTGGATGTTGTATACCTCGACTTTCAGAAGGCATTTGATAAAGTGCCGCACAGGAGATTGGTGGGTAAAATTAGGGCTCATGGAATTGGGGGGGCGGGTATTAACATGGATAGAAAACTGGTTGGCGGATAGGAAACAAAGGGTAGGGGTGAATGGATGTTTCTCAGCATGGCAGGCCGTGACTAGTGGGGTGCCACAGGGCTCGGTGCTGGGACCGCAGCTGTTTACGATCTATGTTGATGATTTAGATGAAGGCATTGTGAATAACATTAGCAAGTTTGCTGATGATACAAAGTTGGGTGGCAGTGCGACATGTGTAGAGGAAGTTAGGAGAATTCAAGGTGATTTGGATAGGTTGGGTAAGTGGGCAGATACTTGGCAGATGAAGTTTAATGTGGATAAGTGTGAGGTTATCCACTTTGGGAGCAGGAACAGGAAGGCGGATTATTATCTGAATGGTGTGGAGTTAGGTAAGGGGGAAATACAAAGGGATCTAGGAGTCCATGTTCATCAGTCACTAAAAGTGAATGAGCAAGTGCAGCAGGCAGTAATGAAGGCTAATGGAATGTTGGCCTGTATTACAAGGGGAATTGAGTACAAAAGCAAAGAGATTCTTTTGCATTTGTACAGGGCCCTGGTGAGACCACTCCTGGAGTATTGTGTACAGTTTTGGTCTCCAGGGTTAAGGAAGGATATCCTGGCTATAGAGGGCGTGCAGCGTAGGTTTACGAGGTTAATTCCGGGGATGTCGGGACTGTCTTATGCTGAAAGGTTGGAGAGACTGGGATTGTACATGCTGGAATCGAGAAGATTGAGAGGGGATCTGATTGAAATATACAGGATTACTAAGGGATTGGACAAGATAGAGACAGGAAATATGTTCCAGATGTTGGGGAAGTCCAGGACCAGGGGGCATGGTTTAAGAATAAGGGCTAGGCCATTTAGGACAGAGGTGAGGAAAAACTTCTTCTCCCAGAGGGTTGTGAATTTGTGGAATGCACTGCCTCAGAGGGCAGTGGAGGCCAATTCTCTGGGCACTTTCAAGAAGGAGCTAGATAGGTTTCTTATAGATAGGGGAATCAAGGGATATGGGGACAAGGCAGGAACAGGATATTGATTGTTGAGGATCAGCCATGATCTCAAAATGGCGGTGCAGACTCGAAGGGCCGAATGGTCTACTTCTGCTCCTATTGTCTATTGTCTATTGTCTAAAATAAAAAAGAGGTATAACTAAATAGTGAGAGATTGTAGAGATCTGAAATACTGATGGATTTCAGTTTCCTTACACATGATTTGCAAAAGGTGAATACATATACACCAAGAGATTTGGAAAATGAATAGAACATGATTTTTTGATTACTAAGGGAATTTAAGACAAAAGTAGGGAAGTTACGTCTTACTTATATAAAGCATTATACAACTGGACTAATGTGTACACTATTGATCTCATTATGTAAGGAGGAATGTAAACATGTTGGAAGCAGTTTTGAGAAATTTAAATGGATTGATAGCTGGAATACATAATTTGTTTCATGAGGAAAGGCTGGACAGACTAAGCATGTATCCATTTGTTAGAAGAGTGACGGGGGAACAGACTGAAGCATGCAAGTTCCTGACTGGGTAGGAATCCGAAACTAGCAGTCACTACCAAAAATAAAGCCTTAACCATTTAAATCAGTGATGAGGCCTCAGTTTTTTTCTCTCAAATGTTTGTTAGTCTTTGAACTTTCGACTCAAAGAGCAGAAGAAGCAGAGTCTTTGAATATTTTTGAGGCAGAGGTAGATTGGTTCTTTAAATGAAGGGGTAAACATTACCATGAATACTGTGTTCAAGTTACAATCAGATTAGTCACGATCGTATTAAATGGCATAACAGGTTAGAGGGATCAAGTGGCCTGTACCTTGTCCTTATTTATATGTATGTATGTACGTTTGTATTTTGCTTTTTAAATTGAGAAACCTCCTTAAAATGTTTTTATATCACCACTACAGTATAAAATCCAACAGATGTGACTTCCTCCTGGAACAAAGTGTCAAGGTAACTTTCTCCCTCCCTGATGCATTGCAGAATCAGAAACTTTGAGCAGAAAATCCTCAAGCTGTAGATACTTACTGCCTGATGTGGTCAATATTGATACCTGTAGTTTCCATCAGCTCACAGATAATAAAGACGTATCACCTGTTCCGTTATGTATATCATAATTTACATCACTTAATTAGTAATTATGTTTTCCGACTGTTTAGTTATAGCTTTTTGTTATAATTGGATCTGTTAGTAATTAAATATTAAAGGATCAATTTTAGTTACACTTATTGCACAGGATTATAATCCAGTGTAAATCCTTTAAAAATGGAGAGAGAAGAAAAAATGAAATATTCATCAGCCAATTACTTTCCTGCTTTCCCACAATGTCCCACTTTGGTTATTTCCTCCTGTTTCTCACAATCTTGATTTGGGTTGCACTGCTGGAGTTTCATATTAATTCAACTCTGTCATTTCTTTAAAATACAAACACAGCACCTCATACCCCCACTTATTGAAGTCCTGAGTTTCCTACTGTTTGGAATTCATACTCTATGCTACTGATTTGGACATGAATGTTGTTACTAAAATTGACCAGAAATTATTATATTCATATTGGAAAATTTTACGTATATCTTTTTCATTTTTATTGTCCCTCTCTTTCACATTATTCATCACCCAAAGTTTTGTTTGTTTTCTCTTGCCCAGCTTCTAATCCGGTGAGAGGCAAAGTGGCAACTCTGTGAATGAATAACAAGTGTGCACCTTCTCCGTGTGTTAATGGGCCACTCTAACCCCAGAAAATGTCCCTGCCTTTCCATAGCAGTGCTCACTAGTACTTCCAAAATGCCTTAGCTGAAATAAGCTTTGTACTGCTGTCATTGAACATTACAGCCCTTTAGTAGATCCTTTGACCTTATAAAATATAAAGTGGTCAAGTGGCTCATTAGGTGGTTTTGAAATGTGAAAGGATCATTATTGCAGCTACATTATGAGTACTATCAACAAATATGTAGTCCCTGTGCATCTATTAAAGGGAATATCAGGCCCCTTATTTTAAAACGTTAAATCTAACACTGCTCTGAAATAATCAGATTTGTTCTCTTTATTTCTCTAAACAACAAACATCCATAATTCTTCTTCATAATTGCTTTGCAGTGACAAAAGGCAAAATTGGCAGTAATCAACTCGTTAGAAATCGTTACTTGCAGAGCCCTCACTGCCAAATTGACACCCCGTAAGAGCTCCTACAGCGCTGTACAAGCATAAAGTAAATGCTGCACTCTTTGAATATCAATAGTCAATGTTACTTTAAACTGTGCACATTCCAACAATGATTAAAACAGGCCAAATTATGCCGATGGGTGGCTGCAGTTCTGCAGAGAATTGTTAGCTAGCTGTAGTGCACTTTATCAGCCCGTTTCAGTCTCTACATGTGTTGGAGGTTAGATGTGAGTTCACCTAATCTCTTGCTCCCATCCCCACCCACTCTGTCATCAGGCACTGAAATAAAATCGGAAAATGCTGGAAACAGTCATCAGGACCAGCTGCATTTGTGGAAAGAGAAACAGGGTTAATGTTTCAGGTGGGAGATCCTTTGTTAGAACTGATGTTGGTTCGCTTATCCTTCCAGTTCATTTGGAATATTTTATGGATAGAGCATCAGTGATATTTTTCAAGTGCTTTGAGGTGCCAGGTGTAAGTAATCCAGATCTCAGAAGCACATAGGTGGACAGGGATCACTGCTACCAAGTATACAGAGTTTTGTGCCTGGTCTGAAATCTTGATCATCAAGCAGTCTTTTACTAAGCTGACCAAAGGCTGTGCTGGCCCGGTAAAAGAGGTGTTCAATTTCATCATTGATGCCTGCCTAAGACCATAAGACTCAGGAGCAAAATTAGTCCATTTGGCCCATCAAGTCTGCTCTGCCATTTGATTGTGGCTGATTTATTTTTCCTCCTTAACCCCATTCTCTTGCCTTCTCCCCATAACCTTTAATGTCCTTACTAATCAAGAACCTATCAACCTCCGCTTTAAATATACCCAATTATTGTTGCCTGTGGCAATAAATTCCACAGGTTCAACCACCCTCTGGCTAAAGAAATTCCATGTCATCTCTGTTCTAAAGGGGCGTCCTTTAATTCTGAGGCTGTGCCCTCTGGTCCTAGACTCTCTCACTACTGGAAATGTCCACTCCATCCAGGCCTTTCAATATTCAGCAGGTTTCAATGAAATCCCCCGAAGGATGAGGATAAACTCCAGTGAGTACAGGCCCAGAGCCATCAACTGCTCCTCATACATTAACCCTTTCATCCAGGGATCATTCTAGTAGATCTCTTCTAGACCCTCTCCAATGCCAGCACATTCTTCCTTAGATATGGGGCCCAAAACTGCTCACAATACTCCATATGTGGTCTGATCAATGCTTTATAAAGCCTTAGCATTACATCCTTGCTTTTATATTCTAGTCCTCTCGAAATGAATGCTAACATTGCATTTGCCTTCCTCACTACTGACTCAACCTGGAAGCTAACCTTTAGGGAATCCTGCACGAGGACTTCCAAGTCTCTTTGCACCTCTGATTTCTGAATTTTCTCCCCATTTAGAAAATAGTCTACACCTTTATTCCTTCTACCAAATTTCATGACCGTACACTTCCCTACACTGTATTCCATCTGCAACTTCATGGCCCATTCTCCCAATCTGTCCAGGTTCTTCTGCAGACTCCCTGCTTCCTCAACACTACCTGCCCCTCCACCTATCTTTGTATCATTCGCAAACTTGGCCACAAAGCCATCAGTTCTGTTGTCCAGCTCGTTAACGTACTATATGAAAAGTAGTGGACCCAACGTCAACCCTTGAGGAACACCACTAGTCACCGGCAGCCAACCAGAAAAGGCCCCCTTTATTCCCACACTTTGCCTTCTGCCAGACAGCCAATCTTCTATCCATGCAAATACCTCTCCTGGGCTCCTATCTTGTTTGGCAGCCTCATGTGTGGCACCTTGTCAAAGGCCTTCTGAAAATCCAAGTAAACAACATTCACTGTACATCCACATTCAAGTAAACTACATTCCTTTGTCTATCCTGCCTGTTACTTCCTCAAAGAGTTCCAACAGATTTGTCAGCCAAGATCTCCCCTGAAGGAAACCTTGCTCACTACAGCCTATTTTATCATGTGCTTCAAAGTACACTGAAATCTCTCCTTAATAATGGACTCTAAAATCTCACCAACCACTCAAGTAAGGCTAACTGGCCTATAATTTCCTGCATTTGTCTCCCTCCCTTCTTAAAGAGTGGAGTGAGGTTTGCGATTTTCCAGTCCTCTGGAACCATTCCTGACTCTAGTGATTCTTGAACGATCACTACTAATGCATCCATAATCTCTTCAGCTACCTCTTTCAGAACCCTGGGGTATAGGCCATCCGGTCCAGGTGACTTATCCACCTTTAGACCTTTCAGCTTCCCAGGCACCTTCTCCTTGGTAATAATGACTACACTCACTTCTGCCCCCTGACTCTCTCGAATTTCTGTCGTGTTTCTGGTGTCTTCCACAAAGAAGACTGATGCAAAATACTTATTCATTTCACCTGCCATTTCTTTGTTCCCCATTACCACCTCTCCAGCGTCATTTTCCAGTGGTCCGATTTCTACTCTTGCCTCTCTTTTACTCTTTATATATCTGAAAAAACTTTTGGTATCCTCTTTTATTGGCTAGTTTACCTTCATATTTCATCTTTTCTCCCCTTTTTAGTTGCCTTCTGTTGATTTTTAAAAGCTTCCAAATCCTCTCATTCCTGTTAATTTTTGCAATATTGTATGCCCTCTCTTTTTTCTTTTATGCTGTCTTTGACTTCCCTTGTCAGCCACAGTTGCCTCATCCTCCCTTTAGAATGCTTCTTCTTCTTTGCGATGAACTGATCCTGCATCTTCCGAATTACTCCCAGAAGCTCCTGCCATTGCTGTTCTACTCTTATCCCTGCTAGGATCCCTTTCCAATCAACTTTGGCCAGCTCCTCTCTAATGCCTCTGTAGTTACCTTTACTCATCTGTAATATCGATACATCTGATTTCAGCTTCTCCCTCTCAAACTGCAGGGTGAATTCTATCATATTATGATGACTATCTCCTAAGGGTTCCTTTACCTTAAACTCCATAATCAAATCTGGTTCATTGCACAACACCAAATCCAGAATTACCTTTTCCCTCGTGGGCTCAACCACAAGCTGTTCTAAAAAGCTATCTTGTAAGTATGCTACAAATTCCTTCTCTTGGGATCCAATACCAACCTGATTTTCCCAATCTACCTGCATATTGAAGTCCCCTATGCCCACCGTAAAATTGCCTTTCTTACATGCTTTTTCTATCTCCTGTTAAAATTTGTACCCCACATCCTGGCTACTATTCGTAGGCCTGTATATAACTCCCATCAGGGTCTTTTTACCCTTGCACTTTCTTAACTCTACCCACACGGATTCTACATCTTCTGATCTTATCTCACTTCTTGCTAAGGATGTGATTTCATTTTTTACCAACAGAGCCACCCCACCCCCTCTGCCCACCTGCCTGTCTTCTCGATAGGATGTGTATCCTTGGATGTTTAGCTCCCAGCTGTGATCTTCTATCAGCCACGACACTGTGATGCTCACAACATTGTACCTGCCACCTTCTAACTGCACTTTAACCTCATCTACCTTGTTTCCTATACTGCGTACATTCAAATATAACACCTTCAGTCCTGTATTCACCACCCTTCTTCTCAAATTTGTCTTTATGTTGCCTGAAGTTAAATTCTTATCCCTTTCTAAACTTTCTGTCTTATTCTTTATTCTGGAGATTTCAGTAACCTCTCCTGCACTCTCCTTCCCTTTTACTTTATTCATACTTTTCCAATCTGTTGAACCTACCCCATACTATGTAGTTTAAAGCCATATTCACAGCCTTAGTTATGCAATTCACCAGGATCATTGTCCCAGCGTGGTTTAGGTGGAGCCCATCCCATCGGAACAGCTCCCTTCTTCCCCAATATTTCTTGGGGACATTCTTCCCCAATGTCCCACAAATTCAAACTCACTTCTCCACACCAAACTTTGAGCCACGCATTTAATTCTCTGATCTTATTGACCCTGTGCCAATTTGCATGTGGCTTAGGTAGAAATCCAGAGATTATCACTGTTTTGGTTCTGCTTTTAGACCCTAGCTGCTCACGTTCTCTCAGCAGAACTTCTTTCCTTGTTCTACCTACGTCGTTGGTACCCACATGGACCACGACAACTGGATCTTTCCCTTCCTACTCCAAATTCCTCTGCAGATGAAATGAGATGTCCCGAACCCAGGCACCAGGCAGGCAACACAGCCTTCAGGACTCTCGATCCCTGTGACAGAGAACTGTGTCTATTCCCCTTACTATTACTGTCCCCAAATACAACCTCATTTCTTTTCTCTCCCACCTCTTGAATGGCTCCCTGAACCATGGTGCCTCAGTTTAGTTGCTCATCCTTCCTACAGCCCCCACTCTCATCCGCACAGGGTGCAAGAATCTCAGACCTATTAGACAAGCTCAAGGGCTGGGACCCCTCCAGCACTACCTCTTGGATCCCCTTACCTGCCTCACTTGCAGTCATACCCTCTTGTCCCTGACCACAGCCTTTGCCAAGAGGTGTCTCCAAATTATGGGAAATTATCCATATTTGCCAAGGTCTCACCATGAGCTTTTGTTGTTGAAGGACAGTGCAGTGCTATGGAGCAGATTGATTGAGAACTTGACTGCTGACTGTAAGGCACATGGCCTTGTATTCTTCAGTGAACAAGTCTACAATAGCTTGAAGCTTGTCCTCTGAATGCATACAAATATCAGTGTCATCAGCACACTACAGCGCAACTACTTAGGTCCAATTGACCTTGGTTCAGGAGTGCAGAGATTGTAGGTTGAACAGTTTCCTATTAGTTTTGAAGATTAGTTCCACTCTTTCCAGATGTTTTTTTGAGCTGAGGTGCAACACAGCAGCAAGAAAGATTGTGAAAAATGTTGGGGCATTGACATGGCCTTGTTTGCTACAGCTCTTCACTAAGATTTAGTGTGTTAGCATCGTGGCTTACCTGCAGTTGTAGAACAAATGCAAGATGGGGATGAGTTTATTTAGACAGCCAAATTTGAGAATAGTATTCCCCAGTGCCTTCCAAATGATGAAGACATAGGCTTTTGCACGGTCAGTGGTGACCATGTATTGTGGCTGGTGCTGCTCTTGGAGTGTATTTTTTCCTAGAGTGCGGTTATGATCATTACCACACTGTCTACAGATGGACAGAATCTACTCTGTGATTTGGGGAGTAGTTCTTCAGCACAAGAAGCAGACAATTGCAAAGGACCTTGGCAATGATTTTCTCTTGAAGACTCCGCTGTAGTCAGATTTGTCTCCTCTCTTGAAGGTGATCACGTTAATGGCATCACTGATGTCCTCCATGTATCCTCCTCTTCTCAGATGTTATTGATAAGATTATGGATTTGTAACTGAAGCTCTTAACTCTTGAGTTTTGAGATTCTATCTTCTCCCAAGGCCTTATTATTTCATCTTGACCCTGGGCCACACAGTACTTAATTAATTCCACTGAAATATAAATGACTATGTACAGTGTTCATTATCAAATGTATACAAGCTATGTATTCAAAATGTTCCAAATGTATTTTAAATTTAACTTGGAATAAGTCCCTCCATGATGTCAATAATTAATTATTGATCATAAGAGCTATGCATGAGGGGAAGTCAGTTATGCTAACCAATAGCTTGGCAAGTTGCAAGCTATAACCGAGCCATTTTTAGTGTTAGAAATAGGGAGAAATTTCTTCACACAGAGTGGGTGAGTCTTGGATTCTTCTCCTCGTCCCACATCCCGCCTGGACTGCAAGATCCATGGAATATTTCCCTTCGCAGACTTGCTTTGCTGCTGACAGATTTCGCAAGATGCCAATGAACAACCTGTGGACTTTTTGACCATTGACATAAATTGCCAGATAACTGCTGCTTTCTGCCTGAAATCACCGAGCAATTATAAATTCAGCACTTGAATGAAATCTGGTTCTGAAATTCTTGCAGACCTCCACTGTGAATGCAACCTGTTCTCATCTGGAGCTAAAATTAGCATAAATTGTTCCTCGGCATAGATATATTCCTATTTGTGCAAGATCATTGAAAACAATCTGAACTGAGAAAAATTCAGCCTTAAATAAGTTTGTTGAATATAGGTCAATGTGTGACAATCAGCTCTGATTTGGCTCAGTTGCCCATCAAAACTTGAGTTAGCATTGGCAAAGCTCTGAACCTATTTGAAGGAGTCAATTCAGGAAATTTAGCTTCATTGTATGAGGAAAAATTGGGCAGACTAGGCTTGTGTTTTCTTGCATTTAGAAGAATGAGAATCAATGTTATTGAAATGTACCAAATTCCCACAGGGAATAACTAAATAAAGTTGAAGGGTCACAACTCAAAAGAGGGGGTCAGCCATTCAAGACAAAGAATGGAAGAAATTTCTTCATCCATATGACAGCAAATCTTGAATTCACTACCCAAGAGGTCTGTGGAGGCTCAGCCACTGAGTATGTTCAAGACAGAGACAAATAAATTTTTAGGTATTGGTAGTTACTGGAAATAAAGTTGTGGTTACGGATCAGCCATGATCTATTTGAATGCTGTGGCAGTCACAAGGGGCCAAATGGACTACTCTGGCTTCTCTTTCTTATTGTTTAACTCTACTGCATGGTGTGGGAGAGGTGACAGACATTTCCAATTTCACATTAATTAGGATTAGTGGCCATTTTCCTTTACCAAAGTTTGAGTAAGATTGGAAACCTGATCAAATGAAATTGAATTGCTTCCACTTGTACACTTCTTGTTTAACTGGATCTACCAACAAGAGTTGCTAAACCCTGTACAATTCATGTTGAAGCTTAAGTGAAATAATGCCTTTTAGTAAAGCCTTGCTGTTTGGATAAACAAAATGTTGTTAAAAAGCAGCAATCAATCAATTGTGTTTTAAGGCTGCTACAAGCTGGAAAAGAAAATAAAAAAGTGCTGTAAATTATTGCTTCAGTATAAAGTCTTATGGACAGCAAAATAAGGATGAGGACAGATGCATGTCATTCAAGTACATGTTGTCAGCAATCTGAGTATTACTGGCTTAATCTTGTTTGACAGATGTTTACCTTATTAGATTGAAAGACAGATTCCACATGCCTGTTAATGAAACATTTACTTCAAGTCATGGTAGGATCTAATACTCCTTTCATGATTCAAAGTGATTTTTAATTTCTATGCCAGGATAGTAACCTAGTAGATTGTTATAGAAACTACTCAATTGTCATCTGTTTCAAAATAAGGTGTTCATAATTTTCAAACTAGATTGAAAATTATTCACTACAAAATAAATGATTAAGTGTCATTCTACTTGGGCAAAAAGCAAAAACAACTATCTTGCGATCTATCTATGCTCTTAAATTTCTTCTAGTCTTTTCCTGCTGTACCTCTAAGTTTTCCAGAGATGTGTGTTTTCACTCTACATCCGATGAAACTCCATCAACTTTGTAATCAAAAAGTTAACGGGAGTTTCAGATTTTATTTCCAAAAATGCTGTTGGTGCTTTAATTGTGTTATTGAACATTCTCTGTTGCATGCAGAGGCCAGAGAGGGTTGTCTGTGGTAAACTTTTGACTGGGTGATTTGGACCAAATGCTCATATAGCTCCCCTGAATTACACTTCCATTAGCCTCAGACAGATGCCGTATAGATGACAAGGTACAACCCTTCCCAGGATGGAGACTCAAACTACTTTGTTGGCAGTGTTATCAGGTCACACAGAGCCTGAAAGTATGTACAATGGACCACTGCCAAGCTTCAGCTGATGAAATCAGTGACATCTCCCAGTTTGCTGTAAAGCTATATTAAGGTGGACAAGGAAATGCCTGCATCAGGAGAAATATCTTCATTATTTTCCTGATGAATTGAATAAAGGCAGACAAGACAGCACTCTGCCCAGATTCCTGTGTTCCTGTATTGTGGAGGGCCTGGGCTGTCACATGACAGCACTGCCCAGCACCTGGTCGAAAGACACACCACTGTCAATCAAGACCTGGCTCCACCACACTCATCAAAGCATACCTGACAATTGGCCCCTTTAGGCACCTTTGTACCTGGCCTCAGGCCATTGGTCTCTGGTGATTGATTAGTTCTTGCTGGCACCAGGCCATTGGCCCTTTTGAACTACCTGGGCTGGACCACCCCCAGCCCTCCAGCACTATAAAGTGTGCCTATGTGCCTGTTCTGCCTCCTTGTTGCCCTGGAGGAATAGTGAAACAACGCCGGCGAGACTGCTGGTAAGCTGTGCACTTCGACAGGGCTAGAAGCATCTTAAGTTAGGATTCCTGGTGGCGTGGAGCTGTGCCTGAACTGAGTAAAGGGGTGGCAGGTAGAATATTGCTTTTCCTTGATTGTTTGTACCCAGTTTGTTGTGTGTGTGTATTTTACCCTTGTTGCGATTTTCCCACTCTTGCTATCACTGGTGCGTGTGTGTGTCACCCTGTTACCTTTTCCCGTGTTTACCTTTGTAAATAAATCATTTAACTCTCAGGATGTGTTCAGAGTCCTTGCCCTTTGAGACCTCGAACTTGTCTCACAACATTTCCCTAGGGTACAAGTTGTCACAGACTGCATCCACAATGCATAGCATCCTCTATATCAGCATCCTGATATATTTAATAATAGAAAATTATCTTATTGTAATGAAAGGTAATGCATTAATTCAAGTTTACGTCCAGTTTCTGTGCATCATTCCACTGTGCCACCTTAATGTCAACTGGACAATCAGAACAGAGCACCTCTGAACCAGACTCCTGACTCTGGATAAGAACTGATCAGAGCAAGTACATAATGAAAACTATGTTGATCCTATGAATGTTGTTCAACAGGCCACTTAATCAACGTTCCTGCTATCCTGTTGCCTCAAGAAAAGTTCTGCAGAAGTCCTTAATCATATTTAAATTTATGCATAGCTCCAACATCCCCAGGGAAAGACTTTACCATCACTGTAACAGTAAGGAATGGAGAAGGATTCAGAGGAGGAGTCACAGTTAAAATCATCCTATATTTATGATCTTCTTTCTTTATTTTCTTTTTCAGTCTTTTTATTAGTTTTCAAATTAATACAGATTAATATATAGCATCAATGTTTGTACATGTAATACAAAGAGATCTGGATAACAATCATGGCATAGATAATCATAAAGAACAATAAGATATAAAAAAACTGTAGATCCAACGATCTCTTAGTAAATGAATATAATATAAAAGAAAGGAAAGAAAAACATTTATTATATAAGTTAAAAAAGAGAGAGAAAAAAAATCCCAAATCAATAAGAAAAATTATAAACAATATAAACTAAACTAAACAGAAAAATTTAAAAAAAAACAAACAAAAAAAGAAGGAAAAAACAAGACTGGACTAAAATTTCTCAGTAGAAACAGAGCAATATTATGTCGTCAACTCCGTTCCTCTAAGTTGGAAAGTTATTGAAAGGGGATCTACATCATGTGAAAATATTAAATAAATGGACTCCAAATATCTTCAAATTTAAGTGAAGGATCAACAGCACCACCCCTAATTTTTTCCAAGTTTAAACATGATATAGGTTGAGAGAACCATTGAAAAGTAGTAGGGGATATTGGATCCTTCCATTTAAGCAAAATGGATTGTTTGGCCATTAATGTAACAAAAGCAATCATATAGTTAGTGGAAGCAGATAAATGGCCAGACTCTATCCTTGGTAATCCAAAAATTGCAGTGATAGGGTGAGGTTGTAAATCAATCTTGAATACATTTAAAATAATGTTAAAAATGTCTTCCAATATTTTTCCAAAAGAGGACAGGACCAAAACATATGTGTCAAAGAAGCCACATTCAATTTACATGTTTCACATATAGGATTTATATGGTTATAAAAATGAGCTAGCTTATCTTTGGACATATGGGTCCTGTGAACTACCTTAAACTGTATCAACGAGTGTCTGGCACACATTGAAGACGTATTAACTAAATGAAGAATTTTCTTCCAAGTCGCTGTAGGTAAAGATGTCTGGAGTTCACTTTCCCATTCATTCTTAATTTTGTCCAGTGATTCTGGATGTATTTCCATAATTAAATCATAGATTATTGCTATCAAGCCCTTCTGATAAGGATTAAGACCTAAAATTTTTTCCGTAGTTTCAGTTTTGTTAGGTGTCGGAAAAGAGGTATAGTAGCTTTTAAAAAATTTCTAATCTGCAAATATTGAATCCCAGCCTTGGGATTTCTTCATTGTCATTACATCAGTACTTTGCCATTCGCTCCCAACCATATTCCTTGAACCAGCTCAAGGACATAATCACTATAAGAAATCCTTTCACTAACCTCTGAAAGCCATAAATGTGACCATAACTCCATCGTAAGAACATAGAAAATAAAAAATGAACAATAATTGAAAAATATCCCTTCATTGTTGTATGGATAAACTAGTCACTATTTCCATATTAATCTGGTAATTTGGGTGCCTCAGAAATGTGAGTGAATTATTATTCTTATTCACGGATACTGACCAATTAAGCTTTTTCAATTAATCACCAGAAAACGTTGGAAACAAAATTTAGGCTATCATGATTTTTATTTAGGTTTGTTTCTTTTCTGAGCTGGAAGCTCAGGGAATATCTGCATTGTTTCAGAAAATGTGGTTGCAGGGCAGGGCTGCAGGTAAAACTGAAATGCAGGGCCCTAAGGCCTCCCTACTATCCTCCTGGCTAATGTACAGTCTCTGGAAAATAAAATTGAAGACCTCAGAATAAGACTGCAGTACCAGAGGGATATCAGGAACTGTTGTGTACTCTGCTTCACAGAGACATGGCTCACGCCTAGCACTCCAGACACAGTGCCTCAGCCTGAGGGCTTCACCATCCACTGCACGGACTGGATGGCGATGTCAGGTAAAGGCAGAGGCGGTGGCGTTTGCTTCACGATTAACTCATTGTGGTGCACAGATGTGGCCGTTCTGTCTCAGTCCTACTCCCCTGACCTGGAACATCTGGCGGTCAAGTGTCATCCATTTTATCTGCTGAGGGAGTTCTCCACCATCATCCTGGTAGCAGTGTACCCCTGTCAAATGTCAAGCTGGCACTGGAGGAGCTGAGCACTGTGATCAGCAGTCACGAATCAGCGCACCCTGATGCCTTCTCAATTATCGTGGGGGACTTCAACCAGGCCAGCTTGAAGTCTCTGACAAACAACCACTAACATGTCACCTGCAGAACCAGAGAAGCCAACACACTCCATCACTGTTACACCACCATCAAGAAAGTTTACCGTACCATCCCGCGCTCACACTTGGCAAGTCTGATCACCTGGCTGTACTTCTGCTCCTGACATATAGGCAGAGACTGAGGACCTCAGCACCAGTGGTAAGGACAGTGAGGTATGGTCAAGGGAGGTGGAGGAACGTTTACAGGACTGCTTTGAATTGGTGGACTGGACCATATTCTGGGACTTATCTTCGGATCTGAATGAATAAGCCACGGACATCACCAACTTCATTAAGACCTGTGTGGATGAATGTGTGCTGTCGAGGATGTCCTGAGTTTTCTCAAACCAGAAGCCCTGGATGAACCAGGAGATTCACAGTCTGCTGAGGGCTAGATCTGTGGCATTCAAGACTGGTGATCCAGGACCCTACAAGAAGTCCAGGTACGACCCACAGAAGGCCATTGTGAGAGCGAAAAGGCAGTTCCATGTGAAGTTAGAGACACAATCGGACACACGACAGCTGTGGCAGGGTTTGCATGCCATTACTTCCCATAAGGCAAAACCTAACAGCATAAATGGCAATGATGCTTCACTTCCTGATGAGCTCAATGCCTTTTATGCACGCTTTGAAAGGGAGAATAACACTACACCTGTTTGAATCCCCACAACATCTGGTGACCCTGTGATCTCTGACTCAGAGTTCGACGTCAGAACATCCTTCAAGAGGGTGAACCCTCGCAAGGCGTCAGGCCCCGACGGTGTTCCTGGCAGGGTAATGCAAATCTGTGCCAACCAACTGGCTGGAATGTTTAAGGACATCTTCAACCTCTCACTGCTGCAGTGGGAGGTTCCCACGTGCTTCAAAAGGGCAGCAAACATGCTGGTGCCCAAGAAGAGCAGGGTGAGCTGCCTCAATGATTATTGCCCGGTAGCACTCACATCTACTGTGATGAAGTGCTTTGAAAGGTTGGTCATGGCTAGAATTAATTCCTGCCTTAACAAGGACCTAGACCCACTGCAATTTGCCTACCACCACAACAGGTCTACAGTGGACACAATCTCACTGGCTCTCCACTCTGCTTTGGAGCACCTAGACAACAACAAGACACATGTCGGGCTACTGTTTATCAATTAGTGTTTAACCCCATCATTCCCTCAGTCCTAATAACCAAGCTTTAAGACCTGGGTCTCTGTACCTCCCTCTGCAACTGGATCCTCGACTTCCTTATTGGGAGACCACAGTCAGTGCAGATCGGCAATAATACCTTCTCGCTGACTATCAGCACAGGCGCACATCAAGGATGCGTGCTTAGCCCTCTGCTCTACTCTCTCTACACTCATGACTGTGTGGTTAGGCACAACTCACATTATCTATAAACTCGCTGATGATACCACTGTTGTTGGCAAAATCTCAGATGGCCATGAGGAGGTGTACAGGAGTGAGATAGATCGGCTGGTTGAGTGGTGTCACGACAACCTTGCACTTAACGTCAGCAAGACCAAGGAATTGATTGAAGAGAAAGTCGGAAGAACACACACCAGTCTTCATTGAGGGTCAGCGATGGAAAGGGTGAGCAGCTTCAAGTTCCTGGATGTCAACATCTCAGGGGATCTATCTAGGGCCCAACACATTGTTGCAATCATGAGGGAGGCACGCAAGTGGCTCTACTTCATTTGGAGTTTGAGGAGATTTGGTATGTCACCAAAGACTGTTGCAAATTTCTATAGATGTACGGTGGAGAGCATTCTGACTGGTTGCATCACCACCTGGTATGGAGGCTCCAATGTGCAGGATCGAAAGAGGCTGCAGAGAGTTGTAGACTCAGCCAGCTCCATCATGGGCACAACCCTCCCCGTCATTCAGGACATCTTCAAGAGGCGGTGCCTCAAGAAGGTGGCATCCATCATTAAGTATCCTCACCATTCAGCACATGCCCTCTTCAAGTTACTACCATCAGGGAGTAGGTACAGGAGCCTGAAGACCCACAGTCAACATTTCTGGAACAGCTTCTTCCCTTCCGCCATCAGATTTCTGAATGGTCCATGAACACTACCTCGTTATTCCTCTTTTGCACTATTTATTTCTGTAACTTATAGTAATTTTTATGTCTTATACTGTCCTGCTGTCACAAAACAGATTTCATGACATATGTCAATGATAGTAAACCGGATTCTGATTTTCTAAAAAAAAACTATAGACAGAGGCATTTAATCACATTCAGCAATGGAGAGAAATGCAACTTTTAAATTATTCATTGAAAGCTTTGCTTCATGAAGTTACAGCTTAACACCTGCTGATTTACAAGAACATTCTTTGCAGGGCAGGTTGAGTACACATTTAGGATCCTGAGGTTTGTAAATAGAAGCACAGATCATAAGAATAATGAAACCATGATAGACCTTTATAAAGCTCTGGTTCGAGGACAACTGGAATATAATATCCAATTTTGGATGCCAGACTTTAGGAAAGATGTTGGCAACTTTGCCGAAGAGATTCACCAGATTGATTCTGGGATAAGACTGAAGAAGTTGGGATTGTTCTTGGAACAGAGGAGGTTGAAGGCTGACCTGACAGGTGTTTAAACACATGAAGGGTACAGGCAGAAGAGATAAAGAGAAATTCTTCTCATTAGCAAAGGGCTAAGGATAAGGGAACATAGAAATGGAATACTGGAACAGAGTGGATCCCCTCTGAACCCGACTTGTGACTCCAGATAAGAACTGAGCCCATTTGCAGAGCTGGTATATACTGAAAGTCACATTGGCACTATAAATGATGTTCAGTAGACTGTCAGGCCACTTAAGAAAAGAATCAAAGGCACCATGAGGATTTTCTTTACTCGGGGAAGGTAGAGACTGGAATGCACTGCCAGGAGTAATGGAGGAGGCAGATTCTATTGTAGAATTTAGAAGGCAGCTGGTTAACTATCTGAAAGGAAAGAATTTGCAAGGCTATCAGGAGAGAACAGAAGAGCGGTTAAGGGACCAGCTCGATTGTTCTTACATAGAGCTGGTACATATTCATCCAGATGAAGGGCTCCTTCTGTGCTGTAACCATTCTGTGATTCTATGATTCTGTATTCATGCGTGTCACAATAATTAACTGACAGAATATAAAAGGGATGTTTTAATTAGAGCAGTATTTAGGAATTGAACTATTATTTCCTAAATGTGTCTGAAACCACTGTTGGTGTGAAAAGCTTTTTAGCTGTATGATAAAAGCCTCTCTAGCTCTATCTGCATATTAAAGCAATTTCCATGTGCCCTAAATGGTTGTGGAAGATCCCATGTGGTAAATAGTGACTGGCTCTTTAGCAACAACATGGGGACTGAAAGATCAAAGCTATGCAAAACACAGTGCTACTATGAGAGTCTGAACAAATATTTAATGGAATAGGAAAATTGCCCCCATCACAGGGATTCAGTGTAGCCAGGCAAATTGTGAAAAAGTAAATCAAAGGGAAATATTTTTGGCGTTAATTTTTGAGAAAGCGTTATTCTGAAATGAAAAAGCAAAATATTACCTTTGTTATATATTTCACTGCTCGCAGGCAGAATTTTATTCCGAAGATTTAGTTTTATTGAATCTAGCAAGCAATAGCCGTAGGAAATTAGGCAAAACAAATACATTTAAGGGGTGATTTACTAATTTTGGTAAAATCAATGCTTTTAAATTCTTCTATTTTAAAATTAATTTTGCTCACCTACATAAAGACATAAAAACATGCAGTATTTCCAACTGACATACTTGTGGTGTATCTGCAAGTATCACTTAACTCACTTCCAGTTGATATGACTGTTCATTTTCACTTGTTTTTCTCTTTCTGGCTTCTGATTGGCATCTCTCCTAATTCTATCTTGAATCCAAAATCTAATCTTCACCTACAAAGCAATTCAAGCTTAATTACACTTCCAGTTGATCTGAAGGAACACAATTTTTGAATTAATGTTTCTAGCAGAGTTGATTGGACTGGTCTCAGGTGTGACATAAACTAACATGATTCTGTCAAATCTGCAACCAAGTACAAAGCTGTAAAATGATTGTAATAATCGGCAGTCCAATAGTAATTTGATGGTATACAAAATGGTTTCTTTTCTGAATTTAGATCTAGATTCATATTAGTGAAGCAATTTGCAATTTTACTTTAGTGGCATGAAAGGATAAAGAACACTTTTTAAAAAAAGGGTTACATTTAAAATTATTTTACATAAAGATTAGTTGTGAATAATGTAAATTAATGAAACAGGTCTTCTCAGGAGATGAAAAGACACATTTAAATTCAGATCAGAGAGATGTGTTTTCCATCTAGATTCCAGCACCTGCAGTCTTGTTTCCTGAGATGCCCTCTAAACATTAAGGGGCAGCTTTTCCACCTGATGCAGTGCCACTGTTTGTTCCATTGTAGCTCCTGTGCAGTGTTGTACTGGGAGCCTGGCCACCAGCATATTGGTGTGACTGAGTGCAGTAGAGGAGATGCCCCAGGCTGCTGTACTCACATAGTCAGTAAAGGACACCCCACAGATTCGATGGCCTTTCGTGGTGCTAATATGAACCCTAACCACTACAGTTTAGCAACACTAAGATCACTTTGCACTAAAATGAATTTTGTATTTTTTGTTCTAATTGTGTTCTTTCTTGTAAAAATTGTGTATAATTTGTTTTTCTTGTGAATGCTGCTTATATGATGCTATATGGTTGTGTTGCTGCTGTAAGAAAGTTTTTCATTGCATCTATGCATAAATGTACTTGTGCATATGACAATAAACCCAACTTTGACTTTGATTTTTGACTTTGATCAGGGCCATTAAATGATTCTAACAAATGTTATAGAAATTATAGGAACAAGCTTTAAGAATACAAGCAATAAGAATACATATGCTCAGCCATCAACACCATAATACCGATTAAGTTCGTTGCTAAACTCTTTGACCTTGGCCTTGCGGCCCCCACCTGCAACTGGCTTCTGGATTTTCTGACTGGCAGACCTCAGGCAGTTAGTATTGGTCATAATATTTCATCCAACCTGACCCTCAACAATGGTGGTCCCCTGTATCAACTTGATCTTTACTTTCACAGATGACACCACTGTTAGAGGCCGGATCAACAACAAAGATGAGATGGAGTTCAGGAAATAGATTGTGAACCTTGTGTCAGAACAACAACCTAGACCTTAACATTAGCAACATGAAGGAGCTGGTTGTTGAACCAAGGAAGCATGGTGGGGTGGGGAGGGGGATGTGGTGAACACAACCCTGTCATCATCAACAGAGCTGCTGTAGAGATAGTCGACAGCCTCAGGTTCCTAGGTGTCAGCTTCAAGTTCCTAGGCATCCAGATCATCAGCAGCCTCTCCTGGTCCCTCCAGACTGATGTGATGATCAAGAAAGCACATCAGCATATGAACTACCTTAGGCATCTGAGAAGATTCAGCTTGTGCACGAGAATTCTCTTGAACTTCTACAGATACACTGTAGAAAGTATTCTGACATCTCAGCCTGGTATGTCAACTGCTCTGCTCTTGACCAACGGAACCTGCAGGGAGTGACAAACACTGCCCAGTCCATCACAGGCTCATCACTTCCTTCCATCCAGTCCATCTTCACATTGCAAGGCATCGAGATGACTATCAGTATTGTCAAGGATGCTGCCAGCCTGGCCATTTCATTTTCTATCTTCTGGGGGAAGACACAGGAGCTTGAAAGCCTGAACAACCAGATTTAAGAACAGTTTCTTCCTCATTGTTACCAGACTTGTGAACCAATCACCTCTTTCACACCCCCTTCCCAGTGGTGCTGCCACTTTCTCGAGCCTTAGTTCTACCTCTTCTGTTATTGTCATTTCTTTTTGCACTACTTCGGTTTGCACCACTATACACCATTCTGTTGTTTTGCCCTCATCACTGCATTTTTTGTTGTATTTATTGTTACCATGTACACTGTTTACTCTGTGAGCTTCACACATGCAAGGAATTTCATTGCACCCTGGTGTATATGACAATAAACTAATCTGAATCTGAAAATTTTAAAACAAAGTTAACAAACAAAAATATTAATTAAATCATAAAATCACATTCACACTATCAAGTAAATTGTCAAAACTAATTTAATTAAATGAGGAGGCAGCAACCAGCAACTGATATAGAGTCATAGAATCATACAGCATGGAAACAGGTCCTTCGACACACCAAGTCTGCACTGACCATCAAGCATTCATTTACACCAGTCCTACTTTAATCTCATTTTATTATTCCCAGATTCCCATCAGCTCCTCTGAGATTCTACCATTCTCCTGCATATTAGGGCACATTACAATGGTCAATTTAGCTGCACATCTTTGGGCTCTGGGAGAAACTGGAGCACCCAGAGGAAAGCTATGTGGTCACAGAGAAAGTGCAAACTCCACACAGACAGGATTGGAGGTCAGGACTGAACCTGGATTGCTGGAGTTATGAGACAGAAGCTTTACCAGCTGCGCCATTGTGCCACCCTATCTCCCAATGATTCCAAAAGGAGCTGGCAAGCTTGAAGAGGATCACTGCCCTAATGGCATCTCTGAGGAGTTCATTGGAAAAAACACCTAGTAAGCTATAGCCTGTAGAAACAAGATGGAAGGTGCCATCATGGAGTAGATCCTGGCATAAGCACTGGTGTCAGTGTGGGAGTTCTCCCATTATTTTGAAATACAGTATTTGAGCAACTTGACATGATATGGGTCTACATTTACATGGAACAACCGATTGCAACCAGTAACTTTAAAATTCCCTGCCAATGGGGGTTTTCCTCTGCTCATGTCAGCCTCAGCTGCAGAATATCTGAACAGAATTGACTGCCTAGTTGTCAATTTTATATTCATTGTATTACATGACAACCAGGATGGTAAAAGACTCTTACTTTCCAGTAGCTGTCCCTTTTCCAGTGGGAACACAGGAGACTGAAGATGCTGGAATCTGGAGCAGCAGCAAAACGCTGGAGAAACTCTGCCTGACCTACAGAGTTCCTCCAGTGTTTTGTGTGCTGCTCCTTTTCCAATGGAGCTGTAGTGTAAAGGAGCTCAGGGCCTGGCCCAATAACAGGGGCTCAGGATGAGGGAGGAAGGGAGGAGATTGGTGGGTAGGGTGTGGTCAAAAAGCTGCGAAAGGCCAACCATCAGCTGAGCTTGGTGTTATGAGGAGGCCAACTGTTTTGTGCAGTCAAAATCTGTCCAGAAACAAAGAAAAGATCATTAAAAATAATGCCGTGCATGTCAACTGCCTTGTATGTTAACAGGAAGCACTTGAAATGCAGTCCTGTTCAGTCCCATCTATTATAAGCTTTTTAAATTTCATTTTAATTTTAAAAATTCGATTCATCTGAGGACCATCAGTTACTCCTGCACAACTTCTTGTTTCCTGTGGGAATGTGTTTAATCTATACGCAAATGATTTCCTATTTCTCAGTTCTTGTGCATTCTCTGATGTACCAATTTTTCTTTCCAGAATCTGGACTGATGTCCTTCTTAGGTCAATGATGTTGGTTTTTCGTGTGAGGCTGAAGGTTGGAAGGATGGAACAGTGATCACAACCCCTTAAGTTTTAAGATAGTGAATAAGGATAAGTCTGGACTTTGTGGGGAAAGTACTAAATTGGGGGAGGGAAAATTACGACATTATTGGACAGGAGCTAGGGGCAGTTAATTGGGAGCAGCTGTTATTGGGCAAGTCCACATCTGACATCTGGGAGTTTAAAGACCAGCTGATTAGAGCTCAGGACCGTTATGTTCCAGTAAGGAGGATGGACAAGGATGGCAAGGGAACCTTAGATGACAAGAGAGGTTGTGATTCTGTCCCTTGAAGAATATAAAGAAAGCAGGAAAGAACTTAAGCAGAGGATTAGGAGGGCCAAAATGGGCCATGAAATGTCCTTGGCAAGTAGGATTAAAGAGAATCCCAAGGCATTTTATACTTACTTTAAAAAACAAGACATTAACTAGGGAGAGGTAGGAGCACTCGAGGATAAAGGAGGGATTTTATGCTTGGAGTTAGAGGATGTGGGCAAGGTACTAAATAAGTACTCTGCATCGGTATTCACCAAGGAGAAGGACATGGGGGATAGTGGGATCTGTGTGGAGCATTTGGAGATCAAGAAGGAGGTGATGCTGGGTCTCTCTTCAAGGTGGGCTTGATGGGATATATCCCAGGTTATTGAAAGAGGCAAAAATGGAGATTGCTGGGGCGTTGATGCGGATTTTTATATCCTCACTAGCAACAAGTGAGCTCCCAGAAGACCGGAGAGTAGCCAATGTTGTTCTTTTGTTCAAGAAGGGAAATAGGGATAACCCAGGAAATTATAGATTGGTGCGCCTCATATCAGGGAAGCTATTGGATAGGATTCTTAGGGATAGAATATTGGCACATTTGGAAAAACATTGTCTGATTAGGGTCAGTCTGCATGGCTTTGTGTGGGGCAAGTCATGTTTTACAAACTTGATTTTGTTTTATGAGGAGGTGACAAAGGTGATTGATAATGTGAGGGAGGTGGAGGTTGTCTGCATGGACTTTAGGCTGATCCAGAAGATTAAGATTCATAGGATCCACGGTGAGTTGGTAGTTCGGATTCAGAATTAGCTTGCCCATGGAAGAATGTAAGGGTGTTATTCTGGTTGGAGGTCCATGGCCAGTGGTGTTCTGCATGGATCTGCGCTGGGACCTCTGCTGTTTGTTCTATATATATGTATATCTATGTTATATATAAAATGACTTGGATGAAAATGTAAATGGGTGAGTTAGTAAGTTTGCAGATGACACAAAGATTGGTGGGGCAGGGTTTTGACCTAAAATGTTGACAATTCCTTTCCTCTGACAGATATCACTGAGTTGCTCTGGCAGAGTGTTTGTTGCTCCAGGTTCCAGCATCTGGAGTCTCTTATGTGCACAAAGATTGGTGGAGTTGTGGACAGTAAAGAAGTTTGTCAAAAGGTATTGCAGAATATATACCAGTTACAGAGAATGGGTGGATACATGGCAGATGGAGTTTAATCTGAGCAAGTGTTGTGGTATTGTACTTTGGGAGGTCAAATGTAAGAGGAAAGCATACAGTTAATGGCAGGACCCTGAACGACATTGATATTTCGGGGTCCAAGTCCATAGCTCCCTGAAAGTGGCCACACAAGTAGCTAGGGTGTTAAAGAAAGCATATGTCATGCTTACCTTCATTGGTTGGGGCATTGAGTAAAAGAGTTAGGAAACCATGTTGCAGCTATTATAAAACTTTGATTAGGCTGCACTTGGAGTATTGTGTACAGTTCTGGTTGCCCCATTACACGAAGGATGTCGAGGCTTTGGAAAGGGTACAGAAGAAGTTTACCTGGATGCTGTTTGGATTAGAGGGTATGAAATGTAAGGAGAGGTTGGACAAACTTGGGTTGTTTTCTTTGGAGCGTTGGAGGCTGGGGAGAGACCTGCTCAAGGTGTATAAAATTATGAGAGGGACAGATAGGGTAGGGAGTCGGAATGTTTCCCAGGAATAGAAATGTCAAATACTAGATATGCATTTAAAGTGAGAGAGGGAATGTTTAAAGGAGATGTATGGGGCATTTTTTTTCACACAGAGTGATAGGTGCCTGAACTGGGCTGCCAGGGGTTGTAGTGGAAGCAGATGTGATAGTGGCATTTAAGAGGCTTTTAGATAGGCACATGAATATACAGGGAATGGAAGGATATGGATCATGTGCAGGCAGAAGAGATTTAGTTTAATTTGGCCTTGTGTTCAGCACATACATCTTGGGCCAAAGGGCCTGTTCCTGTGCTGTACTGTTGTATGTTCTATATTCTATGATCTGTCAGCTGTTACAAGCAGGCCCAAATAACCATTGTGAATTTGCATGAGTTGATTGGCAATAGCGAGGTGGTAGTCTTAAAGAAAATCCTGTGGATGTTTGAATTCTGAAATAAAAACCGGAAATGCTGGAACTAGTCAGCAGGTCTAGAAGAATCTTTGGAGGAGATAGAGTTAATAGCTGGATAGTTCCAGTGGTGTGCGAGATGGTCATGTCAGAGGACACCAGTGGAGCTGGGCTAGGGATGGGGGAAGGAGAAGGAAGATTGGTGGGTAGAGTGTGGTCAAGCCTGAACCAATAAGAAGGTCAAGTGGAGATCAGGTGAGGGTTGGGAGACTGAGCCCTAGACTGATGACAGGGTTTGTTAGTGATTGGTGGGTAAAGAGGGCACAGACTAATCAATCAGTAGTGGGTTGCTGGTTCAGTTGGATGGAGATTAAAGGATTGTGGAATGAACCAATTTAAGGCATGTGTGCTTGCGGGTCTTGGTGTGGGCCAACTAGTTAGCTTAGTTAGGTCCCAGGAGTAATTAACAATGGTCACACCCAAGACAACATTATCTAAGTAACACTTAAGTGCTTTAAAATCAATGTTGCATGTGAAATGATGTAATTTGATGTGCATTTGCTGGGGAAGTCATGACAGACTTGCTAATGCAACATATGAAAGAAAGCACACTGTCAGATTTCCAGACTGATGAAAACCTCTTAGAATTGGTCATGATCAAGCTTCACTTACTGGTGTATATAGTTGTACTTGCAAAACATTGAAATAAGCAACCCTTTAGAACAAGTTTCTGGATAGATGCTTCTAGTGATGACTTTTCATTGGAATAATATCCAGTTGACTGTGGTGTCCAGTGATTGGCCAGTCTACCAAATAAGCTGGGCCTGAGAAAAGTTCAAAGTACACAATCTCTTTGATATGTTCAAAAAAGATGAATATCTGCTAGAGGGAAGGCTGATATCACTGAGGAAACCCTTTTGGATATCTTTGTTTTGTTTGATCAAACTTGCTGCTAAATTGGCACAAGAACTTTTATCCTGTCTAAAGTTTTGAGCTATTTCTTGATATTCCTTTGGTGCCTTGGTATTTTTGCATAAAGTTCATTGTTGTTGGTTTTTTAGATTCTGTTGGAAATTTTCATCATCTTTAATGTAAGAGTCTGATCTATATTTACAATAGCTGTTGAGAAAATTCTATTAAAATACTTAAGATAATAGATCAAAATTGCAGTGCTAGAATTTGAATATCAGAGGTTGACGTGGCTTTCAGGTTGTTTACAACCTTATACTCAAAAACATACTGATCCTATTTAATGCCTTTTCTCTGCTTGCTTCACTTCCAATCACATCCTTCCGCCACCCAGAGCCTGTCTGAGTATTTTGTGCTGGTGCTGTAGTGGACAGGCATTCAACTTCATGGCCCAGCTATGTGGAGATGCACAAATGGTTCCTTCGTATTTAAATGAGGCACAAGGCCAAATACTGAAGTAGGTATGTGCCTCTCAGGTACAGGAATCAATCTTATCATGAACCATTTACCAGCATCCCCCTGACAATCCCTTATAATTCAAAGAGCACATATTCCTGTTTTGTTTTGTCAACAAAGTTAGCAGTGGTGGAGTAGAAAAGAACAAAATAAAGTGAGAAAACTTAGCGATCAAGAAGAGGGCTGTATTAGGTATGCTCCTCCCTCCCCCTTTCTCTGTACTTTCACACATTGCCTCTCTGTAGACGTGGTCCACTTTCAATCTGTAAATGACTGCTGCAGTGAAGAGGAATGGCCCATACCTGCACCTTATACAACACAGAGAGCATCTCACAGCTGATCAGGTTCTCTTTCACAACTGAGGGAGAGCAGTATCCCCACAATGTTAGTTTCTGCTTGCCTTGGGCATATGCTCCATCTTATTCTTGGTGTATGCCCCATGCCTGCACTACAGCAATCACCCTAGCTGCCTTCCACTTTGTATGCAGAATGAGAATGGACTACATCCACAGAAGCACACAAATCAGAGGATCTTCTGCAATGCAAACTAGAACAGAACTATTCAATATTTGAAGAATAAAATGGACACACCTATGCCTTACTGTAAACTTATTTGGATCAAAATTAGAGATCCCATGCACCATTGAAGATGAGGAAAAAGTATTCCCAATGGCCTAGTCAATATTGCTGGCTCAATTACATCTGGCACATAAGTGATCAGGCAATTATTCTCACTGCTGTTTGTAGGGCATTTCTCCGTGTAAAATGGCTGTCCCATATAGAATATTTCAATTCAAAAAATTGATTTTTTTCATAGAGCACTTAGATTTTTATGAGACATATAACAAGGCATTGTTTAAATTGAAATCTTTTTTATGTCTTTTAGTGAGTGTTTACCTAATCATGGCTTCAATTTCCCGCATGATAACAGTCTGACCCAAATGTAATTTATTTATTTCTATAGTCATGTGACTAGTTGGCATATTCAACATGACTGAAGTTCAATAAATCCAGTAATTGGATTAAATGAAGTTTTCACTGAACAGCAAGGTTCTGTAAGTGAACTTAAATTCAAAATCAGAAGTTGTAAATTGGTGTAAATATACTTTGTCAACTTCGTAACCAGAATTTTTGTGGAAGATCCCTTCCAATCTTTATAACTTTATTGATTACATTCTAATTTCTTTTGTTAATGTCTTTTGCCTTGCAATTATACCATCAAATATGTAAAAATATAGCAGTTGTATTAAGTTCTTCTCTCTGGTTGAAACCACTTTCAAATAACTAAGTTAAAATAAGAAAGAAAAGAAATCAAATTACTGTGTGCAATGTGCCAAAACGCAGTGTTTAGAACTCTGTTGTGAAATTTCAAACGCATGACATTGATTTGACTCAGAGACACCAGGTCAGACCTCAATAACATTACACACATTGGCTATTGCTGCCGGTTGCAACTCTACAGGCAGTTCACCCTGTGTAAGGACAGATTCAAGAACACTTACCCAGACTGCAAGGGTACTTCTCCTCCTGGATCCACAGCAAATGGCAAGGGAATTTTCCTGCTAGCAGTGGCAGGTCTGATGTGGACTATGGTCAACTGGCATTCAAAACCGGTCTGAGTGACCTTTTGTTCGCTTCACTGTCAAGTCTGATTACCTGAAGTATCTGAGAATGTGGTTCAGAGGGCCTGCAGCATACATCAAGAACAGTGCGGAGCGTGTAACTGAGATGAAACTGGGATTGTCAGAACGGTGCTTCCTCTCAGCCATGGGAAAGAACCTGGACATCAGGTGCATGGTGGTCTCGGTGTGGTTGTACCTGGCTTGTACTTGGTGCCTTCACTGCATTAGTTACCCAAGTTGTCTTCCACTTCATTTGCAGATTGAAAGTGGACTACCTCCACAGAGACGCAACGTATGAAACTGCAGAGAAAGGAAGGGAAAATGTATCCAACATGGCCCTCAGCTTGATTGCTGCCTTTATCTGTGCCTGCATTAGGCTGTATACATACCATGGGTCTCACTCACTCACACTCACTCACACTCACTCACAAAATGCCCTCTTATGCTGAGATTCTACCTGTCCTCTGTGTAGCAAAGGATGTGTCTGATTGCTGCAGATCATTCTTTTTATCTGGACTATGCCTTACACATTTGACCATAAGTCAATTAGCCATTGGTGTGCCCAGAACTACTCAAGGTCCAATGGAAAGAGATGCTGTATCCTATTGGATGGACCATTAAAATTAATGGACACAAAATAACATCTTTGAGATGAGTGTGCCAAAGGAACAAAGCTATTCCTTTGTGTGACAAGAACTTCAAGAAAATGTGATTGCATGAAATAAGGGAACTTAACAGAAGACGAAAGCTCTAACTTGGCAGAATACCTCATCACCAGAACTTTCAAACAAGCAATAAGTCTTTGGTTGGTTGGTGGTAAGAAGGGCCCTTTGTGTTACATCCTTTATACACAGCTGGAATCTCAACACCACTGCACACTGCCTTGAGGCAGCTGCCATGTTAATGCAACTGTCATCTGTCCCCTTCTGGAATATGGGTTTGCCAAGAAGGTTTGAGATGCAGAGATCTTTGGAGGAGGTTCATCCTGAATATCTATGTAGTCTGGCAATGTACACTGAGACAAACATCAACTGCCTCTGGAAGATTATCATCCAGTAAAATACACCTGAAATATGCTGGTTTTCCAGTACAAGGCGCTGTCCTTGATAGAATGTCAGTTTAAGATTAGCACATTCCAAGATACAGGAGTATGTGCCAAAGCTTGGTAGAATCACTGCAAAGGCTCCATTCGAAAAGGCCACAGTTTAAGGCCCTCTCAACATTTTACACCAATGGGCTAGAACCTGTGATAAACCTCAAAATGGTTGGTGTAAAGGAAGAAATGATGTCATGTCAATAGGAAGTTAATCTTCTAAGTGTAGTGTGGGTGCAGTGCCCTGCTTTGTAGTGTGAATGGTGCCATTTGAATGTACTATGTTATACATTCTCAAATTTTATGAATGAAGTATATCTTTGGAAAACAATGTTAAAGTGATCTAATGCCTGATTTACAGTTATTCTGGACTCTGAAAAGACACCCCCCCCAGAATGGGTCCAGGGTAGTTCAGGCATCCTTGGTCACCATGACATTAATTAGTGAAGTCTGCTTCCATTGTGTCCACATTACACTTGTAATGTGATGCAATTTTCACACCTATATTTAGAATGGTGTTGCATTCAGTAGAATATCTATGTCTGTAAAAGGAAAACAATTTAGGCAAATAAAGAAAAGCTGACTTAATACCCAGACCATGCTTCAACTGTGAGTACGTCACACCTAGTTTATCCTCATCCGATAGCAGGAATGAAAAACATGCCACACAGTCCAATTTAAACTGCAATGTGTCTGGCAATTTTCTTGTCTGAAAGTAATGAAAACTTTTATAACACAGATGGCTTTCCATTAATTATTTTGTCTAACTCAAATTTTTACATTCTTGTAAATGAAAATAGAAAAATGCAGATGCTAGAAATCTGAAATAAAAATAGAAAATGCTGGAAAGGTCAGGCTGCATCTGTGGGAAGAGAAGCAAGCTGATGTTTTAGGTTGAAGATCCTATGTCAGAACTGGGAAGGAGACAAAAGAAGCTTGTTCAGCATTTTTCTGCTTCCCAATTGTGATGAAGTGTCTTTGACTTGAAGTACTATCTCTGCTTCTTTTCCTACAGATGTGGCCTGATGTGCAGAATATTTATGGCATTTTCTGTTTTTATTTTACATTCATCCATTCTAATGAACGGTCATCATCTTAGCCATTGTCTGTCTCTCAACAGAAGCTGCCTGATATTGCTAAGCACTTTGAGGCTCTTCCGCTTCTATTTCAGATTTCCAGCGTCTGTCAACATTATTTGAAACATTTCATGTATGCATGTCACAAGATCTAGGAAAAGGCTTATCCAACCAGAATGATACAATCATTATACTTGCCCTCTTCTTCACTGAATAACCATCCACTTAGCTATTCCTCTATCATAGAAAGTGCTCAGGGTACTCTTTAAGGCATAGCAAAAGTGGAAATCACAAAATTGTACATTTCCAAGTCTAATTGTATGTCTATTAAAATTAATGGGCACGTAGCTTCATCTTTGAGGTGAGCGGGCTAGGGGAGCAGAGCTATTACTTATGTGACAAGATCTGCAAGAAAATGAGATTTCTTTGAAATATGGGAATTTAGCAGAAGGAGAAAACTTAAATTTTATATATTAGATGATAGTGTCTATTTGAGCTGTACCTTGAAGACTTTTCTCTACTAAAGAGGTAAGTTCAGCAGGTATGGGCATTCTGGTGAAGAGTTACATCTGAAGAGATAGCAATCCCATCTCATCAGCTGTGCATTTTCAGAATTGTTGTTTTATTTTGGAACTCCTGTGTTTACAGATTTTACATTTATATATTTAGCATTGTGGTTTTATTACAATGTTAAAAGAAATCTTAAGCAATAACTAATTCTTGGGCACTGTCAGTCAGCAGGAATGCATTGCAGCCTTTTCCATAATTATTATTAGGGCAGGATCAGATTTACCTTGGTGACAAAGCTTTTTATAAATTCATGGTATTCTCTTCTTTAGACAGCTGTTTGCATAGTGATGTGAATGCTATTACATGGCAAGACCTTGGCTGCCTCCCACTTAACAATGTGACAGAAAAACTCCATCTACAAATATCTAAGCCTTGGACCGTCTCCTAACAAGGTCATGCAAATCTGGATTTTTTGAGCTGCAATGAAATCAATGTAGCAATTGTTAAAGATCCTCTCCACAACTTCTAACCACAAAAAAATTAATCCATGGAAAGTCTCAGTGTGGAATTTGGGCTCAAAAGCAAGCTCACTTCCTCAAATCTTTAAAGCTGGCTGTATGGTAAACAGTGATCTAGATGTAACTTGTTCTTTCCCCACATTAATTCCAATACTCTTTAATTCTATACCAACTTTTTGATTGAAAAATTGATTTCACCAATTCTCCTAACAGCATATCCTTACATGCACGAATCTAAACTCCCATTTTCACATCAGCTGTTTCAGTCTTCAGTTTTCAGCCATTACTGAAGGTAATTTTGCTTCTGGGTGATTGTAAAACTGGCAGTAGCAATTTAGCCACCAACACATGTCTACCTTTAATTTCATCTTCATTGCAACCTCAAAATTACTTCCTGGAATTTTGTGGCTGCAGAAATGAACACAATGGCTTTGAGATGCACCAGAGAAGATATTCCCAACTCTGAGGCGTTCACTTCCAAGGGCAGCAAACAGAGTTGCTAACTGGGAGCAACTCTGTTGCTGCCAAGCCAGATGGTGTGGTTTAGGGTCATAGTTCTTCACAGTGAAAGTGTACAAATGTTTATGTAGTCACTGCAACATCCTCATGAAGCAACACATAATCACAGGTTTCCATTTGGGTTTCCGTTCCCTTCTGTCTCCTTAATCCTGAGAGTAATGGCCATCATTTTCCAATTATATCCTAATTTCCTGTGGGTGTACTATAGCAACAAGGGGAAGAGAGGAAGAGGAAAATAAATATGATGAGGTGGAGAGAATTTATTAAAATCAATAAATGATCAGGATGACAAAAATAAGAAAAGTACTGAAGAGGGTGAGGAAGTCAGTATAAAGTCCATGAACATCATGTTTTCTTTTACTGTAAGCCTATCACTAATAATTTAGAATGTTTGCTGCATTGGGTAAGATGCAGGCTGACCACAATGTTGTAGATTAGCACACAGCTTTAATTCAGCAAAAATAGAGCTGAGAAAAACTGATAGAAATCTTTGTTTCAGAAAATAGCGTTATATATGAATGGTGAATCATCACTTCCACTGTGGATGCTTCACAGCACTTCCTCAAAAAACTACTTGGTGGTTTAATTCTGGTTTGTTCATTCTACTTGTCAGGAAAATAGAGAGACACCAGTAAACAAAATCTCATCAACAATGTTTTATAGAAAGGAGCAAGAAGATCTTGGAAACAAAAAAAAAATTCTGGAAAATAATGAAAGATCCAGATGCAATGAATGTTGATATAATAATTTTGTTCTGATGAAGGGAGTTTGACCTGAATTACTAACTCTTGCTTTTCTACGGATGCTAGCTGCCTACCGGGCATCCATAATTTTCTGCTTTTATTTCAGATTTTCCAGCATCTGCAGCTTTTTTGAATTAAATTGACATAAACTTTATCATATATGAAATAAACTTGTTTCAGTTCTTTAGTCATGAGACACTTGGGGTACTTTATTTACTTGATGTCAACACCCATTCTTGCTATTCATGAACTCAATTAATCATTCCGATTAATTTATGATTGTAGGACTGCCAGAGTTATGAGATTTTTCCACTTAGAAAATTACTGTAGTAACTCTTGCTTCCAATGCAACACTTTCAAATGCCTGTTTCACTGAAATCTGAAAACAATGGTATGAAAATGGAATCATGTCAGTCTCCAAGCACAAACCAGATGTGGAGGAAAATTGTTGGGCTGTAATAGCTAGACACATGGCTCACATAGTATTGGGCCAAGGAGGACAATTGTGAGAGGTTGTTGATACCTGCTGAGAATTCCCAGGCATCTCCCCAGGATTAATGATTTGTAATTTTGGCTGCTGCATTGCTGGAAGTGATCTAGAAGTAGGTTGGTTAGAGGAGCCAATTATGTTAGAGACAGAAGGTGGTGATTGGAAAGAGTTGATAGAGATGGGGAGGAGTAGTTTGTGAAGGAAATGGAAGCAGTATCAGGAATAGTGAGGAGTAGAAGTGAGCAGTGTCTAGAAACCCCAGGCATATGGGACAATGAAAAGCATTTCTACAACATCTGGCTCCATCTTTGGATAAGAACTTGCCTTTCTTGAGGTAGTTGTCAGTGAACCCTGTAAAAACAGCTATTTACGTTACTTGTAGGTCATGTTATGTTGACAAAGACAGAGACTATTTCTGGAGCATATTACAAGGGAGCCTTGACTGCTCCATGCTGGAGATCTCCATTTGAAGACTTCATTAGTTGCCTCTACAATTACCAAGACACTCAATCTGCATGATGCTGTTTCATTTAGCATAGTGCAGTTGGAAAATATCCATGTGGGAAGCACAGCAACAGCTATTTTCAGGTCAGTTTGCATCACTTGGAAAATTTCCTGTTTCAATTCAGCATTGGCATACACAGGATGATGTCATTCTCTGTTCAATGCCTCTTTTGAAGTAAAGCAAGGAAATTTAGATCATTAGTTCAGGATATATGTAGTGCCTATCAGAAGAATTGGAAAGTGAAATACTTACCTGCATCCTTATGCCCAGTATTCCCTGGAACTTTATTGAATACCACCTGGAAGTCCATAGAAATAAATAAATTCTAGCATTTTTTTTCTTTTTAGTTTCATGTTACCCCTGGCTCTTTAGTGATCCATACCCATTTCTTTTGGCATTCCTTGAATTTTAGTGGCACAAAGCAATTCTGTACCACATTAAATTGTTTTTTGAAGACTTTTTACTGATCATGTCATTTTATCCATAACCAAATTTGCCCAGTTCACTGTGAGTAATGCCTGTTCCACATAATCAATAATACTTAACGAGTCAACCATAAGTTTATAGTTAAATCAGATCCAGTTTTACAATTGCGCCAGTTATTTTAATAAGGTGCAACAAAAGTGTGTCAGTCTGTACCTGTTTACAACTCAGTAAGTGCTTTGTCTTGGGAACTGATCCTCAGATAATGACTTTGAACATAGAACATTACAGCACAGTACAGGCCCTTTGGCCCACAATGTTGTGCCGACATTTTATCCTGCTCTAAGATCTATCTAACCCTTCCCTCCCAAATAGCCCTCCATTTCTCTATCATTCATGTGATTATGGCATTGTGGCATAATTACTTAAAAGCCTATAAACCTGAATAATTATTCATTTCCAGCAGTAACTTCTATAAATAAAGCCCATACTATACTGGGATTGATAATTCTTGGACAATTTTAGGGACCACTCTCAAGACTCTTGCAGAATTTCCTCCTACCACCCTCATTTGTCATGTTGGACAATGGGGAAGCTAGATAACTCGCTCGCCTTTGACTTAATGTTGCTGGGATGGAAGGGAGTAGATTCTGCTGTGGGTTGTATCCAGCAGCACAAGTTTATTACTTTACAGGACTCCAGCAGAAGTAACAGCTATTGGAATGGCTCCTAGGTTTTCAAGTGCAATCATGAAGGGTCTGCTAGTGGAACTAAAGATTAAGAGGGATTATCCAACAAGTAGAAGTCCTGAGGAGAATAGTCCAGACTCTCAAGATGTTGGTGGCAGAGTGCAACCTGTCAACCACCAGAACTGTCATAAGGTGCAGATAAATTGGCGTCAGAATTTGGCAAAATAAGTTTTAAGGAAGACCTGGAAAGACCATGAGAAAGAGTAGACTGCAATTTAATATGGAATAATATGAGTTAATACATTTTGGAAGTAAAAATGAAATGTGGAAGTGACTGATGATCCTTTGTGCCAAGTTCTGAATTTTCAACAGAGATACCTTCTGCTCCTAATGCTGTGTTAATTTTTAGCTGCATATGGTGTTTTTGATCATGTCGAGTCAGGTCAGTGAGGCTAGATTACATAAACTGCTGTGGGATGGAGTCAAAAGTGCTCATGAATGACAGCTGAGGAGTTCTTTAGATATTTCCTTCCAGTAGGTGTTTACTGCCTCTGTTCTTGATGAATTCATCAGCATTCTTGGCTGTTGGCAAGTGGGTTCTTGGATGCTTGGGCTATGATGATGTTGACAGCATTGAGGAACTGTGCACGTGATGGTTATCAGTGATGTCCTTGACTTCCTTTGCTTTTTCCATCTACCGTTGCTCTATTGTTCACAGTTTTTTCTTGCTGGACCTCTGTGTTCACTTGCCTTTTCTTTTATTTTGAGAGTGATCGAGTTTCCAATTCTAGACTGCTTTGCGTTTGTGATTAATCAGCTCTTGATCAGGCCATTCTCAAATTAGTCCTGTTTTCTGGTAAGTAAGTCAAGAGTCTTTTCTCAAATGCCAATTGGGGTGGACTTCAGGGGACTCTGTGGACACACTATAGCTCCTGTTGGTTGGGGGTAATCCAGTTGTCTGTTGTTTGAGGAGAGCTGAGGTCCTCAAGACCTTCAGTATTGATTTTCTTTTAGCAAGGCTAATTTTGCTGCTGTTGTTTTTGGACCAGGTAGATGGAGATAACAGTGCAGATTAAGTGGTAATCAGTCCAGTGGTCATTGGCGCTGCAGACAATTTTGCAGTCTCTTGTTTGGATGCATTGGAGGTGAAGCAATGAGGTTTATTTCTTGTTTTCATGGAACAGGATATTGACTTTAACAAGACCATGCTCTAGGCATTTTGTTGGGAGGACAGTCTATTATATGAGCTTTCCAAATCTCCCTTTGACAGTAATCCTTTGCCAGGGGTATTGGTCATTCCTGATCCAGGCGTTGAAGTCTCCCAATTTGTCTCTGTCTGAGACATAGGCCAGGATTAGGGTAGGTATCCTCTTTGGTCATATCTTCCACAGATGGGGTGTATGCATTGATGACCATATAATATTAAGGTTCCTCTTTCAGTCTGCCCTTCCAGAAAAAAGTCTTTCCACCTGTTGTTCTTTGAATTAGCTATCTCCTTCTCATTGTGTCAGTGATGTCAAAGTTAAAGCACCTAAGTTCCTGGCCTATGGTAGCAGAAAAAACATTCATCTCTGTCACTGCTGGGACTGCCCACATGGATCCTAATATTCCAGATCCTGATCGTCATAAGGGGGAATGGAAACTGCCTGTCTGTTACTTCTTTTAACATGGGATAGCAGTTCCACACCAGCCACCATGCAGACTTGCCAGAGTCACGTCATGATCAGTTAGCAAGGGGCTCTAAAATGGCTCTTCTGCATTGACATTAACACACACACACACACACACACACACACACACACACACACACACACACACACACACACACACACACACACACACACAGTAGGCACATAGGGCCCTTTCAGCAATGCAGACCTATGCTCACACGTGAGTGGGATCAGGTACAAACCTTTACTCACTGCTTCCTCCTTTCTTCCTATGCTGAGAAAAGTGGGGATAAAATGGAGAAAGAGGAAAATAAATAAATGAGATATGGGAGTATGTCCCCAATAGACGAACACTGAAATCTATAGATACATAAAACAACTCTAGAATTCAAATGTTGTAGTTATTTATTTATAAAACTCAACATGTCATTGACCTATTTTCACTAATTTGTATGCAACCTAAAAAATGAAGAAGGTCCAGTAGCTTTATTATGCATTTTATAGGTCGGCATAAAGAGTGCAATAGTATGCAAGATAGTTTAATTTTGTTTAAATCACCTAAACCAGAATTGAAGTATAACTTTGGCCATAACACCATGTTGTGCATTCATGAGGAAGGAGTCAAGGATGAGAGGCGCTATTTTTAGAAGGACCATCAGACTACTTCCACAAGGCAGAGAAAGCTAAGATAATTATGAAGAAGAATTTTAGTAGATTGAAGAGGGGAACATGATTTTCTCTGCTTGGGGAGCCAGTGCCAAGGTACTGTTAATTTTAAAATTAGCACAGATCAGGAAGCGGGATAGATAAATTTGTGCCACATTTCTGAACTAATGATATTGCTGGATATGCAATGCTTTACCACAATTGCAACTTTGAATGGAAATTGAAGTGTGGCATGAAATTGGCTGAGGCAGTGGGATTAAATTGTTCCAACAAAGAGGTAGCAGAAACTCATGGACAAAATGACTTCCTTCTTTGCTGTAAGCTTTTATGGTTATTAGATTCAACTTCAGAATATCCTGAACTTTTTTTCATTACTTGTTCAATTTATTTTTAATTTATTCTCCACAAAAGCAGAGCCCAGTAACTATCCATCTGGTAGGTAAAGGGACTTATTTAGGAACTAAATTAAAACAAAAGTTCTGGAAACACTTATCAGATCAGGCAATATCTGTGAAAAAAGGAAGTTAACACTTCACGTCAAAAACTTTGTCAGAAATTTGAAGGAGAGAAAACAGGTTAGCTTTAAGTTGCAGAGGATGCTGTTGGAAAGTAGGGGTGGGAGTGATGGAGAGGATGAAGGGAATATTTCTGATAGTGTGAGGCAAGGGTTGCTGTAGTGATATCCTGTTGAGGAAGCCATATTATTGATAGATTAATGAGGATAGTTAGAGAATGGAGGATGCTTGATACACTCTGTGGGTTAGGCAATATTATATTTAATGTTGAATTCTGACCATTAAAGCGATTCTCCTAATAAAACTGTGCCCTGATACATGATGACAATGTATCCTAGATGATGATCCAGATTTGGCAAAAAAGGTATAATAAGCTCGGTTATATTTGTCCTGCTTTTTATGGACTTGATATACTTGGGCAGTTTTCCATATTGCAGGATAGATTCCTTTGAATTGTGCTGAAACAGCCTAGATAGAGGCTCAGTTATTTTTAGAGCACAGGTCTTCGGCACTACAACCAGGATGTTATTGTGATTCTTATCTGTGTTGTGTTAGGGATGGGAAGTTGGGATGGATGGGCTGGGTGCATAGTCTTCCATGGAGTTTGCACTCACTCAGTCCGCTACAAATAGCAACACTGATTCAATGAAAGATATTGGAAAGTGCTTTGGAAATGCAAATCTATCTTTTGCAGTAAAAACTAATTTGAGTAGCTGCTCTGCTAAATAACTTAGTTGAAATATCATGGAAATAACTCCAACACAAAAGACACACTAATTGTCAGATTGTTTCTTTTAATATCTCAGAAAAACATGATGCATTTTTCTCCAAACCCTTAATCAAAATTAAAAACCAAAACATATAAATTTCTCCTTGTTGGGTTGGATGAGAAACAAAAAGCAGTTCAACAACAAGGTTTTCAAACATCAAAAGGAAGAAAAATGGCTTGCAGGACACTGAATTGTTCAGTCCCTGTCCACTGAGCTTGGACTGCCAAGAACAGTCCCACCAGATGTTATGAGTAGGTTCATGGCGTTAATTCATAGATCAAGCATGAATATTAATTAAATAGCAGAAGTGGTTTAAAGCACCAAATTATCTGTTCCTGCAGCAAAAATCATGAGCCAGTTTGGACTTTAAAGAAATTGTTTTAAAATCCCTTGAAGTGCCTTCTTCTTACAACTTCAAACTAAATTTCTAGATAGCCTTGACTGATTGATGTAAATTAGGCAATAATTTCAAATTATAATCTTAGCACAAGGTGTAATTGACAATCATTAAACATTCATTTTAGGCTTGTGGTTTATGATGCCTTTAAAAATCCCTTGATTAGTTGTTATGTAAAAATTGTTCATAATTCTCCATTCTCTGTGCAATAGAATTATATTATGAAGAAGTAGCCAATAAATTTATTTAATACCTTATTCTTGCTGGTTGATTGGGTATAGTTAAAATATTAATTTCTTATCACAAAGACACTAAACACCATAATGGTGAATGATTTCTTTTCCATTTAAGAAAGTAATTTTTTTACAGTTAAATAATAACCAGCTATCAAATTAACATTTTCATGTAGTTTTAAGGAGAATTACTACTTTATTGAATTTATTCTTGTGTTTAATGGAAATCTAGTCAATCCCATCATACCAGTTTTGCAATAAGTAAACAAACCATTTAAGAGGTGGTAACAGTGAAATAAAAAAATCATTAGTGTAGTTGTTCACATTATGCATTATTCATTTAATAAGCCAAACTTGGAACACTAGCCCCTTCAGTTTATTCAGGCAAGTTATTTTACTATAAGTGCTTTAAGGCCATATGGTATTGGTCCCAATTATAGACTGACTACAAGACTCCTTAATTACTTTTATAATCTAATCAATCCCCTCCTGACACCTCCACCTGATAACCTGTGGAATTGTTCTGCTCATTATCCCTCCCCCAATCATTTCCAGATGCACTCTTCTCCCAGACCCTTCGACCTGATGACTTGCACGTTCCCACAATTTACCACTGGAGTCCCTGATTGACTACAGACTCTTTCTCCACCATCTCAATGTGACCATCTAACCACCTCTAGATTCTGTCCTAAGTTTGTTTCCATATTTTCTGATTACCTGCAGATCTTCCTGTTCACCTCCACACCACTTCCTTTACATAGCATTAAACAAACATCTCTTGACCTTTCGTTTCTGTATAATTGTTGGATTGTAATTGTAAGGCATGATGGGAAACTTGCCTAATTAAGTTAAGAGTTAAAGAATTTTGTGGCTAGTATATTAGCCATACATGTACTGGTGTTTTTGTTAATTGCAATACCTAACCAATGAAATGGTCTCTGTTGAAGACTGATTAAGAGACCTTTGTCCCAGGACTGGAGAATAATGTTGAGCACATGATAGAAAGATTCTCCCAGCTAATGGAAGACAGAAAAGAGGGAGCATACTGAAGGCAAGAAACTCCAGATACCACGGCTGCAAGCTACTTATCAGCTATCACCTGTTGTTAAGTATAGAATACTTAAATAAAACATATCTTTTACATTAACTACTGGTTTCTGTACATTTTGTTTTGTTCTGGAGATGTTCCAGTTTTATATCTGTAAGCAATGTGGCACCTGAACTCCTGCCCTCTCTCATCCTGTAGCCAGGAGGTTCAGCTGAGTGGATTTGGGAAAATTCATCCAAACCTGGCCCAGCTTCAAACTTACATCCCAAGACTCATCCCTTCTTCGTAGGTCATCTCCTCCTTTACCACTTAAAAATCAGGCTCTGCATTAGAGGAAAAGGGCAGATAATTAGGGCATGGCAAAATGTCTTAACTATAAGTAAGATAAGTAACCAAGTTCCTGATACAGGATTTTGACCCAAGCCATTAACAGTTCCTCCACTAGCGCCCGCGGCCCCCCCCCCCCCCCCCCCCAGTTCCTCACAGAATCTGCCCAACCCACTAAGTTCCTCCAGCAGTGTTTTTTTTGCTCTAGATCCCAGCATCTGCTACCTCTTGTGTCTCTAGATTTCACTGATGCTGGTCAAGGAATAAATGCTTGGAGATATATTGTTTTGTTTTTCTTTGTATGTTGCCATGGGATCTTTTCTCACCAAATGATAGGATTGGTAGGGCAAAGACTAATGTATCAACTAAACAACTAATTGAGCAGAAGGAAAAACAGAAAATGCTGGAAGGAGAGATACAAGAGATTCTGCAGACGCTGGAATCTGGAGCAACACGCACAAAATGCTGGAGGAACTCAGCAGGTCAGGCAGCATCTATGGATAGAAATAAACTGTCGATGTTTCAGGTCGAGTCCCTTCATCAGGACTGAAAATACTCAGCAGGTCAGGCTGCATCTCTGAGAAAAGTCAAGATACCCTATGTCGGAACTGAAAAGAAGAGAAAAGAAGCTTGTAACAAGATTTCGACTAACAGTGCAGCATCACTTACCATGATACTGAAGAGTCAGTCTATATTATCTGTTCAAATTTTTTACATGAAACTTGAATCCATGGCCTTCATCCTGGGTACAGAATTGCTACCTAGCATAGGACCAAGACAGATATCCGCTCCATGGTTTATAGATCACCGCACAGTTTGTCTTCACCCAACAATCACATTCAAATGATTCTTGTAAGAAATGCTGGAGAAACATCAAGAGATGAAAGAAGGGACAATTTTACTGTCACTAGCTCCTCCGAGCCAGAGTCAACTGTCATGTCTTTCCACTGTGCAGGGTGAAATCAGCTAGAGTCAAGGATTCAAAATGTTTGTTATTTTTTGGTTGCCTAGCTTCACCACTGAGTCAACCCTTTGTTCTGAAGTGCATGTTGAGTTCTCACACTGTGTGCAATGTATTTTCAGTGGTGTGCTTGTGATGATACTGACAGTTATCCTTCTGACAACACTACAGTTATTACCACAATAAAAACAGAAATTGCTGGAAATACCCAGCAAATCAGACAGCATCCTTGGAGAGAGAACTCAAGTTAAAGTTTCAGATCACGTTTCATCAGAAGTGGGAAATTTACAATTAAAGTAAGTTTTAAAGTGGCCTATCAATTCCAAATTATGGGGCTTTTGTCAAATAGAATACTAGCTTAATTCTCTGTGTATTTAAGTGGATAATATTCTTGTTTATTCTTGCTGCTTAGATTGGCATTGTGTATACTTTGGGTCCCTTACAAGGTGAACAGTTATTTTGTTTTTGGATCAGCGGATGTAAGCACAAAAGAAAACATAAGAATAAATGAACACAGTGGCCCAGTTAGTCGAGCTGCTGCCTCACAGTGCCAAAGGCCTGGGTTCGAACCTGATTTGGTTGTTATCTCTATAGAGTTTGCATGTTCTCCATGTGTTTCATTTGGGTGCACTGCTTTCCTCCCAAATCCCAAAGGAGTGCGGGTTGTTAGGTTAATTTGACATTGTAAATTGACCCTACTGTAGGTGTGGGATAGTTAATGCGAATATGGGGGAATATAAAATGTATTAGTGTAATTGGGTGGTTGATAGTGATAGACCCATAGAGCAATACAGCATGGATATAGGCCCTTCGGCCCAACGAGTCCATGCCGACCCACCAGTTTCTTCCGTTTGGCCCATATCTCTTTAAGCCCCACCCCTGCATGTACCTATCCAAGTGCTTCTTAACTGATACTATTGTACCTGCCTCAACCACTTTCTCTGGAAGCTTGTTCCATATACTCACCACCTTCTGCATGAAAAAGTTGCCCCTCAGGTCCCTTTTAAATCTTTCCCCACTCACCCTTAACCTAAGCCCCCTAGTTTGGATTCCTCTACCCTGGGGAAAAGACTGTTACCATCCACCTTATCTATGCCTCTCATAATTTTAAGCGTTTCTATAAGGTCACCTCTCATTCTCCTATGTTCCAAGGAATTAAGACCTAGCCTGGCCAACCTCTCCTTATAACTCAGGCCTTCTGGTCCTCGCAACATCCTCGTAAATTTTTCCTGCACTCTTTACAGTTTAACCATGTCTCTCCTACAACAGGGTGACCAAAACTGTACACAGTACTCTAAGTGTGGCCTCATCAATGACTTATACAACTGCAACATAATATCCCAACTCCTATACTCAGTGTCCTGACTGATGAATGCCTGCATGCTAAGCATCTTTTCCACCGCCCTGTCTACCTGTGATGTTGCTAGAGAACTATGCACTTGTACTCCTAGGTCTCTCTGTTCCATTACACTCCCTAGTGCCCCACCATTCATAGTATAAGTCCTATGCTGGTTTGACTTTCCAAAATGCATCACCTCACACTTATCTGTACTGAAATCCATTTGCCACTCCTCAGCCCACTTCCCTAACTGATCACGATCCCCCTGTAATCTACGATAACCTTATTCACTATCAACAGCACCTCCTAATTTTGTGTCATCCTCAAACTTATTGATCAAGCCTTTTGCATTCACATCTAGATCATTTATATAAATAATAAATAACAAGGGTCTCAACACCGACCCCTATGGCACACCATTTTGTCACTGGCTATTCCAAGAAACAACCTTCAACCACCACCTCTGCTTCCTCCCTCTGAGCCAATTTTGAATCCACCTAACTAGTTCTCCCTGAATTCCATGGGACCCTACCATGCGGGACTTCATTGAAGGCTTAGCTAAAGTCCAAATAGACAACATCCACTGCCCTACCCTCATCTACCCTTTTGGTTACCTCTTCAAAAAACTCTGAAACGTTTGTCAAGCATAACTTTTCATGTTCAAAGCCGTGCAGACTCTGTATATCCAAATACTGGTAGATCCTGTCCCTCAGATTTCCCTCCAGTAACTTCCCCACCACTGATGTCAGGCTGACTGGCCTGTAGTTCCCTGGCTTGTCCATGCTACCCTTCTTAAACGACACGACAACATTAGCCACCTTCCAGTCTTCAGAAATCTCACCAGTGGCTAATGTTGAAGTAAGTATCTCCGCAAGGGCCTCTGCAATTTCTTCTCTAGCTTCCCACAAAGTCCGAGGATGCACCCAGTCAAACCCTGGGGATTTATCCTCTTAATGCTTTGTAACCAAGTTGGTGTGCACTAGGTGGATTGAAGAGCCTATTTTCATGATGTATGTCTCTGAGACTCTGTCAAAGCTCAGGATGATAAAGACCATTCAGCCCATCAGAGATCATCCTTCTAATCACATTTTTTCCATTATAGCATTCAGCCTTATTTTGTGTGTCTTGATGTTTTTACTTTCACTATTGCTACACTTGTAGTTTGTCTTTATTTGAATCACTCATTCTCCACATGGCAACAAAAATCATAGGGATTGTGTAATTATCTTTATTAACTGGAGAAAAACATGTACTCATTTTTAGTTTTTGAGACTTATTATTGACAAAGTAAACACATGCCACAAAACTACCCAATTAAGCTTTACAAATAGTTTCTCCACACTCATTCAATGACAATTTTCTTTTCTGCACATTGAATCAGTATGTGCAGATAGAAACTGCCTTATAACCAAGTCACACAATTCTGAAAAAACACTAACCTTACTGGCAAAATTGATTACTTCAAACTACGAATGCCTACAAAATGTCTCCACCATGCAACTTGCTACAGTTTTGAGTGGGAAATTGCTCTCAGCTCATGGATGCTGGGATTTGTAGAAGCTAAATTATTGGAGTTATAATTTATGTCTACTTTTATGAAACTACATTATCTAAAGTGAACTGTAATGGCCTGGCAAACAATTGTAAGGTGTGAGCAACTGAACAAAACTGATTTTGTCCCAGCAGTATTGACAGTTGTAGTCATTAAATACAAATCCTGCAGTAACAAAGTTGTTTGGAATGGTGTTATCTTTATGCTACTGAGTGACACAACAACTTGTATTGAGGGATGTTTCTGAGCCTGTCTGACCTTGACTGAGGCAGAGTTGGTCAATAAACTGGTCCAACGATATGTTTGGGAGCTATTATTGGAGGCTCCATTGGAGAAAACAGCCTTAATAAGCAATGTTGACAGCTTCAACAAGAACTGCAAATCCAGCTTAGGGGATAAGAGAGACAAAATATATTGAAGAATCATATAAATGCTTCAAAATAGTTGCAAACTTTCACAGTAAAAGAGAGGACAAGATATGGTTGTTCATTCCCTTGAGGTAGTCCTGTAATTTTACAGAAGATCTTGTGAAGGCCAGTCAGAAGGGGCTCTCATTTTCCAATCCAACTCCCATTGATCCAGCTGGAGCATCCATGGAGTTCATCATCCCAGTGGCCTCTCCCAGTGCTCAGCCAGAACAAAACTGAGTTTGTAGATATTGCCTGCTGAATGGTGGGAGGCACACTTTGGCCAATGGATCCAGGCTAGCCTAGGCTTAGGTCCAAGTATCTTAGACTTGGAAACTTTGGATTAGCCCATATTTATGTTGTCCAGCGCTCTGGGACCACTGATTTCCCGATGGCAGACATAATGATTTTGAAATCGCAAAGCACCCATCATAACACTGACCATATAATTATGCAGTATTTGATATTGCACTGAATGCCTCCATACTATGTAATCTGTGGTTTGAAGAAAGAAAACGGACAGAATTCAAAAGTTATTAGGAATGTCCTCTTGATACAACAATATTTACTAATTTAAGATAAGCTAATTACAGGTTAGAAAATAATGAGGCTAACAAAGAAATGTTACTGGGAAGCCAGAATTCTCGAACTGGAGTTTAAAACTGATATCTTGCATCCCTGCCAGCAATTACAACCTCTTTTCCCAGCACTCCATTGGTTCATGCAGATTTACTAGATGTGTTTATTGATCTACCATTGCTTTGACAGCTAGCTAAGAGGGGTGGAGCCTAAACGGCTGCCAGGCTCACTTATGAATGGAGCCACCCACTTTCGGTCATCCTGATTGACTGGGATCAGCTTCCAGTTGAAAGATTGCTCCCTGGGGATTGCTTCCAATGGCATGCAAGCAGTAAGTTAGGAAGCTTACCAGACATCAGAAGATTTGGGCCTTATATCTGATCTTTATTTTAACTCCATACACTTACCTTGTTTCTGTAAACCTTGATACCTTTGACAAAACTAAAATCCTCCAATCTCAGTACTAAAAGTTTCTGTTGACCTCTTCCCCAACTCCACATATCCCTGCCCATCTCAATAACACGTGGGGCGTGGGGGATCATTCTGAATTGTGCCACCCTGTATGAAGAAGGGCTTTCTGCCATCAACCCTAAAGAGCCTGTCTAATTTTAATATACTACTTTGCTTTACACTTTGCACCAGAGGGATTAGTTTATCCCTAGTTAGCATATCAGGTCCTTCAATCAAGTTATTAAATATTATAACTTTTTTTTATTTACAGCGTGGTAACAGGCCCTTCTGGCCCAATGAGTCCACGCCACCCATTTTAAACCCCCAAATTAACCTACCCATACATCTTTAGAATGTGGGAGGAAACTGGAGCACCTGGAGGAAACCCACGCAGAAACGGGAGAACGCACAAACTCCTTACAGACAGTGACGGGAATCGAACCCCGATCACTGGCGCTATAATAACGTTGCGCTAACCGCTACGTTACCATGCTGTTAAGAAAAAAACTGCAAATCCACTTAGGTAAGTCAAAAGATAAATTTGAAATTTTTGACGGCAGTTAAGAATAGCTAAAATGTTATATTTTCTCTCAGGTAAGCAATAATACTTCTATTGTTTTGGAAAGTCTCATATCTATAGATTTCAGTGAAATGGGTAATATGTTTACTTTGTCATTGGTCTTTGGAAAATTTAATACTACTCCCAAGTTGCACTTGCATGTTGTTAAGTAGTTATGACAGAGCTTTGTATCAGGGCCAATAATTATCCCCATTCATCATGTTTAAAACAGATTATCTGATCATTGTCACATTTTGAGGAGCTTGGCATTGAAAACTTGTCTACTACAAGCTCCTACATTATATATATGATTGCAAAATAATTACTACAGATGCAAAAGTACAAGTCTTTCTTTCTTCTGTGCTGTTCATAACTAAATAGCAAGATCACAGAAGTAAAATATTGCAAATTTTGGAAATCTGAAATTAAGACAAGAACACTTGAAATAAGCATCAGCCTGAAAGCATCACTGGGGAGCGAAACAGATTTAATGTTTCAGTCCATTGACTTTTTATGAGATAAATACATCAGTTGGAGTAAATTTTGCAAAATTTGCCATAGTCTATGCCGATAAAAGGATTAGTTTTAACTCCATTAGCTACCATCAAGCTTCTGTAAGTACATTTATGACACTAGACTTTAAAATTATCAGAATATTTTATTGTCATTGGAATCACTGAATGTATTTTTATCATGTTTTGCAAATAGCATTAATTTTAATTTAAAACAATTCTTGTTAATAAACAGACCCTATCGATAAAAAAAACTGAAGAGGTTGATTCTGCCCTAATCTAAATCGAGAGCTGCTTTTTACTATTATGTGTATTGCCAGGTTCACATCACTACTTTGTAGTCTCCTTGCACTAAAACTGAGAATTTAGCTAAAATACAATTATATTAATGCTGCAGGGTTGTTGTAAAGATGTGAATCATACAAGTAATTTGCTCATAGAGAAAAATATTAGGTCAAGTTGTACTCCCTCCTGACCAGCAATTCTTTAAATAACAGCCAGGTAAATCAGTTTGTCTCTGATTTCTGTACCTAGGCATTGGAACAGGGAAATCAGAGGTAAACTGGAGGTTAGATGCCAGTGTACCTGATATTCCCTGAGCTGCTGTAGTGAGCTGAGAGTCAATGTATTTTGCATCTGGACCCTCATCTTTACATCAACCATGGCTGGCATAAGTGGACCAACCTCACTTGAATACAATTGCTGAGCCTGAGCTAAAAAGGATGTGGCTAATTATAAAGAGTTTATTTAGTGTTCTTCAACTTAGTGTTTTTAATTAATTTCTAAGACATTAAGTCAATATTTTTTTATTATTTTGATCCATTTTAAAGATCTGTGCAAGGTTTTATGAATTGCCATCCTTACCCCAGGCTCCTTCCCAGGTTTCTTTCTTGTTAGAGATGGGGAGACGGGCATGTATATCTGAAATTGAAGGACTCCCTGATGAAACTGATGCTGGGAGGATAGTTAATTTTGTGCTCGATAGGAAGGAAATGCATCCAGCTTCCTGACTTAGAGAATCGAGAAATGTTTGCCATTTGAGATCGGTGTGAACTTTATTAAATAATAAGTTTTATGTATTTATTTTCTGAATGGCTTAGAGTGTTGCCTTGAGAGCTTAGTGTTTAGAATTCAGGGAACAGGTAAGTGTCAGAACCTGTACTATATATTGCAAAAAAACAAACTGCAGGAGGAACTCAGGAGGGTCGGGAAGCTTCTGGGGAGGCAAATGGTTAGTCAACATTTTGGTTCTCGACCAATGTAATAATGAATTCAGCCAACAATGAGTGAAATTTGAGCCGTTATTAGATTGCAATATAATAATGAAATGACATTTAGTAAGGGTTACCTGCGGGTAACTCTCCAAGGGCCTTCATAGTTCTATCAAACAGAAAGATATCAATTTGTGTGTTGGAGAAACAACCTGAAGAAGAGAGAGTTTTCAAGGAGGAAAATGAGGTACAGAGAAAGAAAGGTTCTGGCAGGTGATTCTAGACTTGGGAAGTGGCAACAGTAGTGGAATGATTAAAATCAGGTGTGCGCATAAGATCAGTGTTAGGGAATTTCAGATATTCCAGAGTGTTTTAGACATAAGGTCAAGGCAAGGAAGAGTACTTTTAAATTAATCAAGGTGTTTCTTAATCAGGAGTCAGTGTAGCTCAGTGAACACAAGTGTGATGGCTGAATGGGACATTGCGATCAGGCAGCAGAGATTTGGGTCAGTTTATATTCATGGCTGATGAGGGATGGGAATCTGACAAGGTGAGTACTGAAATAATCAATGGTAGAGGTAATAAAGGTGGGTAAGTCCTCAGGGCCTGATGGGATCTGTCCCAGGATACTGTAGGAAACAAGGGATGAGATTGCTGGGGCATTGACAGAGATCTTTGTATCCTCTTTAGGTAAGGTGCCAGAAGACTGGAGAATAGCCAGTGTTGTTCCTTGTTTAAGAAGGGCAACAAGGACAAACCAGAAAATTATAGACTGTTGAGTCATACATCAGTGGTGAAGAAATTATTGGAGAAGATTCAAAGGGACAGGATTTATTCACATTCAAAAAAGTATAGATTTATTAGGGATAGTCAACATGGTGTTGTGTGGTAGAGGTCCTGTCTCACAAATTTGATTTAGTTTTTTGAGGAAGTGATGAAGATAATTGATGAGGGTAGGGCAGTGGATGTTGCCTACATAGCCTGTGGTAAACCACTTGACAAGGTCCAAAGGATTAAGTCACATGAGATCCACAATGAGTTGATAAATTGTATCCAAAATTGGCTTGATCACAGAAAACAGAGGGTAGTGGCAGAGGTGCTTTTTTGACTAGAGGTTTGTGACCAGTGGTGCTCAGCAAGGATCAGTACAGGGACCTCTGTTGCTTGTTATTGATTTGGATGAAAATGTAGGTGACCTGATTAGTAAGTTTGTAGATGACATGAAGATTGGTGGAGTTGTGGATTGTGAGGAAGGTTGTCAAAAGGATGCAGCAGGATATAGACCAGTAGGAAATTTGTGCAGAGAAATGGCAGATGGAGTTTAATCTGGATAAGTGTGAGTTGATGCAAGTTGGAAGGTCAAATGCAAGAGGAAAATATACAGTCAAATAGCAGGACCCTTAAGTCCAGTGATGTACAGAGGGATCTTGAGGGTACAAGTCCATAGCTCCCTGAAAGTGACACAAAGTAGATAGAGTGATTAAGAACACATACAGCAAGCTTGCCTTCATTGGTTGGGGTGTTGGGTATAAAAGTCAGGAAATCTTGTTTCAGCTGTATCCAAAATGTGTTAAGCCGGATTTGGGATATTGTGTGCGTTTCTGGTCACCACACTACAGGAAGAATGTGGAAGCTTCTAGAGGGTCCAGAAGAAGTTCACTAGGATGTTGCCTGAATTGGAATGTATTAGCTGTAAGGAGAGGTTGGACAAAATTGGGTTGTTTTCTTTGGAGGGTCAGAGGCTTGAGGGGCAACCTGAGAGAGCAGTATATAAAATTACGTGAGGCATGGATAGGTTAGATAGTTGTAGTCTTTTTCCCATGGTGGAGATGTCAATACTAGAGGGCATAGCTTCAGGATGAAAGGGGGGAAAGTTTGAAGGAGATGTGTGAGGTAAATCTTTTTACACAGTAGGTGCCAGGAATATGCTTCCAGCAGAGGTGGTAGAAGCAGATGTGACAACAACATTTAGGAACCATTTAGACAGACACATGAACAAGCAGGGAATAGAGGGATAAAGACCATGTACAAGAATATGGAATTATTTTTACCTGGCATCATATTGACACAGACGTGGTAGGCTGAGGGGCCTGTCCCTGTGCTGTTCTGGTCTATGCTCTATGTTCTGAAGGCAATGCATGAGGGTGGTAGCATCCGATAAAGCTGGAATAGGAACTGAATCAGGTGATGTTAGAGACATGTAAGTGTTGTGCATCAAAGGTGACACAGGTACATCATTGGAAGTATATTTTAAATTTAAATTTATTTTATTTTATTTATTTACAGCGTGGAAACAAGCCCTTTTCGGCCCAACGAGTCCGCGCCGCCCATTTTAAACCCATATTAACCTACCCATACATCTTTAGAATGTGGGAGGAAACCGGAGCACCCGGAGGAAACCCACGCAGACATGGAGAACATACAAACTCCTTACAGCCAGTGACGGGAATCAAACCCCGATCGCTGGCGCTGTAATAGCGTCGATATGGGATTGTAAATAGTTTGTTTCAGCATTAGAGTGGATGAGGGATGGAGTTGGTTAGGGAATGGGGTTGATGCTGGAGATTAAGAATGCTGCCTCAGTCTTCTCAGATGAAATACACTTTGTTCAATTTGAAGATTGGTAGGCAGCTCATGTAAAAAGAAAGCGCTGCAATAACTCTACCTTGCAATGCTGAGAATTCGAGTTATTAAAGAAGCCTTGGGCAAACAAGGAGCAAATGCATCTTTCATTTATTTATGTGTTTTGTTGCCAAAAAATACAAACTTTTATTGAAAGGACAGGTCAATGGTTCAAAATGTTGACTATTAACTGTTAGCTCCAGCAAAAAGTATGCTTGAAAAACAAATAAATCTGTTGATAAATGAAAAAAAATCAGGTGTTAAGAAGCAAGAAATGCTTCTACATTTTCATTTCAGTTCCAAATGGCAATCTTTCTTTTCTATTTTTAGATTGTTTGTTTTAATTCCCACAACATTAACACAAGATATATCATATAACTCAAAATACCATCTCACAATCAGCACAAGGCAACACTGTATCCAGAATAAATCTCAAATTTGTTTCTGTGCTCCATGCAGTATAATTTGGTGTCATACTGTAATTTTTGTGTATAAAACCCTGGAAGCAGGAGAATATGCTTATTTCTGAGAATCTATGCAATAATAAGACATAATGACAAATCACTTGCTTTATTCATGACATGCACGTTAAAATTGGATTACAAGTAATGGAAAATGCTGCTTTAAAATGTCTCTCAGGTAGCAAATGTGGAACATAGGTTTTGAAAGAATCATTTATAACCCGTTACTACCTCACATCCAACTCTCTCTGATTTTGCACACATTGCCCCGATGATATGCTCATGAAGTGTATCCATCCAAACTAGACACATCAGATATGGCTCTTGCTAAAGTTATGGAAAATGATGGCAAGAATCGTGGAAAATCCTTTGCGAGAAATCCCTTATGAATGAATGAGTAACTTAACAGAAGAACAGGCTGGTCTATTAGTATTCCCACATTTGGGGAAGCTCCCAAGATTCCTCTGACTCTACACCCTTTACATTCACTGGCTACCTGAAAGAAGAATAGGATTAATTAAGGGAGGGGGGAAAGTAAGATGAACACATTTACACCATCTGCAGCTTGTAAACCTGAAGAGGGTGAAGGGGACAGGGGAAGTGGGATGCAATAGCAAGGAACAGCTAAAAGAATAAAATCATCTTCAATGGTCTCAGCATCAATTCCCGCCACTGAGTCTGCAATAGCAGTTCCAGTAATAAGCAACACGCCCTCTGTTCTGTCAATTCTTTTTGCAATGCATGATTCTGTCAGTTTATTGCTGCAGGTGCAATTTATGCATTCTTTCTTTGGAAAGAAAAATGTGTTAGTTAAAGGGTTTCTGTGTGTTTACTTGAAGTGCCTTACATTTAGTGTGGCTGGCATTGTGTTGTGATGATTTTGAGTGTACCTGTTCTAGAGTCCTAAACTTAAGCCAAGACCCTAAGTCTTATTAGTTATAGGTATCTATCAGTGTCCTCACTTTAGGGAGATTATACTATATCAACCTATAATGCGAAGACTAATCTACTTAACTACTTTAGTCTCTTTTCTGAAGTAAACCCACTCCCATCTTCCGATGTATCTGCTCTCCACTCCTCCCTCACATCTGCCTATCACTATCTCTTACCTGCATCTCGCTATCACCATCTTGTGCCTATCCCGCCTCCCCTCTTTTGTCCATCTATCACTGCTCTGTTTCTCCCCCCTATATCTTCAGTCCTGAAGAAGAGTCCTGACACGAAACACTGACCATCTGCTTTTCTCCATGGATGCTGCCTGGCCTGCTGATTTCCTCCAACATTTTGTTGATTTTTTTCATCTAGACTCCAGCATCTGCAGTCCTTTGTTTCTTTGTTTCAACAATAGGCTTCCTAGGCCTGGACAGCTTTGCTTCTCAAGAGGATGGGTAAAGAGTACTAGTTAAAGATTAACAATAAACATCTTGAACCTTAGTTAGTTTCTTCTGCTGTGCTAAAAAGCTGAATTTAGCAAAAAGCTTCCTGACCCTGGATAGTGAATATCCATCACAATGTGAGAGCTAAGAAATATGAATGTAAGGCTTGGTGTAGTATTTGTGTATCGGGTCTAGGTGGGTATTTGAATGCTAGGTCCCAGTTCTGATTGATAGGGGCGGATGTTAAACAAGTATTAGGGGTATATTACATGGAGCATTATGTGAGGCTGGTGATGCAGTTGTTGGGAGCTAGGAATTATGATTAATACACTGATCTTCAGAATTGTCTTATAATAATATTAAGAAACAATTGCCCATCACATGCAACTTAAATTGAAAGTTATTTAAATAGGTCTTATGCTCTAAGATTGAAAAATAATAAGCCACCAATGGAATATCCAATTGTCACTGAATTTTCATTGTTGTGACCACGAGAAATAAGTGATGTAACCAAATTCAAGTCAACTTGAATCAGCACATGAAAAGTAATTAAACTCTTTTAGTCCACAAAGTTAAATTAAAGGTCATTTAATCAACTCTCATTAGAAACTAATTTGTTTCAGAAAAAAGTTGAAATATAAATTGAATATTGCATTTTTATTTGTTCAAGAGATGTGGGCATTAATGACAAAGCTGCTGTTTATTGCCCATCCCTGAATGTCTCTACAGGCTAATTCAGAAGGCATTTACTGAAAAACCATAAGGATGGAGTTAGAGTTACTTAGACAGGATATTCCAGACAGGATAAGGGCAGCAGAATTCTTTCCCTAAAGGACATCAGTGAACCAAGTGCTTCAATTTTAAAAATAATGGTGCAGAAGTTTCAGTCATTTTCATGAACATGAGATTTTTTCTTATTCCAGAATTAATTATTTACTTGAACTTAAATTCCCTAGCTGCTGTGGAGAGATTCAAACTCAATATCTGAGTCAATACTCCAAAGCCTCTGGCTACTAGTCCAGTAACTCAACCACTTGATGACTGTATTGATTCATTACTGCTTTGGTGTGATGTGCTGGTGACCAGATGATGCTACATTACTTTGGATAGTACTTAAGTATGTTTATCCATATCTGGACAAACAAATGGCTCAATCTGCCTTCTGGATACAGCAGGGACAAACAAAGGACCAGGTGGAATAGCACAGAAACAATTTGCCACTCATTTTCACTGGGAAAAATCTAGGTCATCGTACCCTGCAGCATGGAGGAATTTAAGATAGAGGGAGATGTGGGAGGAAGGGGTTAGATAGTCTTAGGTGTGGTTTGAAGAGCGGCACAACATGGTGGGCTGAAGGGCATGTATTGTGCTGTATTGTTCAATGGTTCTATATTTCATCAGTGTAGTATCTGCCTGTAATTAAAATCTTATTTTGCAATCATTTTTCAATGTGGGATTTCATAGCATGAAACTTTTACATTTATATAATCATAACTTCAGTTTCAAAAATCTCAAATCAAATATGAAACAGGAGTTGCTTTAAATACTCATGTCTGCAGCCTGAATTTTATTCAAGTCAATCAGCAGAAATATAAATTGCAGGAGGCCAATACATTTCAAGTAAACAATTTCTTCTTCCTGTGTAGAGCCACACACTTTATGTTATATTTTTCAATCACATGGTTTTAATCTGTTTAACTGTGATGTTGCCATATTAAAAATCAAACATGTCCCTGATACAGCCACTGATTAATTCAATCATAAACTAGCACAGTGAGACCAATGTGCTTAAAGGCATGGGGCCTTGACACATTGGGTTGAATTCCATTGCAAATAGTGGCATATTTAGAAATTTTGTGGGCATTTTCCTTTAATGCTGAATTTCAACTGCAAATTATTTCTGCTGCTTGTCTGCTTTTAAAAGGCTTCCCTGTTTTCTTTTGTTGTTGTCTCTAGCTGTCCAGAAAATTACCCAAAGAGCTTTCACTGGCTTCATTTGCATTAACGGAGTCTGAGTCAATGAACTAATTCTCAAGTTTCCTGAATCAGGGCCCACATTTCTGGGTACATTGCATTCTCATGAACTCCATAAGGCACAGAGGTTATCAGGGTCACCTAGTTAAGACAGAAATCTAGATGTCCTTACGCTAAATAGTCTAAAAAATATTCCAGCTCCTCCTATACAAAATATCTCCTATACTTTAACTGCAAGTGAGCTGCAAAAGCTTTGAACTAACTTGGAGCAAATCAAGATAATAGGCAAAGATTAGAATTTCCGAACTTAATTTATCATACATTGATCTTACACTACTGGTGTCAGAAATAGCAATTTGCCCAAATTGTACGGCAATTAGTTTATCCTGCTCTACTCTTATGAACACAGATGTTGCCCATCCTACTCTCGAGTACCCTTCCATAATCTAAGTATTTAATAAAGCTTTTAAAATTCTGCCAACTTCCTTTTAAGGTTACAATGGGAGACTGGAACTTCAGGGTCCACCATTCCATTGTGTCTTTTTTCTTCTTGTATCTTTTGACAGTTATATTTATAAGGGGCCTCCTATTTCCTTTTGTGTGATCATTCATCTTTTTTTAATACTCCCTTGCAATCCTTATAAGTTTCCATTTTTCATTCCTACCACATACTTTATATGTTTATAACACTGATTTCTTAGCTCCCATTTTGAAATGTTAGTTTTATTTTAATCTCCTCATAATGCAAGAAACTGAACCCTAGAATACTTGACTTTTTCATTTTAAGCCTCATTTATTTTGTAAGTTTTCCATTTCTGATTTATCAATGCTGATTTGTACTGCAAATACTGAACTGTGTCAGCTTTACATTCTTGCTTTTGAGCCAGATAATTGTAGGTTCATGCCTCAGTTTAAGATGTTGCAATGTAAGCAAGGTTAACATTTAGTGTACTAGAGAAAGAATCCTGTCTTTTAAATGACATTTCAAATCAAAGCCCAGCCTATCTCTTCATATGAATGTTAGAGATCCCCTGTGGATTCCTGTCACAGTACGTTGACAGGCCGACTAGAGGGAATGCCATATTAGATCTAGTATTAGGTAATGAACCGGGTCAGGTGACAGAACTCTCGGTGGGTGAGCAGTTGGGGGACAGTGACCACCACCCCCTAACCTTTAGCATTGTCATGGACAAGGATAGGAGCAGAGAGGACAGGAAGATATTTAATTGGGGAAAGGCAAATTATGAGACTATAAGGCTAGAACTTGAGAGTGTAAATTGGGGTGACATTTTTGAAGGAAATGTACTATGCAGATGTGGTTGTTGTTCAGGGATCTCTTGCAGGATGTTAGGGATAAATTTGTCCTGGTGAGGCAGAGAAAGAATAGCAGGGTGAAGGAACCATGGGTGACAAGAGAGGTAGAACAACTAGTTAGGAAGAAGAAGGCAGCATACATAAGGCGTAAGCAGCAAGGATCAGATAGGGCTCATGAGGAATATAGGGTAGCAAGGAGGGAACTTAAGAAGGGGCTGAGGAGAGCGAGAAGGGGACATGAAAAGGCTTTGGCAAGTAGGGTTAAGGAGAATCCCAAAGGTTTTTTCATGTACGTGAAGAGCAGAAGGATGACGAGAGTAAAGGTAGGACCGATTAGAGACAAAGGTGGGAAGATGTACCTGGAAGCTGTGGAAGTGGGTGAGGTTCTCATTGAATACTTCTCTTCAGTATTCACCAAAGAGGGGGGCCTTGATGACGCTGAGGACAGTGTTGGTAAGGCTAATGTTCTGAAGCATGTAGATATCAAGAGAGAGGATGTGTTGGAGTTGTTAGAAAATATTAGGACAGATAAGTCCTTGGGGCCTGATGGAATATTCCCCAGGCTGCTTTGTGAGGCAAGGGAGGAGATTGCTGAGCCGTTGGCTAGGATCTTTGAGTCCTCGTTGACCACGGGAGTGGTACCGGAGGATTGGATGGTGGTGAATGTTGTCCCCTTATTCAAAAAAGGTAGTAGGGAATGTCCAGGGAATTACAGACCAGTGAGCTGAACGTGCGTGGTGGGTAAGCTGTTGCAAAGGTTTCTAAGAGATAGGATCTATGAGCATTTAGAGAATTATGGACCGATTAGGGACAGCCAGCATGGCTTTGTGAAGGGCAGATCATGTCTCACAAGCCTGATAGGGTTCGTTGAGGAGGTCACCAGGCAGATTGATGAGGGTAGTGCAGTAGATGTGGTCTACATGGATTTTAGTGAGGCGTTTGACAAGGTTCCACATGGTAGGCTTCTTCAGAAGGTCAGAGGCCAAGGGATCCAGGGAAGCTTGGCCATGTGGATTCACAATTGGCTTGCCTGTAGAAAGCAGAGGGTTGTGGTGGAGGGAGTGCATTCGTTTTGGAGGGCTGTGACTAGTGGTGTCCCACAAGGATCGGTTCTGGGACCTCTACTTTTCGTGATATTTATTAATGACTTGGATGAGGGGGTGGAAGGCTGGGTTAGCAAGTTTGCAGATGACATAAAGGTTGGTGGTGTTGTGGATAGTGTGGAGGGCTGTTGGAGCTTGCAGAGGGATATTGATAGGATGCAGAGCTGGGCTGAGAAGTGGCAGATGGAGTTCAATCCAGAGAAGTGTGAAGTGGTACACTTTGGAAGGACAAACTCCAAGGCGGAATACAAGGTAAATGGCAGGATTCTGGGCAGTGTAGAGGAGCAGAGGGATCTGGGGGGTTCATATCCACGGATCACTGAAGGTTGCCTCACAGGTGGATAGGGTGGTTAAGAAAGCTTATGGGATGTTGGCTTTCATAAGTCATGGGACTGAGTTTAAGAGCCGTGAGGTAATGATGCAGCTCTACAAAACTCTGGTTAGACCACTGTTACGGACTCAGTGAAAGTCCCTTTAAGATAGAGAGTGTGTGTGTATGTGTGTGTGGGGCGTGCTTACGTCAATAGAAGATAAAGGACGTAATGACGTTGTTGAAGAAGAAGAAGGAGAGAGAGAGAGAGAGAAGGGAGAGAGACCCCAGCCTGCTAGTGTTCTCTATCGATGGATGAGAAACAATAACTGTGTTTGCTACTGAAATCCATGTATGGAAGTTGGAAGTAATCCGGTGGAGTTCACTTTGTAGCTGACCTGTAGAAGGAAACAGGTATTTGTGTGTGGACGACCACGATTCGGATGCTTTTCGGGGTGAGGAAGTCACTACCGAGTAAACACTGAAGTGTCGCTTGGGTTCCATCGTGGAACATTTGGATTTCGTATTTACTCTCTCTATGTTTCTCTACATCTACGTCTTATCTTCAGACAACGGTGGTTGTTGAAGAAGCCCTTGCTCATGTTTCACCTTATGGCTTGCGGAACTGAACTTTAAGAACCATTCCGGAACTTGGAGTTTGGGACTTTGTCACACACACACACGACGAGTTTAGTTTTGGGGTTAACGTTCAAAGTTTAACATTTTTGAATTCTAACATACCAACATTTTTACTTTTATTTTACGTATTATCATAAGTAGTGATTAATAAAATAGTTTTTAACACTGAATCATGCTCAGTGTGTTTCTTTTGTTGCTGGTTCGTGACACCACACATGGAGTACTGTGTCCAGTTCTGGTCGCCTCATTATCGGAAGGATGTGGAAGCATTGGAAAGGGTGCAGAGGAGATTTACCAGGATGCTGCCTGGATTGGAGAGTATGGATTTTGAGGAGAGACTAAGGGAGCTAGGGCTTTACTCTTTGGAGAGAAGGAAGATGGGAGGAGACTTGATAGAGGAATACAAACTATTAAGAGGAATAGATAGAGTAGACAGCCAGTGCCTCTTTCCCAGGGCAGCAATGCTCAATATAAGAGGGCATGGCTTTAAAGTAATGGATGGGAAGTTCAAGGGAGATATCAGAGGAAGGTTTTTCACCCAGAGAGTGGTTGGTGCTTGGAATGTGCTGCCTGGGATGGTGGTGGAGGCAGATATGTTGGTCAAGTTCAAGAGATTGTTAGATAAGCATATGGAGGAATTTAAAATAAGGGGATATGTGGGGGGAAGGGGTTAGATAGACTTAGGCATGGTTTAAAGGTTGGCACAACATGGTGGGCCGAAGGACCTGTATTGTGCTGTATTTTTATATGGTTCTAAAGCACATAAACTGGACCTTAATCTCATTGCTGTATAATTGTTGAATGTTGTGCATTAATTGCCAGCAACTTTCCCTCCATTAACAACATTGATTATACTTCAAACGTGATTTATTGGGTAGGAATTACTTTTGGTAATCTGGAAACCATAGAAGGGGACATAGAATTAGGGAACAGGGAAATGTTAAATAGTACAACAGGTCTGTGCTGGTATTTATTCACCACAGTTGTCTCTTCTCACTTCAGCGGCCCAAGTTTGGCCTTTTGCCTATTCCATTTTCTCCCTGGTCTACTTACCTTTTGAAAGCAACAGAACTACTTGCTTCAACCATTTGCTGTGGTAGCATGTTCCACATTCTAATTTCTCAGCGAATAAAGAAATTTCTCCTCATTTCCCCATTAGATTTAGTATTAGCTATTGTATCTATGGCTCCTGGTGTTCTACATTCTCCCACAAATGGAAACATTATTTCTGAATCTGCCCAATTCAATCTATCCATTATGTTAAAGACCTTTATTAATCTCCTCTCAGTCTTCCCTGTTCTATGAAAAACTGATGCAATTATTTGCTAAAGCTCTAGCCTATTTGTTCTGGTACCATCCAGCTAAATTGTTTGTGTATCTTCCCTCTATTATAAATTTCCATTTTCCATACCAGAAATGTGTACAGTATTCAAAGTGGAACCTGATTGGGATCCTATATAAGTTTGACTATATAAGCTTTACATTATTATTAAAATCCATGTCTGTGAAAATAAATCACAGTACTTGTTGGCATTTTAATTAGTGCGCTGCAATGCTGCTTTTAATGATGTGTTCAGCTTATCCCAAGATCCTCTCTATTTTTCTATGGATTCATTCTCTTAATTTCAAAGATGTGGGTGATGTTATTAATTTCCTACCAAAATACATTAATTCACATTTATCTACATTAGAGTTTGTTTGTCATTTACCTGCCATATCTGCAAGTTTTCTAAAATCTCCTTGCATTATGTGGCATCACTTCTCAATGTTAATTACACCTTCCCCTTTACCTTCCCCCAAACATTTTGGTAACACGTAAATCTTTGCTTTGTGTCACTTATTCCTAAATCCAAAGCAGTATAAGATCACAAACTATGGCATATAAATTACAGAGTATTGTGGTTTCAACTGTGCTCCCCATGGAAGACTGCTTTGCCCCATCTTCAAATCTGAATAACTCCTCTTAAACTTTTTTTGTTCCCTGCTTTCTGTACTTTTAGCCAATTTGTTATTAGTTGACAAACTTGTCCCCTGATTCCTGATCACTTCATTAATCACCTGGTCTAGCCAGAATGCATCCTGGGATCAAGGAAAGTAAAGGAGAAATTGCAGAGGCCCTGTACCTAATCTTCCAAACATCTATAGATCTAGGGATGATTTCTGAGGACTGGAAACTTATAAATATTACACTCTTGTTTATAAGAGGATGTAGAAATAAACCCAGTACCTACAGACCAATTAGTGTTACTGTAATAGTAGGAAATGTTCTTGAAACAGTAATCAGGGACAGAATTAGCTGTCATCTAGAAAAGAGTGGATTGATTAAAGACAGAGCATGGATTTGTTAAAAGTAAATCATGCCTAATTACTCTGGTCAAGTTTTATTGAAGAAGTAACAGAAGCAATCCTACCAGATGTAGCAGCAATTCACTTGTACTTTTTCTACTTCAAGGTGCAGTAGTAAATATTCACAATGTGATCTCCTGTAGAGATGACAAACCAAATGCAGATTGGGTGACCACTTCATGGTGCACCTTTGTTCAATCTGCAAGGGTGACCTTGAACCTGCCTGTCACTTTAATTTTCCACCCCACTCCCATTATGACTTCTCTGGTTTTGACTCCTGCACTGTTCCAAAGAAGCCTAATGGGCATTTGAGGAACAATATCTCATCTTCTTTCTGGAGGCATTGCAACTCTCAGTATTGGATTCATTAATGTCAGATAACTAGACTTTCCTGTTTGTGTCAGAACTGGCAAGGTCTGCTGAGTACTTCCAACATTCTCTTTTATTTCAGACTTCCAGAAGCTGCTGTGTTCTGCTTCTCATAGTTCCAACGTGTTACTGCCTGTTTCTTTTCTTTTTCCTTTTGGTATACTTGACTGGTGGTGGTGGTGGTGGGGGGCACGGGTGGATGTTAAGGCTTACAGGGAGAAGGCAGCAGAATGTGGTTGAAAAAATAATCAGCCATGATTGAACGGTGGAGCAGATTCAATGGGCCAAATATTCTGCTCCTATATCATATGGTCTTATGGTCCTCTATCCTCACCCATCTCCCTCTATTTACATCAGACAAATCAGTTAGGATCAATGTCTTCACCACCCTCTCTCCGATGATATCAACAGCATTCCTATCACCATATTTCTCCTTATCTCCACCCTATCACAGGCAACCACTTCGTTCTCTTCATTCCTTCCTCTTCTATGCCACTTAAAACACATTTGTTTTCCCACTTTTCCAGTTCTCGTGAAAAGTTATCAACCTGAAACATTAACTCAGTTTCTCTCTCCACAGATGCTGCCTAACCTACTGAATAACCCATTTTTATCTTAGTGAATTCATACTTTTGCCACTTCTTCGTATTATTGGTGAGTCTGACTAACTCATCCAAGAGTGGTTCTGTTCCCATTTTATTCATGTGGCTGTTGTACATCTTTTTATATGGGTTGATAATTTGACTTTGATAACTTCTCTTTGCCTTTTAGTTGGTTTGTTAACTTCTTGATCCTTTCTGTTAATCGGTGTCCTTGTCTCATTTAATATTTACAACTTCATTTGCTTTTTCTTATTTGTTGATGGTGCTCCATAATCAGTTTACTTGTTTTTGGTTTTTACTGGAACATTTTTGAGATCTATTGATGACTCTTTTGTAGATTTCCTTCTATTTTTCTGTCTCTTTGACTTTCAAGGTTTCCACTTTACCTTCATTAGTTCCACTCTCATTTCCTCATGATGTGCTCTCTTGCACTATGTGAGCTTGGTCTTTATTCTTTTTTTAATCATGCCAAGGCCTAATCTCCATTTTGATATAAATGTAAGCTTTGTAGGTCTCATGTTCCTGCTGGTTAATTTTAAAAGAAAAGGAACAACCTGAGGCCAATCTCAGAAAAAAAAAGTTGAGAAATTCCTCTTCAGCTCTTTAAGGCAATCAGTCAAGCTCCAGGAAGCCAGTCTGACTCTTTGCTTCCAGCTGCCCTGTAATTTACTCATGATAACTTCAAATGTCTGCCCTTCCCTTTAGAATGTGCCAGCTCCATTTCTGAAAGGCTCCTGGGAATCAATATTTACTGCACATTTAATTAATGTGTTCCAGATGACAATTAACCCTTATGGAAAGAAATGCCTATGAATATCTAACCCAACTAAAGCCCAATTCCCCTATTCCTACCCAATTAAAACTGCCTGCCAATCTGAACAGAATTCACTGCCTTCATCATTTTAAACTTTAATTGTGTTTCCTTTGGCTTCACATTTCTGTAATGAAATTAATTCTAACACATTTAGCCTCTCTGCACCACTAATAAACTTAGAAGATTGTGTACTACTTAGAAGATCCTTTTCCAGGGACATTGTTATTGTCTAAACACAAGTGGAGACTTAAATTGTAGTTATACTGAGATTTCCTACAGCCTTGGTTTATTTTTATAACTTTACGTATAATGACGATTCAAAATACACTGTAAAACCAAATTGCATTTATCAATTGCTTTGTCACATTGCTAGTGGATCTTTGGTGATTTGTTTGTCTAGACCACCTCCACTCTTAAATTTTTCACTTAGTTCCTAGTATGTAATGGGTACCCCCTCTATTGTATGAACATGGTTGAAATTACTTCGGCTCAAATGCACAGCATTACAATTTCCTTAAAGAATCTCTATTCTGCATGTTTCTAAATTGGGGTGTAATGTACTGACTTGATCTGAATTTCCTAAATTTCATACACATATTTGTGACCTGTTCTAATTTAGGAAGACCAAGAAAAAACAGTTGTCCTATCAAAGAACTTTGTGGAACTCCAGTTATGACCTTGACCCATTATGAAGAATATTTTCCTCTTCATAAAGACTCTAAAGCTATATGATTATAATTGATATCCAATCCAACAAAAAGTTATTTACTGATCATTAATAATGTAATATTTCCCAATACCTGATAATTTGACACGCCAAATGCTCTTAGGAGAACAACATTTACAACAATATCTCTGATTAACCAATCAGGTTCATGAACCAGATCTTTACTTTTTTAAACAAAAGATACTACAATTGTATAATTGTTGCTGGCATCTGGTGATGAAAAGCCACATCCATCTACATACCTACCAGTCTTTTGCCCACAACCAAATGCAAGTTAATATCAAACTAAAAGATGAAAAGGCTTCCATGTTCCAATTTTATCCCCTCCAAAAGTATTGAGTTACATGTATCTTACTAACCCATTCCAATTCAACTTGAAAGAACTCTTTAAGTATCTGAAAAAAAATGCTTGTTTTTTTTTAACCTTTAGGAACGTTGGATAAGTGACATGGAGTTCAGCAGCTTAAATAGCTCTGTGACCCTTTGCATGTCTATTTTGACTGCTAATAAACATCCATTACTTTGGCACTAATGTTAAATAATCCACTAGAAGGAACTTGCCTAACCAATTTAAATCTGGTGATTCTAAATTGTTAAACTACTGCTCAGACATGACCATGTTTGATTCAACTCTAATGTCATGGAGTCATAGAGAGATACAGCATAGACGTGATCACTCTGCCCATCAGGCTCTTGCCAACCATCAAGCATCCATTTACACTAATCCTATATTGATTCCATTTATTTCTCCTCACATTCCCACTATCTCCCCACAGATTCGACAATTCGCCTACACACCAAGGGCAATTTACAGCAACTAATTAACCTACCAACCCACATGTCTTTTGAGATGTGGGGTGATATTGGAACATCCAGGGGAAACCTACATGGTCACAGGAAGAACATACAGACTCCATACACCACTCAAGGTCAGGACTGAATCTAGACTGCTGGATTTATGAGACAACAGCTTTACTAGTTGCACCACTGTGTCCTACTGAATACTAAATCCAGCAGTTTATTTTCCCCAGCATTTTCCATAGCATGTTGAGTGGGAATATAATCACTGACCTTTTTAACAAATACTTCTGCCTTGCCTCCTTTTAAGCTTGGCTGGTCTACTTTAGTGCACATGGTACACTTAAAACTGATATCCCTTAGAAAGCCAACAACACCATGTGTCTCATTTAATCTGCTCACATCGTATGTACAAGATGTCTTTTTATCTTTTACATAAGTGTGCTGGGAATCCAGTTAATGCATGTTCAACCTCTCAGCAAGGCAGCAGCAGTAGATTGGAGCTATTTCCTGGCCAAAGCGATGGTGTGCTGAATCTACATAAACTTTTAAGTTCTATGCAAAGGTGAAGGTTTCTCAGTTCATAACGCACTTCCTTGTGTATTTGGTTATTGCTTATACTGTTAGCATTAAGCACAGTGTTGTGCTTCATATTATTGATATGATTTGCTGGCTCTACTGAGCCCTTCATTCTTCAAATTTTCACTATTAAAATCTCTTCTTATGGAAACTACTTTTACGCTGTTGGGCAAGGTCACTTTTATAGAAAGTCGCCATAGTGATAAACCCTAAAACAAAACTTTAGCTAAATCATAATGGAAGCTTAACAAATTAAATCAGCTTTCAGCTTCTTCCAAGACAATCAGATGATTCTGTCAAGTGACAAATGACATTTCATGTTTCGAATTTCTGTTCAAGCAACACACCAATTCCGCCACAGACCAGACTTACCCAAACTTTACCGCTCCAATCAAGAACAGAGCATCTCCAAGAGATGCGGCATTCTTGCCTCACTGTGACATTATCTTCTCCAGGAATCCTGCAGGAATTGATTTTTCCCATCCTTTGATCCCTCTTTGACATGCTGCTCCTTGGCAATATCATTCTTTTCCATGAGGACACCTCAGCGAATCAAAGAGTCATAGAGCTGTACAGCACAGAAACAGGCCCTTTGTCCCAACTTGTCCATGCTGACCAAGTTGCCGATCTGAGCTGGTCCACTTGCCTGCATTTGGCCCATATTCCTCTAGACCTTTCCTATCCATGTTACTGTCCAAATGCCTTTTAAATGTTGTAATTATACCTGCCTCTACCACTTCCTCTGGCAGCTTGTTCCATATACTCACCATCCTCTATGTGGAGGAAGTTGCCCCTCAGGTCCCTTTTAAATCTTTCCCCTCTTATTTTCAAGCCTTCCATTTTCCATTTCTTTGCTTGATCCTGCCCCCTTAGCTACTTAACCACCAAAAACAGTCTGCGCATTCACGGCTCCAGATTTAACTAATCCAATTCCTTCCTGGATATATTTCCATCTTTCACTCTTTCTAAATTTCAGCTCATCCAAGACTCTCATTCCCATTTTCAATACCACACCAACTCCTGTTATAAATTCACACTGGCCTTGGTGCTCAACTACTTCAAATATAAAATTAGCTCTTGTTTGTTTAAACGCGCGGCCTCTCTCCTATTCACACCTTCAACCTCCACCAGTTTTGCAATTCTCCACTGTTCTTCTGACTCCCCTTTTGTTTATTCTACTCTCTTTTCTTCAATTGCCGTGCCTTCAGCTGCCTGAGTTCCAGTTAATGGAATATCTTTTCTAATGTTTTCACCTTTCCACCTCCCTCTTTTTTTTCATATCATCGTTACAAGCCACCACTAGCCCTAAGCTTTTAGTCACGTCTCCCAACTCTTCCTTTTTCTCCTGACAAATCTTTGAAACTTCTTAGAAATATTTATTCTATACTAATGATCAATAACTGTGTTTACATCATTGAAATATGCTTTAACAATTTAAAATCAGACACTTATGAAGATTTGATTCCCAGTTACTGAGAGAGAAAATTAATGAAACCTAAATAAGAAATGCTGGAAATACTCATTAGATTAAGCAGTATCTGTGGTGACAGTCGAAATCAAAGTCAAAGTCGAGCTTATTGTCCTATGCACAAGTACATATATGCACAGGTGCATTGAAAAACTTACTTGCAGCAGCATCACAGGCACATAGCATCATATAAGCAGCATTCACAAGAAAAGCATAAATTAAAGAATCAGAATCAAATTTATCATCGCTGATTATATGACTTGAACTTGTTGTTTTGCAACAGCAGTACAGTGCAAAGACATAAAATTACTATAAATCACAAAAATTAATAAATACTTCAAAATTAAAGTAATAATGAGGTAGTAACATGAATTATACATAATTTTTACAAGAAAGAACATAATTAGAACAAAAAAAAACCACGAAGTCTATTTTAGTACAAAGTGATCATAGCACAGTTATCATTTCAGGTCAGTGACCTTTTATTGGAATTGTGTAAATTCTCTCATTCTAATGATAGGTCATTAGCCTTAAGCATTAATTCTGTTTTTCCACAAATGCCAGTTGGTTTTCTGAGTATCTCTGGCAATATTTTCTGTATTTCAGTTTTCTTGCATCCACAGCACTTCAGTGAATTATACTACAGATTAATGCTACTCATCATGAGTCTTAATAAGTTATTGATGTTTTAGTTATGCTACCAGATTCAGGATACAAAAATAATAGCAATCTTTTTACGTACAGATTCATAGAGTCATAGACTAATACAGCATGGAAACAGGCCCTTTGGCCCAAATTGTCCATGCCGACAATGGTGTCCACCAAGCTAGTCCCAGTTGCCAGCGTTTGGCCCATATCCCTCTGTCTACGTGCTTATCTAAATATCTTTTAAACGTTATTATTGTGCCTGCCTCACCCACTTTCTCTGGCAGCTTATTCCATATTCACACCACCATATGCATGAAGAATTTGCCCCTCAAGTCCCTTTTAAATCTTTCGCTTCTCACCTTAAATGTATGCCCTCTAGTTTTTGCTTCCCTTTCCATGGGAGAAAGACAATGTGTGTTCACCTTATCTATACCCATCATGATTTTATACATCTCTATAAGGTCACCCCTCAATCTCCTATATTCCAAGAAATAAAGTTCTAGCCTGCCGAATCTCTCCCTATAACTCAGGCCCTTGAGTCCCGGCAGCATCCTTGTAAATCTTTTCTGCACTCTTTCCAGTTTAATGATATCTTTCCTATAACAGGACGAGCAACACTGTACAGAATACTCCTAGTGCGGTCTCACCAATGCCTTGTATAACTGCAACATAACATCCCAACTCCTATACTCAGTGCCCTGTCTGTTGAAGGCCAGCATGCCAAATGCTTTCTTCATCACCCTGTCTACCTGTAACACAATTTTCAGTGAACTATGTACTTGTACTCCTAGGTTCCTCTGTTCCATAACACTCCACAGGGCCCAACCATTCACTGTATAAGTCCTACCCTGGTTTTCCATCCCAAAGTGCAACATGTAGCACTTATCTGAATTGAAAGCCATTTGCCAATCGTTGGCCCACTTACCCAGCTGATCAAGATTCCTCTGTAAGTTTTGATAATCTTCTTCACTCTCTATGATACCACCTATCATCCACAAACTTACTAACCATGCCTTGTCCATTCACATCCAAATTATTTATATAGATAATGAACAACATAGATCCCACCACTGACCCCTGTGGCACACCACTAGTCACAGGCCTCCAGTCCTCTGAGAAACAACCTTTGATCATCGTTCTCTGCTTCCTACCATAGAGCCAAATACAAATCCAATTAGCTATCTGTCCCTGGATCCTGTGCAATCTAATCTTCCAGCCTAGCTTTCCATGCAAGACCTTGTCAAAGGCCTTGCTAAAATCCATATGGACAATGTCCACTGCCCTATCCTCATCTATCCTCTTGGTTATCTCCTAAAAACTCTAAGAGCTTTGTCAGACATGATTTCCCATGCACAAAGCTGTGCTGACTATCCCTAATTAGACCTTGCCAATACAAATGTTGATAGATCCTGTCCCTCAGAATCCTCTCCAGTAACTTACCCATCGTTGATGTCAGACTCACCGGCCTGTAGTTCCCTGGCAAGGCCCTCTGCAAATTCTCCCCCTAGCTTCCCACAAGGTCCAAGGACGCACTTAGTCAGTTCTGGGGATTTATCCATGTCAATGCACTTGAAGGTGACCAATACTTCCTCCCTGGTAATCCGTATGCAGTCTGAGACATCATCACTCATTTCCCTCATTTCTTTCGCATCCATCATTTTCTCCACATTAAAAACAGATGAGAAGTTTTCATTAAAAATCTCGCCCATCTCCTGTGGCTCTACACATAGATTGCTATTGCTGATATTTAAGGGGACCGATTCTGTCCCTAGCCACCTTTTTACTCTTAATATACCTATAGAATCTCTTAACGATGTCTGCCAGATCCACCTCATACCCTCTTTTTCCCTCCTGATTTCCCTCTTAAGTGTACTCCAACACTTCTTATAGCCATCGAGGGATTTGCTTATTCCCTATTGCCTGAACCCAATGTATGCCTCCTTCAAGTTCCGAGGCGTCAATACCTCAGAGGATATATCCTGGGCCCTACACATTGATGCAATCAAGAAGAAGGCGTGCCAGCAGCTCTACTTCATTTTGAGCTTGAGGAGATTTAGTATGTTAGCAAAAACCCTTGCAAATTTCCATAGATGTACAGTGGTGAGCATTCTGACTGGTTGCATCATAGCCTGGTATGAAGGCTCCAATGTGTAAGATTTCAAGAGGCTGCAAAGGGTTGTAGACTCAGCCAGCTCCATCACGGGCACAACACCATCCCACCACCCCCCCCCCCCCCCCGGGTCAAGGACATCTTCAAGAGGCGGTGCCTCAAGAAGGTGGCATCCATCATTAAGGACTCTCACCATCTGGGGCATGCCCTCTTCTTGTTACTTCCATCAGCGAGAAGGTACAGGAGTCTGAAGACCCACACTCAGTGTTTCAGGAACAGCTTCTTCGCCTCTGCCATCAGATTTCTGAACGGTCCATGAACCCATGAACTCTATCTTGTTATTCCTCTTTTGCACTATTTTGTTTACTTATTTTTTGTAACTTATAGTAATTTTTATGTCTTGCACTATACTGCTGCTGCAAAACAACAAATGTTATGACATATGTCAGTGATTCTGATTCTGTTTCTTTTTTCTGACCAGAACCTCAATAGTTCTCGTCAGCCAGGTTTCCCAAAACTTGCCAACCTTGCCCTTCACCCTATCAGGCACATACTGCTGATGAAAACTTGAATTTCTACTTTTAATAAACCTCCAACTTGCCTTTACATCCCTTTACCAGCAAACAGTTTCACCCAATCGACCTCTGCAAGATCCCACCTCATGGCTCCAAAAGTGGCCCTGCCCCAGTTCAGGACCTGCATGACAGAAATGTAACAAACTTACATGTGCTGGAAACACTTTCAGCTTGATAAAGAGTGAGTCACATGAAGGTTGTTCAACTTTATGCCAAATTGTTAAACAAATTTATGCTAATTCAGTCTCCTATGATATTATTAATTGTTCCAGTGAAGTAATTATAGAAGTGAAAGGGGGACAATAGATTATGATATCATTTGAGATGTGTGTGAAAGGCATCTGATAGGGACATCCTAGATAATTAGCTATCATTTGTGAGAAATTTAAGGCTGCATTTAATTTTTGTTGTTGGTTTTGGACATATAATGTTCATTTTCTTTTGGATAACTATTGTCTGATATGATATTGTCTGATGATTTGACAGTACTAATATTTATAGGCACATCCCATTTTAATTAGTTTTATGTATGAGGTACTATATGTTTAATAACATAATCAAATTGTGAGAAACCTATACAGTACTGAAGAAACCTATACAGTACTGTAGAAACATTTAACTTCAAGAATCTGTCATGTGTAACCTCTAACATATTGTTGCAGCTCTGGTTTTGTTGATATCAGAACAATACGTGTCCTCAATCACATTGCCATCTTTACACTGTTATTAAATCGACCATACATTTCTTGTGCACTTAATATGTTCAAGAATTCAGTCTGAAGATGGGCACGTAAATCATAAAAATGTATCCAGTGCTGTGTGATCAAAGTGATGTTCTTCATCATCATTCTGTAGCTACAAATCTGTGAGTAATGTGCACTTTAGAGCCATGCATCAAATCTACTTTACAATCACGGGAACATGGGAAGATATAAATAGCAGAAAGTGAATTGACTTCATTTAGACTTTAGGATTAGAAGCTTGATCCTCATCTCTTCTGATTTGTTTTGTGCCGTAAGCAGGACATTGGATTAATGATGACTAAATTTCAGTTACTAATTATTTGTATTCTCCATTTTAGCTCTTTTCAGATGCAAACTGTCTCAAAAAATTTGAAATTTCTTCACAGCGCAGGGATTCCAAAGTGAGCATCCAAAAAGCCAAAAAGACACCACCCTCGAAAGGTAACTAAAAATGACCAATGAATCCAGTAATATCTGCATCCCAAGAATAAACAAAAAATAGAATTAAAAAAAAGACACTGAGCCATATGTTCACATATGTTTGATTGAGCCCTTATTGGTTTGCATTTGATCTGAACTTAAGCACTAAATACCTTATATATTTCAGTCAAATGAGGGTCAATTTTTCTCTTTCAATATTTCAGTGAGAGAGCCGATAACTGAGTTTAAAATACTGATGTACCACTAGGTGAATGTTTTCTTCTATGTTTTGGGCTACTGCATTCCATTGGGAGAATCAAATTCAACTTTTGCTCTTGGACAAAGCCCAGCAGTTAGGGTGAGTGTGGAGGGTCAGACTAAATTACCCAATGGTGCAAGGAGCCTTCTGCTACACCCACATAACTTTGTGGGCACTGTATATATCTCTGGAGGTGTTAAGGATTTACAAGGCAATTCATACTAAATTTTCTATATCATTCCCAAAAAATCATGATTGAAAAGCAGGAAGAGAAAGGTGAGGCAAATCAAAAGACACTTTCTTTGTGGACATTCAGGAAGTGACTAATAACAATAAAACTTTAGTAAATAGAATTGCAGTTCCCAATTCCAGTACTTTTCCCATCTGATCTTTCCTGTTGTTGATAATCTCAGTGCCCATTCAATTACAATTACTAAATATATGGCTGCATCAAAAAACATCTAATATCTAAAAACCTGTCTCCTTAGTCAGTGACTGAGCTTCCACAGACTTCTAGAACATAGAACAATACAGCACTGGACAGGCCATTCAGCCCATGATGTTGTGCCGACCTTGATGCTAATTCATACTAAATGTCCTCCTCCTGTTTATCAGCCATATCCCTCCATTTCCTTCATATTCATGTGTCTATCCAAAAGCCTGTTAAACTCTACCAACCTGCCTGATTCCATTACTACTGCTGGTAACCCATTCCAGGCACCCATCGCTCTCTGTGTAAAAAAAAACTTGTCTCTCACATCACCTTTAAACTTCCACCATCTAACCTTAAAAGCATGTCCTCTGGTGTTTGACATTTCTACCCTGGGGAACAGATTCTAACTGTCTACCCTATCTATGCCTCTCATAATTTAAAAAACCTCTATCAGGTCTCCCTTCAGTCTCCGACGCTCTAAGGAGAACAACCCAAGTTTGTCCAACCTTTCCTTATAGGTCATACCCTCTAATCCAGGCAGCATCCTGGTAAACCTCTTCTGCACCTTTTCCACAATCTCCACATCTTTCCTATAATGGGGTGACCAGAGGTGCACACAACGCTCCAAGTGTGGTCTGACTAAAGTTTTATATAGCTGCAGCATGACTTCCTTACTCTTATACTCTACATCCCTACCAATGAAGAGAAGCATGCTGTATGCCTTCATTACCATATTATCCACTTGCGCAGCCACTTTCAGTGAACTATGGACCTGGATCCCAAGATCCCTCTGTACCTCAGTGCTATTAAGAGACTTACCGTTAACTGTATACTTTCTCCTTTAATTTGACTTCCCAAAGTGCAACACTTCACCCTGGCCTGGATTAAACTCCATCTGCCACTTCTCTGCCCATATCTGTAACTGATTTATATCCCGTTGTATTCTTTGATAGTCCTTTACACTGTCCACAGCTCCACCAATCTTGGTGTCATCCGCAAACTTGCCAATCCACCCATCTACATTTTCAGCCAAATCATTAATATATATTACAAACAACAGGGGTCCTAGCACCGATTCCTGTGGAACACCACTGGTCACGGACCTCCAGTCAGAATAACAGTGTTCCATGGCTACCTTCTGTCTTCTATGGGCAGGAATGGTGAATTCCAAAGTTTCACTATCCCCTGGCTGAAGCAATTATTCTCTTCTCTCTCCTGAATAATTGAGTTCTTATCTTGATTCGAGACACATCAACCGGGGGAAATATCAATTTAAGAATTTTGTATGCTTCAATGAGATCATTTTTGATTTATCTGAATTGAAGAGACTACAGGCTTAGTTTCCCTGATCTCTCCTCTGATGATAAATGCACTATCCCAAGAATCAATCTGATGAAATTTTGCTGCACTTCTTCCACTACAAGTATATCCTTCTCCGGATAGGGAGATGGGACTGATACACAATATTCCAAAAGTGTTCTGACTATTTGAAGCAAGGTGTTTCTTCTCTTGTGCTCAAATCTGCATATTAACTTTCAGTGAGGATAGAGCTGGTGTGCCCTGACACTCTCAAAGAACTATTGACTCCCCAACCCATGATTTCTGCAGTCCTGCTACCAATACAATGGTCAGATGTTGGAGAACTTCTGCTTGTGTTGCAGTGGGAGGTGGGGCATCAACTATCAGATGCAAAGTAGGGGATGCCTGCAAGTATTGAATTGGTGCTGGACACCACTTCATGTCTGTAGGAAGTGGGCCCAGCTGGAGCTCCTCTCAGACTGCATGGGTCTGAGGAGCATCCAGGAGGCAGAGGGTGTTACAGGTAGGATTTTTAGGGAGGTGGTCATACCAAAGTTTCAGTCGGACAGATGGTGACTGCCAGAAGGGGCAGGCAGGATTCTCCTGTGGCTTTTCCCCTCTGAAACACGTTTACTCTTTTGGATACTGTTGGAGGGGGGATGGCCTCTCAGGAGAAAATGACAGCAGCAGTCAGGTCCGTGGCACCACAACCGGCTCTGTTATACAGCAGGCTAGGTCAAGGACTAGGCATGCAATAGTGATAGGGGCATTTCTGTGGCCTGTGGCACACCACTAGTCATGGGTCTCCAGCTCAGAAAACAACCTTCCACCATCACCTTCTGCTTCTTACCATCAAGCCAATTGTGTATCCACTTAGCTAGATCTCCCTGGATCCCATGTGATCTAACTTTCCATAGCAGCCTATGAAACCTTATCAAAGGCCTTACCGAAGCTTTACTGAAGTCCATTTAGACTACATCTACCACCCTGCCACTATCGATCTTCTTGGTCACTTCCTCAAAGAACAATCAAATTCATGAGACACGATCTCCCACACACAAATCCATGCTGACTATCTCTAATCAACCCCAGTCTTTCTAAATGCTTGTATACCTTATCCTTCAGAATCCTCTTTAGTAATTTATCTGCCACAGATGTTTGGCTTTCTATAGTTCCCAGGTTTTGCTTTGCAGCCCTTCTTAAATAAAGGCACAACATTAGCCACCCTCCTGTCCTCTGGCACTTTACCAGTGGTTAACAATGAGACATATATCTCAGCCGGGGCTCCCGCAATTTATTCTCTAGCTTCCCACTGTTTTCATGGATATACCTGGTCAGGTCCCTGAGATTTATCTACATTTCTATGTTTTAAGGTGTCCACCACCCCCTCTGCTGTAATGCAGACTGTTCCCAAGGCATGCCCATCAACTATCTCAAGTACTGAAATCCTCATGTCTTTCTCCAGGATAAAAGCAGAGGAGAAATATTCATTGAAGACCTCAGCCATCTCCTGCACCCATCATCTGAGCCAACCGGGGCAGAGCAAATGTGCAATCTGATCTTGCAGGTGCTGGCCCCTGAAGTATCCCTTTCCCCTGCTCATGTAGGCCACATATATCATGTGACTCACAACGCACAGATCTTATCTCTAAACTGAACATTACACTTGTCAAGAGTCAGAATCTGAACTAATGGTTGTGTTTACCAGATGGAGTGATGAACGTGCCTTTTTCATTGCTGCTCAGCTGCTATTGTCCGGCCAGGTGCAAATTCTTGAACTATGTGAAAGGAGAGGGATCGGTTCATGTTTACGGTGAAGGTGGTTAGTAGAAGTGGTGGGTTGTGGATAAGGGGTGCCTGCATAGACCATCTTAAGCTTGTAAATCAGAAGTGTAGTTTAGCAATAAGATCAGTTGGGTGGGTTGTGAGGAGGAGGATAAGATGTGAGCAAACTGTCACTTTTGGGACTCTCTGTGCTTCTGCTGACCATGGTCTGACCTTGTGTCAGTCCCACCAGTAAGAACCAGCAGACTATCCTTCAGCAGAATGAGCAGTTTCTCCCTATCAGTCTGCCGCATCAGTGTCAATTATGCACCACCTCCTTTATGATACAGGGAGGTGATAGTGAGTGTTTGGGTAATGTCACTATGCTCACTATCACCTCCCTGTACCTCATTAGTGTTTGGGAGATGTGGGTGTGACACTATGTGCAATGGTAGTGTGGTGATTGTTACAATTATTGCATTCAATAATCCAATTACATAAAGGTCTAATAGTTTTTCTATTTTCCAAAGCTTACTTCCAATTGAACTTTCAATAGAAATAAGTATCTAGAGTGATGTATAACACTTAGTTGAATCATGTTTATCGAGAGTCACAGTTGGCCATTTTACACGCAGACCGTGACAGCATAGATGTCAACAGTAGTTCAAAATAAATCACGTTTTAAGTTGCAGAGAAGGGAGAAGGATGGAGAGAACAAAGGAAATATCAGAGAGACAGAGACAGGGATGGAGGCAGAGAGACGCTGAATGACATAAGTAGTGGTGGTGCTGACTGAGAGAGAACGATGAGTTAATCACAGCTGATACATCCGGTGGAGATGTAAACAGACGGAGATGGATATGAATAGCGAAGGGAGATAAAAATGCTCTGTTGGAACTGGTAAATAAAAAAAACAATGCAGTGGCTGGAAATCTGAAATAGGAGAGATTGCTGGAAGTACCCTACAGGACGTCAGATAGCAGCTCAGAATGCATGGTTACATGGTTATACACGCTGAAGGAAACCTGCTGTCTTTATCAGGTTTGGCCTATATGTGACTCCAGATCTACAAATGTGGTTGGCACTTAACTGCTCTTCAGTTCTAGGGCATTTAGGGAAGAACAATAAATGCTGGTGACATCCACATCCCTTAATGAATAAATAAAAGCAGCACACAATCCTGAAAGTATCAGCTGAGGAACCACTCGTGAAAATCAACAGGGTTTCCATTCTGCAAACATAAACACCTTTGTGAAACAAACCAGGCTGTGCTTTGGGTGTCAGAGGGCAAATACGGTAAAATGTTGTCACTGACATATCAATATCAGTGGCAGAATCTCAGCATTATATTCCTCTATTCATCCTGTCGCTCTCAGTCAGAAGGACATTGCGAGGAAGCCCCTTCTACAGTCCGGGTCCAGTCATCGTGATTTATGGAGCAAGAAGAGGCTATTTTGCATGGCATGCTTCGCTTGTGCTGGCAATTCATTGGATATTTCCCTGTAATGCCCACAAATAACAAATCACAAGTTCCATAAACTTCATTGAAAACATTCATTTCATTGCAAAATAAAAAGAAAAAAAAAACATTCACTAAGTAAGTGTGAGACAATGACGTGGAGAGTGGTAAAGGGACAGAAGTAGAGGGTGCCAGGGTAGTGGAACGACAGCAACTTGGAGTTGTGTAAGGCATTAATGCATGAAGGAGGATAGGATTTAGTTGGGAATGGGTTTTGAAGGTTTAGTTGCAGACCAGAGTAAAGAATTGTGTCAGAGTAGATGGAAATGGAAAGTGTAGTGTCATAAGCAAAATGCTGGAGGAACTCAGCAGGTTAGACAGCATCTAAGGAGGGAAATAAACAGTCGACATTTTGGGTCGAGACCCCTCATCAGGTGCAGAATCTCTTGTGTCACAATTTTCCATTTCCCCCCCTCCCCCTCCCCCTCCCCCTCATGATATTGTTTACTTTTTGGGGCATTGTTGGTGTGAGGGGAAATAAGGGTTCTCCCATGTAAGACAGGTGAGGTAAAAATATTTCTGTCAGGTGGTCATTAGTCTTCAGAACTCTCTTCCTCAAAGGATGGTGTAAACAGTCTTTGAATATTAAGGAGAGATTGATAGTTTACTAATAAGCATGAGGGGAGGGGTGAAAGGTTACTTGGGGTAGATGGAAACGATGAGCTCAAGTTACAATCAGGTCAGCCATGATTTTATTGAATGGCAGAGCAGGCCAGAGGTACCATGTGACATTCTCGATCCTAATTCATATGTTTGCACGTTCATATGTATGTTTGTACAAGATCCAAAATTGGGAGGCTCTTCTTTAGAATCTCATGCAGAAGGAATTTGAGTCCTCCATCAGAGAGGCTGTTTGCCATTCAGTTTGCAACACTGACATGGTGCCCTTTTGGCACAGCTGCCAAATAAGTGAACACGTTGTTGTCAATCTAGACTGATTGCTACAGATGAGGAGTGTTATCAAGTGATTTTGTGAATGCTATCAGCAAAACCACTTACTGGCCACTTACCTTGTACTATTTAACTTCTGCTGGCAATCTGCAGAGTTCTTTTAATATAACAATAAAAAATGACAGAATGGAAAAGACATTTGACTTATCATGTCCAAGAAAGTGGTTACTTTAACTAATCCAACTTCACAGCTTTCAATCTGCAGCCTTGTATGTTATGGCTCTTCAAGTACTCATCCTTGAACCCTTTCAAAGTAATAAGGATTTCCGTTTCCCCACCCTTTCAAGTCATAAGTACTAAACCAACAATACTCTGAGTGAAATATTTTTCCTCAACTCCAATTAAAATCTTCTCCTGTTCATCTAAAACCATGCCCCTTAATTAATGACCTCTCTAGCAAGGGAAATACACGAAGTCCTTGTTGTTCACAAACTTACTTTTTGTGGATCTAGGTCTCACAAAGTTCGTCATTTGTTACTGGAAGTCTTGGTAAATGAAGTGTGTTACTCCAGACCCCTCTCCTGTGGTGTTTGGTGAATTCTGTTTGCCATGAGACGGATTGCATCTGAAGTCTTGTGCAGGCAAGTAATGAAATATCAGTCGTTGGTGTGTGGCCAAAACTGCGGTTGAAGTCAGGAAACATGAGTAAGTTTGTGGTGAGAACTGGGATTTAGAGAGGAGGCCTGGTATGCAGCCAGAACCATGGTCGGGGTCAGGAACACCAGGGATGTTCAGGATGTGGGTAGTTTTTCAGCTAGAGATGGAGTCTGATGCCCTTGTATGTTTCAGCTTGTTTTAACAAGCTGAAACTTAGATGGAAGTTTATATCCATGGAGGTTTGACCATTCTATTCCAGCCTTAGTGTCACTGCTAGTGGCCTTTGCGGTATCCATGCTTCTTGTTATCCACGGGAAATTCATGCCCCTATGCCTCATGAATAGTGAAGCCTTAATATAGGTCCCTAATGTTCATTCTGTCTGGATTTATTGTTGCCTATATTCTATTTTCATAGTTGCTATGATTACATTGCACCAAAAGGGTATTTCAATCTATTAATTCAAGCCTTATGCATGTGGTTCTTTCTGCTCTTTGACTAGAATAGTATTCTGACTCAGCTATGTTGGAGAGCATCATAAATGATGTTGAGGGAATTTAGGGCAAAAGCAGAATTAAGATAATGATAGAAATTATAAGTGGTTTACATTGACTACAGGGATTGGATATATAAAAAATAATCAAAATATTTATGAAAAAACTATGCTCAAAACTAGGTCAATGAGGATCCTTGTGGATTAGCATTATAGAATACAGCAAACAACCAACAGGGCACTTCCTTATCATGCAGATCACCAAAGAGCACAGAATGATGTACGTTCTATTCCTCACCACTCCAATTTATGTTTTTAGAAGGTCTCCATTGCTAGAAAAGAAACTGACATGATCCTCTGTGACATTACCAAGGTAAAAGGCTCCTTTGCAGCAGATGTCCGCTGAATACTAGGGCACAATTGTAGACCTACTATGGATTCTGCGGAACTCTAAAAGATGATTCATATCTATAATTAGGCCACTGAGGGATTGAATGTCTTGTGTAAATTCAAGTCACTCTACTGGAACCCCAGAGAAAAAAAGCTGCATCTGTTTATCCATAAGGGTGTTTAGATTTAATAATTATAAAGCCACAAGCCAGCTACCTCTCTAAAAAGTTCTATGCCATCCTTCCCAAAAAAAAATTATATTGTTTATAAAACAAATATTGCCTTGACTGCAATTCGCAATATAATTCAAACTACATAACAAAAGCTATTAACAAAAATAAATGGTCATTTCAGACTGCGTACATTCTCAGTATACGTGTTGTACAAATTAACTCATTCAGAATACTCACTGAAATACAGATTGCAATGCTTGTGATTCTTTACCAGGTAATTGTTAGATTCATGCATTTTTGCATCTCCTTAATACGGCACAGCTCAAGGACATTGGACATATGGCAAGCTTTTGTGAATTAATGGATAAATAACAATAAGAATCATAATCATATCCAATATGTGACTTCAGTATTTATTTCTAACAGACACTGCCTTGGTTATTTTAATTACTTCAAAGAGCATCATATTTTAAAGGAAACTGACTGAGTTCAACATTGGTTAAAAAAACTGTCTCAAGGACAGAAAGAAGTGAATTTTGATATTCTTCAGGAGTCTGTCCTATGACCACTGTTTTCCTTTTGACATATTTTATAGATTTAGATAAGAGTGTGTGAGGGAAAGTTTCAAAATTTGCAGGCAGCACCAAAAGAGGTAGTAAACAGCAGGAAGGATAGCACAATCTGCAAATGATAACAGGTAGATTGGCAAGATTGGTATTGGTATTGGTTTATTATTGTCACTTGTACCGAGGTACAGTGAAAAGCTTGTCTTACAAACCGATTGTACGGATCAATTCATTACACAGTGCAGTTACATTGAGTTAGTACAGAGTGCATTGATGTAGTACAGGTAAAAACAATAACAGTACAGAGTAAAGTGTCACAGCTACAGAGAAAGTGCAGTGCAATAAGGTGCAAGGTCACAACAAGGTAGATCATGAGGTCGTAGTCCATCTCATTATGTAAGGGAACCGTTCAATAGTCTTATCACAGTGGGGTAGAAGCTGTCCTTAAGTCTGGCGGTACGTGCCCTCAGGCTCCTGTATCTTCTACCCGATGGAAGAGGAGAGAAGAGAGAATGTCCCAGGTGGGTGGGGTCTTTGATTATGCTGGCTGCTGCACCAAGACAACGAGAGGTGGAGTCGGTAGAGTGCTAACACATGAAGTATAATACCATGAAGTGTGAAGCGATACATTTTGTTAAAAAGAATGAGGAAGTGATAATATAAGCTAAATGACACAGTTCAAATGGGAGTGCATAAACCCTGGTAAGTATGTACATAAGTCCTTGAAATAGTAGGACAAATCGAGGGAGCAATTAGTATGGCATATGGGATCCTAGGCTTCATTACTAGACAGAAAGGGTATGCTAGATCAGACACAATGGGAGGTTTATGCCCAAGTTTGGTTGGCATCAGAAGAATATAGTAGTCTTCGAGCCATAGGGCAGAGATTTACTTGAATGATTGTGTGTGGGGGATTTCAGTTGTAAAATTGGACCAGAGATGCTTGTGTCATTCTATTTGATATAAAGAAGGGTGAGAGGAATTTTAAAAAGGTGTTAGATGATCATTATGAGCTTAGATAGGATACAAAGGGAGAAACTGTTCTCATTACTGAATGGTTCAAGGACCAGGAATACTATTATGGGGTGAAGGCTCAAAGGAGAATGAGAAGATTTTTTTTTTCATGTGATTTGGAACTCATTATCTGTAATCATGGTGGAAATATAGTCAATCTGGGCTTTCAAAATGGTATGATGGGCAGTTGACAGAAAATAATTTGCAGATCTACTGGAAAAGGGCAGGACAAATGGCACTGAATGTATTATTCTAAAGGAGCTGAACATAAAGGAGGAATTACATAGCATTTGAGGAGGTCACAAGGTATTATCCCTCACACCCGACAGATTGAACAAAAGCACTGGTCATATGGGGAGTGAGGAGACAAGTGTGCATTTCACCAAAGAAGCAATAAGGTATTGCCTCTCAGATGAATGCAGCTATTCAAAAAAAGAGGAATTGTCTTGGCTACTCTTCCTCCCTCAACAAGCAATTTTGAAAGAATTTCATATGTGGGACCTTGTTGCATCAAGATGATGCAGCATTTCATTTCATTGCAATAATGCAATAGTGAATGGCCTCTTGTGACATAACAATGTATGATTCAATGATTATACAACAACAAAATTGATGGGTTTGGTAACATGAACCAGTCTGAATATCATATGGAACATGTTTTAACAATATGATGAAAACTTTTCAATATCTCCCTGGATTACTATTGCACCAATTTAACAAGAAGAAAGCAAGAGCTTGCATTTATGTAGACATCCAAAAGTGCTGTATAGCCAATACAGTGAAGTGTTGTCACTACTGTAATGGGGGGCATGGCCCAACACAGCAGGCCCTCTCTGATTGTAAGTTCCCAGCTACATTCTCCCAGGCAAATACTCGGGCACTGAGCCTCTAATTGTACCCACTACGATTGCATGCCAAATAACAGGCAATAACAGTTCTGACAGAGCAAGAGGTCACCAGCTAGTCAGAGGAAATGATTCAATGACGTTCACAACATTTCATCGAACAAATTGAACATCTTCACTGACTTGTGGAAATTATTGAGCATACAAAATGGAAAAAGAACATTCCTGATGACATCTGAAAATATCAGAAAAGATAATCTATATCTCACAGGAGCATTTTGTGCATTTGCGCAATCATCTAATCGTTCAATGCTTTTTAAGAAAAGCAACAGAGAGAGAGAGAGAGAGGGGGGGGGGAGAAACTAGTCTTGTATATTAGTTCTACTCAAGTGGGAGACTTGGTACATGTACAAATTGGGAGCAGGAGTAGACCACTCAGTTACTTGAAACTGAGCTGTCATTCAATAAGATCATGGGTAATCTAAATTGTCTGCTCATCCGTGCATTCCTATCAAAACCCTCCACCCAATCTTTGAACCCCTCTTTCATCAAGGATCTACCCACCTCTGCCATTAAAATATTCAAAGACTATACTTTCACTGCCCTTTGAGGATAAAAGCTGTATAGGCTCAGGACCCTTTGTAAGGTTGGAAGTCAAGCGCAGTATTACAAAAAGGAAGATTGACAAAAGGAAGCTGAGGCAGTGATGCAGTCATGCTTGACAATGACCTGCACTATTTTGGGGTTGTTGTGATGCTGTCAGTTAGGATTATGACTTGCCTGCTGTTGTAAAGCAAATATGAGGTGGAGATGAGTTTCTGTGGGCTTAAGAATTTGAGTGGCATTCACCACAGTCCCTCCTGGCTGATGGAGTCACAGGCTAGACATATGAATGATAGAGAAATAGGGGACTATGTGGGAGGGAAGGGTTAGGTAGATCTTAGAGCAGGATAAAATGTCGGCACAACATTGTGGGCTGAAGGGCCTGTACTGTGCTGTAGTGTTCTATGTTCCATATTCTATGCTCTATGCTTTAGTGAAATTGAAAAAAGTCATGTACAGCGGCTGCTGCTGCTCTCTACATTTCTCTTGGAGCTGTCACATGATGAAGTTCATGTCCACCGTGGTTCAAGGTGGACAAAATCCACACTGTGTTTCAGGGTGAATATCCTTGGCCACTGGGAGGAAGTAGTTGAGCAGGACTCTGGCGATAACTTTCCCTGTAGCAGGCAACAGGGAGACCTTTCTTAGTTACCACAGTTGGACTTGACTCCTTTTTTTTAAGATGGTCATAATTACACCATCTCTGATGTTTCCTGGCATATCCTTCTCTACCAAGTTATGTACAAAGAGATTGCGGAGTCACAAGTGAAGCTCTTCACTGCTGAGTTTCAGAATTTCAGTGGAGACACCACCTGCTACCACGACTCTATTGCTTTTTAGTTGGTATATGCCATTTTTGACACTTTTTTGGCAGCAAGACCAAATAAGCTACGATGGGATGGAGTCCAGACTACTCATACTGATGACTAAGTCATGGCTGAGCAGATCTTTGAAATGTTCCTGCTAGTGGACATCAGCTACATCTCCAATCTTGATAAGTTCACCTCCATTCTTGGGTCTCAGTTGGATGGGGCCATAGATGTTCTTGACAACACTGAGGAGTCTGTGTGGACAACGCTTGTTAGTGCTGGGCCTTCTGCATTCTTTCCACCCATCATCTGTTCCTTAAGTCACAGGTCTTCTGCTGGACCTTGGACCTTCCATTCTAGGAACGCCTTGCTCTTGGATCTCCTGCTACAGAAGCTATCAATGACTTAAAGTTCTGTGGCAGGCTCAGTTAGTATTATTGCTTAGATACAAGAACATTACAGCTTACAATGTGTTTCAATGATGAGGCATTTGCAAAATATGCATAGTAGTGGTGGTTAGCGTAACGTTATTACAGCGCCAGCGACCTGGGTTCAATTCCGGCCACTGTCCTGTAAAGAATTTGTATGTTCTCTCTGTGTCTGGGTGGGTTTCCTCCAGGTTCTCCGGTTTCCCTCCAACATTCCAAAGATGTATGGGTTAGGAAGTTGTGGGCATGCTATGTTGGCGCCGGAAGCATGGCAACACTTGTGGGCTGCCCCCAGAAACACTCTATGCAAGAGATGCATTTTGCTGTGTGTTTTCGATGTACATGTGACTAATAAAGATATCTTATCTTATGTTTTCAAAACTTAATGGGAGGAAAGTGTAATTTGATCACAAATTTTGGGTATAGATATTTATATAAGTTCTTTGCCTTTGCTGGAAGTTTTCTGTGCTGTTTTTGTTTAATTAACTGCTACTGCCATTTACTTCTCAGTTGGTTTGCAACAAATTCTACATCAACATATTCTCTAGTTTATCAGAAAGAATGTATTGGTGGTGATTTTATAAATTAGCAGTCCCTTAATATAGTGGGACTATGACATTGGTGTGGAAACAGATAAAAATATTTTATAGTGAAAGGACTGCTTGGGCTAACATAAGTAACATACATAAATCTACTGGCAAAGATAGAGAAAATTAAGTGATTTTATCTTAAAATAATCTGAAAATAAGAAGTAGATTATATTGCTATAAAAAACCCAGCCCAATGATTTGTCAGGATAAATAGCAAAAAAAAGCAAACAAATACATAATATCCTGATATCAACTGGGTTTGAGTTTTACTTTTAACAACATATTTATATTAAAAGACTAATATTTGTTATTGAATGACAATTTAGAATTATTTTTTAAATGTTTTGCAAAAAGCAGGTGCAAATTATTATGCAGTTAAAATGAATGACCCCCAAAAGGACATTTGATTAGACACGAATGCATTTGAGGAAACATTAAATTCAGGTAAAGAAGAGGTCCACAATGGCTTCAAAGAATGGTGGCATTTTTTGAAAAATAAATATGGGCTGTGAAATTTGGTAAAAGACTAAGCATAGGAAGGGACATCCACCAAGCCAGTAGAACTGAACTTCAGAAGCAGAGTGCACTTGAGTATGTTACTGCATTGCAGCATTTTCCCATGCAAACACAGAAAATGTAATGCCTGTCCCTATCCCTTATGCCTTCCTATTATCCATTGATCCAAGCAGTTTTTACCAGATAAAGCAGTCATTTACCTGCAGTTCTTCCCTTTTGGTGTATTGCATACTGTGCTCACAATATGATTTCTCTAAAGCAGAGAAATCATATGCAGATTGTGTGATGGCTTTGCAGAGCACCACCATCAATCTGCAAGGCTGACCCCAGGCTAGCAGCTGCCTGCCATTTTAGTTTTCCATCCTACTCCCACTCCAGTCTCCCTGTTGTTGAACACCTACACTGCTCCAAAGAAATCCCACATGAGTTCATCATCCCCATCTTGGCATATTGCAGCTCATTATTGAGTTCAACAATTCCAGGTAATCAGCCTTTATGTTGGAAATTATCAGCTTTGTTGTAAGACCATTCACCTTCACATTAACTTGTTTTTTCTCTCTCTACTGATGCTGCCTGGTCTGCTGAGTTCTTCCAGTGTTTGCTTTTATTTTTGATTTCCAGCAACTTCCACATTTTGCATCTTATATTCCTGCATGTTTTACTTCCTCTTAATATACCACCCACATTTATCTTTCTCTATTTACACTTCTCCACATTGATAAATTATAATTTACAAATATTCATTTTCCTCTCAGCTATGAAGTCATTTGTGTCCCCTGGACAACCTTGGTCTCCACCCTGTCACAGATATTCCCTTTATTCTCATCACCCTTCCCCCCCTCTGCAACTTAAAACATGCAGGTTGGAGGAGCAAGACCTCATATTCCGCCTTGGTAGTCTCCAACCTGATGGCATTAACATCGATTTCTCTAACTTCCCCTAACCCCTCGCCTCTTTTCTCCCTTACCCCCTTTTGTTTTCCCTTATTCCTGTGCCCCCCACCCCTTCTCTTTCCCCTCTCCCACCGTCATGACCAGCCCACTGCCCCCCTCCGATTCCCCACCTCCTTCCCTTTATTCCATGGTCTACTGTCCTCTCATATTGGATTCCTTCTTCTTCAGGTTTTTGCCTCTTCCACCTATCGCCTCTCAGCTTCTTACATCATTCCTTTTCATCCCCCTCTCACCTGGACTCACCTATCACCTGCCAGCTTGTGCTCCTCCCCTCTCCCCACCTTTTTATTCTGGCTTCTGCCCTCTTCCTTTCCAGTCCTGTTGAAAGGTCTCAACCTGAAACATCGAATGTTTATTTCCCTCCACAGATGCTGCCTGACTGGTTGAGTTCCTCCAGCATCTTGTGTGTGTTGAACATGCAGGTTTACTCATTTTTACAAATCTAATGAACAGCCATTGAGCTAAGAAGGTTAACTACGCTTCCTTCTCCACAGAGGCCTCCTTACATGCTGAGTATTTCCAGAACTTGCAATTTTGTTTTTGTTTTTCAACTACTTCATCATGTGCTTGGTACTTGTGATGTAGAATGAATTTCTACTTTATCTAGTCCTGACTTGGTCATGCCATCTTCTCACAGCTACCATTGGATTGGAGATACAGAAGCCTGAAGTCCCACACCACCAGGTTCAAGAACAGCTACTTCCCTTCAGCCATTCAGTTCTTGAACCAACCTGTACGACCATAATCACTACCTCAGTATAGCAACACCATGACCACTTTAACTACTTTGCATTACAGGGAACATCATTAATTTTTTTTTGTTTATCACTGTGTTCTTGTACAATTCTTGTATAATTTATGTTAGTTTTTGTTTTTCTTCTGAATGTTGTGCCTCTAATAATATGTGCCTGCGATACTGCTGCAAGTAAGTTCTTCATTGCACCTAAGCATACTTTTGCATATGACAATACACTTGACTTGACCAGAACCTGTAATATAAATACAGACAAAGTAATCATGAAGAGGCAAGAAGGAGAATTCATAGGAGAGCTATAATTGGCCAGGTTATGAATCCATTTAAATAATATCCTCTGTCTGAATCATTTGGGAGGAGCTTTGTAGTATAATTCTGATCATCTCTCCGGATTTGTTGCCCAATGCATAACCTTGCAATGATGCAGGCACCGGCCCTTCCTGCCACCCAGACAGGAACAAGAGTAGCAGAGGAGGAGAAACAGCAGCAAAGGGGAGGAAAGTATGTAGGTTTAACTTCAGGATCAGTGACTCTTGTCACCGGACCTTCTCAAAGAGCAGCTCATCAAAAAAATACTTCACTGGATCATTTTTCTCAATCCTAACATGCCAACTCTCAAGCAATCCTTTGACTTTATTTCAGATTGCTAGATTTACTTCTGGTGCATTAGTGAACTTGAAATCAATAACACGTCAGCTTGTTTCAGCTGATAATATGCTCATCTCAGAGTTAAAAGGTTCAAGCTACACTCCAATATTTGAGCACAAACCTTGTCAACCAAATGCCACACTAAGGCAATACAACACTGGGAGAGTTGCTGTGCTCTCAGAGGAAACATTAGTGGATGTCCTGTCAGTTTGTTCAAATGTAACTTAAAGATCCCATGGCATCTTAGAAAGTCAGAGAATTCTTTTTCTGTGCTGCTCAAATATATCTCATCAACCCTCATCAGCCCTCAGTGTTGAGAGGGTTGTAGAGCAGCATCAGCACATTGTACCCTTCCTCTGAAATACATTCTATTGAAGCCAAAGAAATGAATTTTGGAAGCAGATAATAATATATTTATATTATGATACAGCACTTAAAATATTATTAACCAGGGTGAATTGCTAGGTATTAAATATTTGGATAGTCATCATGTTCATATATTTTTCATGCACACAGTGCATGAGGACTGCTAGCAAAGTCATCATTTGATGTCCTTCTAATTGCTCTTGAGGGTGTGATGGTGAGTAGACTTCTGGAATCACAGAATTCCTTGTGGTGAAGCTACTTTCACAGTGATGTTAGGTAGGGAGTTCCAGGGCTTTTACTCAGTGATAATGAAGGAATGATTATGTTTCCAGGTTGGGATGAGATGTGATTTAGAGAGGATCTTAGGATGACATTTGTTTGTGCTTGCAGTCCTTATCCTTTTAAGTTGTAGTGCTTGTGGGTTTAAGGAATGTTGATGAAAAAATTCTTGATAAGATTTAGTGAGGTGCAACTTATAGATGGAGCACATCACAGATCCAGTTTTCTGGTAGGTCAGGTAGAGCATTAGCAGATGGAATTTAATCCTGGTATATGTGAGGTGGTGCATTTTTGGTTGTCAAATAAGGCTAAGACATAAACCATGAATGGTATGACCATGAACTCTCTGGAGAACTGAGGAATAGAGGCACCTAGGTGTACAAGTCCATAGATCTTTAAAGGTGGCAGCAAAGGTAGACATAGTGGTGAAGAAGGCATACTGGATACTGGCCTTCATTGGCAGGGCATAAAATATAAGAGCATGGGGATTCATAAAGCATCTGTTTAACATTTTGAGTGTTGTTAGAGCTGCATTTACCCAAGCAAGTTCTCCATCATACTTCTGACTTGAGTGATGATGGTGGAAAGTTTTTGGGGAAACAGGATGTGAGTTATTCACTCCAGGATACTGGCCTCTGATCTGTTCTTATAGTCTCAATGGTTATGTGGCTGGTCCAGGTAAGCATCTTGTCAATGGTGACTCCCAGGATGTTGATGGTGCAGAATTTGGTGATGGTTGCACCATTGAATATTAACTGTAAATGCTTACACTCTGTCTTGTTGGAGATGGTCATTTCTTGGTACTTGTGTAACACAAATATTATTTGTCACTTATTAGCTCAAGCCTGAATGTGTTCATATATTGCTGCATCATTATCTAAGGAGCTGTGAATAGATCTTAACAGTGTAAACTTGATATCCATTTACTCTGAACTTGCTTCTGGAATTTAGCTTCTCTCTCAATGTTTTGAGCAAGCCTGGATGAGATGTGAACCGGTGTGAACCTGTAGACACCTAAATGGGCCACCAGTGAGCAGTTTTATTGATGAATAAGTGCTGCTTGAAAACTTTAAAGGAAGCTTCCACAAAATGTTGATCGCTCATTGGAGCACACTGAAGGACTGATGGAATGGATTGCATTTGTCTTTTTTTTGTGTGGATTGCACACATCTGGACAATTTGCCATTTATCAATGAGAGTGTTGTAAAGCTGAAGCTGATTCTGGAGCATGAAACTTTGGCAATATATGTAGGATGTTTTCAGGCCCCACAGACTTCACTGCATTCTGGTACCACGTGGACTGAAATGCCAAGGGCATTTTATCATTAGCTCTCCTACTGAGAGGGAGTTAAATTTTGTGACTCTATTTTCATTGTTTGTTAAATATTGTAAATTTGCTTTTCTTATTTCATGGCCTTTAGGGCACGAGGATACTGCATACTGTTGTATTAATACTGAATATGATATTGATTTTAGACTAGTGCTATCCATTTGCACAAAGCTACTAGTAATAATATAAGGCTACTCACACAATCCTATGCACATTGGACCATCCATGATGCATTGGGACTTAGTGTCATTTCTGAGTGTGTTTGTACACATTTAATGGTTTATCGGTGTGATGATTGCTCCTTTTGCGAGACTTTCAGAAAGTTGGCCATGGTTGCTGATATAGGTGAGGCCAAGTTTACCTGTAGGTATTGTGGTGCAGCCGTGAAGTTTTCAGCCTGAAACAATGCCTTATGGTCAAAGTTAGCAGCAGTGCCTTTTGCAGTACAATTAGTACTTCAGAGTCTTTTAATAGCATGATCATGTCATGGACTAAATATGGAGAGAAAATGGAAAATGTTGTCATTCAAATGACATTCTCAAAGGGGTGAAGTTAATTTTACTCTTAGCCATCAGTGCTAAGGTGTACAAAGTTAATGAAAACATTGCCTGCTCAAACCAAAGCAAGAGATAAGATTTTTGTAGAGTTGACTATTGTAGTTGAAATGTATGAGTGCCTCACTTCCAGTTAAATAGTACAAGTTTAATGGCAAGAATCAATAGTCTGATGTAACCATTGCAGACTTTGTTGTGGATTAAGCATGCAGTGCTGAACAGTGCAATGCGAGTTTGGGGCAAGTTTGGAAGAGATGTAATGGAATTGTATAGCTTGTGGAATCGAAAATATGTGTACAGAAAGGAAAGTGCTCAGTGAAAGGAAACTGAATTTCAAGCAGACTTTTGATGTTGCAAAGGCTAGCAAGCCCACGATCTTCAATGTTACCCAGCCAATGCCCCGTGTTAACAACTTAAGGCTTAACTCTACTACATCTTCTGAAAAACAGAAGTATCATCTGAAGTGAAGATGTATCAACACACAATATCAGGCAGAGCAGGTATCAAGACATAAAAATTCTGTCCAATGCCAGAAGAAAAAGCATCATGCAGATGAAAAACACATGAATTCAGTATTAATTAATTTTATGTACATTTTGGGGATATTTAGTCCTTGTTATAAATATCTTGGTCTGAGATTTTAAGGTACTCTTTCATTACTTCTTTGGTTTCAAACTCACCCAAATGTTGTCAATAGTGGTACAATGTGCAACGTTTATTTCTGGTAAGAATTTTTCACCACATTATCTGGTACTTTTCACTCGCAGAAGAACCAGATATCTAATAATTCTGAACACTTAAACTAAACGTTATTTCATGCATAGCATGCAATTGTCTTGCAGCTTTGAACAGATTGTTGCATAAATATCTACCAAAAAAACCTCAAGTAAACTCACCTAAACTGGAATCCCAATCACCATTAACACAGGTTGGTTCATTTGGTTCCCCTCAAAGTTAAGTGGCTAGAAATGTCTGAACAAATCCTGCAAACCCTGAAGTGGTTCCATGTGATTAAAAAACAAGAGAAAAACCTATGATAAAAGAGATGATAACAAATATCTTCCCTTCCCTACCCACATTTAGGTGGCCTCTAATCTGCAGGAATAAGAAAGGAACTTAAATGCAAGAGACTTTCAGACACCTCACTTGCAACCTTCTGCCATAAGTGCCCTTGCACAAGGGAGCTGCCTGCTGTCAGCATTGTTCTTCAAAATCCTGTCCCTGTTCCTCTGGCACCCCATTTCCCTTTGGCTTTGAATGAATTTGCCACCCCACTCCTATTACTGAGGCTTTCCCTCATTTCTCACCAGAATAGCTGAAAGAATACTGGTGGTGATGTGGTATGTCCCTTCAATGGCTTCTTCCTATGAGAGAAGGTGTAATTAATGCAGCAAATTCAAGCCTAAACGTCCACTGTTCCTGTCACGGAATGACATTAAATGAAGGACCCCGTTAGCCCTGTTTATGAATTGGTACTAATGAATGTTATTATTTTTTAAAGTTTTTTTTAAAGCACCATTCGGGAGACTGCTACCATCATTATAACAGCTGAAAAAAATGACATATGAATTTCAAGGGTAAAGAGTCTGTTGTTACAATCCTGGTATCCAGTGACATCTGTCAATAGTTTGTGTGAAACCAAAGCAGGATTATGGCAGACTCCAGCAACCACATAGTGAAAAACCTATTGGGAAGAAGAGTAGAGGATGAACTAGATGAACATAAACTAGGTGAAGTAGGTGGTGACTTAAGTGTATTGTAAGAGGACTGTTCGTGCTAAACCAGAAATCTCCTGAAGTGCTCTATTGTCAGTACACATTCAAGGAAAGAGAGTGGCAATGGAAGCAACATTGGTCCTTCAGTATCAGTGATTGTGAGCAGGAATTTGAGTGATGTTGGCCAAATGCAAGGAGTATTGTGAACAAGGCGGATGAGCTTAGAGCTAGGATAAATACTTGGAGCTACAATGTGGTGGCCATTACAGAGACTTGGATGGCTCAGGGACTGGAATGGTTACGTCATGGAGGGACTGTCTATGGAGTCTCTGTGGGTGGAGGTTAGAAACAGGAATAACTTTACTGGCTGTTTATTATAGGCTGCCCAATAGTAACAGGGATATCGAGGAGCAGATAGGGAAGCAGATCCTAGAAAGGTGTGATAATAACAGAGTTGTTGTGATGGGAGATTTTAATTTCCCAAACACTGATTGGCATCTCCATACAGTGAGGGGTTTAGATGGGGTGGAGTTTGTTAAGTGTTTTCAGGAAGGATTCTTGACACAATATGTAGATAAGCCTACAAGAGGAGAGGCTGTGCTTGATTTGGTATTGGGAAATGAACCTGGTCAGGTGTCAGATCTCTCAGTGGGAGAGCATTTTGGAGATAGTGATCATAATTCTATCTCCTTTACAATAGCATCAGAGAGAGATAGGAACAGACAGAATAGAAAGGCATTTACTTGGAGTAAAGGGAATTATGAGGCTCTCAGGCAGGAAATTGGAAGATTAAATTGGGAACAGATGTTCTCAGGGAGAAGTACGGAAGAAATGCGGCAAATATTCAGGTGATATTTGTGTGGAATTCTGCATAGGCATGTTCCAATGAGACAGGGGAGTCACGAGAGGATACAGGAACCGTGGTGTACAAAGGCTATAATAAATCTAGTCAAAAGGGGAAAAAAAAGCTTACAAAAGGTATAGAGAGCTAGGTAATGTTAGGGATCTGGAAGAGTATAAGGCTAACAGGAAGGACCTTAAGAAGGAAATTAGGAGAGCCAGAAGGGGACATGATTAAGGAAAACCCCAGGGCATTCTACAAGTATATGAAGAGCAAGAGGATAAGATGCGAAAGAATAGGGCCTATCAAGTGCAGCAGTGGGAAAGTGTGTATGGATCTGGAAGAAATGGAGGAGGTACTTAATGAATACTTTACATCAGTATTCACTACGGAAAAAGATCTGGGTGATTGTAGTGAGGACTTGCAGCAAGCTGAAAAGCTTGAGCATGTAGATATTAGGAAAGAGGGGGTGCTGAAACTTCTGGAAAGCATCAAGTTGGATAAGTTGCTGGGACCGGATGAGATGTACCCCAGGCTGCTGTGGGAGGCGAGGGAGAAGATTGCGGAGCCTCTGAAGATGATCTTTGCATCATCGATGTAGACGGGAGCGGTTCCAGAAGATTGGAGGGTTGCGGATGTTGTTCCCTTATTCAAGAAAGGGAGCAGAGATAACCCAGGAAATTATAGACTAGTGAGTCTTACCTCAGTGGTTGGTAAGCTGATGGAGAAGATCCTGAGGGGCAGGATTTATGAACATTTGGAGAGGTATAATATGATTAGGAATAGTCAGCATGGCTTTGTCAAGGGCAGGTCCTGCCTTACGAGCCTGATTGAATTTTTTGAGGATGTGACTAAACACATTGATGAAGGGAGAACAGTAGACGTAACATATATGGATTTCAGCAAGGCATTTGATAAGGTACCCCATGCAAGGCTTATTGAGAAAGTAAGGAGGCATGGGATCCAAGGGGACTTTGCAATGTGGATCCAGAACTGGCTGGTCCACAGAAGGCAAAGAGTAGTTATTGAAGGGTCGTATTCTACATGGAGGTCGGTGACCGGTGGTGTACCTCAGGGATCTGTTCTGGGACCCTTACTCTTTGCGATTTTTATAAACGGCCTGGATGAGGAAGTGGAGGGATGGCTTAGTAAGTTTGCGGATGACACAAAGGTTGGATGTGTTGTGGAGAGTATAGGGGGCTGTCAGAGGTTATAGCGGGACATAGATAGGATGCAAAGTTGGGCTGAGAAGTGGCAGATGCAGTTCAACTCAGATAAGTGTGAAGTGGTTCATTTTGGTAGGTCAAATATGATGGCAGAATATAGTATTACTGGTAGGATTCTTGGCAGTGTGGAGGATCAGAGGGATCTTGGGGTCTGAGTCCACAGGACGCTCAAAGCAGCTGCACAGGTTGACTCTGTGGTTAAGAAGGCATATGGTGTATTGTCCTTCATCAATCGTGGAATTGAATAATAGGAGCCGAGAGGTATTGTTGCAGCTATATAGGACCCTGGTCAGACCCCACTTAGAGTACTGTGCACAGTTCTGGTCACCTCACTACAGGAAGAATGTGGAAGCCATAGAAAGGGTGCAGAGGAGATTTACAAGGATTCTGCCTGGAATGCGAAGCATGCCTTATGAAAGCAGGTTGAGGGAACTTGGTCTTTTCGCCTTGGAGCGACAGAGGATGAGGGGGGACCTGATAGAGGTATATAAGATGATGATAGGCATTGATCGGGTAGATAGTCAGAGGCTTTTCCCCAGGGCTGAAATGGTGGCCACAAGAGGACATAGGTTTAAGGTGCTGGGGAGTAGATATAGAGGAGATGTCAGGGGTAAGTTTTTCACTCAGAGAGTGGTGAGTGCATGGAATGTGCTGCCGGCAATGGTGGTGGAGGTGGATACGATAGGTCTTTTAAGAGACTTTTGGATAGGTACATGGAGTTGAGAAAAATAGAGAGCTAAGAGTAAGCTTAGTAATTTCTAAGGTAGGGACATGTTCGGCACAGCTTTGTGGGCCGAAGGGCCTGAATTATGCTGTAGGTTTTCTATGTTCTATGTAAATGGTACAGGAAATCTCAGGAGTCATCCACCTTTCATCGCACCTACACTGCAGAAATGATGGGGGTATTTGAGGTCAGACTGAGAAGTGACTGGAATAAAACAAGGCTTTCCCTTCTGTATAAAACTGGATCTGTGATCTGGAATATTGGTTGGAATTGACTGTCATAGATATAGTTAGATTGGGGAGTGATGAAGAGCATGAAGCAAATATATGTATCAGCTGCAGACAAGTCAGAATGTGCTTGGATTTGGTAAAGCCTGAAATTCATGTTACTGTCTGCTTAAAGCAGATGAAACAGAAGGAAAAGCAATTCACCAGAACTTGTGATTGTCACTTTGAAATAAATGCTCCTGTATTTGTACAAAATGCCACATAAAGCTGACTATGGGAATGCATTATTGATTGCACTGCACCAGTCTACTTTGTGGTTCATCTGAAAGATTGTTGCATATAAAGCGGCATTAAAATAATCTTAGATATTGTACATTGGAGTCATTGCTTCACTCAAGTGAGTATGTGCTGTAAACACAGTCTACTGCTCCTGACATCACAAAGGAGGATACCTTGAGATGAGATGTTAACATATACACGTGATGTTCAGTGCAAACTGTCCTTCTCTGTAAGCAAAAAAAAAATATAGGTTAAATTTTCAAATAGGGAAGTGTTGATTTATTGTGGATATCAAAGCAAACAATAATTTTTCCAATGGCATTTAATGTAGCACACAAAATCCTTAAAATCTAGAAGCTATGTTTGTTTTACCTTTCAAGACTTTGGTCATTGACTTGTCCAAAATATTACTTTATTTACTTTTGAAGATGCATATTCTGGAATAAGACTATTATAAATGATCCAAACACATGCAGACACAACTAAAACCTCCAATACTCCCCGTTGAGTGATGATGACCAGGATAGACTACTCCTGGGTCAGCTGTTGGTCAGAATCAGAATCAGGTTTATTATCACTGAAATATGTTGCAAAATTTGTTGTTTTGTGGCAGCAGTACAGTGCAAGACATAAAAATTACTATTAGTTAAAAAAAATAAATAAATAGTGCGAAAGAGTGATAACGAGGTAGCGTTCATGGGCCATTCAGAAATCTGATGGCGGAGGGGAAGAAGCTGTTTCTGAAACATTGAGTGTGGGTCTTCAGGCTCCTGTACCTCCTCCCTGATGGTAGTAACGTGAAGAGGGCATGTCCCAGATGGTTAGGGTCCTTAATAATGGATGCCGCCTTCTTGAGGCACCGCCTCTTGAAGATGTCCTTGATGGTGGGGAGGATTGTGCCCGTGATGGAGCTGGTTGAGTCTACAACCCTCTGCAGCCTCTTGAGATCTTGCACATTGGAGCCTCTATACCAGGCTGTGATGCAACCAGTCAGAATGCTCACCACTGTACATCTATAGAAATTTGCAAGGGTCTTTGGTGACATACCAAATCTCCTCAAACTCAAAATGAAGTAAAGCTGCTGGCGTGCCATCTTCATGATTGCATCAATGTGCTCGGCCCAAGATAGATCCTCTGAGATGTTGATGCTGCTCACCCTTTTCACCACTGACCCCACAATGAGGACTGGTGTGTGTTCTCCCAACTTCCCCTTCCTGAAGTCCTCAATCATTTTCTTGGTCTTGCTGACGTTGAGAACAAGGTTGTTGTGACACCAACCTTGCACTCAATGTCAGTGCCAGTGGTTTAATAATGTTTTTAGCATGCTTCTTAATCCTTTAGACAGTCAGATGAAAAGATCAAATTAAAGGGGAGGAAAGATGTGGTAACTCAGAACATGAGGTAATTGCATTTACTTTAATTTATAAAGAAATCCGTTTATGTGTGCATCAGAGACTCAAATTATTCAACAAATGGAAAATATATTTTCCATGTTATATAACCTCTTTCATAAATTTCTCATGCTATCATTAAAATGTATATTGCCAATTGTGCTTAACAATACAAAAACACTGATTAATTATTATTTTTAAAACTTTCAGTAGATATCAGAAGGTTGGAGGGCATTGGCTCTTTAATAATTGATCTTACTGAGAGTATTCTAACTGCTTCTAGATTAGTTGTGGAGAGGGTAACAATATTTTCCTTGGAACAATTACACCACATGACAGATATAACTTTTATCTGTAATAAACTGGAGATACTGAAAAGAGCATAATAATTTCTAATGTTAGAGCTTATTATAGGCCCATTATGGGAAGAACTGAACTGGCAAAAAGTGAAAGGGAAGATGGATGAAACAATTTTTAAGCAGCAAATTGTTACAACCTGGAATGCTTAGACTGAAAGGATAGTGAGGGCAGAGTCAATGATAACTCTTGAAGAGAATTGGACAGAAACTTGAATAAGGATGAATTACAAGGTTCTGTAGAAAGAGCAGTGAAATGGGACCAACTTGACAGATTATTTCAAGAGAAAACAGAACAAAAGAAAATTTACAAATGAGGACATTGTTATTTTGCCAGTTGGAATTTCCAGAAGCAGAATGAGTAGCTGAACCATAGAGAAATTACAACATCCATAATATACCAGTACAATTGAAAAATGAAATGAGAAATCAAGGCTTCACACCCATTGTGCTTTTCAGAATCACAACAAAACCTCTGTTGCAGCCTCCTGCAAGTCCAGATGCACGGAACATCAGATCAAAATGTTTTCAAGGAAACTCGATGTCATTATTCACTAAAGTTTGCAATGTCAGCCTTCCTCAGAATGTCACAAATCAAGAAATAGCTGAATGCTCAGGAGAGTTCACACAGTGAAAGGAGTGAAACTGTTTGTATTAATTGATGCCATTTGGGTATATGTTTCTGCAGACAACACTTAGAAATGTGCTGCATGCCACTCCATTAACAGTATCTCCCTTATCACTGAATGCAATTCAAAAGGATCGGGAGCAAGAGGCCAGCACATGGAAACAGTCGAGGAGTTCCGAGGAGATAAGTGTTTTTTCTCTCTTTCTTCTAACGGTTTCTCTCTTTCTTCTAGCGGGGAGTAAGTGCGCAGGCGTGTGACATCAGTCATTAGCGCGCACACAGTTTAAAAAGAAGACTGCCATATCCAGCAGGCAGCGTTGGAGAGGGCAGTGGAGTGAGAGGGAGCAGAGTGATTTGGGCTTTGGCTCAAGGGGCTTCGGCTTAAGTGGGTGAGGCAAGTGAGTAGCTGCTAAGTAAAGGTAAGCTTTACCTTCTATTTGTTAGAAATTTTTAAGTAAGGAAAAACTAGGTTGGGGGGGGAAGAAAAGAATTAGTTCAGATGGAGGACATGGTGGTGTGCTGCAGCTGCTTGATGTGGGAGCTTGTGGACCTTGCTGCGGTCCATGACGGCCACATCTGCAGTAAGTGCTTGAGGCTGGAGGAACTTCGGCTCAAAATTGATGAGCTGGAGTTGTAGCTTCAAACACTGCGGAACATCAGGGAGGGAGAGAGTTATGTAGATACTGTACATCAGGAGACAGTCACCCCCCCTTAGAGCAGGTACTTCTGGAGTCCAGGAAGTAGATAGGAGGGTGACTGTCGGGGGATGGAAAAGGAAGGCAGTAGTGATAGGGGACCCGATAGTCAGGGAAACATACAGGAGGTTCTGTGGCAGTGAGCATGAATCCCGGATGGTATGTTGCCTCCCAAGTGCCAGGGTCCGGGATGTCTCTGATCGGGTCCACAGGATTCTTGAGTGGGAGGGAGAACAGCCAGAAGTCGTGGTTCATGTTGGTACCAACGACATAGGTAGGAAGAGGGATGAGGTCCTGAAAAGTGAGTTTAGGGAGCTAGGCAGAAGGCTGAAGAACAGGACCTCAAGAATAGCAATCTCAGGATTGCTGCCAGTGCCACGTGATAGTAAAGGTAGGAGTAGGAGGAGATGGCAAATAAATGCGTGGCTGAGAAGTTAGTGCAGGAGGGAGGGTTTTAGATTTTTGGATCATTGGGATCTCTTCTGGGGAAGATGGAGCCTGTACAGAGAGAGTGGGTTACACTCGAACCTGAGGGGGGCCAATATCCTTGCAGGCAGGTTTGCTAGGGTGGTTCAGGAGGGTTTAAACTAGTTTGCCAGGAGGATAGGAACCAGAGGAGTAGGTCAGAGGAAGAAGGGGATGGGGAAAAGTCAGATCTAACAGGTAGAGAGGCTTTGAGGAAGGAGAAGCAGAGTACAGGCTATAAAAGTAGCAAGGTGGATGGGCTAAAGTGCATTTACTTAAATGCAAGAAGCATCAGGAATAAGGGAGATGAACTGAGAGCTTGGATAAGTACATGAGACTATGATATTGTGGCTATCACAGAGACATGGCTGGCATCAGGGCAAGAATGGATATTGAATATTCCTGGTTTTCAGTATTTTAAAAGGAATAGGGAGGGGGAGAGAAGAGGCGGACGGGTGGCGATACTGGTCAGGGACACTATTACAGCAGCAGAAAGGGTGGATAATGTAGAAGGATCCTCTCTAGAGTCAATTTGGGTGGAAGTTAGGAACAAGAAAGGAGCAGTTACTCTACTGGGAGTATTCTATAGGCCCACTGGTAGCAGTAGGGATACTGAGGAGCAGATTGATAGGCAGATTTTGGAAAGATGCGAAAATAACAGGGTTATTATAGTGGGAGACTTCAACTTCCCAAATATTGATTGGCACCTACTTAGTGCCAAAGGTTTAGATGGGGCGGAGTTTGTTAAGTGTGTACAGGATGGATTCCTGTCACAGTACGTTGACAGGCCGACTAGAGGGAATGCCATATTAGATCTAGTTTTAGGTAATGAACTGGGTCAGGTGACAGATCTATCAGTGGGTGAGCATTTGGGGGACAGCGACCACTGCTCCATAACCTTTAGCATTGTCATGGACAGGGATAGGAGCAAAGAGGACGGGAAGATATTTAATTGGGGAAAGGCGAGTTATGGGGCTATAAGGTGAGAACTTGAGAGTGTGAATTGGGGTGACATTTTTGAGGGGAAATGTATGATAGAGATGTGGTCCATGTTCAGGGATCTCTTGCAGGATGTTAGGGATAAATTTGTCCCAGTGAGGCAGAGAAGGATTGGCAGGGTGAAGGAACCATGGGTGACAAGGGAGGTGGAACAACTAGTTAGGAAGAAGAAGGCAGCATACATAAGGTGTAAGCAGCAAGGATCAGACAAGGCTCGTGAGGAATATAGAGTAGCAAGGAGGCAACTTAAGAAGGGGCTGAGGAGAGCGAGAAGGGGACATGAAAAGGCTTTGGCGAGTAAGGTTAAGGAGAATTCCAAGGCTTTTTACTCGTATGTGAAGAGCAGAAGGATGGCTAGAGTAAAGGCAGGTCCGATTAAAGACAAAGGTGGGAAGATGTGCCTGGAAGCTGTGGAAGTGGGTGAGGTTCTCAATGAATACTTCCCTTCAGTATTCACTCAAGAGAGGGGTCTTGATGACCTTGAGGACAGTGTTGGTAAGGGTAATGTTCTAGAGTATGTAGATATCAAGAGAGAGGATGTGTTGGAGCTGTTAGAAAATATTAGGACAGGTAAGTCCCTGGGGCCTGACGGAATATTCCCCAGGCTGCTTTGTGAGGCGAGGGAGGAGATTGCTGAACCGTTGGCTAGGATCTTTGAGTCCTCATTGTCCACGGGGATGGTACTGGAGGATTGGATGGTGGCGAATGTTGTCCCCTTTTTCAAAAAAGGTAGTAGAGTTAGTCCAGGGAATTACAGACCAGTGAGCCTTATGTCTGTGGTGGGCAAACTGTTGGAAAGGAGTCTTAGAGGTAGGATCTATGAGCATTTAGAGAATCATGGACTGATTAGGGACAGCCAGCATGGATTTGTGAAGGGAAGATCTTACCTCACTCGCCTGATAGGGTTCTTTGAGGAGGTGACCAGGAAGATTGATGAGCGTAGTGCAGTAGATGTGGTCTACATGGATTTTAGTAAGGCGTTTGACAAGGTTCCGCATGGTAGGCTTCTTCAGAAGGTCAGAGGCCAAGGGATCCAGGGAGGCTTGGACGTATGGATTCAGAATTGGCTTGCCTGTAGAAAGCAGAGGGTTGTGGTGGAGGGAGTGCATTCGGATTGGAGGGCTGTGACTGGTGGTGTTCCACAGGGATCAGTTCTGGGACCTCTACTTTTTTGTGATATTTATTAATGACTTAGATGAGGGGGTGGAAGGCTGGGTTAGCAAGTTTGCAGATGACACAAAGATTGGTCGTGTTGTGGATAGTGTGGAGGGCTGTCGAAGCTTACAGAGGGATATTGATAGGATGCAGATCTGGGCTGACAAGTGGCAGATGGAGTTCAATCCGGAGAAGTGTGAGGTGGTACACATTGGAAGGACAAACTCCAAGGTGGAGTACAAGGTAAATGGCAAGATTCTGGGCAGTGTAGAGGAGCAGAGGGATCTGTGGGGTTCATATCCACAGATCACTGAAAGTTGCCACACAAGTGGATAGGGTAGTTAAGAAAGCTTATGGGATCTTAGCCTTCATAAATCATGGGATTGAGTTTAAGAGCCGCAAAGTAATGATGCAGCTTTACAAAACTCTGGTTAGATCACACTTAGAGTATTGTGTCCATTTCTGGTCACCTCATTATAGGAAGGATGTGGAGGCATTGGAGAGGGTGCAGAGGAGATTTACCAGGATGCTGCCTGGATTGAAGAGTATTGATTACGAGGAGAGACTAAAGGAGCTAGGGCTTTACTCATTGGAGAGAAGGACGATGAGGGGAGACATGATAGAGGTATACAAAATATTAAGAGGAATAGATAGAGTGGACAGCCATCGCCTCTTTCCCAGGGCACCAATGCTCAATACAAGAGGGCATGGCTTTAAGGTAATGGGTGGGAAGTTCAAAGGAAACGTCAGAGGGAGGTTTTTCACACAGAGAGTGGTTAGTGCATCGAATGTGCTGCCTCGGGTGGTGGTGGAGGCTGCTACGTTGGGCAAGTACAAGAGATTGTTAGATAAGCATATGGAGGAAGGGGTTAGATAGAGGGATATATGGGAGGAAGGGGTTAGATAGAGGGATATATGGGAGGAAGGGGTTAGATAGTCTTAGGAGTGGTTTGAAGGTCAGCACAACATGGTGGGCCAAAGGGCCTGTATTGTGCTGTATTGTTCTATGGTTCTATTGTTTTAAAAGCCTAGAGGAAAACCATTCATAAGGAATACTTGATTGAAAAGAATCTGAGTAAGTGTCTTCTTGCTTTTGCTTGTAATGTTAAAATCTCAATACCATCACACTCACCCACATCTTTTAATTAGGAACCAAGTTTGTATCTGTGAAAGCTAAGGAAATCTACTTCCATTTTTACCAGTGGGATGTTAATATTTGGATTTTATTTTTGATAATATTTTAATTTAGCTGAATGCTCATTTAAATCATCCCATATGGTGGTTCCTCATTATACAAATGTTTACATTGAAGGGTCTTTATTTGATGGTCATTAAATATGATACTTCAACATATGTTCAAACTTCACCTACAGCCAGCTCTAATGAAAAACACCTTTCTTAGATATTAAAAAAGGGAAAATTCACTCCTTAGAAAGTTAATGACCAAAGATCCAGCTAGGTTGAACCTTCTAAGTGGGAAAGCAAAAGCCCTGAAAATGGGGAATAATTGTTGCCATGTTCAGGAGAAACAATACCACTATATAAATCTAATTATTCTGAAGTATTTTTGAATGACACTTAAAATTAATGGTAAGCAGCAGGTCACCCATGTTCAACATCAACGAAGGTAAAAGCTTACCTACAGTAGCAGAGAAACGGAGGCTGGGATCTGGCTTTGTCCCTTGTGGTAGAAAGGTGAGGGAGGTAGGAGGTGGGGATGGAAAGGGGGAGTGGAGAAAGGGGTGGATGGGGTGGGGGTAAGGGTAGCCTGTATAAGCCACAGCCACCAGTCTGAAAAAAAAGTCTATGATAGATGGCAAGGCCAAGCCCTGCAATTGTCAATTCAACTGAATGTTTCTGATTTTCATATAAATAGCATCAATAAAAAATTGCTCAATGCTTTTGCATGGAATAAAGAATGCTTGGATTATCAATCAGAAAGTTACAAAGCTGAACTCTAGCTCAATAAGTTCATGATAATATAAACATGCACAAAGAATGCAAAGCATAAGAGAAGAAAGAAAAGCATCTCCTCTCTTAAAAGATGTAGAATTGAAAATCAAAGTTTAGAGAACCTGACAAAGGACAATGCTTGTGAACAAACTATAATAATTTAGCTTTTACTGACACTAGATATAGTTTTGCATGCTAAACACTTCAAATGTAATACATTTATTGACTGGCATTTACAACTCAGTTGCCGGTTTAGTTTGAAATCCAGCAATGTTCTCTGCATCACTTTCAAGCCTTTTTTCAAATAGCATTGCTCATATGGCTCAGGGTATTAAATCAGCAACTAAATATTTAACATTTACAAATATGCCACTCATACCTTGTAGCTACTGGAGCTGTTAAGTGTGCTGAAGACTAATTTGTTACATAGAGCGAAACTAAGTTTTATTATGATGGCTCAACTTTTGTAGGTAATGTCAGCACTTCCCTGGGTAAAAACAACTTTTCCACATGAACACTGTTACAGTCATTGGTTTATTTCTAGTTGTCTGAATGTACTACGGTGCTGGACTCCTTAACCCCTTGTAAAGTCCAGCAAAGGAGCATGATAATGCAGTGAATTCCTTGCCACATATGGTGATGAATCTTCATGAATATCATGCATCAGATTGGACCTGCTGCAGAGGGTATTGCCTCATTTATTTCAACAGAGGGTAATATCCCTGAGTTTGTTTAAAGAACTTCATTGAAGAACTTAAGCTGCTTTATTTGTTTTCTAAGATGAAGGGGAACATTGTTTAAAATTATGGTATGGTTTCCAATGTTTGTTCATTATAAATAACCTCTGTAATAAGATGCCCAAAGAGGACGTGCTGTTCTTCATGGTTGTGTAGTGTTTTGATATTACAGTACAGGAGGTCACAAAGACAGATAGGTCAGAGTAGGAGGGGAATAGGGAATAAAACTGGCAGGGTTGACCCTGTGGATTGAACACAGGTGCTCCACAAAATGTTCACACCAATCTGCCTTTGGTTTCTCCAAGATGGAGGAGACCTGCATTGCTAGAATGTACAAGAGAACATATTGTGAACACGTAGAAGAGATCACATCATGAAAATAATGGCCTTTTCTTAGCATGACCCTGCCTAGTAGCAGCTAACAAAATAAATGTTAAATAAACATCTACTGTCAACAGAAAGAGGTTAAAGCAAAACACTGACAATTTAAAGTAAACCTTGGCAAAATGTATTTATTTTTATTTGTTCATGGGTTACTGGAAAGCCCAGCATTTATTGTCCATCCCTGAGCAGGAATCCCAGAGAACAAGTTAAAATCATCCTAGTTGGTGGATGTGGACTTACATAAGAGGCCAGACCAGATCAGGATGATAGGTTTCCTACACAGAAGGTCATTAATGCACAGGATGGATCCTTACAACAATTCTGTAATTTCATTGTTATTGATACTGTTGCTAGCTTTTTAACAACTTGAATTTAAATTCCTCAGCTACAGTGGTGGGATTCAAACACTTAATGAGATCTCTGGATACTGGACCTGTGGCCTAAGAACTATGTTAGTTTAACAAATGTCAGTCAGGTGCCAACAATATAACCAACACCCACAGTATGGGGTATTCACTGTTCACTTAAAAATGCTAATAATCAAGTCATTTGTGTCTGCTGTAGATGCAGATGGTTCATACGGCATAACAAGTGTGCAGGAAATTCTAATAGGAACAATTCAAAATAATGGCACTAGGGGGTGCACACAGCTCAGATCGATTAAGTTTGTCACAGTGGCATTTTCCTTTTTTATGAAATGAGATAAATACATTTTTAATACATTTTAAGCAGTCTCAGTGTCCTTCCTAGCACACCTCCCTCTCTGTCTTGGATATCTTTATTTTTTCCTGAATTCCTATTATCTACTTGCATTCTTTATCTGCTTTATGTCTTTCATATTCTTTCATTTTCTTGGCAATTCTCCATCAGTGAATTTTCTTTTCTTTAATTCTACATGCACCTTTGTCATTTTTTGGTTTAGCTGCCTTTCCAGTTATATTCTTCTTCCTTTTAGTCTTTCTAGTTTGGTCCCTTCCTTCCCCGGTGAGTTGTCAGCACATCATCTCAGTTGTGCAGTGGCACATTAACAGCTACTGCTGCTGTATCCATGGTTACCATCACTCAATGAATGAATGCAAACTTATTTTAATTATATTGGGCATGATTCAAACTGTCAAAACCATTAATAACTTTGGATGTTGCTGCTTGGGTTATGAGCCAAAGAGAACTTCTGGCAAACAGAGTTTTGAGGGAAACAACATACAACCAGAGCACGGCAACTAAAGACCAGAATTGAGGTCACTTATAAAATAAGTTTGGGCATTCATGCTGATGACAACTCAACAGGAACATCTACTTGTGGAGTCTGTGGCATCTCAGAGGGGCTCCTTACAGTTCTGTCAGCTTCTCTCAGAAGCCAAGCCAATCATTATGTGACACTAACCATCTCAAAAGATTATGGTTCACTGGCACTTGGCACCATGGGATCCATCAATGGTCCTTGCACAGTTGGCAGAACTGGAAAGATTTCTGATGAAGTAATTGTTGTCTTTGAATGTCACGTAACAACCACAGATGTGAGGCATGTGGCCTAATGTCAGATTTTCCCATCCAGATGAGGAAGCAGTAGGAACTCAGCAGAAATGGCTTCTCCAAATTAAGGTTACAGAAGTCCGCAGTGAAGTCTTTGGTAATAGTCCTGGGTTTGCCTCCTTACTAAATTCCATGAATCGACACTTTACAAAAAAGGCCACCACTCTATATTAGAAATGAATCTTTGTAAAATCTACAGCAGAAAAATATGGCTACAATGATATGATACTTTCAGAAAACATCCTGTCCCACAATCCTTACTTCCTATGTGTCATATTTTAGCCACACTTTTGTATTGTTCTCTACATGGCATTTTTTTTTCCCTAAGTTGGTCCCTGCCTTACTTACCTCCACTTTATGATTATTCTATTAATGAAATTCTGATTAAATTATTATGGAACAACCAATGAAGGATGTCGGTGTTACTTCCTTATTCAATGGCACCTTTCAAAACAGAGAAACAATCAGGGAAATACAGTCTTTGCATCATCTGTAATGATTTAACATTGACCGTTGAACTTCATTTTCTGCCATTCTAAGCATGACAAAGCACTACAAAGTAAACCAATTTCCTAGAATGAAAGCAAGCAAATTGCTACTTGAGAAAATTGCTCAGATGTGTCCTTGTTCATAAAAAACAGGACAATTCCTACTGGCTAATTATTGCCTCAATTAGTTTATTCTCAATCATCAGCAAGGTGATGGGAGGTGTTGCCTATGCTTGGAATGAGGAAGTAACAGCGACACCCTTCATTGGTTGTTCCATAATAATTTAATCAGAATTTCATTAATAGAATAACCATAAAATGGAGGTAAGTCACTATCAGGTCATTATTCTTCAATAACCTGCTCACCGGTGTCACTAGCACAATCACTCTCTGAACTCATCAGAGCCTTTGACCAAACATGGACTGAAAAAACTGAATTCCAGAGGTGAGGTGAGAGTGAGTCCACTTGACAACAAGGCAGAACTTAACTAACTGTGGCATCAAGATGCCCTGGTCAATCTGAAGTTGGTGGGAGCAAAGGGGAAAATACTCCAATGGTTGGAATAATGCCTTGCACAAAGAAAGATTGTGTACTTGCTGGAGGTCAATCATCCCAGTTCCAGAACATTACTGGAGGAATTTCTCAGAACAATATCCTAAGCCCAAACATCTTCAGCTGCCTCCTCAATAACTTTCTTCCATCATAATGTTAAAAGTGGGCATATTCCATAATAATTGATCAATCCCAAATTACATTTGTAACATTCCACATGAACCAATAAGTGGCAAGTAACAAATATGCCATTAAAATTACCTGATAACGACCATATCCAACAAGGAAGAGTCTAACCACCACACCTGGCATTCAATAGCACTATCATTGCCGTGTACCCCACCATTAACTTCCTGGGGCTCAACATTGACCAGAAAGTAAACTGAACCGGCAACATAAGTACTGTGGTTACAAGGGCAGGTCAGAGGCCTGATATCCTGTGGCAATTGTCTCATCTCTCAATGCCTTGAATCCTTTCCATCAACCATAAGGCACAAGCAATTGAATATTCTTCACTTGGTTGATGAGTACAGTTCCAACAACAGTCATATAGATAGGGCCATAAGTAGGGTGAATGCACTCAGTCTTTTTCCCAGGGTTGGCAAATCAAGAATTAGAGGGCATAGGTTTAAGGTGAGAGGGGAAAGATTTAATAGCGACTTGATAGGCAACTTTTTTTTACAGAAGGGATGATATGTATGTGGAATGAGCTGCCAGAGGAAGTGGTTGCGGCAGATACAATAACTTTTAAAAGACAATTGGACAGGTACATGGATTGGAATGGTTTAGAATGTTATGAGACAAATGCTGGCAATTGGGACTAGCTTGGATAGGGAATCTTAGTTGGCATGACCAGTCGGGCTGAAGGGCCTGTTTCTGTGCCGTATAACTCTATGAACTCTATAACAAATCAAGGTACCCACCAGAATCCTGGATAAATCAGCTCATTTGATTGGTACCCTATGAACCGCCCTAAATATTCATTCATGCAACTGCTGGCATATCGTGGTTGTAGTAGGTGCCATCTAAAAAATGCACTGGAGTTACTCACTTAAGTTACTCCAACAACACCTCCTAAACCTGTGTGCTGAAAGTGTGCGTTGTGAGAATGCAGGGATGGTTCAAGGGCAGAGAGACAGGATATGTGCATGGGTGAGAACATGGCAAATGGAATGTACCATGGGAAAACTGAGATCATCCAGTTTGGTGGAATGTACAGAGGAGTGGATTACGTTTTAAATAGCTAGAGATTTTAAAAATTTGGGGTTATAGAATGGCCTGGGACTCATTGTACATGAGTCACTAAAGGAGAATGGTCAGGTACATCAAGCAGTTAAGATGACAGAAGGACAGAAGATGAATGCATGGCTGAAGTGTTGGGGCAGGGGGCAGGGATTCAGATTTGTGGACCATTGGGATCTCTTCTGTGACAGAGGTGACCTGTACAAGAGGGACGGGTTGCAGCTAAACTGAAGGGGTTTGCAATATTCTAGTGTGACCTCTAACATTGAGAAGTATAATGGCTTCCAATGTGTGTGAACACCTGCAGGTTCTCCTCCAAAAAAACACATCATGTAGTTCTTTCAGCGCTGCTGTGTCTAAATCCTGGAACTCACCGCCCAATAGCACTGTAGGGGTGCAATCACTGGAAGGAATGATATGGTTCCTGAAAATGCCATCAGCTTCTCAGGGGTAATTAGGGATGGGCAATAGATCTTGCTGGCAGTGCAAAGATCCTATAGACAAATAAATTAATTAACACAGGTCAAGACAGTTGAAGGTGATCCAGACAGAATTATATAACCATTTCTGGGGACCTCTATTAATTACAGAGAGTAAGGAGAAACCAAAGATGCCAAAATAAGGAAGAGCCAGTGACAGAACAATGAAAACAAAAGGGGAACGTTAATTGTAGAGACTAATTGTACTATAAAAGTGGTCCTTATTTAAGTGTTTTGTTTTAAACTGTTATTTTCTAATAGTTGTTTCTAAATGTGCCAATGTCCAAAGCCATTTCTCTTCCTTAACATCCACGTTGCAATTAAATGTTGAAGCAAATTGATCAGTATCATTTCATTGTGAAATATCTGAAGACAATCACTGCAGTGTTTGGCAGTGTTACCTCCCCACAAGGTTGAGAGTAAAACATTTACTGGCCCTAAGATTTAATAAATTAAAGAAAGCTCCAACTCAAAACTTATTATGCAATAACTCTTCAATTTCTTTTCTTCGTACAATGTAAGCAATATGGATGCTAGTTAACATTAATTATGTTAAAATTATACTCCTCAAGCTGCACAAAGACGAATATGTCCCATCACCTGCAGAGTTCTTCAAGGTCTATTAATGTTAATTGTGTCCATGTCTCCGTACATTTAATTGACTATGGTGACTTTAAGTAGCACTGTAATAGTACCTTCTCAAGTAGGTGCACTCTGTCATACTAGTGCTGTCACAAGATCCCTGTAAGTCTATTCGGGAAAATGTAGCTTTGCATCCACAAGCAGCACATGCAATGGCAATTGGTGGCATCACAGAGCAGTTCTTTACTTTATGATAAAACCCCACATCCCAAGCCCATTTCACCACCACCATCAAAAGAAAGACTCTTCCCTGTAAGTGGCTGGTCTTGCAGTTCATGAGAACACAAGAAAATAAGAGCAGGGGGAGACCACAACTGTCCCACCTATCAATTATGATCATGGCTGATTTGTCCCAAGCCTCACCTCCTGTTCTATGACAGTTCCCCATAGCCCCCAATTCCCTGATCTTTAAAAAATTATTTATTTCCTCTTTAAATACTCCAGTGAACTAGCCTTCACAGACTTCCACGGTTGAGAATTCCATAATTCACCCCCACCGAGAGAAGAAGTTTCTACACAATTCAGTTTTAAATGACCACCCCTTATCTTGTAACCAAGTTTCAACATTCAAGATTCTTTCACTAGTGGAAACCTCTCAACATCTGCCCTGTAGTGCCCTCTGATGTTTCAAGAAAATCATCTTTCATTCTTCTAAAATTCCAAAGAACATGGTTCCTCACATTTGTGTACACGGCCTATAGAAAATATCTCTTGATGGACACATTTATCTTAACCCTCAGCATTATGGTTTTCATTGGAAGAGATTCTCAGGAGTTCATGCAGAAAATGGCAATGAATTTACATCAAACCTGATCACTGCATAGGCACAAGAAGTCTGAAGCAGTTTCCAGTGGTCAGCACAAAGACTAACAATTAAACCAACTGAGAAGACTCCCAGTAAAAGAAGGTGTGATCTTGAAAGGGTGTCACCAGCTTCCCAATGCCATCTGCTCCAGTATTTTAAAGGCAAGCAGGAAATCACCAGGATTTATGATGCATTAGAAGGTCTCCTATAATCTATGACCAATACATGGAGATTTGGAGATGTTACCCCATTTTAATTTTCCTTCATAAAATAAGTTCCAGCATTTCACCGAGCAAAAGTCGGCAACATAACATACCTGGAGAGCTGTATTAATAAGCTGAAACAGAACCATACTGTAAGGTCAGTCCTACCTGAATGACCTGAAAAGTAGATTTGGGAATTCATCTTTAAGGGAGTTATCACCTTTAAGGGAGTTATCAGCATGGTCAAGGACAAGGCACATGGTCTTCAGGACATGCCAATTAAATGGCATGTCCTGATCTGAATTAAATGGAAATAATGAGGTTCACTAACCTATAAAATTGTAAACTTTGGCTTTCACTATAGCCACTGTGAATTTCTGATTATTATAGAACTGTGTGGCCTGTCTAAATTGGAATGGGAATATTACACAAAATGGCAGCTTTAATTACTACCTGATGCTGTGAAATAGAAATTACCCTCTGTTGGCAACATCCTGGCAACACTTTCAGTTGAACTTCGCTAAATAACTCTGTGCAAGCTTTGATAGGCAGAAAAATATGAACGTTGTTTGGCCCCTTTATAAATCAGGGAATGTTATGCAGTGAAATGATTACTTACATGTTACAATATTTAGCTGCCTCCTATATATCAAAGTTAACCATTACTACAGGAGCTTGTTATTTTTCCTTTTCAGCATAAAACCTCTGCATTGAAGAATGTAAATTTAGATAGTAAGCATTATTAATTTTTATTTCTCAATTGAAGGAAATTTTGAATTAGCAAATTATCCATAGGGCTCTCACACCCACTTTAAACAGTTGACCATGATTGGTCAACTGTGTGATGTTGATTGGGTAGCAAGGATTTAAGACATATCAGAAGACTCCAAATGTCACACTGTGTTTATAGTTTAGATTAAAAGCTTTGCCAAGAGCAGCACCAGGCATGCCTAAATGTGATGCTCCAACCTGGTGAAGCTGCAGCACAGGACTACATTCTGGGGCTCACCACTGACCAGAAACTCAATTGGACCAAGCTCATAAGTACTGTTGCCACAAGAGCATTCCAAAAACTTGGTATCTTATGGTGAGTGACTCACATTCTAATACCCCACAGTCTTTCCACCATTTGTGAGGCACAGGAGTGTGATATGTTGTCCAACAACATTCAAGAAGCTTGACACTAACCAAGATAAAGCAACTTCACTGGCATCCCATCCACTACCTAAATCTTCAGTCCCCCAACCACCAGTGCACAAGGGTTGCTGCAGTACGATATACAAATGCACTGCAGATACTCATCCAGGTTTTCAAAGCACACCACCCAAATCCATGACCTCTAACACCAATAAGGATAATGGCAGCAGAAACATGGAATATGACCACCAGCAGGTTCCCCTCATAGTTGCACACTGTCTTAACTTGGATATACATTGCTGTTCCTTCATTGTCACTGGCTCTCAATTCTGGAGCTCCCTTCCCAATAACATTGTGAGAATAACTTCAGCAGAAGGACTGCTGGGTCTCAGGGAGATGGCTCATTACCACCTCCACAGGAGCGATTAGGGGTAGGTAATAAATGGTGGCCTTCTCAGTGATATCTGGATTCTGAAAAATGATTGAATAAAGAATATGTGCAAACTATTTGGAGGTAACCAATTCTGTTTCAAATGTAAAATCACAATGGTAAGAAAAAATATAGGACATCATTCCTTTCCGAAGTTAGAATTGATGAAGATAAATTGATATGAATTGCTTCTTCAAATGCTTGGGAAAGAAATTCAAGCTGAATATGAAGGAAATAATCAGATTTCCATGAAAAAGAAAGTGATGGAAAATAGATAGTCCTACCAATTGTTTGTATAAATGAAGAAAGATGAGTCCAGCCAGCCCAATGATCCCCATATGCACATGGGCACACTATGTTGGGAAATACATGGTCCTCAAAAAATAACAAACAAATGTATGAATGACACAGACAAGATGTACATTTTTGTCATTAATGTTATAACAGACAATAACCAAGACATGATAAATCATGGGATGTGTAAAACTGAATGAAAGGATGTGTTTGAAAATGGAAGATAAAGCAGAAAGATTACACCATCATATTGAATCTTCCTAGCTTTCCATGTCAGTCAGAAATGTATGGGTAAGAATTATAAATTGATGGGTTTGCACTTAGGAAATGTTTGTGTGCTTGTTCAAGAACAATTAGAAAACTGAATTTGATGATCTGCCAAACAGCAGTAGATGACCAAAGACTGCTTGAGCCTCACAATCACTCCAACCTTTGATCTGTGAATGAGATCAGTCCAAGAGTCCTGAAAGCCTATGGATAGATTCAATTAGATTTCAAAAGCAGCAGGATAATAGGCTTGTGGGTCTGCAAGTTTGAGTAATTACTATTTAAGAATGCATAATAAATTTGCACTGAAGAATAGGTATCACATATGATGGCACAGCGATTGTACTATTGATCTAGTAATCTAGAGGGCTGAGATTATATTCTAGAGACATACCTGTATGCACAAGTATCTCTTGTATCATTTGGCTTCCCTGCTTGTGCGGTGCAAAACCATAATATTTCATTCAGAAGCACTTCCCACCACTTTTTGCCAGTTAGCTCATTGTTCAGAATGTTGGATAAAATGAACTATTGCATTAAATGCATGTGTCAATATCAATTTCATTTGTAACAAGAAGCACTTCAATGTTTTCAAAAATTCCTGGAATAACACCCATGGGGCAATTTTAAACTGCACTGCCTGGTGGAAAGGTAAACAGATTGGATTGAAAACCAATTTTATCTCCCGCACAATTTTATTCACTGAAGTCAGCGAGCAAAACTCGGTGAGATACAAAAGTGGTGTTTGACATAATTCATTCAATTTCCCACCAGACAAGTTAATTAACACATCCCCTTTCAGTTTCAAAATTAAGAGATAGTGTAGGCTCAGCATCATTGGCATTGCCACTGAATGAGTGTGAACAAGCATTGGAGCGGGGAGGGCGGTGCAGGGGAGGTGGTGAGGTTCTTTCACTTGTTCCTGCAAATGCTTCAATCAAATTATTAGAAGTAATTTTGTTTTGGCACTATAAGCACTAACAAGATACAAAGAGGAAAATGTCCTTGGTCAGTAACACTAGAAGTGCATTATCCTAGCAGTTCCACTTTGTACATCACGAGTGAAACTCATTTCCAGAGAATTCATTGAAACTGAATTTCAGAGGCAAAGTACAACACAGACAGTAATATATTCATGTTTACTATTACTAACTAAGAAGTACCTTTAATTTCTTTCCTACTGAAAATGACCAGGAAATAAGGGTCTCACGCCTGAAAAAACAATAATTTCTTTCTTCTTTTTTGAGATGGTCTGTTGCCCACTCCAGGATTATGTTTTTTATATGGAGTCATAGAGACATAGAGCAATACAGCATGGATACAGGCCTTTCATCCCAACCAGTCCATGCCGACCAAGATGCTCATCCAGTTAGTCCCAATTCGGCCCTTATCCCTCTAAGCCCCGCCCCTCGATATATCCATCCAAATGCTTCTTAAGTGATACTATTGGACCTGCCTCAACCACTTCCTTTGGCAGATTGTTCCATATACTCACCATCCTCTGCGTGAACTAGTTGCCCCTCAGGTCTCTTTTAAATCTTTTCCCTCTCACCCTAAATCTATGCCCCCTAGTTTTGGTCTCCCCTACTCAGCGGAAAAGACTGCTACCATCCACCTTATCTACTCCTCTCATAATTTTAAACATTTCTACACATTCTTCTACACTTTATATTTTCTCCCTCGTTCTCCTACATTCCAAGGAATAAAGACCTAGCCTGGCCAACCTCCTCCTATAACTCAGGCCCTCTAGTCCTGGCAACATCCTCGTAAATTTTTTCTGCACTCTTTCCAGTTTAACCACATCTTTCCTATAACAGGGTGACCAAAACTGTACACAGTACTCCAATGCGGCCTTACAAATGACTTATACAACTGCAACATAATGTCCCAACTCCTATACTCAGACTGATGAAGGCCAACGTGTTAAACGCTTTTCACCACCCTGTCTACCTGTGACTCCTCTTTCAATGAACTATGCACTTGTCCCTCTGGACTAGGTCCCTCTGTTCCATTATACTCCTTAGTGCCCTACCATTCACAATATAAGTCCTACGCTGGTTTGACTTTCCAAAATGCATCACCTCACACTTATCTGTATTGAAATCCATTTGCCACTCCTCGGCTCACTTCCCTAACTGATCAAGATTCCCTTGTAATCTACAATAACCTTTTTCATGATCAACAACACTTCCTAATTTAGTGTCATCCACAAACTTACTGATCAAGCCTTGTGCATTCGCATCTAAATCATTCATATACATAAATAACGAATAACAAGGGTCCCAACACCAACCCCTGTGGCACACCACTAGTCACTGGCGTCCATTCTGAGAAACAACCTTCAACCACCACTCTCTGCTTCCTACCTCAGAGACAATTTTGAATCCACTCAACTAGCTTCTCCCTGGATTCCATAGGACCTAACCTTCCAGACAAGCCTACCATGCAGGTCATTGTCGAAGGCCCTGCTAAAGTCCAAATAGACAATGTCCACTGCCCTATCCTCATCTATCTTTTTGGTTACTTCTTCAAAACCTCTAAAAGGTTCGTTAAGCATGACTTTACATGCACAAGGCCATGCTAATTCCTCCGAATCAGACTCTGTCTATCCAAATGCTGGTAGATTCTGTCCCTCAGGATTTTCTGTAGTGACTTCCCCACTACTGGCATCAGGCTAACAGAACTGTAGTTCCCTGGCTTGTCCTTGCTACCCTTCTTAAACAAGGCTTGCAGTACAGGAATGTGGGGCATGAGTTCTGATTGATAGTGATGTTTGATAGGTAAATGATGTGGACATGGTGAATTGAAATTAATGAGAAATGACATTGATGGTGTAAATTGTGAGATTATTATTCATGTTATTTTTACTCAAACGTTCATATAATATTGAAGGCAGCCATTTGGCCCATCGTCTATGCCAGGCTCAGGGCATTCCCATCAGTCTCGTTCCCCACTTGGTTACACTGAATATGTTTTATTGCCTGCAATTGCAGCTTTATTTTTTTCTTTTTCTGCAAGGACTAATGATACTCTTGCAACAATAAGATATAACATTTGTAGCTATAATGTCAGTTAAATTTTGCAGAATAGCAAAAAGCCAATATGTTGGTTTAAAAAAGAAACAGGAATATTGTGCTTATTTTCTTGTATTATTCCATATACACAGGCATCTGTCAATAAAGTTTTCAATACAGAGAACTAAAATGTTTAAAAATTGTGGAGAAAAATAATTCCTCAATAAAAACAAAACTTCAGAACACTTTTGTGTCCCATGGCTCTGTAGCTTCAGCAACATACTGTAAACTACAATCACTCACATAAACTATTTGATTGTGTGCAACCCCCACAGAAAGACTCCAAATCTCTGAATGTCTTTCCCAACCTAGAGCAGATATGGGAGGTTAAATTCAATACTCCTGAAGAAGAATGTAAGGATTGTGTTATGCAATTAAATGCCACATACTATTTCCGACTCAGAATTGTCATGAACAAGCAAGAAAAGAAACACACTGAGCATGATTCAGTGTTAAAAACTATTTTATTAATCACTACTTATGATAATAGTAGAATAAAAGTAAAAATGTTAGTATGTTAGAATTCAAAAATGTTAAACCTTGAACGTTAACCCCAAAACTAAACTCTTTGTGTGTGTGTGTGACAAAGTCCCAAACTCCAAGTTCAGGAATGGTTCTTAAAGTTCAGTTCCGCAAGCCATAAGGTGAAACATGAGCAGGGCTTCTTCAACAACCACCGTTGTCTGAAGATAAAACGTAGATGTAGAGAAACATAGAGAGAGTAAATACGAAATCCAAATGTTCCACGATGGAACCCAAACGACACTTCAGTGTTTACTTGGTAGTGACTTCCTCACCCCGAAAAGCATCCGAATCGTGGTCGTCCACACAAATACCTGTTTCCTTCTACAGGTCAGCAACAAAGTGAACTCCACCGGATTACTTCCAACTTCCATACATGGATTTCAGTGGTAGACACAGTTATTGTTTCTCATCCATCGATAGAGAAAACTAGCAGGCTGGTGTCTCTCTCCCTTCTCTCTCTCTCTCTCTCTCTTCTTCTTCTGCTTTCTTCAACCACGTCATTACATCCTTTATCTTCTATTGACGTAAGCATGCCACACACACACACACACACACACACACACACACACACACCACACAACACACACACACACACACACACACACACACACACACACACACACACACACACACACCACACACACACACACACTATCTAAAAGGGACATTCATTGAGTCCGTAACAGAGTGTATGCCAACTTTGTACTGCTTGTTCATTTTCATGGCTGTTTCAAATAGTGAGTGTAAACCTTGTCTGTTGAGAACAGGATTCAGCAAGGAGCCAATATCATGAGTGTCTAGCACCTTTTTAAAGCTGACCTGTACTGCTTAAAACTAATTTAAATATCATGCTGGAAGGGTGTATTGTGGCTGCAGCAGATACTGACAGATATTCTACAATTGAACATAAATTGTGAAGCTGAAGAATGCACACCTTGAGAGAAATTGTTGATGTTGCATTGGATTTCCTGGTGAAGGAGATGGTGAGGAGATCGACAAGGAGCAAGGGAGCCATTCACATATGCATGGCTAGGAAACAGGTTCTACAAAGCTTAATGGTCTTATATGTGATCAAGATTAGTGAATGCATCTTTAGATACCATCGACAGCACAGTGAAGCAGCAGGTAGTGTTTAGCCCAACAGCTCCAGAAGACCAGGTTTGGTCTTGACTCCATTACCTATCTGTGTGAAGTTTAATCAGATGTGTTATCCATAGCTGTTCCAGTTTGCTTCCACATTCCAAAGATGTGTTGGTTGGTAGGTTAATTGACCACAGTAAACTTCTCCCAATGCAGATGGGTGGCAATGGAATCAGAAGGGAGTTGATGGGCATATGAGGGAGAATAGGTTATAAGGAAATAAGTGGGGGAATGGGACTGATGGGAATGCCCTGAGACCTAGCATAGACTTGATGGCCCAAATGGCTGCCTTCAAAATTATGCAAACATATGAATAAAAATAAACATGAATAATATCTCACAATTTACACCAAGCTCATAGACTTATCAATTCACTATGTCCATGTCATTTACCTTCCAACCATCACTACCAATCAGAACACAGGCCTCACATTCCTGTACTGCAAGCCTTGTAGCCACTTCTCAGAGCTCTCAAATAAAAGAGGCATATCACGCAAACACATTGTAGGACATTTGCTTGGAGCGGAAAATGCCACAAGATTACCAGCAGCAGCAGCTAACTGTTGAGGAGCAGGTGTGAGTGTATCTCTGTACCACCATGGTTTATAGCGATGATCATCGTGGGACCAGCCATTAAGTCTGTGGTCAGCCATGACTGTAAACTGTAAGTGATGGTGGTATCCTCTTATTAAAGCCTTTTCTCACATCTCTCCTCTTCATCCCACAGCCTAAAACTAGATAATTGCTGCAGATGGACTTTTTACATCCTCCCATTCCCACCCTGCAACAAAAGCCCTATCTTCGTGTCCTTCTATTTTCAGATGGTAAAGAACTGCAGCCTGGCCAGCTGGTGGTAATAAAGCCAGACAGGACTGAAAATGAAAACATACCATCACTCAATATAAGCCTCACAATTGTCAGCTCAGATGCTATCACTGTATATAACTAAGAGGCTAATCTAGAGATAGGATCTGCATGCGTTGTGACACTAAAACAGAGTGGCCCCTGGCCAGAGCAAGGAGAACTGGTAGCGCAGGTGTCAGTGTCCCAGATGATGAGATCAGATGTAAGTTCTGTTACGACTTTGATGGACTAGTCTTCAGAAATGTGTTTAAAGTATTGGCAGGTCTGCCTGAAAGAGTATGCATGCCAATTTCTAACTTTGCTCAGGCTTTTGTGCAGATCTTGCCCTGTTCTGAAGTTGCGTTTGTGGATGGAGCAGGTGGCAGATGTCAGTGAAGAAGTCCTTACTGAAGTTCAACATCTCACACAAATAATCACCAGCTCAGATATTGTACTCATGCATTATTGCCCACAGGGTTTCGGTAGAACTTCTTCTTCAATAGCATTGGTAGGAATGTTTCAGCTTTGAGCATTTTACTGCATTCATCTTCTCCGTCTTCCAGCAGTTTGCATACCCTATGCTAATCTGGCCAGTCCAACACTTCGCAAAGGGTGTCCACTAGTGCACCCATGTACAGGAAGAAATGGTTTATATAGAAACCCTGGAGTAAGGAAATATCTTTCAGGATCTGCCATGCTATATGTTATTACAGTGCCAGTGACCTGGTTCAATTCAGGCCACTGTCTGTAAGGAGTTTGTACATTCTCCCCATGTCTGTGTGGGTTTCCTCCGGGGGTTCTGGTTTCCTCCCACACTCCAAAGACGTACGTGTTAGGAGGTTGTGGCATGCTATGTTGGCACTGGAAGCATGGCGACACCTTGCGGGCTGCTCCCAGAAGACTCTACGCAAAAGATGCATTTCACCGTGTGTTTCGATGTACATGTGACTAATAAAGATATCTTATCTGATCTTATCGTATCTTAAATTTAGCAACCTGAAAGAAATCTAGAAAGCACCAAAAAATAGTTGGATCATAACAATACATATTAAGAGCTGGCAACAAACCTGAAAGTAGTTAGTTGTTCCTTTAAACAGTTCTGGTGCTTCCTTGAAGGATGGGGGAAGGGGTGGCCTTTCCTGTTACTGTTCAGGTATTCAAAGTTAAAGAAGGCTTCTGGCTGGAGAGCTCAGCTTAAAATGGCAATTGCTGGCAGCAAACTGGTTTACTTAATGGCTGATTCCTCGAGCTGCCTACTCTGCATATTTGCAGCACACATTAGTGTGAGATATGTAAATCTTCACCAGTATGCTCTCTGACATTGTTCATTGTTCGGAAAAACTTGCTGAGGAATTAAATTTCAAAAATGTTTCCTTATGCCACACTTAAGTTGTCATTATGCTTTTTAACTATGAAACCAGATAAGGAAAAATAAAAACCATGTTCATCAAAAATAGGAATCTGTGATGGATCAAGGATATTCTCAAAGGCAAAAACTTATCCGCACTTAGTAATGGAACGGAAGGACTGGATTTGCCAGTGACTGACAAGCCACACGAAGGTGCCAGTTGCCTGCTATTGGACCACACTGTGTTTTCCAGTGTGTACTTAGGCTCAGTTTTCTGATGGGAGGTGGTTCCCTGAGCAGGAGCCACTTGAACACAGAATCCCTCCAGGTATGGGTTCCTCCAAGCAGAATGCCTCTCTGAGCAAGGGAGCTCCCACAGGCACAAAAACCCATCTCCAGACTTGGAAAAGGCTTGACCATCACAGGCCCTCACCAGCTTTCAATGCTGGCAATTAGCCAACATCATTGTAGGCTTTTGCAAAAGTCTTTTACCAATGCCAATCTTCATCTGTATAAATCCAATATCTTTAATCCTTAATTTTTTTTGCAGGTGAGATTTCATAAAAGGCTCAGTGATTAAGACAAAGTTTCTATCTGTTTTTTAAAAAAAAACAAATCAGGTTTAGATGACTAATGAAGGAGTCCAGCCTTACTTAAATAAAAAATGTTTTTTTATCCAGAACCATCACAAAGTTTGAGGCAACTTATAAAAACCTATTCATGGGAAAGCATCAAGGATTAACATTCACCGAGGTGGTAACTGGGCATCTGACCCCTTCTGTCCCCTGTATGGAACCCCAACACGCTGCCACAGTAAGTAATTGGTCCTGCAACTAACAGTGAAATGATCCTTTAGAACAATAAATGGAATAAAGCAAAATTCCTAATGAGTGGGAAAGTCAATGCAGTGTCTGTAAGGGATTTGCTCCTCTGATAATCCACTCAATTTTATAAAATGGCTCAGCCTGTAGAAAAGTAAGGGCCCAGGTTCAGTCCTACAGGTTGCAATGATCTGGTTAGTATGATTATTCTGGGAAGAAGAGTCAGTGAGGCTGCCTGTGCCTCAGCAGTATTTGGGCTGCCCATGTCACAAGGTACTCATTTGGATATTGGGTTGGTCAAAAAATAGAATTAGCGAAGTTGATGAATTTGAAAGCTGACAAATCCCATTGACCCAATGATTTGTATCTCGGGGTTTTGAGGAGGTGTCTTTAGAAATGACAATTGCTCTGGTTATCACCTTTTATAGGATTATCCAGGTATTCCTGTGGGTGGAAGGGTAAACAAATGTGACCCCGCTGTTTAAGAAAGGAGAGGGAGAGAAAACAGGAAGTACCACCTGTAAACCTGATGTCAGTGGTAGGGAAAATGCTGGAATCTATAAGGAAGGAAGTAATAACAGAACACCTTCAAAAGGGTAATGCAAGGACAAGTCCCACCATCAATTTATGAAAGGAAACTTGTGTTTGACTAATCTGCTGGAGTTTTTTGAGGATATGACTAGCAGAATAGATAAATGGCAACCAGTGGATGGAGTTTTAAAGAGCATTCAATGAGGTCCCAACACAAGAGGCTGGTCCTTAGGGTTAGAGAACATGGAGCTGTGGGTAATATACTGTCATGGATTGAGAAATGGTTATTGAATGGAAAGCAAACAGTAATAATAAATGAATGGTTCACAGATTGGTGAGCTGTCACTAGTGGGGTCAGTGTTTGGACCCCGGTTTTTTACAATCTTTATTACTGTTTTGTCTGAGGGGACCAGATGTTATATTTCCAAGTTTGTTTGAAGAAACTAATTTAGATGGAATTGTGAGCATAAATGAGGGTGGAAAAAGGCTGCAAGATAATATGGAAAAAGCTGAATGAGTGTCTCCATTGGACAAGTCATTTCATTCGCATTCCCTAAAACAAATACACAATACTGAGATTTGTCATGGGAAAAGATTACCCGGTGCACAGATGGAAAGATCTTATCTTGTTCTTTATTACAGAAGGGCGGGGCTAATGGTCCTCCACAACATGTGGCAATTCACACCTAGAGTGTCCTCTGTCTTACTACAAGTGACTGGATTTGCCGTACATTAATAATGATGTGTACCCTAACACATCATTACCTTACCTGCAAACTCTGGCCCATTGTGTGTTTAAATGTTTTCTTTTATTACACACTTTATATTCAGGAAATAATGAAGCAGGATGTGTTTTCATTCTTCAGGCACAATTAGCCTGAACCAGATAGAAGCAACTAGGGGGAAAGATCTGAAAGTGTAGCAGGAGGTATCTGACATTATGACAGCATTGATAAGAGCAAAATGAGCATATTATTTTGGCAGCCAGAGGAAGAGATCATTTCGTAGAACAGTGAGGGCATATTAAACAGAAGGGTCTGACCCAGTGAATGCCAATTCTACAACCTCCAGATCTGCAGCATAATGCAAGATAAAGTTTAATGATTTCACAGCCCCCGGTCTCCCCCACCACTTCTGTATCGTCATTCTGATACAAACAATAACATCGATTGCACATGTAGCCAGTAGAGCCATTGCTCACACATTCAGTGGACTCTGTATCAACATGCCTGCAAGAGATCATATAGTCACCAGCACCTCCTTCACTATGCTTTCTACTAAAACTACCACTTTCAGTTCTCTGTGTTACAGTTATAAATCTTTCAGCTAAATGCAATTGCTCACTGCCTTGCCAACTGCCAATATTCCTTAGCAAGGAGTCAGCCAGCTAACATTGCCTACATTTGTATTACAAACTGGCATGAAGCAAGTCCACTGGAGTGACACAATGTCATGGGTATTGAACAATAGGAAGTGGAAGCATTTACTATTCTGGTACATTCAACGCAAACGGAAAAGCTGGTTTGCTTCATGCTTCTGGTGTCTCGTGCTTCAACAAGTGAATTTATCCTCACCAAACCTCATGCTGTTACACGCTTATCTTTATGCTGCCTATTTAACGGCCTAATTTTAGCTAGAAATTCATTGGCTGGATCACTGTTTGTTTTAGGTGCAAAAGATTCACCATTGTGGCCAATAGTTAAATAAGTTATCAATGATTACCAGACCCTTTTGTGACATTAAACTGCCCCAACCTCTCACACAGCACACAATATACTTAGAGTCATAGAGTCATGCAGCATGGAAATGGGCCTTTGGCCCAGCTGGTCCATGCTGACCCTTCTAAGCTAGTCCCATTTGCCCGTATTTGGCCCATATACTTCTAAACCTTTCTTATCCATGTACCTGCCCAAGTACTTTTTAAATGTTGTTAGTGTACCTGCCTCAACCACTTCCTCAGGCAGCTCAGTCCATTTACTGACCACTCTCTGGGTGAAAAAGTTGCCCTTCAGGCTCCTATTAAATTTCATACTTCTCACCTTAAACCTAGCTCTTGATTCCCCAACCCTGGGAAAAAGACTGTGTTCATTGACCCTATTTATGCCTCTCATGATTTTATACACCTCAATCAGATCACCCTTCATTCTCCTACGCTTCAATGAAAACAGTCCCAAACTGCTCAACTCTCTCCATAACTCAGTCTCTCAAGACCTGGCAACATCCTTGTAAATCTCCTTTGCACTCTTTCCAACTTAACGACATCTTTCCTATAGCAGGGTGACCAAAACTGAATATTCCAAATGCAGCTTCACCAATGTTTTGAACAACTGCAACGTAACATCCCAACTTCTATGCTCAATGCCCTGACTGAAGGCCAGTGTGCCAAAAGCCTTCTTCACCATCTGTGATGTCACTTTCAGGGAACTGTATACTTGTGCTCCTAAAACACTCCTCAGTGCCCAAATGTTGACTGTGAATGTCCTACCCCCATTTGTTTTCCCAAAATGCAACACCTTGCATTTATCCGAATTAAACTCCATTTGCCATTCCTTGGCCCACTTACCCAGCTGATCAAGATCCCTCTGTAAATCCTGATAGCCATCTTCATTATCAATGACACCACCTATGTTAGCGTCATCTGCAAACTTCCTAACTATGCCTTGTACATTCTCATCCAAATCATTGATATACATGACAGACAGCAATGGGCCCAGCACCAACCCCTGGGGAGCATCACCAGTCACGAACCTCCAGTCCGAAAAAGATCTTCCACCATTACCCTCTTCTTCCTACCATCAAGCCAACTGTGTGTCCAACTAGCTAGCTGTCCCTGGATCCTATGCAATCTAACTTTCCATAGCAGCCTATCATGTGGAAACTTATCAAAGACCTTACTGAAGTCCTTATAGACTACATCTGCCACCCTGCCCTCATCGACCTTCTTGGTTATTTCTTCAAAAAATTCAGTCACATTTGTGAGACATGCTCTCCCATGTACAAAGCTGTGCTGACTATCCCTAATCAACCCCTGTCTTTCCAAATGCTCGTAATTTTATCCTTCAGAATCTGCTCTAGTAACTTACTTATCATAGATGTTAGGCTTATTGGTCTATAGTTCCCAAGCTTTTCTTCGCAGCCCTTCTTAAATAAAGGCACAACATTAGCCAACCTCCAGTCATCTGGTGCTTCACCCGTCACTAACGATGCTGCATATACGTACGTATCTCAGCCAGGGCTCCCACAATTTCTTCTCTAGCTTCCCACTTCATATGCTTTAAGACATCCAGCACCTCCTCTGCTGTAATGGGGACTATCCTCAAGACACCCCCACTAACTATCTCAAGATATTTGCTCAACAACACAAGGACCTACCTAAAAAGCAGGAAAGATCCAGCAGTAATGTAATTTATAAGGCATATCTCCTACATACAGTTTCTATGGCTCTGCATACATGTAGACTACAGTTTTTAATTTTTTTTTAGGTTACCTTTTTAAACTACTGGATAACCTTTGTGCATTTTAATTTGCCTATTTTCTAACATACAGCTATTAGGCTTCTAAAGATTTTGTTAGTACTGGAAAGTTTTTGGCAGACTTCAAAACTGATCTTAGTGTACTCAAGGATGTCCTCAGGCATGTTTCTGTTGGAGGTCTTTCTCAAGATGCATTAGAGGATTTTCAAGTTTGCATTCACAATTTTAGCAGGTTACTAAAACACTTTATATCTGAAGGACAAAATAAGATGCAAGGTATTATAGATTGCACTCTTACTTCTTTGCACTAGCCATGTGTCCTTCTGAATAGAAAGGATTCCATGCCCTCAGTATCCAGCTTGTTCCCAACAACTAACCCAATGGAGAATATCAATGTTATGGTGAAACTGCTGATAGTCTATGAATGAGATTTAGGTTGTTGGCAAGTGAGACTTGTAATAGCTGTGGGCACACAAGCTTAAGAAGGAGGTTGTTTAATCAAAGCTGGTGCAATGATAGTAGAGTATTGGATGAGGATAGTGTGATGAGTGCTGTGAGAGTTGTAAGTAATGAGACTGTAAATGCTGAAGCAATTAAAAATATAACAGTCTTCTTAAATTAACACTCTCATCACATTGATTTTTTAAGGGATTAGAGCCACATTCTCAGTGTGCTACTCCTGGCACTGACATACTCACCAATCTTTTCCCATTATCTCCTTGTAGAAGCCTGAAGGCTTTACTGCCTCTTGGAAAGGAAAGAATGTTACTCCTACTCAGAGGCCACCAGGGCAGCCTGACAGCCCATTTCTTCAGCTATTTGATAATCAAGTTGCTTGAATTCCTGCAGCCAGAATGCAAACCAAGGGTTGCTGCCTGATATAAAGTATCATCATGGATTCTTTACACTCTGCCTTAAATCTTCCCCATCCCAATAGGCTTGCATCCAATGATAAAACTGGCAGCTCTTATGGATAATTATAATTAGCATCAGCCTTAAGTGACATGGACAGTGTGTCCTCTGCCACAGTAAAATGATTCGATTTCTAGTCCAATGAACTTATTAAAATGGACCATACAAGAATTTGATGTGATTGTGTCAATCCATGCACTAAAAATAGCAGATGAATTTTGAGTTTAATGCTCAAAGTTCAAAATTAATAGCTCGCAGCAACATAGCCATGCATTCAAAAGCAAGGAACCTAAGTGAAGGTATGATATACAACTCAGAAAAGCTGGACAAGGTAAAACTACTGAAAATCTCTGGCAACATGTGTCAATTCAGTTGATTACTGCATTAAAAATTTAATGTAAGGTAGTGGGGGACAGGCAGTTGTGGATGGAGGTGTGATGGGATCCATCATAAGCAGGATTGTTCCCAAAGGCACAATGCTGGTTTACAGAGGCAGGAAATCCAGTAATTTTATAATCACCAGTTCCCCACTGAAAAATGAATTATGCAAATTTACTGTTGATTTTGCATAGAATATGCAAAAGCTTCATTTATTTAGCCAATTAAATGTTAATGAAATGTTAATAAATCCCCACACAAATTCCCATTGTTCACAGATCATGCAGTGCACCCAACTTGCCTAAATATAACTGTTATTAAAAACCAGTCATGTATTTTTTGGGGAAGTGATTTCTTAAAGGGAAATTGTTTATTTTTTATAGCTGCAACCATATGTGCATTGTTTCTCCTCCTTTGCCTTTGGGAGGTGAATAAGTGTTTGAGAGAAGGAACCAAAAGATCCAAAATGCAGAGGTATTTTCTGAATGAAGCCAATGTTTAAAAATATAGGCTACTAGCAGATTGCGCCAAAAGATTTTGCAGCTTGCCCACAAAATGTTAACCATTAGCTTGCTGGAATAGCTGGAATCAAGTGGAAGAATCCAAGTTCTCAATGACGTGCCTCCATTCTGACCCCTCAATGAAAAGCTTCTCAACAGTTTTCTTGAATAGTGAAACGTTTCTAGACTCAGATCAATTACAGAGATTTCACTCAGAATCAGACTCCAGTGCAGACCTCTCAGTTTCCAGCCAGCCCACACCCAAGAAGAGACTATTTATATTTTCTTTCCTTCAAGAAATATAATCATCAGCTGGTCACCAGATAGCTGAAAGGTGACAGTTTCAACCTTCACTACTTGGGAAAGAGATACCAAGAGCAATGACACAAAAGAATATAAGTGTGTGTTGCTAGCAGGGCTCCCAATAATATAATTGAAACCTCATACCCCATTATTCCAGCGTTTGGAAGTGCAGAGGTTCAACAGCAACTGTTTGACTCCCTATAAGGTTCACTGGAATATTGGCTGATGAGGGTCATTGTGGATTAACCACAATATGAGCTGTATTGGGCTAAGTGGCTTTATCATCATCCTGTCCTTTCTCACCTTCTGGAGGTCAACTGTCAAATGGTTCAACAGGCTAGATACAGAGACGATGTTTCCCAAGGCTAAGGAGTCAAGGACAAATGGTGCAGTCTCAGAATAAGGGGTAGGCCATTTAGGACTGAGATGAGAAGATTTTTTTCACTCAGCAGGTAGTGACTCTTTGGAATTCACTACCCTGGAGGGCTGTGGAGGCTCAATCAGTGTTCATTCAAAACAAGAGGTTGAAAGATTTCTGGACACTAAGGGAATCAAGGAAAATGGGGATAGTGCAGGCAAATGGAGCTAAGGTAAAAGAACTACCATGATGAATATCAGAGCAGGCTCAAAGAGCCAGATGGCCTACTCCTGCTTCTATCTTTTATGTTATGTTATGTGCCAATTGAGCAGGCTACTTTACCCTGGATAGTACCACGCTTCTGAAATGCTTTTGGAGCTGTGCTCTCCAGGCAAGTGTGGAATATTCCATCATTCTCCTGACTTTTGCAGTGTAGACAGTGGTAAAGCTTAGGACTGTCTCGAGGTGAGTCACCCATTCATCCTAGAATTTATAGTTGTTCTTCCAAGAGAGAAAACCATGAAAGAGAAAAGCATTTATGATGGTACTGGGAGAGGCACTAAGAGGAAAAAGATGCCCTGAAATATGAATCAGGACTTTCAGCAGGTTAATGTTTGTGTGAAATAAAGGTAAGGTCTCTTCACCATGCAATTGTCAATGCTTCCTTGGGTATACCACCTTCCAGTAACACGCACAACTATAAAATTATATATTGTAATTAATTAATGGAAGTATATAGTGGGCACAGTTGCTGTCCTGCCTCCTCAGCTCAACTTACATTCTGACAATCCAGATGGGGTGAAGGTGGGAGAGAAGTAAATGTAGATGGGGTGGAGGGTGGAGGAACCAGGTGTGACAATGTTAGATCCTCTCCCAAATGTTCCATTAGTCCCCAATCAAGTTTTGTAGATGAAAATTCAGCTCAGTATATTCATTCAAATTCTAAATTTATGCTCAAATCAGATAAACAAAGAACATTTGGCTGGTTGTATTACTAAAATTGTTTAAAGTATGAACAGCTTTCACACATTAATAATTTATTTGTTGATAGTCATCTAATTTTTTACACCAAACACCTTAAATAAAGATTTATAGCAGCACCGCTTTGAACATAACCCTATTCAACTGGACACTCCAAGATGAAGATAGTATTTGAATATTAAAACATATATTCCTATCTAAATTCTAATTCATTTTCTGAAAAATCTGAAGTAGCATCTGAAAAATATTTTGCAAAGATAAATTAAGAAAAGATCTCTAACAATTGGAAGGTAATATGTAATAGTGTGCCAATGAGCAGCATTCCAATTGGGCTTGCTTTCATTGCTTGGCCAGACATTTGAGCTGTCATTAAGTATCTGCCCACACCATTGCATGTGCTTTCTCTTATAGAACACGTGATTTATTTTTAAAGTTACTTCTGTATCTCTGCATTCTGAGTTTATTCAGATGTTCATCAAATTTCAAGCCATTTTAAACAGATTTAACAAAATTCATGGTCAAAAGATTTACTGGCACCATTTTTCCAATGTTGAAACAGCATGAGCAGTTCCTTATTACTCTTTCAACCACTACTCCCATTCCCAGAAAAAGTGAAATTCATTAAAGGTAGGTCCAAACCAGCACTCTTGGGAGCAGCAGACATTAGGGTTCAAACTTCTCACTTTAACAGCATCTTTCTTCAGGAAATAGCCCTTAAAGTGTCTTGCAACAATAGCCAGCACTTTTCAATTGCTGAGGAATCTTGGCAATGAATGGAAGGAGAGTGTCAGAATCTGAGCGGTTGGGGTATCAGGGTGATGGGGGGAGGGTGGGAGACACTGTTGGTGGTGGTGGTGATGGGGAATTCACACAGGAGGTAGTTTCTTTGTTCAGAAAATTACCAGAGAGTGCCATCTTTGAATCCTAGCACTTTAGGGAGCCCTACAGTGGAGCCACATGTCCCTCTCAGACATGGATACCGAAGTTGTTTTTATCAAAAATACATGGCTTCTACTTTGCTGGTCAAATTATTCATGACTTTTCCAATGCAGTATGGAGCAAAGAGTCATGTTCCATATATCAGCAGAGGCAGCCTACAAGGACCCCAAGAATAAGAGTTACCTTGACTTCCACAGTAAGAGCAGTATAGAAACAAGAATTTTTCATAATTGTGGTTGGTCGAGCAGATCACTTTGGGGTTCTCTTGTTCTTTCACTGGCATCAATAAAGTGACCATGAAGCCAATGCATTGCTTTAAAAGCCCAATAGTTTTTATCAGTGCCCTCTAAGGAAAGAAACCTACCATGCTCACCTGGACGGTGACTTCAGGCTGGCACTAGTACTGTCAACTGAAAATTTGCAGCAAGTCAGTTAAGTGCACTAAACCCCAAAGAATTCATCAATGGTTCAAGAAGAACTTCACTGCAATCTTGATATGGCAACCAAGGATGGACAATAAATGCTGGCCTTGCTGGGGGTCACCATAACCTGAGAGAAAAAGAATTGTAAAATTCACCCATTTCTAATTTCCCTAAAATCATCCACAACTCTTCCTTCATATCAATTTGTAATCCAGCAGGCCAGGCAGCATGGATGCTGCCTGACCTGCTGAGTTCCTCCAGCATCATCGTGTTTTTCATCTATATTCCAGCATCTGCAGTCCTTTGTTTGTCTAATTTGTAATCTAGTCCCATTAAATTTGTATCATTTCACCTTCTCTGCTTTTTTAACATTCCTCCTTTGTCAAAGGCTCACTTTAAGCTAATAAAGGCAATCATATTGTTTGGACCTGGAGAAACAATTTGCTGTATCTTGCTTTTCTATCATGTTCAGAGCATTTTATGTGGCTTATCCTTTTTAAAGTTTACACTGGTTCCTTCTATTTTCTTTGACTAGGCACCTGGTAATTTACTCCTTAATCGAGAACCTTTTTCACTTTAAAACAGGAGCTTTATTCCACATAACAAGGTGGGATTATATGGTTTTAAAAATCAAATGTATTCCAGCCTGCCACTGCATTATTGATTTTATAGAAGTTAAAAATAGTTTTCTTCTGATCTCCTACTGTTCCATATAGATTGATGAATAATATCCTGATTTTAGTCTTCTCGAATGGAAACATTAAAAAATGCCATGAATGTCAACCACTTCAGCTTTGTGTCAGCCATGGGTCAGTGATGTTACTCTAGCCTCTGAGTTTAAAGATCATGGGTTCAATTGCCACTTGAGAGTTGAGAATGAAATCTAGGCTTTAGTATTGACAGCATGCTTATTACAGAAACTACCATTTTAAAATGAAATATTAAACCAAAGCCCTGTCGGCTCTTTTGGTTGGATGAGAAAGATTCCGCGATTTTTTTCATTCATTCAAGGGTACAACACATTTGTCTTCATCATTCAGAGCATTGTGTACAAAAGTCATGTTGCAGCTGTATAAAACTTAGGTTAGACCACATTTTTAGAGTATTGTGTGCAGTTCTGGTCACGACAATACAGAAAGGATATGGAAGCTTTGGAGAGGGTGCAGAAGTGGTTCACCAAGATGTTGCCTAGATTGGAGTGCGTTAGCTCTAAACGAGAGGTTGGACAAACTTGGATTGTTTTCACTGGGGCATTGCTGAAGGGCGACCTGATGGAATTACATTACTTTCCCATCACATTCCCTCTCTGATATTTCTGTCTGTGGCCTCCTGCACTGTTACAATGGGACCCAATGCTAGCTCAAGGAAGGACACCTCAATTTCCACCCGGGAACATTGCAGCCTGCAGGATTCAATATCAAATTCTTCAACTTCAGACAATGCACTTTTTTATCTGTTTCAGCTTGCCATGGCTTTTATCTTTTTTTGTACAGTTTGGCTGTTAGGTATCAGATGTAGGCCAAACCATGCAACATTACATAGCCTATAAAACATTAGCAAAAAAAATTAGCAAAGTATAAAACAAAGAACCTAATCTTAACTACTCCTTAACCGACATGTTATTTCACCCAATCAGAGAAATTTCCTTTGTTATACCCTTTGCCACCTTCTTTGCTACCTAGACAGGCATTTCTCTCTTTCTCAGTGCTGATGAAGAGTCCCAGACTTAAAACATTAACTGATTCTTTTTCCACATATACTGCCTGACCTGTTGAGTTTTACCAGCATTTTCTGGTTTTATTTCCGATTTCCAGCATCTGCAGTTTTTGTTTCATTTTCATCGAATATTTCTTTATACATTCATACAGTAGCCAATTGGATTCAACATTGGCTTAGCAGGAGAAGCCAGAGAATGGTAGTGGATGGTTGTCTCCCTGACTGGAGGTCCATGACCAGTGTTGTGCTGCAGGGGTTGGTGCTGGGCCCATTGTTGTTTATCATCTATATTAATGATTTAGATGATGATGCGGTAAACCGAATCAGCAAATTTTCAGAGGACACCAAGACTGGGGGTGTAGTGGACAGCAAGGAAGGTTATCAAAGCTTGCAGCGTGATCTTGACCAGCTAGGAAAATGGGCTGGAAAATGGCAGATAGAATTTAACATGGACAAGTGTGAGGTGTTGCATTTTGAGAGAACAAACCAGGGTAGGACTTACACAGTGAATGGTAGGGCTCTGAGTTGTGCGGTAGAATAGAGGAATACAGGTCCACAGTTCCTTGAAAGTGGCGTCGCAGGTAGATAGGGTTGTAAAGAGAGCTTTTAGCACTTTGGCCTTCCTAAATTGGGCATTGAGTACAGGAGTTGGGAAATTATGTTGAAGTTGTTCAAGACATTGGTGAGGCCAAATTTAGAGTATTGTGTGCAGTTCTGGTCACCTACCTACAGGAAAGATATCAATAAGCTTGAAAGAGTGCAAAGAAAATTTACAAAATTTACTATATTTGACGAGACTTGAGGACCTGAGTTTAGGGAAACGTTGAATAGGTTAGGACTTTATTCCCTGGAGTGCAGGAGAATGAGGGGAGATGTTATAGAGATATACAAAATTATGAGGGGTATGGATAGGGTGAATGCATGCAGGCTTTTCCCCCTAGGATTGGGTGAGGCTAGAACTAGAGGTCATAGGTTTAAGGTGAAAAGTGAAATATATAAGGGAAATCTGAGGGGAAACTTCTTCACTCTGAGGGTGGTGCGAGTGTGAAACAAGTTGCCAACAGAAGTAGTAGCTGGGGGTTCAATTGTAACATTTAAGAGAAGTTTGGATAGGTACATGGATGGGACGGGTTTGGAGGGATATGGTCCTGGTGCAGGTAGATGGGACTAGGCAGAAGATCAGGTCGGCATGGACTAGATAGGCCAAAGGGCCTGTTTCTGTGCTGTAGAGCTCAATGACTCTATGACATTTGTTTTGATGACATTTGAATGTGTAAAAAACATTACATCAGGCCTGCAGAATTTTGTAACAAATATGTATAAATTCAACTGCTGTTTGTTCCTTTGATTTAAAAATGTGTTCACTGGAATGAGAAGAAAAATAAATGTACTTTCTAGTTAAGGTCATCTTAACAGCCAATCAAAAGCAGTCATGGGCATGTGGCAGGAGAGATTTCTGGGAGTATCATCTTTTTTTTTGATTTGACAAAAACTCCATTTAACTTTAACAATACGGAGGCACTGACAGCCTCCCTTCTCCCAGATGAAAAAAGTCTTTAATGATCATTCACAATACCAGAAGTTCTTGCTTCTTTGGCTGACTGACACCTATGGGCAATAGTATTCTACTGAGGTCCACTGCACCATCTTCCAAAAGGCCAGATGTGAGCTATACTGATGGACTTCAGGCCTAATAAACCAAATGAATCCCTAAAGAAAAGACAAGGTGTGAGGCATGACTCAGTGGTGACACTCTTGGCTCTGTTATGTGCCTCTGTGCCTCTGAATTTTGAGATGACCTTCTAACAACAGGAATACCGCTTCATGCAATTATGCATGCAATTCCCACCCTGGAGACCTAATAATAATCTGGAATGACAGGCCAGTGCAATTCTGGGAAAACCCTGCACTGTGGTATTAAACCGACCTCCTCTTTGCCCTCTCAGGTGGATGCAAAATTATTTTGAAAAGTTGGGGTATCTTCACAAGTTCCTTGTCAACATACTTCCCTCAATATCACAATTGGAGTTTGCCAGAGACACTCGGCAGATCAGATAGCACCTTTGCAAAGACAAATTGAGTTAATGCTTCAGGTCAAAGACCCTTCATTGAATGACTTGCTGGTATTTTCAGCATTTTTTTCTTTATATATCTGATTTTCACCACCTGCAGTTTTTGTTTTGATTTTACAGGATTATTTGATTACCGTGTTGCTGTTTGTGGGACCTAGTTGTATACAGGTTGGTTGCTTTTGTTTTACAATGGTTACATTTCGGAAAATATTCATTTCGTAATACTTTTTTTTGGGATGTTCTGTAATTGAAAAAGACGCTGCTTAAGTGCAAGCATTTAACTTACTCTGTTATTAGAAGAGTTTGCTCCTATATCAAGGAGATCACATTCAGTTTCAGGGTAAGCAGCATGGCTGTAACTTCTCTTCACAAAGTCTTCCTGTGTTTTCCTGTCAACTCAAGCAACCTCTGGTCAGCTACATTGGATGACTATTCATTAGGTGTTGGGATGCAGGACTAAGCTGAAGCAGTATTCCAGCTGCTAGAAGGTCGTCTCAAAATTCAGAGGCACAGGGTTGATATTTGCCTTTGCCTCAAAAGACTCTATAGCATAGCACAGTCAGGTGCCAGCTGACATCCCAAACCCACCACAGTGCCAGGCAAGGTTTCAGAAAGATCATAAAATATACTAGGGAAGAAACAAATGTTAATAAAAGCATTTGTTGTAAATATATACTTGAAAAGATATAAAACAGAACACTTAATACAGCAAGCCTGCTGTTACAAAATTTTGACTTCCCTTCCCAATGAGAGATAGAGTTCCTTTGAACTCACTTGGCTGAACCATTTTCCCCTTAAGCAGAAATCTTCTGGGACATCATAGATGAACTGGCATTGTGTGAACGTTTGTGGAAAAATATCTCCAGTTCTCAATTTCTCTTTCTCTTTTTATTTCCATCAAAAGGATATATTTGGGAATACAAATAATAATCACACTCTTATTGGCTCTGTGACTAAAGGTTGGGAAGCCACTCTTGGCTTTATTCAAACTAGCAACTGAAAAAATATATTTCTAACTACTTCACCCAAAATTCTACTACATAAAATCTGTAGGTGGTCAAAACCTCTGAAATTAACTACTTCCTCACGTACCAAGTACTGTATGCAACCTAAATTTTCAACAAACTTTACTTAAGTCAAGTTATGTCATTAAGTTTCTAACCTTTGTGAGTGTGATGGTGAGTTACTCACTATCGACTGATTCTAGTTACATATCATGCATTTTAGAACTGGTGCCACTCTGCTATCTGTTGTATTAGGGTTTCAGTGCCCAAATTCTAATCTGCTGTATTAGAGCTCCAACACTTGCTTTAAAAAGTAATGCCATTTTCCAATTCCAATTGCTGAATTTTCAAAAATAGTAGAAGACTTGAATCACATTTTTCCTGTTATGCTGGGATAACACCAATACATTTGAAAAATGGAACATATTTGGATCTATTATAATACATAAGGCATCCGATTTTGTCCATAAAATCAAAAGTAGGCAGATAGTAGAACAAAGCCTAGGTGGCTAACTGATTATGTAGACTAATCAGATTTGAACATAACCCCTTTTGCAAGAAATAAGTTGAGAAAATAGGAGATGTATCATGCTGAATTGACAAGCACGAGGCATCGTAGATTTATAAAGAGTGGGTCATACCTGATGAACTTGACTGAATTTTGTTTTTGATGTGATTGAAGTTGTGGTCCATGGATTCTAAATATGTGGGCTTCCAAGAATTCATTTGGGAAAAAAAAACCTCACCATGTCTGTTTAATAAAGTTGAAATAGATGGATTTGAAGACGAGTTGTTCGCCATGTCAGAAAATTGTTTGAGTAGCAGGAGACAAGACAGTAAGAATAATGAAGTTACTAAAATTGAGAGGATGTCATTACTGATGTCCTGTAAGGATCTGTGATGGAGTCACAGCTATTTATCCATTTTTGAAGGGAAAAAAACAGATGATATATTTGAAATCTATCTATCCAGACTGTCAGTGGCATAAAGCAAAGTGGCAGAGATGGAAACATGAAATTATGAAGATATATTTATAGATTGAGCAAAGGGGAAAGTGACAAATATATTTCAAGCCACCTGGGGCCTAAAACTAACTTTCAAACAGTGAAAGGTTAGAAGCAGTGGCACTCTAAGGATTCTTAGGGGGTCATGTACATTGGTCATTGAAATGTCATAGACGTGTGTGAAAAATAATCAAAGAATGTTCATGGTATGGTGGCATTAATATCTAGAGCACAAATGTCCGAGTATGGTAGGAGAAATGTTACAGTTACAGAGATTCACAGATAGATCACACGCAGAGTACTGTGGGTACTTTTGAGCCCAATTTTTTGGGAAGGATAAATTGCCTTTGGAGGGAGAGCACAGATTTACTAGAATGCTGCCTGAGAAAAGGCTTTCAGGAGTGCTTTGGAAACACTTCTATATGCAAAAGGAAAACTCTTTCACATTCAGTAATTGACAATGATTGTTTTGCAACTATTGACTTGATAGAGGCATAGATTGAGTGGACAGTCAGAGACTTTTTTCCCAGGGTGACAATGGCCAACACAAGGGGGCATAATTTTAAGGTGATTGGAGGAAGATATAAGGGGGATGTCAGAGGTAAGTTATTTACACAGAGAGTGGTAGGTGTGTGTCGATCGCATGACTGGCAGAGGTTGTAGGGTCAGATACATTAGGGACATTTAAGAGATTCTTAGATAGCCACATGAATGATAGAGACATGGAGGGCTATGTGGGAGGGAAGGGTTAGATAGATCTTAGAGCAGGATAAAATGTCGGCACAACATTGTGGGCTGAAGGGCCTGTACTGTGCTGTAATGTTCTATGTTCTATTCAGTGACATAGAGAAACGATGGAGTTCTAGATCACCCATGATCTCACTGGCACAGGACATGAGGCAGGGGGTGGGGAGTGCTAAATGGTGACTCCTGTCCCTACGTGTGTTATGTTCCAAGATTCTACATAAGACAAGATCTGCTCATAATGGTTAAGTCTGTGGTAGAGAAGTTATTTTTGCAATGTTAACAGTTTAATTATGTTAAGAATCAGAGGGTCATAGCTGACTTCATGGGCTGTTGAGTGGTTTAATGGTTAATGCAGGCATACTTTCAGAACATCACCAAGGTTATGTGTGGTTGCATTGATCTTTGATGAATAGAAAGTGCATTTGCTTTATTGCCTTGACATTGATTCTATCAAAAATAACTGGTTACTTTATAACATTCCATTACAGCATAAAAAGAGGAGGTCCATGAAAATGTGGCAAAATACACAAGGAAGAATGGAAAATTTATGACAATGTAAAGAAAACTGTTCTGAATTGGTGAGGGTAATATTCTGGCATGGACTGAGGTTTGGTCGACAGATGAGAAACAGAGTTAGAATTAAGAAGGCATATTTAGATTGGGAATCTGTGACAGTGGAGTGTGGCAGGGAGAAGTGAAGGAGCCCCAGCTATTTATGACCTATATCAATGATTTGAATTAGGGGCTAAAGTGTGGTACATCCATGTTTGCTGATACTACAAAGCTCAGTGGCAGTGTAACCTGTGGGAAGCACTCAGAGAGGTTTCAAAGAGAAGTAGACGGGTTAAGTGAATGGAGGATATGGCTAATGGAATCTAGTGTAGAAAAAGATGAGGTTGTGCACTTTGTAGAAAAAGAAACTAAAAATGCAGATCAATTTTTAAAATGGTGAGCGATTGGAAGATATTGCTATTCAGAAGGAACTGGGTGTCCTTGTACAAGAATCAATAAAAGTTAATGTGCAAGAATAGCAAGTGATTAAGAAGGCATATGATATGTTGGCCTTTAATGAAAGAAAATCTGAGTACAAGGGTAGAGATATCTAGCTCCAATTATACAGGGGCTTGGTGAGAATGCATCAGGAATATTATGTTCAACTCTGGTCTCCCACTTAAGGAAGCATATACATGGGCTCCCTAGGTTACAAGTGATGTGACTTAGGGAAATCTGACTTCACACAAATTCTTCCACACATTTTTAAAAGCATTTTTCAAGATTGTAATAACAATAAAATGTTTCAGGTATTCATTAACGATATTATAGAACATAGGATATAGAACATTACAGCACAGTACAGGCCCTTTGGCCTACGATGTTGTGCCGACATTTTATCCTGTTCTAATATCTATCTAACCCTTCCCTCCCACATAGCCATTTCTCTATCACTCATGTGGCTACCTAAGAGTCCTTTAAATGTCCCTAATGTTTCTGCCCCCACAACCTCTGCTGGCAGTGCGTTCCACACACCCACCACTCTCTGTGTAAAAAACTTACCTTTGACATCCCCCTTATATCTTCCTCCAGTCACCTTAAAATTATGCCCCCTCGCATTAGCCATTTTCGCCCTGGGAAATAGTCTCTGACTGTCCACTCGATCCATTGTTGTACAATAAATATTCCATTAGGTTAATTATGGGTAGTGTTAGAGTGAATATTCAATGACATGAAAGAATTACAACAAGTGTATTTAGAGCGATATGATCTCGGTTACTATAGAAAACAGATGTTTCTGACTTATGGATAGATCAGTTTCTGGACAGTTTTCAGGAACAAATCCTTATGTAACCCAAGGATTGCCTGTATTTATAATAGAAGTGCAGTAACAACAGATGGTAGTGATTCTTTAGAATCCTTTATCTGAGATGACTTGGAGAATCAAATCATTGAATACATTTAAGAAAGAGATCATTAGTATTTTTGCTATAAAATGCACTGAGAAAAATGTGGCACTGAGGTAAAAGATCAGCTTCATTCTTATTGAATGGTGAAGTAGGCACAAGGGTCCAAGTAGCCAACACCTGCTTCTATTTATTATGTTCTTATATTTTTATAGTCTTACACAGAGCAAGCAAAAAGAAACTTACATTATAGTATGTTGGCCTTTATTGCAAAGGACTTGTAGTACATAAAACTTGCTGAAATTGTAGATCTTTGATGAGACCACACTTAGAGTCATGGTTTCCATACCCAGAGTTGTATTGTTTTTGGAACTGGTTCATTGGAGAGTTGCATGACTAATTCCCAGGATGAACCAGTTATCAGGTAGAGATGATCAGTTGAAACAAAAAAGATTCTGAGAGGGATTGAGAGGACAGATGGTGAAAAGCTGTGCCTTCTGGATTAATTTACAACCAGAGGTTACAATCAGAAAAGGTAGTCTGTTCATTTGTGTCTGAGACAAGGAGAAATTTCTTTACACATAACGTTATGAATGTTTGAAATTATCTACCTCAGCCAGCCTTGGATGTTTATTGCTTAATGTACTTAGAGTGATTGTTATATCTTTGTACTCTAGGGAACTAAAGGACATGGAAAATATATTTAAAAAATCATGTTAACAGAGAAGACTGGGGGTCAAGTATGAATTATGATATTGAGTGGTGGAGCAGGCTGTAGAAGACATAGTGCTCTACTCCTACTTTTTATGTGACAGTCATGGCACCTCCGAATCACCTGGAAGGGTAAATGAACTGCAAGGGCTTCCAGTCTATAAACATATATCTGGCTTGTAACCATAAAAAGATATTCATATCAGCAATATTGGAATTGTTGCTGCATTGTTAATATAGGGCCATATTCCTGTTATTCACTGCAATGGCCACCTCTAGCCGTGTCATCCTGGGTTCACTTTCAAGCTTCCTCCTGCAGTTAGCAGGGGAAATAATTGTTCTGAAAGCCCTCTTCTCACCAGTATGACATCAAGAGATGCATCACTTCAGGCTTGGAATGGACCTTTAAATAGTGGAGCTGAAACTGAGCCATCATCAGACTCACTTAATCTAATTTGTGAGGAAATCCAGAGCAGTAACTGGACTAAAGAAACTCTGATAGTTCTGTTACAGAATCTCTCTTGCCTAATAGTACTCAAACCCTCTCTCCAATTATGTATTCTTTCTTCAACCCAGTATTTCTAAATGAAACAAGTCAAGACAATTAATAATCCTAAAGCAAAATTCTAAATGCTGGAACTGAGAGATACAAGGCCAGAATGGCTGATTACTTAAAGTACAGTGCTGAGCGGGAAGATGAGGTGCTGTTTGTCAAGCTTGCATTGAGCTTCATCAAGGCAGGATGAAAGGGAAAAGGCAGAGTTCAAAGAGGGATGGCGATTTAAAATAGCAAGCAATCAAGAGTTAAGGGCCATTCTTGTGGAATGAATAGAGGTTTTCTTTGAAGTGGTCACCCAATCTGTATTTCCTCAATTTAAAGTTAACATTGTGAATTCTGAATGCTGTATGTGACTACTATTGAAGACAATGAACACAAATCTATGCCTTTCTAAACAAGGCACCATCACAACATTCATTAATTCTATGGATGTGCCAAGAAAGTCTCTTGCACACATTGATATTGTCCCTAGGTAAATTTGCCAAGGCACATCAATAGAATTCAACTTTCCGTTTCAGTTGTGATGACAATATAGTTGATATCTATCACCCAATAGTATTCATAAGGCTATAGAAAGCCAATTACTAGAATTTATATTAAGAAATGGTGTGACTGTCATACAGTGGAACAAAAAACACATTTTTCCATCATGGCCCTGTCATACAACCCTCTGTGCTTAATTCTAAGTAATGTCTCTCTTCCAGAGTAATGGCAGTTATAAAACAATACCTATTGTCAACTGTGTCAGTCTTGTCCACTTCTATTGAATGAATCAGAGAGAAAATGCTTCCAAGCTCTTACCTGGAGCTCAAGGTTTTCATCATCCCATTATCTAGTTTGGGCTCTTGTCTGCAGGATTGATTATCAATTCAATGGTCTGATAACATTCAACTGTAGTTGTGAACTCAACAACCACAATCATATGTCATGAAGCTGAGAAAACAGTGGGAAAATAGTGGAAATGAACTCTGCTGAGTTTGCTCCAATAACGTGAGTGGATCTAAACCTGCTGAGAGTCAGCATATTGTTCATCTTTTGAATGACCTGATCCAAAAAAGAGAATGAATGTAAACAGTTTTGGATGAATCTGTTACTTTAACTCCATCGAGAGGAAGTATGCACATTTTACAGTCAATTTGGTTCACATTGATTTTGGCTTTGAGTGCTCTGTGTGGGGCCAGATAGTGCTCTTTTGAGTTCTACATCCACATGGATCTTTGTACCCTCATGGATCTCTGTACAAATACTATATGCATGAGCAATTGGCCTTTATGAGCCTGTCCACCCAAAGTTTAGTCTGATGTTATTGGGCAGAACAAAGCAGCAACAAACCTCTACCATCTGTTTTATGAAATATGTAGCTCAAAGTTCATATGAAAAGAACTTCTGAACTCTCCTGTCATCACTATGCTGATTTTTTTTCAATTGTTGGTCTGTTGCTATTCAACACTATTGGATAGACATCTCAATGTGAAATAAATTGAGCAAAGTGTGATTTCTGGGAAAACAGTTACTAGCGTACATATGCAAAATACTTATTTTGTGAGTCAGTTCAACAAAGGGGTTATTTTAACAATGGGAAGTATGTGAAGACATCATTGCAAAAAGCCTTGTGGTTTAACATTAGGCAAGTTGCCATCTCATTATTTTTGCCTGATTCTCCACGACAATTCCACTGAAGCATCTTCACTAAAATGTTAATAGTTAAAATTATATGATCCGTGTAAGAATTGCAAACTGAGATTTGGTTATTTCTTGTAGTAGAGCAAAAGATCATTAACCTTCCTGTTAGCAAAATTAAGACCCAAATATAAGTCATTAGGTGTATCTCATTTGTACCTTTCAACAGAGATAATTAAATAGTTTTATGCATAAAATGACTCCAAGCACTAAAGCAATACACCTTAACACAGAGCTCATTAACAATGTAGAGCCTGTTCAAACTTGTATCTTTCAATTTTACTACAACAGGCTTTCTACTTATTCCAAATTTGCTAATTATGCAAATTACCAAATGTTACTGCTTTGGATTGGACAACACAATAATTGATTTGGCAGACACTTTTGTCAATTTGCTTAACAAATACATGCAACACTATACAGGGCCAGTTCTACTGTTTTTCAGTGGAAATTCTAGTTCAACACAGCATGTCATACATGACTGAACAATTAACATATGTCTAGTGATATGATGACATCTACTCTGAAAAATTAAGCAAGTGTAGTTTTAGTAAAAATAAATTCACACATTTTATTCAGGGCGCAAAAGTCCATATGTGTTGATTCTGATAGTTCCTGTTGAACTATGTTTTGTGAAATTAATCCTATTTTCACTCTTTGTGATCAATATTTAGTACTTGCTTAGCCCTGAACCAAGGCCAGGTACTCATCCATTACAGAGGAGAAGCCCAGCTCCATGCCTGGTCCATAGACCATGCTAATGCACCAAACAATGAGAGGGGTAATCTAAAAAGTAATCTTTCTTCCTTTTTGGGCATCCAAACCCCCTTATTTGAGTCCCACAAATACTTTTGCGGGACAGCTTCTATCTCGACATGTTGGCTGCTACTGGTAAATCGTGTCCCTATCCAATGTAAGGGAAAGGGCCTCATGGTTTGAGGAGTTGTTATCCCTTAGCCCATCACTTGCATTGAGAGTGGAAGAAAGGAATTGTAAAATGGCATAACAGGCAAAAACCTGATGTGACTATGTATTTCCTGTTTCTTTGGAATTTCCTTACTATAAGTAAAGAAATACTAAACCTTACTATAAGGGCTATAAATTAGAACCACATTCACCTTTACTGCATAAAAATAAATCACTCAGCTAACTGTTCTGTGACTGTGCTTATACTCAACACTGGCATCTTCCCACCCTTCTCCCCTGCGTCTTATCCAACAAATCCTTCTATTCATTTTTCCTTTAAATAATTATTTAAATTTCTTAAATGCTTCCATAATATTTGCTTCTATGAGCTGACAGGATAGTGAGTTCTGCATTCCCACTGCACTGAGTAATAATTTCTTTCCTTAATTTATCACTGGATTTATTAGTGCCAATCTTGCATGGAGTGATTTGCATTTGTTGAGCAAAATACTGATGGCGTCTGCCAAATCAACAAGCGTATTGACAAAACCATAACATTTGCATAAAACTAAGTTTTTGACTCACTCAGAAGTATAAACACCTCATATACTCTACCAAATCCTTTATTTTTAACAATACCTATTGTTGCCTCTCAGTCTTTGTTTATTTGTGAAAAGAGCTCCAGGCTGTATTCTCTTTCCTGATAGTTTTACCCTCTTGGTTCTGGTAACAGTCTTGTGAATCTTTCTGTGTAGATTTTCTAACTACTGGTAATATGGAGATAAGAATAATGTTTAGTACTCTTAACCACATATTAATCAAATTTCAGTATGTTTAATGTAAGGTCATTATTTATAAATTCTAAAATTATTTCAGAAGATTTGAGGATTCCCTTGGAATTTGGGGGCAAATTGATTGGTAAAAGGGTTAAAGGTTATGCGGAGAAGGCAGGAGAATGGGGTTAAGAAAAAAGTCAGCCATGATTAAATGGCACAGCAGACTCGATGGGCCGAATGGTCTAATTCTGCTCCTATATCTTATGCTTTACAATGACCACTGCATTGTCAAAAGATAACAATGTGACTTGCACATGATATCAGTAGTCCACATAACAGCAATTAATTCTGTGAAGAGAAGAACAATGCATTTCTTTCATTGAGAACATGTAAAAATTATAAAATATTACACAGGATGCACTGAATGAAATTTTCTGCAAATTGTGATCCCCAAGTTGTGATTTTTAATCCATACATTTTTATGTATCCATACATACATAGTGGGTTTCCAAGTTCCAGGCATTGTGGGAAGTATTCATTGAGCTATCAGATTGTTTGAACAGTGGAGCATAAATATTCTAGTTTGATAATCTTAGGGATAGGGGGATTCTGTAAAATATCATCTCTTAGGATGTTAACTAGTTGAATTAGGAGAAGATATCTTTTAGTAGGTTAATTATAGGATCCCTGTGTCCGTGTCAGAAGGCATACCATTTTCCACCTGAGAGGGTGGAAAGTGAAGAGTTGCTCCAAGTGGGAGACTCGCATCTGATGGGTGCAGGCAGAAACACTTATCACGTGGTTGTGGGAGCTCACCAAAACCCTTCTGTCCTTTCGACTGGTGTAAAGGTGACTATAGCTATGAAATGATCACATTGAAGCTGTGTGAATCTTTTCATTACTCCATTGAAGATTCAGCAACCACATTTGTGTCTAGGGTTGCGCTAGATGCACCTGCTGTAGCTGCCATAAATCTGAGGGCCAGTTGCAAAGCCCATCCAGAACCTCAGCCAAACAGCACAATGCCCTTGGATTCAATGCTGAGCCTGGGAGGCAGAGCAGGAGCTCCAGTGTGTTCCTGACTTCTGAGCTATGGTTCACAGACAGGAATTGTCCAGAACAGATTGAACATGCATTGCAGCCAGCAGGTAGATCTGTTCAGGATCATTGTGGTTAACCATCAGTGTTCTAACCCATTGTAACACATGATGATGGACATTGATAACAATGTAGCATAGTAACAGTGCATATCCCCATGTAACACAACAGCGTTTGGTACCATTTTTCCTCAGCTTTGAAAAGGTGTGTTTGATTTTCTGCAAATGGACTGTCAAATTATGAAAATGTACTAAGAAGAACAGAAATTTCTTCAACTAAAATCTTTTCAAACACCATAGAAGTTTCAAATATTTTTGATAACTATCTGCAGCAGCAATATCTAAAGGGATACATACAAACAATTTTGTGGAAATAGTTTCTTGTAAGTTATATGGTCTTTCTGAGATTTGTAGGAAAGTTGTCCTATAGACAGCCCACAATGTGTGGAGTTCACGTAACTGAATGCTAGGATATAGTTAATTCAAGCCATCGAATTATAAAAGGTCTTTAGCTAACACAGGTTTTCACAGTTGATCACATCATAAACCTACTAAGTTAATTACACCATTAAAAATATCTTGGCTTTAAACAATCCTTACGACTATTGAAAGCTATTATGACTGGACTCAAATAATTTACAATAACTTATGCCAATAAAGATGTCACATCCCCCCATTTGCTTAAAAAAAACCTTGAGGAATGCAAGATAGTTATGGAGAAGTTGTAAACCACAGACTCAAAATGTCTATCACACTCAAGTAATGCCATGCTTCACTGGTGCAACAACATTGCCCGAACACTACAGTGATCTTACAACCTTTCTATTGCGTCCATTTATTTTTAAAACAGGAGTTGAGAAATGAGACCCGTCAGAGGCTGGCCTTATCTTTGTGCTATTTATTATTTTTTAAAGGCCTTTTCTGCCATCAAATTCCAATAGACTGCTCAGAGAAAAGCACAGGGTTGGAAACAAACACATTCTAAAATTGTAACCCAAATCTCACTTATGTACTGCCAAGTTAGCTTTATCATTGGTGGATGCAAAACAATTTGCCCACTATGAAAACAACTACGAAGTCACAATAAGTGCGGGCAGACATGGTAGTGTAGCGGTTAGCGTAACGCTATTACAGCGCCAGCAACCTGGGTTCAATTCCGGCCGCTGTCTGTAAGGAGTTTGTACATCCTCCCCATGTCTGCGTGGATTTCCTCAGGGTGCTCTGGTTTCTTCCCACATTCCAAAAAAATGACGTACGGGTTAGAAAGTTGTGGGCATGTTATGTTGGTGCCGGAAGCGTGGCGACGCTTGCGGGCTGCCCCCAGAACATTCTATGCAAAAGATTCATTTCACTGTGTGTTTTGATGCACATGTGACTAATAAAGAAATCTTATCTTATCTTATTAATGTATGAATGGAGGGAAATATTTTATTTTAAGATTGTATAAAAGAAACTGCCATTAGGGGAACCATGTAGATGCAATCCAAAATGCTCCATTGGAGCCCAGTGTGACCAGGACACTATGAATTATTAATTGAGCAAATTTTGCTTTAAAAGGGAAAAAAATATCAAGGATGGGACAATGGTGGGGGGGGGGAACATAAAACTAAAGTGCCATAAATGCCAGAAATCTGAAAAGGAAGAGACGAGTAACATGTTAATTTATCTCTCCTGCTGAAGACTTGGAATCTTCAGCGGCACTGTTCTGTAGTTTTGATGGAAAGGAGCTGATTGTCTGCTTCAGTGCTGCCTACCTTCACGAGGCCGAAGATAATTCCTGACAGTCTGACCCACCAGTCTGTTCACGTCACTTTCTTGCCCTCCTGGAGAGCTCAGTAAAAGAATTGCAGAAGTAAGGGCGCAAATTGTAGAGGCCCTGGGCATCATCTTCTAAATTCTATGGATTCAGGGATGGTGCCCAAAGACTGGAAAATGGCGAACAATACACTCTTCTTCATACAATATGTATGGGGATAAATCCAGTCTCTACAAGCCTGCCATTCATTGGTGGAGAAAGTCTAGAAACAATACACAAGTTCAGAATTAGCTGTCACCATGGACAAGTGTGGACTGATTAGAGAAAACAAGCATGGATTTACTAAAGACAAATCATGTTGAACTAACTTGAAAGACCATACTTGATAAAGTAACAGAGAAAGTCAATGAATGAAATGTAGTTGATGTGGTATATGTGGGTTTGGGATATGGCTTTTAACATGACATTACCTACAAGAGTAACCGGTACTGCAGGTAAACAGATTTTTCTTACAGATTTTCCTGGTACTCAAGCCTGAAAGGGAATGTTGCAACGTATGCAGTGTATTATATATTTTAGACTGAATCCGACCAATCTTTAAAAACAAAGAAATATAACCAAAGCATTGCATGGTTGTATCAAAGACAATCAACAGAATTTCTTGGCCAAAGATTGGAATCATATGATTTTCACTGGTATTTAATGTATCTTAATGTGTAATTTACCATCTTTAAACAAGGATTTATTGAAATATTCTTTCCATTGGATTTCCTACCTTACCAGTGAAATGTAGACAGGATTGACAGGAAGTAAACTTTCCCCCTTTCTATATATTTTAGTTAACTAATGAAACAATTTATCTGGATTTTTTAGACAATTGAATATCTGTCCATTTTAATTACAGTCTCACCTCTGGGCACTCTCAACCTTCCCTCTTAGACATTCAGTCAAAAGAAATATTCAGCAGTGGCTCACTTTGGTTCATATTTTAAGCAGAATCCAATGCCTGTAGAGAGATAAGCTAACATTGAGGTTTGGTTCTTTTAGCAGAATTTGTTGCTTCTTTTCTGCTCCATTGCATGCCTACCAAGAACCATTCACTGGGATTTCAGTTCATACCACTAGAAGTGAAATTGCTGATGTGGAATAGAAAACAAATTCCCCTGTCAGCTGCCAGCAAGGGTAGCCAATAAAGAATCAAAAGTTCAAATGACAAATGCATAAATAAGTATATCCATAAAAATACAAACTTCTCATTATAAAATACTATAAATAAAAGCTTTTGACCCGAGGGATTTAGAATTAAAATTGGACAATTTAACACTTCTCTGTATATGGTGCTATTTATGAAGCACAGGCCCTAATAACCCATTGTACGACCCCCACCAGTGACCTTGATGTTGACTGAACAGTTGGTGCTGTTTGCCTTCCCAATTTGTATACAGATGACCTGGTCAGCATTTTTGGGAGTGGACAACTTGCTTGAGTTTGACTCCATTTGGTGCATTATGTTCAGTTCAGTGCAATCTACATCAGGAAGGAAGTGATAGCTTGATTTGGGTGCAGAACAGATTCAGCAAATTCCAGACCTCAAAAGGAAAATTGCAATGACATGGATGCCTAGACTAGGATTGTGTTCTCATGAATGAAAAAGATTAAGGCATAATCCAATTAATTTTTCACATAACTGAATATTTTGTTAGAGCCATTTGAGAAAAACTACTTCCTCTTCTGGTGATATCCAGACTGTGGGAACAACTTAACCTTTCAAATTATTGCTAGGCATTTTATAAGATATAAGATATCATTATTGGTCACATGTACATCGAAACACACAGTGAAATATATTTTTGCATAGAGTGTTCTGGGGGCAGCCCGCAAGAGTCACCACACTTTCGGTGCCAAACTAGCATGCCCACAACTTCCTAACCCGTACGTCTTTGGAATGTGGGAGGAAACTGGAGCACCCGGAGGAAACCCTCGTAGACACGGGGAGAACATACAAACTCTTAACAGACAGCGGCCGGAATTGAACCCGGTTGTTGGCACTGTAATAGCGTTACACTAACTGCTACACTACCTTGCCTGCCCCATGATCATGACATTGGGAATTCTTTACATAAAGGGCAGTGGAAATCCAAAAATCTCTTTCTCAAGGACAACTGAGGCTAGGTCAACCCACAATGAGCTTTTGCTGAACATGAATCATTAAAGGAAAAAGAACCAATGTGGCACATGGCCTGTTTAACAAGAAGTCAAGAAAGCTATACGTAAACTAAAAAGATAACAAAGCTTCAGGAGCAGATAAGTAATGAAAAGCTTCCATCAAGAAAGCACAATGTCATCATACACATCTGGAAAGAAGAAGATATCCCAGTGGACTTCAGAGATGCCATAATCATGACCATCTTGAGGAAAGGGAACAAAGCCAACTGTGGTTACTACTGAGGGGTCGCCCTGCTGCCTGCTGCAAAGAAAGTCATTGCTATGGTCATCTTCTACCATCTCATCCCAGTGGCTGAAGACCTGCACGCTAAATTCAGTGTGTATTCAATACACTTAGAGACACAATAGTCATGATTTGCACCTCATGATAGCTGTAAGAGACATGCCAGGAAAATCGCCACTACATGGTTCTTCCAACCTCATGAAAGCTTTTTACTCTGTGAATCAGGTGGGAATGTGGAACATCTTCCCCAAATTCAATTGGCCATAAAAATTTGATTTAATCTTACGTTTACTTCATGGTAGTATACAAGTCATAATACTAAGGTCACCCAACCTCAGTATCAAGTTTCAGTGTGCAGATCATACTTGCATTTGGCATGTTTGGAGATCAAGCGCCAAGTTAACATTGACACATTCATTGAAGCAAATAAGAGGATGGGCCTTACAATAAACATCCACGACAAAGGTCCTTTACCAACCTGCCCCTGCTGTACAACACCGCTCTCTGACAATAAAAGTTCATAGTGAGAAAGCATGGACTTTTTCCCATATCTTGAGAACCATTTCTCAGCAAAGGCAGACATTGATGATGAAATTCAGCATTGCCTTTGGTTGACTGAAGGAGTGATTGTTTGAAGGTCAAGATCTTAAATTGGGCAAAGTGTTCATAACTTCCTGGGCAGCAGTGATCACTGCCCTCCCATATGCTTCTGAAAACATGGACCACCTACAGTAGGCGCCTCCAGCTGCTGGAAAGACACCACAAGTGTTTATTCTCCTGAATCCCCCAAATCAACTAGAAGGATAAGCAAACTGATGTCAGTTCCATTCCCAGGCCAACATACCCAACACAGTTAACTATGCTGGACAAACCACGTTGTTCATATGCCCAACACTAAATTCCCCCAAACAAACAATCTATTCCAAACTCTGTCACAGGAGGAGATTACCAGGCAGACAGAGGAAAAGATTCAATGATGTTCTCGAAGCCTCATTGATAAAGTTCAATATCCCCAATGAATTTTGAGAATCTCTGGTCTATGAGAGTTGTAAGTGGAGAAGGAGCATTCAGGATGGCACTGAGAACCTCGAGTCCATGGTTTGCGAGCACTTTGAAACCCAATGTAAATAGCAGAAGGAAACTACCCCCTCATAAAATACTCACCCACCTGTCCCATCTGGCACATTCTGCTCCCTGTATAGAGAATCTCTGATTCACAAACTGCCCTCACTAGTCATCTCAGAACTCACAAGATAAGATATCTTTATTAGTCACATATACATCGAAACACACAGTGAAATGCATCTTTTGCATAGTGTTCTGGGGGCAGCCCGCAAGTGTCGACACGCTTCTGGTGCCAACATAGCATGCCCACAACTTCCTAACCTGTATGTCTTTGGAATGTAGGAGGAAACCGGAGCACCCGGAGGAAACCCACATGGACAAGGGGACAACTTACAAACTCCTCACGGACAGTGGCCGGAATTGAACCTGGGCCGCTTGCGCTGTAAAGCTTTACGCTAATAGCTACACTAACATGCCTGCCCGAAAACTGAAGTAGAAGCAAATCATCCACAATCCTGAGGGACCACCCAAGAACAGAAAGACCAACGTGACTAGATGGAATCAAGATAAAGATCACCTTGATCAAATTGAGTCATATAACAGATGAGGGGCTGACTTCTATATTACTATGAATTCTTATTGTTCAAGAATGGTCTTCAGATCAGGCTTAGATAGTACCCCAAAAAAGAGCACAGATGTCTCATATTTCTGCAAGCCTCAAAAGCCTACTGTGACATTTCTTATCAGCACAATTGAAGTTAGAGGTGCTGGACTTGTGGACGCAAAATTTTCAAGGCATTTTAATGCAAATAGGCCCGTTTCTCTACAGCTTTGTAGCTTCTTTAGTCAATTAATTATATGTAATTCTCTGCACATCAGAAAGAACCAGATTAACTGAAAAAGCAAAATTTATAATTGCACATTTAACATTTGAGGACAAATATTACCTTCAGCTTTATAAATGTTTAGTTTCACTCATTTGTCAAAGTTGAATGTATGTTCCTCCTGGCGCACAAAGGAAATTATTCTCCCCAACTTCCTACATGACAGTGGGATGAGTGGATGAACACAGTCTACCTTGATGTTTCAGTTTCTAAACAATTTTCTATCCATTCCAGGGATGCTGATGAGAATACACATTTCTCAAACAGTAGGCAAGTTTCCAACCCTCTTCTCCATCAACCTATTTAAAATTTTGGACCTACATTAAAGCAAAAATACTCATCAGTACAGTTTGTAAAAGGAACAATTGAGGCTTGATTTGCAGATTTCAAGGAATTTCTTGAGAAGGTAAAAGACCTAATAGATGTGTGTGCGAGCGCGCGCGTGTTTGTGTGTGTGTGTGTGTGTCTGTATGTGTGTGTGTGTGTCTGTATGTGTGTGTGTGTGTGTGTGTGTGTGTGGTGTTTGTGTGTGTGTGTGTGTTTATGTGTGTGTGTGTGTGTGTGTGTGTGTGTGTGTGTGTGTGTGTGTGTGTTGGGAGTGGAGGGTGGAGGTGGGGGTGGAATTGAAGTATGTGTTGACTACAAGAAAGCCTTTAACAAGGCATCACATGGGAGATTATTAGGGAAGACTAGAGCAGAATAGAATCAGGGGAAGGATAACAAACTAAATTAAAAAAGCATCTATAAAAGCATGTTACAGGCCAGTGAGTCTTACTTCAGTGATGGGCAAATCACTGGAGAAGATTCTTAGAGACAGAACTTATTGGCATTTGGAGAAGCATAGGCTGATTAGGGACAGTCAGCATGGTTTTGTGAGGGGCAGGTCGTACCTCACGAATCTGATTGAATTCTTTGAGGATGTGACAAAGCATATTGATGAAGGTTGAGCAATGGATGTGGTGTACATGGATTTCAGTAAGGCATTTGATAAGGTTCCTCATGGAAGGCTCATTCAGAAAATCAGGAGGCATTGTATCCAGGGAAAGTTGGCTGTGTGGATTCAGAAGTGGCTTGCCCATAGAAGACAGAGGGAGGTTGTAGATGGAGCGTATTCTGCTTGGGTGTCAGTGACCAATGGTGTTCCTCAGGGATCTGTTCTGGGACCCCTGCTCTTTGCGATTTTTATAAGTGACTTGGATGAGGATGTGGAAGGGTGGGTTAGTAAGTTTGCAGATGACTCAAAGGTTGGTGGTGTTGTGGATAGTGTAGAAGGTTGCTGTAGGTTACAACAAGACATTGATAGGATGCAGAGCTGGGCTGAGAAGTGGCAGATGGAGTTCAACCCAGAAAAGTGTGAAGTGATACACTTCAGGAGATTGAATTCGAAGGCAGAATACAAGGTTAATGGCAGGACTCTTAGCAGTGTGGAGGAACAGAGGGATCCTGGGGATCCATGTCCATAGATCCCTCAAGGTTGCCGTGCAAGTTATTTAGGTTTGTTAAGAAGGTATATGATGTATTGGCCTTCATTAGTTAGGGTATTGAGTTCAAGAGCTGCCAGGTAATGTAGCAGCTCTATAAAACTCTGGTAAGACCACACTTGGAGTATTGTGTTCAGTTCTGGTCGCCGCATTATAGGAAAGATTTGGAAGCTTTAGAGAGGTTGCAGAGGAGACTTACCAGGATGCTGCCTGGATTGGAAAGTGTGTCTTATGAGGATAGGTTGAGTGAGCTAGGGCTTTTCTTTTTGGAGCGAAGGAGGATGAGAGGTAACTTGATAGAGGCGTACAAGATGATAAGAGGCATAGATCGAGTGGACAGTCAGAGACTTTTTCCCAAGGCTCACACAAGGGGGCATAATTTTAAGGTGATCGGAGGAAGGTATGGGGGGGTGTTGGAGACAAGTTTTTTACACAGAGAGTGGTGGGTGTGTGGAACAAACCGCCAGCAGAGGTGGTGGAGGCAGATACATTAGGGACATTTAAGAGACTCTTAGATATGCAAATGAATGATAGAAAAATGGAGGAGTATGTGGGAGGGAAGAGTTAGATAGATCTTAGAGTAGGATAAAAATATCGGCACAACATCGTGGGCCGAAGGGCCTGTACTGTGCTGTAACGTTCTATGTTCTATGTTCTAAAAAGTAGTGAGTGCAAGGTGAAGACAGAAAATTGAAGAATGTTTGGGAGTTAGTTGTCCCATGAGGTTTGGTTTTCGTGCCATATCTTCAATAAGAATGTACTTCAGTCAGAATGAATCAACAGTCGAAGGGTTAAGTGGCTGTTCTGTAAAGATCTTCACATTTAAAGTATGTCCAAGCTTCATATTTCAGCACACCTTAATGAACCAAAGGGCATTTAAATGAACTTTTAAAACAGGCTGTGAAATGAAGGAAATGCTGGAGCAACTATTCATGCAAACAGGATGGAGGGTAATTGGACAGTACACATTGGAGTTCGGCTCTCTGCTTCCTTCTCTGAACCCTGTGGTCTGACTGTCAAAGGGATTTTTTGGTCAATAGATAAATAAAGACCATGATGTGACCAAGTCTGAATAAGCATTGAACATCAGGATCATCTCTAAAATAAATCTTGTTTACTGGTCTTTCAGAATCTGATAAACCCAGATGTTTCCCCTCAAAACATGCTTGTTGTGATAATCATCAAACTTCAATCAGGACAGCAACCCCTCAATGACAATGGCCTGGTTCACAAAATTGACCAATCCTTGACTTACAACAAACAAACAGGATAAGGACAGTATGATGAATGTTGGTGCTGGGGAGGGTGTATCTGGAGGAAATAAAAATATGAAAAGGTTGAAATTTTGCTGTTCTGATACAGCAAAATATTCTGTGAGTATGAGGAAACTCTTGTGGGGATGACATATTTACCCAGAGTACAACAATGCAGAATAATCTTTTTAACTTTTCTTAAACCACCTGATGCTTTCTGGCAAATGAAGTTACCAGAATTGCTGTTTCTATATGCCATGTGTACCTGTCAGTGAAGATGGGATGCGATGCATCTTTATCCAACTGCATATTGTAAAGATATCAAGACCAAATGTTTCCACTGTCAATGCAGAGCACCCAACAGTTACCACTGTCTTCACACAATGCACTGTCTTGAACATTTATCACTACTGTTTTTACTGACCTATATTGCCTCTCTCCATTTCCTGCTTCACACTTGGATCATCCTTAAAACTCAGTCTTCAACCAAATTTTTGGTCATTTAATATCTCTTGTCTGGTTTTCTTTCTAATGCCTCTGTGCACTTGGGATGTTACATGAATGCAAATTGGTGTTATTGCTCTCATCTTTGAAAATGCTGAAAAGAGACAGAGCTGATACCAATGCCATCAGCCATCATTCAGAGTGGCTTTCCAGTACAGCAGCTTCCAACCTCTCTCATGGCAGCCCAAGGTACATCCAAACTAGAAAGTCACCTGTTGAATACTTTCAATTACTATAACTTTATATACTTAGGGTTCAGGGATAGAGGTCAGCATCAGAATCAATTTCTCACTGTGCATTGGAAATCAAGAAGGGTAGCAGGGATAAGTCAGGTTGTTGTAGGCCAGTTGGTCTAAAGTCAGTGGGTGGGAAATTATTAGAGAAAATTCTGAGGGCAGGGTTACTCTACCTATGGAAAGACAGGGATTGATCATGGATAATCAGCATGGATTTATTGGTGGAAGATCGTGTCTGATTAATTAAATTGATATTTTTGACAAAGTCCCACATGAAAGGCTGGTCTAATAGGTTAGAGCCCAAGGAATCCAAGGCAAGTTGTCAAATTAGATCCAAAATTGGCTTGGTAATAGGAAACAGAGGGAGATGGTGGAGGCTTGCTTTTGTGATATGAAGCCTGTGGATAGCAGTGAACCCTTGGTGTTTGTTATATACATTAACAACTTAAATGCAAGTGCAGAAGGTACAATTAGTAAGTTTGCAGACAACAAAAAAATTATGGTGCTATTGATGGTGTGGAGGATAGACTACAAAATGATAATGATCAGTTAGTAAGTTGGGTAGGACAGTGGCAGATGGAATTTAATCCAGAAGAAAGTGAGGTGATGCAATTTAGGGTTGTAATAAGGGTAGGACATAGCACATTAATGGTAGGGCACTGGGGAGTATTGAAGAAGAAAGGGACCTCGGTGCACGTCCAAAAATTCTTGAAGATGGCAGCATGGGTTGTGATGAAGAAGGCATATGGGATACTTGCCTTTGTTAGGCGGTGCACAAAGAGGAGGGAGGTCTTCATACAACTTTGTATAACATTGGTTAGGCCATAGATGAAATATTGTATGCATTTTTGATTGCCACACTATAACAAAGCCAGGGTTGCACCAGAGAGCAGTTAGTGTAATGCTTTACAGTACCAGCAACCCGGGCTCAATTCCAGAGCTTCAAGTTCCTAGGAGTGAACATCACCAACAGCCTGTCCTGGTCAAATCACGTAGATGCCATGGCCAAGAAAGCTCACCAGTGCCTCTACTTCCTCAGGAGACTAAAGAAATTTGGTTTGTCCCCTTTGACACTCACCAACTTTTATCGATACACCATAGAAAGCATCCTATCTGGATGCATAACAGCTTGGTAGGCAACTGCTCTGCCCAGGATTGCAAGAAACTACAGAGAGTTGTGGACACAGCCCAGCGCATCACGGACACCAGCCTCCCCTCCTTGGACTTTACCTCTCTCTGTCTTGGTAAAGCAGCCAGCATAATCAAAGACCCCATCCACCCGGGTCATTCACTCTTCTCTCCTCGTCCATCGGGTAGAAGATACAGGAGCCTGAGGGCACGTACCACCAGACTTAAGGACAGCTTCTACCCCACTGTGATAAGACTATTGAACAGTTCCCTTATACGATGAGATGGACTATGACCTCACGATCTACCTTGTTGTGACCTTGCACCTTATTGCACTGCACTTTCTCTGTAGCTGTGACACTTTACTCTGTACTGTTATTGTTTTTACCTGTACTACATCAATGCACTCTGTACTGACCCAATGTAACTGCACTGTGTAATGAATTGACCTGTACGATAGGTTTGCAAGACAAGTTTTTCACTGTACCTCGGTACAAGTGACAATAATAAACCAACACCAGCACCAATAGAGGAGATTCACCAGGATGTTGCTTGGGATGGAATGGTTCAGTTATGATGAGAGACTGGATAGGCTGGAGCAGAGGAGGGTAGAGGGGATCTGACAGAAGTATACAAAATCATGAGAGGAACAGATAGGGTAGATGGTAAGAAACCTTTTCCTTTTGGCAGAGCTGCTGATGTTTAAAGGGCATAGGTTTAGTGTGATTGAGAGGTTTAGAGGGATCTTAGAAAGAATTTTTTCCACCTAGAGGGTGGTTGCTATCTGGAACGTACTGCCTGAAAAGGTGGTCGAGGCATTGACTCTCACAACATTTATGAACAATCTGGACAAGCACTTGAATTGCCAAGGTCTTGTAGGTTACGAACTAAATACTGGTAAATAAGGGGCGGGCATGGTAGTGTAGCAGTCAGCGTAATGCTTTTACCGCACCAGCGACCTGGGTTCAATTCCGGCCGCTGTCTGTAAGTTGTTTGTACGTTCTCCCCGTGACTGCATGGGTTTCGTCCAGGTGCTCCAGTTTCCTCCCACATTCCAAAGACGGATTGGTTAGGAAGTTGTGTTGGTGCTGGAAGCGTGGAGATACTTGCGGGCTGCCCCTAGAACATTCTACACAAGAGATGCATTTCACTGTGTGTTTTGATGTACATGTGACTAATAAAGATATTTTAAATAGGATTAGTATAAATGGGTAGCTGATGGTAATCATGAACATGGTAAGGTAAAGGGCCTGCTTCTATGTTGTAAGACTCTATGACTTCAAATCGGTGACTAATTCCATCATGACTGCTGCCTAGGAGCCGTCATTCATGTACCTTATTCTGTGCTGCTGGATGCATTGGGTGGAACAATGCTTTCTTGACCATGTGGAGGAATATGCATTTAATTAACAATATACAGGAGTTTTGAGAATGCTGCCACTTTAATGAAACCAGTCTGCTTATAAAACATAAGTAGCCAATTTTTTTTCTTTTTATGAGATGCAAGTATGCTTTTGTGGCAATCTTCCAGCATCAGAACTATTGGCTTTGGTGTGAGTTTAATGGTCATCCTTTGAAAGTCAGTCATTGTCCCTGCTAAAGCTTAAAATGATAACAAAAATTGTTTCACCATCTCAGTAATCACAGTCTTGAAAATACATCCAGTGCATAATCATCAAATGTACATTGAATGAGATTTTAGGAGTGTCCTTGTCTATCTTGAATGGTTTATTTTAGAATCGAATTAACTATTTTTTTACTCCAGTGGCTCCTGCATATTTTTTCTAAACTCCAAAAGGCACAATGCTGGTCTAGCTGACCTGCAGTTGGAAAATAACCCTGAAATGAAACATTTCCAAATACTATTTGAAAACCTAAGGAAAGTCACTGTCATGCTCATGCTAATAAGAAAAATATTGTGGGCCTGCGATTCAGGGATCCCTTTCTGTAGCACAGATCCCACTTCTCACCATAGCAATGGACACAGACATTGTCATATATTTTGAGGGTATGGACATTCAAATAGTTGAAGCTAACAGTGTTTGTTCTCAACAGGTGCCTGTTTTCTTCCATATCATTCATATGTTCTTTTTTTTCAACTAATTTGTGGCCTTTCCATCTTCCTGCATTATTTATATTACTTAAATCAACAGTAAAGTGCCACTGGTCATTTTACTTCAGCCTAAGCCTTGAAAATCTATCCATGCATCAGGCTATGAAGCATCATGACCAGCGTTCCTTTTCTAAGGTCCTTATCAATTTAACTGCACCCTGGAGGTGAGAAAGCTTCTATAAATGCTCTCTGATGGGAAAATCAAGTAAAACTCCAAACACCCCAATAAATTTGCAACCCTGAGATTCATCAATGTACTTACATTTCTTCTTTTTCTACTACAGCCTCTTCCTATATGATCTTTTATTTAGTCTTCATGTTGTTGTAGGTATCCAATTTTAGAGTCTAGGTTATCGAAACAAATGAAGTGAAAAATTGAGCCAAAGTAAATGGGAAAAAGAAATATTGGCTAATTAACAGATAAAAATAAAGACATAAATCTTGAAAATGTTCTATAGAAGTGTTTAAAAGTCTATGTGGAATTGCATTTTCACTAAAGCGTCACAGTTCTACAAAAAATATTGCAGTTGTAAAACCATTGTGAAGATTTCCAGAGAATGTTCACTGTAGAAATGTGAGTTATTGACATATTTCTGACTCCTACAGCTTCTGTAGCTAAGGTGATAAGAGGAAAATATCTTCAGTTATCTAACAGTTGGTGGTGGTGAAATGTAAAACATGTTCCATAAAAGTTCATCCAATAGGATTAGGACTGTAATACAGAATGAACCATGTTATAATAACTCTAGTCTTACTGTACTTGAGTTTCTCATGACACTTTGGAAAGCTTTTAAAGCTTAAAACATCTGCAGAGCATTAAGCATCAGCTGTCTATTTTTTTTACTATGGCATCACTTCTGTATATGAAACTTGAGACAAAGAAAGGTTTAAGGAGAGGTAAATTGATGGACTAGATCTGATGTCCCTATAAAGTTATATATTACTCAATTTCTGATCTTCCAGATGAAGAGATTCACACCACTTGTGTATGAAGGTGGCACTGTGTCTATAATGCACACCTGAACCATGTTTCCTGAGGCTAACACAAAACTGGGTCTCATTCATGATAATTTGTTGTGATACCAATGCCTTTCACCACACATGGGCACTACATAATTAAATACCATTTCAAAATAAAGTGTTTGTTCCCTTTTTAACTTAATCTACTGATGACATGTGCAACAAATTGGGAACCAAAGAGGTGAAATTTGCTGGAGCATACAAGTACTACATACTGGCTGAGCAACTGAGAAAACATAGTAAGAAATATGAAGCTGATCTTCCACTTCACCCACTTACCTGTCAGATTCCCTTTTTACTCAATTTTCCGACTAGTCAAAGATCTGCTAATCATGGACTTGAATATTGCCAATTATTGAACATTCTTAGTCCTTCCTTTACCCTCCAAAGCTTTGAGATTCTGTGAAATGTAAAACCACTTATGCGCAACATTATCAGATAAAAATCAAAATATAATACATTTAACAGTACCTATTATCTACCCTGGTAATTACATCTTCAAGCATCTCTGTTGAATTTGTTTAAAATAGTTTCCCCTTTCATAAAGTTTGTTGATGAAATTTAATTATTTGTGCTTTGCTAAGCCATGATGTATTTCAGCATTTCCCCAAACGTTTCCTATTATCATATGTACGTCCCTTTCTCACCCAGTTTCATTAATATATCATGCTAACGTTCAGAACTTATGCTCTCTAACACCTGATCTATCTTAACCTATCTCCATCTGGTCTTCTGTCTAATACCTCACTCATCCCCCCGCCTCTGCTTTTAAACTGTAAACTCTCCAGTCTGCCTTAGTTCTGAGGAAGGGTTGCTGACCTGAAACATTGACTAGTTTCTCTTTCCATAGATTTGCTTGGCTGGCTGAGTTCTTCCAGCACTTCTGTTTGTTTTCAGATTCCAGTATCTGGAGTTTTATTTGTTTCCCCAATTACTGATCATCAGGCTAATTGGCCTGTGGTTCCTTATTTTCTCTTTCCATTCTTGAACAGTAACATAATGCTCCAATCCATTGGGGCTGTTCCCAAATTAAAGAAAACCCATTAGATCAGCACCAATGTTGACTTTATCTTTAATTTCTGTATTACTTTCTTTTTTATTAATATGAATTATTTTACTCTTCATTCTTTTTAGCACTGTATTGAAAACATAGTGAAATGCAACAGAGCAAATGCAGTTTGATTTTACATAGACATATGAGGTTGGAAACAAAATGATGTTTTCAGACAAATGTTTGGAAGTTGGTTATGTCTAAATTGCATCTGCCAGTAAACTCTACTGGTGCTACCCCTCACCATCCCCTATCTCACCTCACACACCTCCCCTCCCCTTTTGAAAAAGTGGCTCAATATTGTGAGTGAAAGTTATTCGAGATAGAGGATAGAAATATCATGTTATAAAATTGAATAATTGAAATCCGGAGGCAGCTTTAAAGTTCATTACTTTTTGTTTCTATTCTTGATCTTCAGAGTTCCAAGTGAAAATTCCAGTCTTTACCCTGTGTGGGTTCCTCCACCCGAGGTGTCCTCTGGAATGCCCAGTTGAAGGCTAAGGCAAAGGAAGCCCTGGCAAGGGAACTCTCTGCCCATTTCCTTTCAGTGACCTTGTGAAGGTGATTCTGCATTTATCGGGCCAATCCGGATTCTCCAGTCTGATGCTGGGATGCAGTACATCTGGGTCCTGGTGATATTCTATGGCTATTTCAAGGTATGATAATTGTCTGTCAGAACAGCCAATGCATTTCAGTATTGAAACTATCAAACCATGAAACTAGAAGAGCTCCCAGTAGAGTTATCCACAGCTATGCAGAATATATGCTGTTTTATAACACTTAAGTGTTTATGTCATGTCAGTGTTATCTACTTGCTGATTGAATTTTTGATTAGTCCTGTATTTAAATTTTTATTTGAACTTCACAAGTCAGTTACTCCCTGAAAAATGCAAATAAGTAGTCTTTATCCCTTCACAGTTACCTTTTTGTCCCTTATTATTTTGAATATTGATAATGTGCATCGTATGACGTGCATCAGCTGGAGCTTAGAAGCTAACATGCTGGAGAATGAAATTTGGCAAGGCTGTATTTCTTGCTCAATCCAGATACAAAGTGAATCTTCTGGCAGGTTTTTGCTCAGTGAACCACTGCAGTGATCCTATAATGGGATCAGAAACATAATTCTAATAATGATGAAGGAACAGTGATACATGTCCAAACCATGTTGGTGTAACATATTTAAACTTCATCTGGGGAAAGAACGGACAAATGATATCGAGGCCAAGGTTGGATCCACCAAGATCTTATTGAATGGTGAAGCAGATTTGAGGAACCAACTAGCTTACAGCTGTTATTTATTTCTAATATTCTAATCTCCACTCTGTTTAGGCTCTGAGTAAGTAGATATATGACCATACATCTGCTGCAGAGCTACACAGCAACCACTCAGTATAATGCAGGTACCTCCAAAGATACTAATAGCAGCTATTATCTGAAATTTCAGTCTGGATCCCTGTAGATATCCTGTAATGATGGATTAATTGGTTTAGCATAGAGGCACACCAAACAAGTAGCAACACAAAACTAAAATCCTCACCTTTATGTTCAGATTCATCCATGGCTTCAGTTCTTTCCATTTCTGTACCTCCTCCAGCTAAGAATACTTTTCCTCAAATCTCAGCCTTGTGGACACTTCCCATTTCTCTCCACAGGGAGCTGTTCCTTCAGTGCTGCAGGCCATAATTCTGGAATTGCCTTCCTTAAATGCTCCACCTCATTGTCCCTCTTAAACTGCTTCTTAAAGTCTAAATAAGCTTTCCAATCTAGTGTCTCCAAATTTGGCTCAGCATCAAATTTTGTCTTCATTTATGAAGTGTTTTGTAATGTTACACCATATTAAAGGTGCTATATAAATGCAAGTTATTATTATGGGTTGCAACCTACTCATGTAACAGCTCTTTGACTTTGACTGCATCAAACCGGATCAGGAGCTGCTAATTGCTTTTACTTATATTTTATTCTTCCCTGTGCCCTTGAAGCTCACCAAAGAATACAAATGAGGCTCTCTGAAAAGATGTTCAGAACTTTATGCCTGTTATATCTGTAGGTTCCTTTGTGTTGTTGCTTACATCAGCCATTAAACAAAGGTACAGCTATAAACAGAGCATTCTTTCTTGGATGCAATAAATCTCAACTAACAATGTCTGATACAACAGGGTGTCAAAATCAGACCACATAATACACAGTTCTTAAAGGTAGTCTTACACTTTGAAACACCACAAGGCTTCCCATTTAAAAAGGAATCACATCCATGCCAATCGTTATCAATTTATACATATGAAGTTATTTGATTAAAAATATATGTGTACATGTATGTTATTAAAGAAATGTTAAAAATATGTGTACACAATCATAAAGTCAATCAGTCCATTGTCTTCTTAACCTATAAGATCTCCGCAACTGGAAAGGTGCATTTATCATCCCTGGAATTGCTATGACAGTTGTTCTCAATTCTGGTTGACTACCTCCTCCTTCAGGCTGTGTGTCATCCACTCAGTTTAGATTTCCTATGCATCATGATCCTTGTCTTTCCAGCAATGACCATGTTGAAGATGTCCACCCTGTAACATTAATCCATGTTCATCCTGTACCTTATGTTTTTGACTACCATCTTCTAGGACGTCAAATGCATGTACTAATTGATCTGTGTGAAACATTCTATTTCTGCGACCTGTCATCACTGTATAGTTTCTGATTCATAGTAGTTCCACAATCCCTCCATAGCTCTTCCATGAAAACCCTTCATGTCCTGCTGGCTGAAGCATCTCACACAGTTTCCCACTTGAAACCTTCTCTCCCAATCTTGTAACATGTGCAAACCTTCCTGACACCTATTTTTCTCCTCCACGTTTCCTTCCATGTGAGGTTGCACCAAGGTGAATCCTCACTGCAACTGTTCACAATCAGTATCTCAGCCAGGGAATATCCTGTGGTGAAATGAGAGTTGGTCCAAAACATAAAAAGGAACACAACCAGCTGATGAATCATGGACACCTAGACCACCTTATCCAGCAATTGTTGCTTCGCTGCATGGATCAATCATTCAAACTTGCCATGAGACTTTAGATGATATGGAAAATGAATCTATCCCAAATCCCATTGGAACAGAGGAATGTGGCAAATTGCTAACCTAAGTGGCAGACCATTATAGGAAACCAATTCCTCAGAGAGGCCGTGGATTGTAAAAACAGACCTTGGAGCCTCCATTGTCCTCTCTGTAGAGGGCATGACCCAACTGGCAATACCTTCAACCAATTTGATTAGCTACCAACCAGCAGGAGGAAATGGTCTGTTCTTAACTGAAAAAAAACATGCACTCCTTTGGAAGGGATGAACAGACCACCTCCAAGTTTGCACTAGAGTTATGGGCAGCTGTGTCCTGACACATTGAGCAGATGTTCAATGGCCTGGTGAATCTGATACCAGCACAGATACCCACTAGCTACCACTAACAAGTGATTAATTCCCACACATACAGACATCCTTCAGCATGCACCCCTGTAGAACCTTCAGAATTGCCGTTCTGCACCCCTATTTTAGGCAATCTTGACTTCCTAACAGCTTGTAGCATCTGCTCCAGAAAGTCTGATCTACTAATTCATTACCGTCTCCAATTCACTCCACCCTTATATCACGGATTCATTAACCAGTTTCAAAGGAACATTGTTACAGGTGATCTTGATAAGCTCTGCAGCCATTGCCAGAAAATTATCACTAACAATTTGCAATTGAAAAGCAGCCTGATCAAATTTAGTTATCACCTCCTTATAAGCTAGATGTGATGATGCACTTGCTGTAGCATTCTGCACTGATGTGCAATACTCAGAGTAGTCTAGGTGTGAGAACAGGATAGGACATAAAACTGCCATTGCCATAATGGCTGACTTCATGCCAAAAATTGCCATTAGCAGTTCTGCGTCAAGAGAAAAATGCCTGCAAAATAGTTGTAATGATTTCCTCAAGTCATAACCTACAAGGAAAGATTCATTACTAGGTTCTGCAATGCCTATACACACACCTTTGCTCCTCATCCCAGTGTCATGATTCCTATTGTGTAATAATTTGTGAAGAGAACTCAGTGTGCTGATCAAATTTGGTAGAAACTGAGTGGTACTGAAGCACCTCAAGGAAAGAGTGAGCTTAGTAACACTGAGTCCATTCTCTTGCATTCAACACAGACACTATTTTTTCCTTGACCAATACTTGTCCATTCTCATTGATTCTGAGTCATAGACAATTTTGGGCTGCAAGAAATGTACACTTGTTTTGTTTTTGTAACATTGTGCATTTGTAATCAGCTGAGTGCTTCCTTAAGCACCTCTCGAAGATGGTGAGGATACTATCTTGATTAACTGGGCACCTCAGGATCACTTGCAACTTCTTTTCCATCACAGAATGAAAACTCTTCATGGTTGACTTGGTATAGGCGTATCAGTTCTGAGATCATTCTGAGTCCACATGCAATTGTATACAAGTGAGAGCCAGAGCAAACTTGCTAAATTATTGGAAACCTGCCAGTTTTGCAAATAAATCTTGTAAGGTGAATTATGGATGCTGCTCATCATCAATGATTCTATTTAGAGTTACATTGTAGTCCCCAAATAATCATGCTTCAGGGCCTGTCACCAATGGTTGTCCACTCATTGTGCTGGACCCTTAAAATTAACCAATTTTTTTCCAACTTTCTCTTCTATCTGGAAGTTAAAGGCACATGGAATCAATCTTGACCAACAATAAATGAGCTTGGCTCCCAACATATGCAAATGTGAGACAATACCCAAAAATGCCATTAGTTGATGAGGAGTTGCTCTACTTTGCTTAAAGCCTCAGCAGGTTTTCAGGTACCAGGCCAACACTATGGATCAAAACCTATTCAAAAAGCAGGGCTTAAGGGTAGTCCTTCCTCATTAGTATCAGGCATCTTGTCTGTGACAGAGGTTGTAAAACTCTGGTTAGGCATCTGGAGTATTGCATTCAATTCTGGTCACCCCATTCGAGGAAAGATGTGGAGGCTTTGTAGAAGGTGCAGAAGAGGCTTACCAGGATGCTGCCTGGATTAAAGGGCATGTACTATAAGGAGAGATTAGACAAACTTGTGCTGTTTTTTCTGGAGTGGCGGAGGCTGAGGGGAGACCTGATAAAAGTTTATATGATTATGAGAGGCATAGATAGAGTTGACAGCCGGTATCTTTTTCCCAAGGTCAAAATGTCTAATACTAGAGGGAATGCATCGAAGATGGGAGGGGACAAGTTTTTTTACACAGAGAGTGGTGGTTGCCTGGAATGTGCTGCCAGGGGTGGTAGCGGAGGCAAATGTGATAGAAGTGCTTAAGAGGCTCTTAGATAGGTACATGAATGGCTGGAAAATGGATATGGACATTGTAAAGATAGAATAGATTAGTTCAGTTAGGCATTTAATTACTAGTTTAATTAGTTTGGCACAACATCATGGGCAGAAGGGCCTGTTCCTGTATTGTACTGTTCTATGTTCTATGTTCTATGTCATTAATAGGATGCTTTCCATTCCCTCAAACTGGGCAGTGCAGAACATTTACCCAAAAATCTGTGTGATCTCCCTGGAATACACCTACAGAATGATACTGCAACTTACAAAGGAATGCCATGAATTACTATTCATACTTATAGTAGTCTATTAACAAGTTATCCCCTCCCATTACAATTGCCATAGTCACCAGAGAGTCACTTATTGCAAGACCTTGTATTCACCATAGAGCTATAGATGTATGTTTATGACAGCAAACACACTCTTAGTTCTTGGGATGCCGAGAATGCTTGTAGCGTTTGAGTATGTTGAGCACACACTGGAATTATATCCAAAGCAAAACTGCCTCGTATGTTTAAGTATCAATTCCATGCCTTTGACCACTCTACATGTTGGTCCTCCTCATTAAAGAGTTTTACCTGAATTCTTTCACCAGACAGTCTGTATACTAAATGAGTCCACAATGCCTGATCTAAAACATAATGGAAATTATACTTTTTTGCCAGTGTCTTTAACCTGGCCAAATGATTGCCAACCATTTTTTCTAGTCCTGGTTGCAATGCCAATCTTTTTGCGCTCCAAAATCTCCAACAGCACTGGACTGAATTGTCCCTTCAATTCTCCTCATATGGTATAGTTCATGGACTCAGCAGTATCTCATATGTGTCTGGCCCTAACACCAGCAACAACATTACCTTCTCCTCATGTGTTGCAGTGTTTGTCTGTTCTGTGTCCTCTGCTGGTACTGCAAGAACATCACTCATCTTAAGGCTGAGTTTGCTCAAATCTCTTGACCCTGCCAATGTACTAGGGAAGTCTACTTCTATCATTACTGTTCCATTTTTTTCTTACTGGATCACTGTCATGCTTCATCCTCAAGCAACACATTCTGAATTCAATACCAGTGCGGTATCTCGGTTCCTTTAAGTTTGCTGCTTGCATCAGCAAATAAACAGACTGAGCATTATAAACGGAACATCCTTTGTTGAAGGCAGTTTCTTGTACAACAACATACTAAAGTGATAAAACTTGCTGGACTCAGGTGTGTCTACTAACACCACAAACTAGATACATGAGCAGGTAGGTACCATTACACTTTTATAGACTGCATTATTGTAGAAATTCCTTTTAATCTTTTCAGTCCTTTAAATCTCATCTCCTTGCTATTTCTATCTATTAGTGTGCTGTTTACCATTGTCGGGATATATGCTTTGGTCTTGGAAAATTACAGATACTGTCTTTCCATTTGAGTCAGCCTAAAATCTGCCATACCATCTACAGCAGAACAAGACTAAGATTTCTATGCCAAACAAAAAGTAACTGTAAACCACAAATAATTACCACAGTGCAACATGTCCCCACTACACGAAGGAACTTAACAATAAACAGCTGCTGAATGCAGTGGAAAAGGCAATCAACACATTTCTGACATTACTTACATAAAAGTTATTAGTCTGAAAATAGAGAGTACACTCATGCATAAGGCATGTTTGCTTTTTTTCAGCACTACTAGTGAGAAGGTTGGCTTACCTAGCCCATCACCAGCAAGTTTGACACCTACATTCTTATAGTCTCCTTTATAATTTTGATTTACCATTCTCGTGCACCCACTCCCTCCCAATTCATGGCAGGTATCCATCAAGCACCCGACCGTCTCAGTGGCTAATCACTTTCCAAACATACAAATGCATACATTCATGGTATCAATCCTCCCACCTCCCTCATGTCTTTTCATAACTCTAGGTTCACAGACCCAGCAGAGGAAAGATCTTTGTATGCACTTAGCTATGCAAACTGCTTCTTTTGTGAGACAAAATAATATCTACACCACAGGATAAATATTACAGAAGAAAGCTCAAGTGCAAAACGTGTGATGGTCCACCAAGGATCAATGTGCCTTTAAGGATAGAGAACTATTTTCGACCTTAAGTTTCTCTTCCGATAATCATTAGTCCTTCAGCAACCCCCTACCATCAAGAAGGACAAGTCGGCCTGGTTATAAATCTGAAGAGTTATACTGAATATTATTTGAAACGTCTAAGGAAAAGAAAAATATAAAATAATGCAGACAAAGATCGCCAATGGAAAAAAATTATTTTTAGTTGCTGAGCCAACGTTGGAATAGAAAGATGGTAATAAGGTGAGGGAGGTTGTAGATAGAGCTTGTGTGGAACTGGTCAGGAGCCAGAGCCAAAAGAGCAGGGACAGGGAAAGGGATATCAGAGTCAAAGCCAGAGGCTATTAGTTGGCAAAGTTGGGGTTGTTAATGACTAGAATAATACAGTATGGGTTACAAAGTTACCTTTTCATATTTGCAGACGATGCTTTGGACTAATTTCTCTGAGTGCTGTGGGGACTTCTGCTGGCAGATTCAGGGAAGCCAGTCTACAGTAGGATGCTGAAAAAGGCTTTAAGTTCCTCATTTGCATATGCTTGAAGTCTAGTCCAAGTGTGAGGAAAGACTGTCAGATGTTTATGACAGACAGATATAAAAATTCTGGTCAGAAGCATGCACACATATTCTGCCCACTATTTTGGCACTCTGACCATAGCGCAACTGAAAACCTGGCACCACACAGCCGGTTTCTGTACAGCGAATACTCTCATGTGGTGTACTTGCATAACATGTTCATACTTTATTAGGTCAAAAATTTATGGCATATTTTAAATATTACTTTGTTAAACTTCAAAGGAATGAAAAGCAAAATACTCTCAGGATTTCAAAGCCCTGAGAACATTTGTTCCATCACATAGGTGATTTGAAAAGATGGAAAGTTTGAAATTTACTTTGACAGTAGCTATAAGCTGGCATTATTAGTACAAAAAAAAACTATTACACTTTCGCAGAAGGAATGCTAAGGGCAATTGAACTACTATGTTCTTCTCAATATATTGCATGCAAATTTATGGTATAAAGTTCAAAGTCAGTGAGTTGTGCTCCGTATTTTTATTTAAAATTATTGGTTATTTTCAATCTATAAAACCTGAACCATATTTAAAATCTGCCATTCCAAAATGGAACATAGCATGAGACTATTAACTCAGTGAGAAGATTACTGCAAGCAAAGAGATGGCTAATCCTTGACTACGCAATTTGTGAAGGGTAAATTAACAACAAAAGAAAGCTTGCATTTAAGACCTGCTGTGAAAACATTGGAAAAATTCATTGCTAAAGATTAATAAAGTTATATTTTGAACTTTGTATGAAAATGCATTCTTGGCACTACAGCATTCAAAAGAAGATTTTCTCATTCTCTTGTGCTAGTGCGAGTTCAAGGTTAGTGAAAAACCCAGACAAAACCGAAAAAAATTGTTTCTTTTGTGCATGTCCTTGAAGCTGGTGCCTCTCAATTAGAATCAGAAATTTGGGTTTAATTTTAACTTTCAGCAGGCACATCATTGTGTTGAAATCTGGTCTTTAGCAACATGCCACTAACCTGGTTCTTGTGTGAAACAGATGAAAAATGGTTTGGAAGAGTTGATATATTCTGGAAGATTGGGGAAACCATGTTTCCCAGCCTTGCATGATATCTTTCACAGTCTATGAGCAAAGACTTAGATTATAAGGTGAGAAGGAGCATATGATTGTAAACTATGTACATTGTTGGAAGGTTTAAGGCAGATACATTTTCATTGGGCAAAGATAGTAAAGAAAGTAATAAAGTGAAGTAACACACAAAGGGGCTGAAGGAACTCGGTGAGACAGGCGGCATCTGTTGAGGGAAATGGGCAGCTGATGTTTCGGGTCGAGACCCTTCATCAGGACTGGAAAGAGGGGAGATAGCCAGTATAAGAATTTGGCGAAGGGGTGGAGCAAGAGATGGCAGGTGATAGGTGGATCCAGGTGAGGGGGTTGAGAGGCAGCTGAGGGAGGGGGAGAGCGGGAATGACGTATGGAGCTGGGAGGTGACAGGTGGAAGTGACAAAGGGCTGAAGATAAGAATCTGATAGGAGAGGACAGTGCACCATGGAATAAAGGGAAGGAGGTGAGGAGGGCAGCCAGAGGGGGGAATATGTGGGTGATGGGCAGATGGAGAAGGCAGAGGAGGAAAAGAGATAGGGTGACGGGTGGATCAGGAAGAGAAGGTTGTGGGGTGGGGGTGGGGGGGGGCGGTCACCGGAAGTTAGAGAATTCGACGTTCATGCCATCAGGTTGGAGACTACCAAGTAATAAAGAACAAAGAAGAGCTGAAAGCACAAATTAACCAAGGTAATAAAAAAACTGGGAGATGTTAAGAGGGCAATAACCAGAGCAATAAAATTATTAAAAGGATTCTGCTGTGCTTTTCACAGTTCATGGTTGATGCATGTTGTAATATTCTAAACTGGATGCTGTAGACTGTCAGTAGTAGCAGAAATGTCTACCACCACAACTTGTGGTCCTATATATTCCTCACGTTATCATTATTATGAAGTTAGGGAATTAAATCTGGTCCAATATAGAGTGCAGAATAGCATACTTGGTAAAATGACCTATGAAGCTGGCAAAGCTACGACACAGGACTACCAACAGCAAAATTAACATGCAATATTCACAGCTAAGCGATCTCACAACTAATAGGTCAGATCAAAGCTCTGCAGTCTGGTCACATCCATACATGAATGGCAGTGGGATATTAAACAGAAATGGGAGGTGGAACTCCAGGAACATCCCAATCCTCAATGGTGGTAGAACTCAGCATGTGAGTGCTAAAGACAAGACTGAAGCATTTCAACCACGTCCAGCAAAGGCTATAGGACCAGATATCACCTGGTGATAGCACCAAAGACCTGCATGGCAGCCAGATGTTCCAGTGAAGTTTCAACACAGACATCTGTTCAAAAAATTCAGGACAAATCTAATCCAGCTAATTAACTCCCATCAGTCTATTTTTAGTTATCAGCAAAGTGATGGAAGGAAAGCCAAAATTCAATCCGGTTCTGATGAAGCATTGGAAACATTAACTGTTTCCATGGATGCTGCCTCACTTGCTGAATTTCTCCAGTACTTTCTGTTTTCATTTTATGTAAGTGATGGAAGGTGACAGTGCTGACAAGTGCCACTTACACAAAAATAACCAAGTCTCCAATGTCCAGTTTGGGTTTTACCAGGACCACATCACTACAGCATTCATCACAACCATGATCTGGATTTGAACCTGAGTGCTGAATTCTAAAGATGAGGTGAGAACGATCATACTGACATCAAGGCGGCATTTGACAATATGGCCTTCTGGTAAAACTGAAGTCAATGGTGCAAAGGAGGTTCACCAGGATCTTATCTAGGATCCACAAGAACTGCAGATGCTGGAATCTGTAGCAACAAACAAGATGTTTGGAGAACTCAGCAGGTCAGGCAGCATCTGTGCCAAGACCTAAAACGTCGACTGTCTATTTCCCTCCACAGATGCCACCTAACCCACTGAGTCCCTCCAACATCGTGTCTGTTATTGAGGATGGATCATTTTAGTTATGGGGAGAGACGGGATGGACTGGGTTTGTTTTCCTTGGAGTTGAGGACAGTGAGAGGGGACTTGGTAGAGGTATAAAAAAGGTTATGCGTGTTTTAGCAGAGGTATCTAAAATTACAAGATATGGCTTTGGGTAAAGGATAAAATGTTCAGAGGGGATCCGAGGAAGAACTTTTTCACACAGAGGGTAGTTGGAATCTGGAATGCATTGACTGATTAGGTAGTGGAGGCATTTAAGAAGTATCTGGATGAGCACCTGAATCACCAAAGCATAGAAGGCTATGGATCAAGTACTGGTAAATGGGAATTGAATAGATGGACTCTTGATGGTCAGCAGGAACATAATAGGCTGAAGGTCCTGTTTCAGTGTTATATGACCATGACTCAATCTGTGCTGCCTATCAAGGACCCATCCACACTAATTCCTTTTTATTCTCCTCATATTCCCAGCAACTGTCACACAGATTCAACCACTCACTTACACACTAGGGGCAATTTACAGTGACCAATCACCAACTTGCATGTCTATAGGAAACAGGAGCACCTGGAAGGTCATATGGAGAACATTAAAACTCCACCAGAAAACATCAGAGGTCAGAGTTGAACCTGGGTCACTGGAGCTGTGAGGCAGCAGCTGCACCACTGTCTAGCCCGATGTTGATTGCGGAGATTCTGGGATGGTAATGTTGGTTAGTTTCTTTTTTTCGGAGATGGTCATTCCCAGGCGTTTTTGAGGCAAGAATGCCACTTGCCACTTATCAGTCCATGCCTGAATGTTGTCTAAGTCTTACTGTGCGGAGGTATGGGCTGCCTCATTTGCTGAGGAGTTGTGAATGGAATTGAACATTATGTGATCCTCAGTTAACATCTCCACATATGGCCTTATACTAAGATCATTGATGAAATAGCTGAAGGTGTCTGGACCTAGGACATTGCCCTGAGGAACTCCTGCAGTATGTCCTGGGTTGGTATAACTGACCTCCAACATCCACTACCATCTCTGCATGAACAAGGTATGACAACTATTGGAATATTTTCTCCTTATTGTATGTTGACCGATTATACCTGTCATCCTTGATGCCATGCTTGGTGAAGTGTTGTCTTGTTGTCAAGGATAATCACTCTCACCTCCCCTCTGTTTAGACCAAGGCTGTGTTGAGGTCCAGAGGCTAATAAGTAGTCGAGTGGGGGCTGGACTGCGCAGGCGCGGCGCGGGCAGCTTAAAAAGCAAACAGCCTAGAGACCGGGCAGCGTCAGAGCGGGCAGTGGAGTGAGAGGCAGCAGAGTGTTCTGGGCTTTGGCTCAAGGGGCTTCGGCGTGAAGGGGCAAGGAGGGTAAGTAGCTGGTAAGTAGGTAAAGGCAAGGTTTAGCTTTTGGTCATTATAGATTTGTAGGTGGGACTAACTAGGGAAAAAAAAAGGTAGTCAGATGGAGGACATGGTGGTGTGCTGCAGCTGTTTGATGTGGGAACTCGTGGACCTTGCTGCGGTCCAAGATGGCCACATCTGCAGTAAGTGCTTGAGGCTGGACGAACTTCGGCTCAGAGTTGATGAGCTGGAGTCGCAGCTACAAACACTGCGCAGCATAAGGGAGGGAGAGAGTTATGTAGACACGGTGCATCAGGTGACAGTCACCCCCCTTAGGGTAGGTACATCTGAGGTTCAGGAGGCAGATAGAATGGTGACGGTCAGGGGAGGGAAGAGGAAGAAGAAGTCAGGCAGGCAGACAGGACAGAGAGCCCTGGAGGCTGTTCCCCTCAGTAACAAGTTTTCTGCCTTGGAAGCTGTTGAGGGGGATGACCTGCAGGGGCCTAGCTGCAGTTACCAGGTCTCTGGCACTGGGACTGGTACTGCTGCTCAGAAGGGAAGGGTGGGAAAGAGACATGCGGTAGTGATAGGGGACTCGATAGTCAGGGAAACAGACAGGAGGTTCTGTGGCAGTGAGCATGAATCCCGGATGGTATGTTGCCTCCCAGGTGCCAGGGTCCGGGATGTCACTGATCGGGTCCACAGAATTCTTGAGTGGAAGGGAGAGCAGCCAGAAGTTGTGGTCCATATTGGCACCAATGACATAGGTAGGGGGGATGAGGTCCTGAAGAGTGAGTTCAGGGAGCTAGGCAGAAAATTGAGGAACAGGACCTCAAGGGTAGCAATCTCGGGATTGCTGCCAGTGCCACGTGATAGTGAAGGTAGGAATAGCAGGAGGTGGCAGATAAATGTGTGGCTGAGAAGTTGGTGCAGGAGGGAGGGTTTTAGATTTCTGGATCATTGGGATCTCTTCTCAGGAAGGTGGGACCTGTACAGAGAGGACTGGTTACACCTGAATCAGAAGGGGGCCAATATCCTTGCGGCGAGATTTGCTAGGGTGGTACAGGAGGGTTTAAACTAGTTTGTGAGGGGGAAGGGAACCGGAGGAGTAGGTCAGAGGAAGAAGGGAATGGGGAAAAGTTAGATCAAACAGGCAGAGAGGCTTTGGGGAAGGAGAAGCAGAATACACACTATAAAAGTAGTAAGGTAGATGGACTGAAGTGTGTTTACTTAAATGCAAGAAGTGTCAGGAATAAGGGGGATGAACTGAGGGCTTGGATAAGTATGGGGGACTATGATATCGTGGCTATTACTGAGACGTGGCTGACGTCAGGAGAGGAGTGGATATTGAATATTCCTGGTTTTCGGTGTTTTAAGAGGGATAGGGAAGGGGGGAGAAGAGGTGGAGGGGTGGCGATACTGGTCAGGGACACTGTTACAGCTGTGGAAAAGATGGATGTTGTAGAAGGATCATCTCTAGAGTCCGTATGGGTGGAGTTAAGGAACAAGAAAGGAGCAGTTACTCTACTAGGAGTATTCTATAGGCCCCCCGGTAGCAGTAGAGATATAGAGGAGCAGATTGGCAGGCAGTGTTTGGAGAGAAGCAGAAATAACAGGGTTGTTATAATGGGAGACTTCAACTTCCCAAATATAGACTGGAACCTGCTTAGTGCCAAAGGTTTAGATGGGACGGAATTTGTTAAATGTGTCCAGGAGGGATTCCTGACGCAGCATGTTGACAGGCCGACTAGAGGGAATGCCATGTTAGATCTAGTTTTAGGAAATGAACCGGGACAGGTGAAGGATCTATTGGTGGGTGAGCATTTGGGGGACAGTGACCATTGCTCCATAACCTTTAAAATTGTCATGGACAGGGACAGGTGCAGAGAGGACAAGAGGTTTTTCAATTGGGGAAGGGCTAACTACGAGGCTATAAGGAGAGAACTTGGGAGTGTAAATTGGGATGTCCTTTTTGAAGGAAAATGTACCATGGGGATGTGGTCGATATTCAGGGATCTTATGCAGGATGTTAGGGATAAATATGTCCCGGTGAGGCAGAGAAGGAATGGCAGGGTGAAGGAACCGTGGGTGATGAGAGAGGTGGAACGACTTGTTAGGGAGAAAAAGGTAGCGTACATGAGGTATAAGCAGCAAGGTTCAGACAGGGCCCGTGAGGAATATAGGGCAGCGAGGAAGGAACTTAAGAAAGGGCTGAGGAGAGCTAGAAGGGGACATGAAAAGGCTTTGGCTAGTAGGGTTAAGGAAAATCCCAAGGCCTTTTTCAAGTACGTGAAGGGTAGGAGGATGGCTAGGGTGAAGGTAGGTCCGATTAAGGACAAAGGTGGGAGAATTTGCCTGGAGGCGGCGGAAGTGGGAGAAGTTCTGAATGAGTACTTCTCTTCGGTATTCACCAGGGAGAGGGGTCTTGATGATGCGGAAGGGAGTGCTGGTAGGGGTAATGTTCTCGAGGTTGTTGATATCAAGAGAGAGGATGTGTTGAAGTTGTTAAATAATATTAAGACAGATAAATCTCCGGGGCCTGACGGGATTTTCCCCAGGCTGCTTCGAGAGGCTAGGGAGGAGATTGCTGAACAGCTGGTAAGGATCTTTGAGTCCTTGTTGTCTACGGGGGTGGTGCCGGAGGATTGGAGGATTGCGAATGTGGTCCCCTTGTTCAAAAAAGGTAATAGGGATAAGCCAGGGAATTATAGACCAGTGAGTCTCACGTCTGTGGTGGGTAAGCTGTTAGAAAGGATTCTAAGGGATAGGATTTATGAACACCTAAAGAATCATGGACTGATTAGGGACAACCAGCATGGCTTTGTGAAGGGAAGATCTTGCCTCACAAGCCTGATAGAGTTCTTTGAGGAGGTGACCAGGAAGATTGATGAGGGCAGTGTGGTGGATGTGGTTTACATGGATTTTAGTAAGGCATTTGATAAGGTTCCTCATGGTAGGCTTCTTCAGAAGGTCAGAGGCCAAGGGATCCAAGGAAGCTTGGCTGTGTGGATTAGGAATTGGCTTGCCTGTAGAAAGCAGAGGGTTGTGGTGGAAGGAGTGCCCTCTGATTGGAAGGCAGTGACTAGTGGTGTCCCGCAGGGATCGGTTCTGGGACCTCTACTTTTTGTGATATTTATAGATGACTTAGATGAGGGGGTGGAGGGCTGGGTTAGTAAGTTTGCGGATGACACTAAGATAGGCAGTGTTGTGGATAGTGTGGAGGGCTGTGGGAGCTTACAGAGGGATATTGATAGGATGCAGAGCTGGGCTGACAAGTGGCAGATGGAGTTCAATCCGGAGAAGTGTGAGGTGGTACACTTTGGAAGGACAAACTCCAGGGCAGAGTACAGGGTAAACGGCAAGGTACTTAGCAGTGTGGAGGAGCAGAGGGATCTGGGGGTTCATATTCACAGTTCATTGAAAGTTGCCTCACAGGTGGAAAGAACAGTTAAGAAGGCCAATGGGATGTTGGCTTTCATAAGTCGCGGGATTGAGTTTAAGAGCCGCGAGGTTATGATGCAGCTTTACAAAACTCTAATTAGGCCACATTTAGAGTACTGTGTTCGGTTCTGGTGGCCTCATCATAGGAAGGATGTGGAGGCATTGGAAAGGGTGCAGAGGAGATTTACCATGATGCTGCCTGGATTGGAGGGTATTGAATATGAGGAGAGGCTTAAGGTGCTAGGGCTTTATTCACTGGAAAGGAGGAGGATGAGAGGAGACATGATAGAGGTATATAAAATATTGAGAGGAATAGATAGACAGTCAGCGCCTCCTTCCCAGGGCACCAATGCTCAAGACGAGAGGTCATGGCTTTAAGGTTATGGGTGGGAGGTTCAGGGGAGATGTCAGAGGGAGGTTTTTCGCCCAAAGAGTGGTTGGTGCATGGAATGCACTGCCTGGGGTAGTGGTGGAGGCAGATACATCGAACAGGTTCAAGAGCTTGTTGGATAGGCATATGGAGGAACGTGAGATAGAGGGATATGCGGGAGGAAGGGGTTAGGTAGCGTGAGGGTGGTCTGATGGACGGCACGACACGGTGGGCCGAAGGGCCTGTTTTGTGCTGTATGGTTCTAAGGTTTAAAACTCAAACTGGATGTTACTGAGAAGGTTGTTGATGAGTGTGTTAACAGATAGCACCTTTGATTATACCTTCTATTACTTTGCAGATGATTGAGAGTAGACTGATTAGCTGGATTTGATTTGTCTTATTTGTTATGAACAAGACATAACTTGGCAACTTCCACATTGCTATTCCAGTTCGGGTAGCTGCCAGTGTTGCACATGTTATGGAACAGCTTGGCTAAGAGCTTGGTTCCGTCTAGAGAACAAGTCTTTGAAACTGCAGTTGGCTTCTTCTCTGGTCCCAAAGCTTTTGCTGTATACAGTGCTGCAGCCATTTCTAGATTTGCCATGGATCAAATCAAAGTGGCTGAAGATTGACATCAAGGGTATGCCTGGTTCTGCTCCCAGCCCACCATTTGCACTTTCCATTAAAGGAGAGTTGGCCTCCTTGCAGTGGTAGAAAGAGGGATTTGTGGGGCCATGAGGTTACAGATTGTGTACATTACTACTGCTGCTGATCAATTGTGCTTCATGGAGGCCCAGTTTTGAACTGCCAGATCTGTTCTGAGTCAGTTCCATCGAGCACAATTGTAGACCAAACAGCTCAATGAAAAATGTGCTTGGAGGGAAAGTAGGACTTTGTGTTTATAAACACTGTGCAGTGCTGAGTTCTCCCTAAACACTCTTGGACACAAGTAGATCAGCAAGAATGTATTCAAGTAAAATTATCCCTTGTGTTAATTTTTGCACTACCTGATTCAGTCTGGTAGATATGTCCTTCAGGTCTCAGACAGTCCAGTTGGTGCTACAAAGCTATTCCCTCTTTCCTCCCTGCCACTTTTTCCATGTCTCCGTAAATGTTTATGCGAAATTCCTGTTTGTTTCCAATATTGTTAAAAGCATCTTTGTCAGAAATGTATAAACATATTATATGATGATCACAGTTATTGCAGCTGGCAAAGCAGGAGGAGCGGCTTTGCCAACCATCAAAGCTTTCAAGGAGGTTTTAGAGGCAGGCCTTCCTCAGTTCACTGCCTGTCCCCTTGATCTGGTGGGGAAAGCAGGCAGCAATTTCTGGCAGTGGGGGAGGGGAATTGGTCAAGAAAATACGACACATTTTCTTTATTGCCCATCACCTCCCTCTGGTTCCCCACCTCCTTCCCTTTATTCCATGGTCAACTGTCCTCTCCTATCGGATTCCTTCTTCTCCAGCCCTTTGCCTTTTCCACTTATCACCTCCTAGCTTCTCACATCATTCACTTTCATTCCCCCTTCCCCCACCCTCCTACCTTCCCCCTCTCACCTGGACTCACCTATCACCTGCCAGCTTGTGCTCCTCCCCCTCCCGTGACCTTTTTATTCTGGCTTCTGCCCTCTTCCTTTCCAGTCCTGATGAAGGGTCTTGACCCAAAATGTCAACTGCTCATTTGCCTCCATAGCTGCCGCCTGACCTACTGAGTTCCTCTAGCATTTTGTGTGTGTTGTTGCATTTTCCTTATTCAAGCCTGAGTTCATGTCAGAAATAGATAGGGAGCTGACTGTTTATAGAAAGGCCCTGCCAGAACCCTGATTTTTTAAAAATGTGCGATTAGTGGTATTTACATAACTAATCAAGGAATAAAACATCAGGGAAATTTAGTTATGAACATAGAACATTACAGCACAGTATAGGCCCTTTGGCCCACAATGTTGTGCCGAACTCGTAACCTACTCCAAGATAAACCTAACCATTTGATCCCACATACTCCTCCACTTTTCTATCATCCATGTGCCTATCTAAAATTCTCTTAAATGTTCCCAATGTATCTGCCTCTACCAGCACCCCTGGTAGCACGTTCCACACACCCACCATTCTCTTTGTTAAAAAACTTACCTCTGATATCGCCCCTGTACTTTCCTCCAATTACCTCCAATGCCCCTTCCATCTTAGCAATTTCTGCCCTGGGGAAAGGTCTCTGGCTGTCTACTCGATCTATGCCTCTTATCATCTTGTACACCTCTATCAGGTTACATCTCATCCTCCTTCACTCCAAAGAGAAAAGCCCTAGCTCACTCAACCTATCCTCATAAGACATGCTCTCCAATGCAGGTAGCATTCTGATAAATTTCCTCTGCACCCTTTCTAAAGCTTCCACATCCTTCCTCCTATGAGGTGACCAGAACTGATCACAATATTTTATGCATGGTCTAACCAGGGTTTTTATAAAGCTGCAACATTACCTGGCGTCTCTTGAACTCAATCTCCTGACTAATGAAAGCCAACACGCCATATGCCTTCTTAACAACCCTATCAACTTGCGCGGCAACCTTGAGGGATTTATGGACTTGGACCCCAAGATCCCTTTGTTCCTTCACACTGCTAAGAATCCTGCCTTTAACCCTGTATTCTGCCTTGAAATTCAACCTTCCAAGGTGAATGACTTCACACTTTTCTGGGTTGAACTCCATCTGCCACTTCTCAGCCTAGCTCTGCATCCTATCAACGTCCCATTGTAACCCTCGACAAACTTCTACACTATCCACAACACCACCAACCTTCATGTCATTTGCAAACTTACTCACCCACCCTTCCACATCTTCATCCAAGTCATTTATAACATTCACAATGAGCAGGGGTCCCAGAACAGATCCCTGTGGAACACCACTGGTCACCAATCTCCAAGCAGAATGTGCTCCATTTACAACCAGCCTCTGCCTTCTATGGGCAAGCTAATTCCGAATCCACACAGCCAAGTTTCCATGAATCCCACGTTTCCTAACCTTCTGAATGAGCCTTTCATGGGGAACCTTATCAAATGCCTTACTGAAGTCTATATCCACTGCTCTACCTTCATCAATGAGTTTTGTCACCTCCTCAAAGAATTCAGTCAGGCTTGTGAGGCATGACCTGCCCCTCACAAAGCCATGCTGACTGTCCCTAATCAGACTCTGCTCATAAATCCTTCCCCTAAGAATCTTTTCCAAAGATTTGACCACCACTGAAGCAAGATTCACTGGTCTATAATTCCCAGTGTTATCCCTACTCCCTTTCTTGAACAAAGGTTTAACATTTGCCACCCTCCAGTCATCTGGTACTAGTCCTGTGGACAGTGAAGATGCAAAGATCATCTCCAAGGGCTCAGAAATATCCTCCCTCGCTCCCTATAGAATCCTGGGATATATCCCGTCTGGCTCGGGGGACTTACCTCTCCTAATGTTTTTCAAAAGTTCAAGTACTTCCTCCTTCTTAACATCAACATGGTCTAGCTTATCAGCCTGTTTTATGCTGCTCTCACAAACGTCAAGGTCTCTCTCACAGGTGAATACTGAAGTAAAGTATTCATTAAGGACCTTCCCTACCTTCTCTGACTCCAGGCACGTGTTTCCTCCTCTATCCCTAATCAGTCCTACCTTCACTCTAGTCATCCTCCTGTTCTTCGCATACGAGTAGAACGCCTTGGGGTTTTCCTTAATCCTACTCCCCAAGGCCTTCTCATGCCCCCTTAAGTCCATTCTTAAGCTCCTTCTTGTCTACCTTGTAACTCTCTAGAGCCCTGTCTGATCCTTGCTTCCTAACCTTTAAGTAAACTTCTTTCTTCGCCTTCACTAGATATTCCACATCACTTGTCAACCATGGTTCCTTCACCCTACCATTCTTTTCCTGCCTCAATAGGACAAAAATATCCAGAATCCCATGCAAGTGATCTTTAAACAACCTCCATGTTGTGCATTTCCCTGAGTACATCTGCTCCCAATTTACACTCCCAAGTTCCTGCCTAATAGCATCATAATTGCCCCGCCCCCAATTAAATACTTTCCAATACTGTCTGCTCCTATTCCTCTCCAAGGCAAGGGTAAAGGTCAGGGAGTTGTGGTCACTGTCTCCGAAATGCTCACCCACCGAGAGATCTGATACTTGACCAGGTTCATTGCCTAGTACTAGATCCATAATGGCCTCTCTTCTAGTCAGCCTGTCCACATATTGTGTCAGGAATCCTTCCTGGACTCACCTAACAAATTCTACCCCATCCAAACCTTCCACACTAAGGAGGTGCCAATCAATAGTAGGGAAATTGAAATCACCCACCACAACAACCCTGTTATTTTTGCACCTTTCCAAAATCTGCCTCCCGACCTGTTCCTCAGTGTCTCTGTTGCTATTGGGGGGTAAAAAAATACTCCCAATAGAGTGATTGCTCCCTTCCTGTTTCTGACCTCCACCCACACTGACTCAGTAGATGATCCCTCCAGGACGTCTTCCCTTTCTGCAGCTGTGATACTATCTGTGATTAGCAATGCCACTCCCCCACCTCTTTTACCTCCCTCCCTGTCCCTTTCGAAACAGCTAAACCCTGGAACATCCAGCAGCCATTTCTGCCCTTGTGACAGCCAAGTCTCTGTAATAGCTGCAACATCGTAGTTCCATGTACATGGCCTAAGTTTATCACCCTTGTTCCTGATACTTACGACATTAAAATAGACATGCTTCAACCCATCCAACTGACTGCAACTTTGGCCTTTCAACTGCCTACCCTTCCTCACAGTCTCTCTACATGTTGTATCAACCTGTACACCAACTGCCACATCCATTGACCTATCACTCAGGTTCTCATCCCCCTGCCAAACTAGTTTAAACCCTCCACAACAGCTCTAGCAAACCTGCCCGCAAGGATATTTGTCCCCCTCAAGTTCAGGTGTAACCCATCCCTTTTGTACAGGTCATACCTTCCCCAGAAGAGATCCCAATGATCCACAAATCTGAAGCACTGCCCCCTGCACCAATTTCTTGGCCAATATCTATTCATTTAATTTTCATTAGGCAGGTTGGGTTAAAATCAGCCCTTTTATTTTGATTTTACTGGCAGTGAACACATCTGGAAGATATAATATGAAAAACTAAATTTCCCTGCCAAAAACATTTTCTGTGGGTTCTGTTGAATATCATTTAGGAATAATTGATCTTAACTTGAAATATTGAATGGTCCCCCTCTCTTAGAAATGTTTAAAAGTGGAATCCTCTGAGTTTTAAAATGCTGTTAAGCATCAGTTCTGAACAAGACAAGGTGATTTTGTTTGCCATTTATACTTATGTGTTGAATGAATGAATACCTGAAGTAGACAGTCGGAATTTACAGTGTACAAGATAAAGTACTAAATGATCTTGAAGAAGTCCAGTCCAGCAGTAGGGTTTCCATTTGAATGACTGGTAAAAATGGAACCACAGTGGAGTATTCTCTCTACCAGTTAATGGCAGAGACCTTGGAGGAACATATGGTTGGAAAATTAGCTTATCATCATAACTAGATTAAGCTGACTACTATTTATTGGGCAAGGCTTTTGATAGTGCTTTTTCTACATCGTGCCATTCCTACTTTTATTACTTAAAACAGGCAATTTTCAAACTTAGAATTCTCACTTGAAACACTAATAAACTTACTTATAACAAATCAATACCAGCTGTGCTTAATTGTTCAGTGCGTTCCTGAATGTACATTGATTTCATCTCAAGTTATGGATTTCAAGAGTTTTACCTCAGTGAACTTTAAGCTGCTGAAAGAACACATTTTTTCCGTTGATGCTGAGGAAGAAATCCAATAGAAATTCACATCCTTATTCTGAAATAATATTCTGGGTTACTCTCCTTAGTTTTCTAGAATTATTGCTGTGAATTTTTAACCTTGTCCTCTGTTCCTACTTTCAAATGCTATTGTCATTTTCTAAGGCTCCATCTGCCATCCTCATTCCGTGGATAAGATAAGATAAGATAAGATAAGATAAGATAAGATAAGATAAGATAAGATAAGATAAGATAAGATATTTATTTATTAGTCACATGTACATCGAAACACAGTGAAATGCATCTTTTTTGCATTACTGAGAATGTGCTGAGAGCAGCCCGCAAGTGTCGCCACTCTTCCGGTACCAACATTGCGTGCCCACAACTCCTAACCCGTACATCTTTGGAATGTGGGAGGAAACCAGAGCACCCAGAGGAAACCAACGCAAACACGGGGAGAACGTACAAACTCCTCACAGACAGCAGACGGACCCAGAAGTCCCAATCGCCTCTTCCTCTGATGAAGAGAAGCAACTGGACTGACGCAGATTCCTCTGAAACAATGCAAGATGAGGGCAAGTCAGTCATTCTGACACTGAAGAAAATCCTCCGTGCTAAAGACCAGCATCAGGTAAATATTCTTCTCCAACTGGAAGAAAGAGGTGTCAGATCCGGTTATTTTTGAATCTGCAGGTCCAAGAATGAGTTGAAAACAACTTGGTGCTTCACAATGTTTTATTGGAAAAGTTTAAAACAAAGAAACAGTCACAGAGCACATGGTACTAGTTTTACTACTAGGAGATGAGCTGAGACAAAGTGAACTAAAATGAGCTAGGGCCAGAGGGGGAAAAGAGCAAGAGCTCTCTCTAACATTATTAAAGAAACAAAATGGAAGAATAGGGAGAAGAAATGACATCTGAAGGATACATCTGTATTTAAAGAAAGGAACACCTCTGAGGTGTCCCTCCACCAGGATCTATAGACCATGCTGACCCTGAAGAATGCCTCAGAACTGATCAGCGCAAGGAGACAATGATTTGTAGGGTGATTAAACATTCGGAAAAAGGAAACCTAATCAGTTCCGCCTTCAGCACTTCAACTTCTAGTCCTAATGGAGATGGGTTTTTGCAGCGAGGAACATTTTTCAAGGTTAGGACCCTAATTTACCATTTAAATAAGAGCACATGGCTCAAATTTTAACCATATTTTTGTTTTGGATATTTGCATGTGTAATTGGATTCATGAAAACCAGCAACTGAAGTCATTAACTGGATACAACAAAATATATGGGTTTGGAAGAGCAGAAATGCTTCATCATAGATCTGCAAACAAACCTGTTCACAATCCACTGATTGATCCCATGGGGTAAGGCAATCCCTCTCCCATCAAAATGACCCCATAATTGGATGGTACCCGTGTGTTCTCCTTCCATACCCACAATCTCTCCTGACTGCAACATGCTTCCCTATGGTGACTCTCACTCCAATCCCTCCATTCTCCATGCACAATCCATCCAGCCCCAAATCCCTCCACTGTTTGCACCTGACATTATCTCTCCCTTCTTCCATGTTTCTTCTTCTCCACAGCAAAGGCAAAGTACCCCAGTGTTCACTGTCCATAAGCCGACTGTTCTCTAAATCTGGCAGGGTGTCAGATGGAAAAGAGACTCCTAAAATAAATCAGATCCTGTCATTAAGTCGGGCCAGATCCTGAGAATCTTATCTTTCTGGTTCTCCTAAAAACTACCCCTCCACTTAACCCCTTGTCTCTTGTCATATCTGTTGGGTCTGATGGTTCAATAATGGTTTATCGAAAGACAAAGAAGGTATTTTTTAACTTCAATGAGGGTGACAAACTTTGAGTCACGAATAAGCCACCTCCTCGATACTAAATGAAAATGAAATGCAAGCTAAAAAATAAAGGCAAAATAAATCCTGTGTCATTTAAATAGCTGGCGAACTAAGCCAACTGAAGTTGCTTTAGCTCAGTAGCAAATTTGCGTTTCAAACTGTAAGTTACAGATGAGCTTGGGCAGTATATACTTGGTAAAACAATTGGAATATTCTTTGGAACTCCATTGTGGGAGATATGAAGGAGACTTAATTTAAATATGTTTTGGATTTACTGATGGATGGGGCACATGAAACATAGATTCATCTTCTGTGTTGGAGATTCTGGATGACCACAGTTCTACCACATGATTCAACTATTATCAGTTCTTTAATCTAAACAATGGATACTGTACTGACTCTGTTGGTGCCATGGCTGCTGGTGTAAAACACTACAGATTTGCACTTAATTAAAACAGTTATAAGGAACACATTTGGATTTATGTGAAGGAGTGGTCACAAGAGATCTTTATAAATTTTTGCTGCATTGCATAATACTCAATGCTAGCTGGATAGAATAACTTCTCGAAGTAAGTTTTATTGGATGACTTCTGAGCCAAATGAAAGTATACAAAAAAACTAAATCTGAATAATAAATCCCAATATATTTATTCACAGGACTATGATATTCAATCTAACTTGCTGGATCCTTGCCTTCAGTTGCCTTCCCAGCAACTGAGATTCTGCACCACTCGCAACTCCAATCAGAAAGATGCTTCCTCTCCATATGAACATTAAATGCAGGACAATGATTGTGAATTGCTGATGGAGATTTTAAAACAATTGCTTTAGTTTGCCACCTCACTTACTGCTTTCAAAATCTTCATTAGAAGTTCATTTATTCACCCTGTCTTAGACTTTGTTACTAAATTATTTAGTACTAATCTCCCTGCTTTTGAAGCGCTCTAAGAAATGCCCTTAGGAGTAGGGCACTCTATATATAGTTTGTTTGGATTGTCAATCCATTCTTGTAATTCATACTTAACATCTTCATACCAAGCATCTGACCTCTTCATCGTTATTATCATCAGAACTCAGGCCTTATCACCATATAAAATTAGTAGCTACTAGCTTAATATTTTCTTTTTATTTACATATCATGATATAATTCGTCTGATAGATGTTCTTGAATTCTATTCTAATTTTGACAGGAACAAAGTAGGAAAGTGGTGAAACACCACTGTGGGATTCCAACAGGATGGTGCCTTATGGAGCAACTGCAAATGTGGGCTCTCATTCCTATTATTGAAGTGATCTTGGTACTTGGATTTGGAAGGGATCTTCAATCAATGAAGCAGCAGTAGGAAAATACCTCCGCTTTGCTTTTGAAGGCTCAATGACATCACAGAATCTTTTTACTGTCTGAAGCATCCCCTTTTTTCATCTCATGCAACTTCCCAAAATACTTTTCTTCATTCTTTCTACACATTTTGTTTTATCCAAAAGTAATTTAACTGCAAATCTTTAAATATTCATATAAATTCCCAAGCATATAGGAGGTTTCTTGTATTGTTGATACCATTTCTTGTAACATTCAGAAAGCATTATTTAAATATCAATCATTGTATTCTATATTACTCTAGATCAACTCATTCATTGCTACACTTACGAGTTCTTTCTAGTCCTGAAAAGAGTTCATGTTATCTGTAAGTCTTAGTTGCAAATTTAATAATGTTTTGCAGTTAAGACTTACAGATAACATGAACTCTTTTCAGGACTAGAAAGAACTCATAAGTGTAGCAATGAATGAGTTGATCTATGGTAATATAGAATACAATGATTGATATTTAAAGCTATGATGTGATGTCTGTGTACAAGACTACTGTGCTTCTGGATTAATGGGAATACAATATGAAAATAAATTATCTTAAAGACACCTAAAATAAAATTAAGTGAGGAGTTAAGCACCACAAATGTATATTAATGAGCCATCATTAACATCATTCTGACATGAAGGTTGGACTTGTTGAAATAAGAATATATTCATGTTAGTCACTTCCATTATAGCTTCAACTATTTACAGCTTTATGCTACAGTTTCTGCTGATCTTCTGAAGTTATGACAGGGAGACCCTAACAGAAATTCAACTCCATAGCATATAAGAAATAAAGATGAAAATTAGCTATGTGAGAAGAGTTGTGATGAACCTAAGGAACTGGAGCCCTCCATGAGATGAATAAAGACTGCATGTGGGGACCATGATAAACATGTTTGTAGATGTTACAAAAATTGGGGTGTGGTTGAGAATGAAGAGGATACTGTTATTCCCAACCACACCACAATTTTTGTATCATCTGCAAACTTCTTTATCATGGTCCCCACATTTAATTCTAAACCATTAACATATACTACAAAAAAAGGGACTGATTACCTGTGGAACCCCCTTTGTAACAACCTTCCAGTCACAAAAACTCACATCAACCATATGCCTTGATTCCACCCACTGAACTAATACCAATGTTGAGTTCAACCAGGACCATCAGATTGTTCTTTTAAAAGGGACAAAGGAATAAGCTCCGTATTTACAGGCCAGTTCTCGAGTCATAGAGAGTCGTAGAGTCATATAGCATAGAAATAGGCCCTTTGGCCCAAATGGTCCACGCCGACCAAGATTCCCATCAAGGTTAGTCCCATTTTCTCATGTTTGGCCCATATTCCTCTGAACCCTTCCTACCCATGTACCTGTCCAAGTAAGTTTAACTTCAATGGTGGGCAAATTAAATTTTTAATCTGAGATTTATGAATGGCAGATGATGACAGATCTGCCACTATACTTTACCACATTTAACTGTGAAGTGTAGATCTGCTAGGATTCCACCACATTATGTTGGGGATAGTCCCTCAGATATATAAGGCAATGCTCTTCTGTCAAAACTCTCAAATATGCTCTAGATTTCAGAATTTTGGTACTTAAAGCTTATCACCAATAAAATGTCACCACACCTTGCCAAATATACCCAGGATCCGTAAATCCAGCAAGATTCAACCTCCACATCTGTACCTAGTACATAAGGTTTCGTAAGGTTCGGTGACATGCAGCACCATAGGTGACAGGGGAATACAGTTCAATCCAATCAAGTATCTGAACCTGACCAATTATTTGAATGAACCATGCATGCTGATGGCTGTGTATCATAGAGTTTTCATTATTTTTGTATTATTTACTAGTCTCTTCCTATGGCAGCTATTGAGATATCTATAAATAGAGAATGCTGAAAATACTTAGCAGGAGAGAGAAATACATATCCAGCATTGTCAGCTTTTATTTCATACTTCCAGCATCTACAGTTTTTTGCTTTTCCATTTGATATGTTTGATATTTTCCGCATGATATATTTGACCATTTCTTATGGCTGATGTTAAACTTTTTCAATAAACATTACTTAGATTTTATAAAAGTATTTAGTTGTTCTATCTTTATTTATATAAAGATTAAATTAAAAGCAACAATAATTAGAAAAAATCAGAGGATGAAGGTTTTTTTCATGCTGGATTATTTAGCTATTCAACTGCTATAACCCATAGTTATTATGAGTGTGCTTAAGTAATATGATGAGAAGTACATTCCTATCTTGTTTTCCTTGATTTAATCACTTTTCTAAATTTAAAATCCAGATGAAAGCTGGTTCATTAATCACTAAAAGAAACAAATGTCCTGTAAGACAACAGAGCAGATTGACAATTGTCTCCTTGCACACACTCTATTAAATGAAATAGTACACCTGTGAGTTTGTTCCTTATTATGAATGGAGGCCAAACCACTGTCTCTGTTTTCACCAGATAGCAGACAAACAGAATAATCACAGCAGTTCTGCACTTGGTGTTGAAACAACAAACATGCACTGCTCTGTTCAGTGATAATGCTCACTTCTTCAAGAATGGTAATATAAAAGAGTGATTTTTTCAATTGCTGTATTTGTCCATTGAGAATTTTGTCTTGAAAGATGCACTTAGAGTAAATTGGTTATATGTCACAAGCAAAGGTTCAGATGTATCCATTGAACTCCAGTCACACCTAATTCCAGGATCAAAATAAATTATTTTGAGGATAAAATGAGAATTGAGATGAGTTTATATTTTTACAATGCTTTGTTTTCCCATCCAAAGGAGAAAAAAATAAACATCTGAGTGGTATTTCAGCCACTTCTTTCCATGGGAATTGAGTCAATTTGAAACGTACATTGGCCTGGATTTTCTTTAGCTTTATATGACAGGGGTAACACCTAAGGCCAGATTTTATTTTCTATCTCTAGTTTTTTGAACTGCTGCATTCTGATTGGTGAAAATATTCTCGGAAAATTTTTAGGAATGAAGTACCAAGATTTTGGTCCAACAATGATGAAGCGTTTGTGACATATATCCTGCACAAAAGATGTACATTCTAAAGACGTACAGGTAGGTTAACATGGGTTTAAATGGGCGGCGCGGACTTGTTGGGCCGGAAGGGCCTGTTGCCGTGCTGTAAATAAAGTTTTAGGATGGCACGGTAGCGTAGCGGTTAACGTGACACTATTATAGCACCAACAATCGGGGTTCAATTCCCGTCACTGTCTGTAAGGAGTCTGTATGTTCTCCCTGTGTCTGTGCGGGATTCCTCCGGGTGCTCTGGTTTCCTCCCACATTCCAAAGACATACAGGTAGGTTAACATGGGTTTAAATGGGCGGCGGAGACTCATTGGGCCCTAAGGGCCTGTTACTGTGCTGTATAAACAACGTTTAAAAAGTTTAAAGTTTAAAATAGTGTGTGACTTGGAGGGGGATTTACAGATGTGATTTTTTTCCTTTGCCTGATGCCTTTGTCCTTCTAGGCTGTGAATGATGTGACTTTGATCGGCGACACTGAATAAATTTTGGCAAGATACTGCAGTGCATCTGGTAGATGGTACCCATTGCATCCACAACATACAGTGATGGAGGCAGTGAATGTGTAAGGATGAGGGTAGGGTGCAATTTGGTGCTCTGCTCTTGATGGTGTGGAAGGTTTTGAGTACTGTTCCTGCACCCATCAAGGCAAATAGAAAGTATTCCAATTCTCTCCAAACTTGTGCCTCACTGATGGTGTAAGTTGCTCACAACCAAGTATTCAGATACTGAGCTGTTCTTGTACTCATGTGGCTGGTCCAGTCGAACATCTGGTTAATTGAGAATTTTAGGATTTGGTGGTTGGGGGATTGGTGAGAGAAGTGCTGTTGAATCTCATAACAAGATTCTGCAATAAAGATCCAACCAGTTTGCCTCCACCAACACTCGTATCTTCCTGGCTTAACTTGTTCTTACCCGGAACAACTTCTCTTTTGACTCCTCTCACTTCCTACAAATCAAAGGTGTAATTTTTGCTGTGTCTCTATGACAAGATGCTCTTTTGCTGAAGAAGGATTTTTCCTCATACCATAGTAGCACAAATATTATTGCCACTTGTCAGCCTAAGCGTGAATATTATCCTGGTCCATGTGGGCATGAATTGCCTCATTATTTGAGGAACTGCAAATTGAACCATGCGGTCGGTAAACATCCTCATCTCTGAAATTTCTCCTTGATGCTTGTTGTGTCCAGTTTTATCAGGGTTCTTTGATCCCACACTCAGTCAAATGCTGCCTTGACATCAAGAGAAGTCACTTTCATTTCTTCTGAAATTTCATCCAAGCTATAATGAGGTCAGAAGTTGAATGAAAGAAAGATTTCCTTCCCTGTGTTTGACATGATGTTATGGGTCTTCTGGAAACAATGTATAAGACTTACAGAACTTCTGGTGGATTTATCCTAGCAATGTGAATGAACATATCCAAGGAGAGTGATGAAAGAGTCCTAGGCTGTGGTTGAGAAGTACGATTCAGTGGTATGGCAAGATGAGGCTGTTACATGAATAGATTTGCACTTTTGACACAATTTTCCAGATATTAGTAAGGAAGACTTTGCATGGACAATTGAGCTGTTTATGCCTTTGACATATCTGGTTAGAGTGTTTCCTAATTGTCAATTAAGTATTGTCCTTATTGTCATTTGTCACAGTTTCAACTGAGTGTTTTACTTGACCACTGCAGAGGACAGTAAAAATCAGTTGCGGTGCTGTGGGTCTGGAGTCAGCTCTCAGCCATAACAAGTCACAAGATCACATTTGCTTCCCTATCTAGCACTGGTAACTCAGATAGGATTTTACAACAGTCTGGTGGCATCAGAGTCATCTTTAATTCTCTTACAAGAATTTTAAAACATTAATTGAATAAATTTCCCCACTGCCTTAGTTAAATTTGAACTATTGTGACGGGATTATTTTTCTCGGCTTCTGATTAAGTAGTCCTATAGCATTGCAATATATACCTGTGATAAGAATTATGCTAAAACTATTAGCACATGCAACTGTAAGACTGACAGTAACTTCTGGTACCTGCATATCCACAATTAATGATGGAAATCTGGAAATTGCTCTCAGTAACACTTTGCGGCCCTGGTTGTAGTCTTTGCAGATGCTGCCAACACTATATCAGTCACTTGATATGAACTTCAACTTGATCCATATTATTCTTACTCTGAGAGCTAATTGAAGTATTTAACCTGGTGAATGAAGTGTAATTGAGTTTTTACTAACATTCTAAATCATAATTACTACTTAACAACTTTCCATGCCGTGACATATGACTTCTTATGACAAACTTGTATCTTAATCCCAAGAGTTAAAAAAAAACTCAATTCAATAAATGAAGTAAAAGATTAATTCTAAACAATGTTTTTAATTCGTCTGATTTTGTGACAATCTGTCAAACTGACAAGCTGCAAAACCTGCCTGATGTTTCTGGAGAATGCAAATGGTACTGATGGCACCGTTTCCAGAAACACTACAGGGCATCCCTTTGTGGGGAGTTTTTTATGATGTCTATAGCACTGACCGCAGAATCTGCGCCATTGAGAAGCATGTGCAATGCAAAACTTTATTTCACAGTCACTGCACAAAGAATGTTAGTTGTTCAAGAAAAAAGATTCATTTTGCAATATCTAGCTTTAATGGACATTGTTATGGGATTATTCCAGGTTAGTCAAGCATTTTATACTGATATCAAGCTATTTATTGTCAGCTATACCACAATAGATGCTATAATGCATGTAATTAAATTCTCTCATGTGCCAGTATGTGACACTAAGCTTGTCTCTGATTTCCAAGTTTCAATGCAAAGAGACAAGCTGAGGAACAAGAAGGAATAGATATACTCAAAACAGGTATGATCTATTCCCATAACTGACTTAGGGGAGAAACAAAATTTAAAAATGTGGACATGTAGTTGCTTTATTTTTTAATTACTTTTAAAAGTTCTTAAGGCAACTTCCATGCACAATGCAATTCTTTTGAGTAAAGCATTAGTTATTAATAATACAAGTGAATGCTCATAATTTCAGCTGAAGGTCATGTCCGTGACAGTGTTATTTTGTTTGAAGTCACAAAGGATCAAAAGATACTCCATTACAACCAAAGAGAGGTAATTACCAGTGTGGCTTTAGTTTATACATAGATAGTGTGCTATATATTATATCTGAAGGCTTCTCACAGTTTATACACATTGCACATTTCTACTTGGTTATTATCCTTTTGGCTAATTTATCTGGGAATGATTAAATACTAGCCACTGATCATGCCCTCTTATGGCAAGTACTCATTCAAAGCAGACAAATAATCACTGGTTCTAACCAAGGAAGTGTATTTTCAATATCGTAATTGATCATAGTTTCTTTTGTTATCTGTATGTAAGTAATCCTAGTCTATTCTGTTTATGCTGCCAATTAATTTTATCAATTTTGCTTGTTGTTTATGTAGGTTAAAGAAATGATTTAGAAAGATCCCTGTGAATCACATTTCCCACTGGGGATATAATGCCTGCGAACATCTGCCAGAATGTCTTCACCAGTTTTTATCTGATCAGCCATCCAGTCAGCTGTTACTCTCAACTGACAAATTCCTTGAAAAATAATAAGTTTGGTGGCATTCCCATGAAACTACAAAGTTAAGAAATGAAATAACATTTTACCTTTAATATAACAAAACTGAAATGCATTTAGCTTTGTCTGTGTAGTCTGCTTGTACATGGTGTGCTTTCTTTTATGAACATTTATTGGTGACACATTGAGAATATTAATTATATTTCCCCTGTCCTTAAATGAATATAAGTTGTGAGGTTTTATGAATTCTTCAGTTTTATTACACAGAGAATAGGGATTTATGTCAGTATTATAGACCCCATATGCTGGATCCATGGTGTATCTTACAGTGTGGGGATATGTGCAGTGGGCAGACAGAAGCAGAGCCAGAAGCATTAATCTGAAAGTCTTATTATTTTAAATATATTGTGATTTCATTTCATTCCCTGACAACTACATTTTGTCAGCTCTTCGACAGCACCAGCAATGGACCTTTAACCTGGAGCGCATATTTTTTTATTACATTTCAAATGTCAAATAGATTACAAAACAGCATTTTTTCCCATGTTTTCTACAGAATTCCACCCTGAGAGTTAACTTTGCAGTTCATCATCTGGTATTGAAAGTACTTGTCATGGATACCAAATTAATGCTGTATGAGGCTCAGGTATGCAACAGCAGAATGATGAGCTGGCTTTGAAGAATAACATGAAACCGGTTCATGAATCTTACTTAAACATTTACTTTCTCTTTGGCATTTGAAACTTGTTCAAGACAACTGATTTAAGTGGCATAGTAAAATCTTCCAAGCATGCAACTCTTGAAAGTTGCACCATTAATATTAAAAGGTCCACATTTAGGAATTCATCCTTGATCACTGACTCAGTGGTAACAGGTGTGGATTGTACTGTTGTATCCAAAATTCATTTTCATTGCAATCACCCACTACTGTATATGGAGTACCATTAGCACTGCTGATCTAGGACAAATTTCTCTCCCATAACTACATAAGAGTAAATTGCTTCATATGGGCCCCAAAATTGTACTGGCCTTTTAAAAATCTCAAAAGCAATCTCATGTGCTGAAATACTTCTGATTTCAAGCATTCAGTATTCAAGTTAGGACATCATGTTACAGTTCTACAAAATGTTGGTTAGGCTGCAGTTGGAGTATTGTGTACTGTTCTGGTCACCACACTATAGGACAGATGTGATTAACCTAGAGAGGGTGCAGAAAAGATTCACAAGGATGTTGCCTGGATTGGAGGGCTTGGGTTATCAGGAGAGATTAGATAGGTTAGGTCTGTTTTCCCTGGAGCAAAGCAGGCTGAGAGGTGACATGACAGGGGTATGTAAAAATATGAGAAGCATAGATAGGCTAGATAGCTTGTGTCTGTTTCCCATGATAGTGGCTGTAAACCCAGAGGGTATAGGTTTAAGGTGAGAGGCAGGAGGGGTAAATTTTTCATACAAAGAGTAGTGGTAGCTGGAATAAGCTGCCAGAGGAGGTGGTGGAGGCAAGAACAATATTTACAATAGTTACAATATTTAAGACAGATCTTAATGGCCAAGGCATAGAGAGATATGGCATTAATGCAGGCAAGTGGGATTAGTATAGATAGCCATGATGGTCGGCACAGATGTGGTGGACTGAAGGGCCTGTTCCTATGCTGTACAGCTCTAGCTATGAATAGAATAGTAGTGGAAATGTCATCAAATCTTGTCACCAGCCTCAGTGTTTCTTTCCAACCCTTGCAGGGACATCATTTTGTGACCTCTTCTGTCCCAGCCATATACAAAACCAGAGATATGAATTTGGTTCCCAAATCGTACTGTTTCTGTCATTCCCTAAGACCTTCCAATAAACCGTCTTGTTTGGCCAGATGGGCCAGGTGACCAGATGAGCGTTCTTTAAACTGGGAACAGAAACAACTGGTAAATTCATGGCACTTCCTTCATCTTACCTTCAAGCCACATGAGCAAATGTCATTTAGTGAGGACGGTAGAAGGGATTTACCTATAAGTGAGTGCTCACCTATGAAGCTCTGGGCTGAAGAGACCTGTTCAGTGAAACAGCGAGGAGGAAGATAGCAGCTTCCATCACATCCAGCAGGAGAAGATGAGAGAGTCCACAGGGAAGGGGTGGTCTGTCAACACTCGGAGCAGCCATTGCGAGACCCCAGCAATGTCCTGCAGACCGTGTGCTGGCCAGGGTGCAGACTTGATTCTCACAACTCAGCACTGAGTGGCTGCATCACTACCTACAGTCCCCACAACATCAGCCCCTACAGGCAGCCATCTTACACTGCCTCAGCGGCTCACATCATGTTAAGCAATGCAGCAATACCCAGCATGTTTTTCATTCCTGTTCAGGGAGGAAATGGTGTGGCTTGTTGGGGGAGGGGGGGATGGGTGGTAAATGCAGGATGTTCAATGAAGAACTATTGGTGTTTCCCAGTAAGTACCAGTCTAATATCTTGTTCTCTGTACTTTTCTCAAATTTGCCTGGAACTACATGACCCATAGAACTCTTTGTTGTCTTTTGGTAAAGATTCAGCAATGTACTCACAGTAGTTACCAAGAAATACCCCAATATTTTTTCTCATATTCATTTGCAGGATGTGGAAATCACTATGAGAGCCAACATTTTTTATTCATCATTAATTGTCTTTGAAAAGGGTACAACACCAAATAATTTCAGAGGTACTTAAAAGACAAACATGTTACTACTCCCCATACACATATTGGTGTTGAAAAGTGATTTGGCATTGACCACTTATGTAAGTACATTAAAATGCAATAAAGAAATAACCAACTTTAGTGGAAATATGTGCAATTTAAAATAACAATTTATCTTTTATTTTAAAATGTATCTAATATTCAAAACTACTTTTGTCAATTTATACATTTGTGATTTTGGAATTTCAGATTATTTTTATATAGAGAGAACACCTGTTGTATCTTCAGTACTATCCCAAATAAATCGCTCTTGTTGGAATACTAATTTTGATGCCAAGATGCTTTGACAAATACTCAGAAATGTAATGAATGTCCAGCAAGTAATTTACAAATGCTTCCACTTGACCTCAAGTACCAATCAAGAGCCTTTTCTGCAAACATTCATAATAATGCTTTTTGTAATATTTGACACCCCGAAAACCATTAATATTTTGATATTCTAATATTTTTTAAAAATAGGTTGGAGTTGCTTTAAATTCCAGTCCCTTCACTGTGATTTATTATTTCTACTCTCCCCAGCAAGATACTGAATCATTTTCTAATTATCCTAAACCGCTGCACTTTATGTTGAGTGTTGGATAACCTGATCAATAACATAAATAGAATAATCTCATTATTCTATGCTCACTGAAGATCTTAAATGAAGGTTACTTATTTTGAAAGATATAGGTTAGAAACATAGAAACATAGAAAACCTACAGCACAATTCAGGCCCTTTGACCCACAAAGCTGTGCCGAACATGTCCCTACCTTAGAAATCACTAGGCTTACCCATAGCCCTCTATTTTTCTCATCTCCATGTACTTATCCAACAGCTTTGTTGATGTAATATGTACAAAGACGTAATATGGAATCAAAGTTACATAAATCTTTAGAAAATAACCTTCCTTTACCTAGTGTATTTGATCAGGATCCCTTCACGCAACTTATAAGACATCTGAGACAACCAGTTCTCACATACTGTAGGTAAATCATCGTGATCCACAGTCTACTTTTGTGCAGCATAGGGTATGATCAAAGAAATGGTCCAAGAGTTGTGAGCTGATTTATTTTGATGGCCTAAGGTTTTCCCATAATAGAGACTCACATCATTGTACACAGCATCAATATTAAATTGATGACACTGTCCAGTGGGGTATTGAATTTTATTGAAAATTATTTAAAAAGTTATTTAGCAATCATTGTTTTCAATGGGCTACATACAATAACTGAAAGCCCAATTTTACACAAGTGGGAAGGCATACAAAATAAACATAAACAACACAAACTTCTGAGGGATGGTTTGACTTTACAACTCAGAGCAGGATGTAGTAAACTTCAACAAGAACCTAAGAAAATACAGAATAGAAGCATGAGCAGAGAGTACAGCCACTGATCCTGGTCCACCATTTTGTGCCTTGTCCCTTTTCTCTAATTTCCTTAGTGGCCAAAATATATATCAATCTCAGACAAGAATATACTTAATGACCGAGCATCTACAGCCCTTCTGAGATTGTAGAGATGCTTCCATCATTGTAATTCCATATGGCTGAATCTAACTTGAGTTTATGCCTGTTAGTTCTCAACTCTAACTGAAAGAAACAACCTCAGTATCTGTACTGTCAGTCACTCTCTTGGAATTTGTAGACACAAGTAACATTCTCTGAGACTGCACACCAGTGAATATAGGCCAGTCTTACTCAATCTTTTATACATCCTGTCAAGTAATTTTTGGATCAATGATTGTGATGAAACTCCATGTCAAAAGTGATGACCTATTTGTTCGCTTTAATCAATGTTGCAATTGGTTGGTAAACTGAAGAGAAGCATCTCAGTCCAAAATACTGCCTATCCTTATTAGATTCAGGTACAATGACCTAAAGTGTTGTCAGCTTATTTCATACATAATTACAAATTATTACAAGATGGAAAACATGAGCCAACATAAATTGCAGGATGGGTCATCTCAGTATAAGTGCAGTCACTTGCCTTATCTTCGGTGGGATCACAGAGAATCCAGTGACTTAAAATCTTTGGATAGCTGGTGGTATCAGAAAATGTGGGGGTAAGGTGGGAGATCTTTCCCTCTAGAAGTATATTTTGACCACTTGAAACTTGACCAAAGTTGAAGGCCATTTCCTGGGTAAAGTTTGGGAGTCCAGAGAAGAACCTCAGTTTGTATCCCTCTTTGAATTCCTTAGCCATTGTAAAGCCTGAAATCTGGCCTTGAGCTTTTCAGTGTGAATGTAGTGAAACTGTGTCGATTATGGTCAAAGATATATCCAACAGATCACAAAACAGTGTAAAATGAATTGCTTTACATGTAGAGTGTTGAGAATGTGGAACTCCAGGTATACAAATTGCGTAAAGCCAATAGAGAAGAGCAAATAAAGGGCAGGATGGGAAGTGTAATTTGAGTAGGAGTCTTACAGTATGTGGAGTATAAGTAGCAGACACCAACAAACCAAACCAATGAACTTGTTTCAATGCTGTACATTATCTGAAACATAATGTTATACAACTTGTGACAAGATGTAAACAATTTAGCAGGAGGTTACCTTGATGTTTCATTCTCTGATACTTTGTCTTTCATTTCTGCAAAGAAGTATCTGAAGTAACCAGGTGGCTTTTGTGCATTTAACCAAGTAACCACAAGAAATGGGAGTTGGAGTAGATCAGCTGGCCCCTTGAGCACGCTCTGCCATTCAAGAAGAATATGATCCAATCTTGGCCTCAACACAATTTTCCCATGGTCTCTCATACATCTTGATTCCCTTGAAGGTGAAATGTCTGTCAAATCCTGCCTGACTGTGTTCAACAACTCTGTATCCACAGCTCTCCAGAGCAGAGAATTCCAAACATTGACAACCTCCTGGGGAAAGAAATTACTCCTCATTTCCATCTTAATTGAGTGGCCCCTTCTCCAAAAGGTGTTCCCTAACTCTAGAACCTCACCTCACAGCATCCACACCATCAAAAATTTCTATGTTTCAATCATATCACATCTTAGTCTTCTAAACTCTAATGATTATCAGCTCAACCTGCTCAATCTCTCTTCATACCTCAAACCTTTCATATCAGGAATTAATGAAGTTAACCTTCCTTAAACTCTCTTCAATGCATTTGTATCCTTTAGGAATTAGATCATGAGTCTTCTGTAAGCTCCTCCAACAGTGGCCATGGAGTACTATAGTAAGGCAGTTGCTTCAACAAAAGTTTTAATGGAGAAAAGTACAGGGCTTTTAGAATGGTACATTGCTGTTTTGATGTACTAGGATATATTCCAATATTCCACAGAGAAGTTAACCCTCCTGGTGGTAAAAATCATAAGGAAATTATTAATTGCCAATTTGATACTGGGGGAAATTATTTTATCTGATGGTAGTTGGAAATATTGACTTCAGATTAGATATCTAGAATAAATGTCTTGGAATCCAGAATCAGATCCAGAATTAGATATCCAAAATAAAAGGGGCCATGAAATGTCATTGGTGAGCAGGATCAAGGAGAACCTCAAGGCATTTTATGCTTATATTAAGAAAAAGAAGATAACTAAGGACAGGGCGGGACCATTCAGAGATAAAGGAACAAATTTGTGCTTGGAGTCAGAGCAAGTGGCAGAGGTGCTAAATGAGTACTTTGCATCAGTATTTACCAAGAAGAAGGATTTGGAGGTAGTGAAAGCAGAATGGGGCAGGCTAACGTGCTGGGACATTTTGAGATTAAGGAAGAGGTGATGCTGGGTCTTCTGAAAATAATTAAGGTGGAAAGTCCCCAGGACCTGATGGAATATATCTCAGAATATTGGAAGAAGCAAATGAAGAGATTGCTGGGGCTTTGACAAGGATCGTTGTGTCCTCACTAACAACAGGCAAGGTCCTGGAGGACTGGAGAGTAGCAAATGTGCCTTTGTTCAAGAAGGGAAATAGGGATAATCCAGGTAATTAAAGGCCAGTGAGCCTCACATCAGTGGTAGAGAGGTTATTGGAGAGGAAGCTTAGGGGTAGGATTTATGTGCATTTGGAAAGGCATGGCTTGCTTAGGAACAGTCAGCGTGGCTTTGTGCAGGGCAGGTCATGCCTTACACACTTGACTGAGTTTTTTGCGGACGTGACAAAGGTGCTTGATGAGGGTAAGGCAGTGGACGTTATCTGCATGGACTTTAGTAAGGCATTTGATAAGGTCCCTTATAATAGGTTGATTCAGAAGATAAAGATGCATAGAATCCAGGGTGAATTGCAAGTTTGGATTCGGAACTGGTTCGCCCACAGAAGACAGAGAGTAGGGGTTATTCTGGCTGGAGGTCTGTGACCAGTGGTGTTCCACAATGGTCGGTGTTGGGACCTCTGCTGTTTATGATATATATCAATGATCTGGAAGAAAATGTAGATGGGTGGATTAGCAAGTTTGCGGATGACACCAAGATTGGTGGAGTTGTGGATGGTGTAAAGGACTATCAAAGAATACAGCGGGATAGATATAAGTTACAGATATGGCAGAGAAGTGGAAGATAGAATTTAATCTGGGCAAGTGTGAGATGTTGCACTTTGAGAGATCAAATGAAAGAAAAAAACTATACAATTAATTGTAGGCCCCTTAATAGCATTGAGGTACAGAGGGATCTTAGGGTCCAAGTCCATAGTTCACTGAAAGTGGCTGCGCAAGTGGATAAGGTGTTAAAGAAGGTGTATGGCATGCTTGCCTCCATTGGCAGGGGTGTTGAGTATAAGAGTTAGGTAGTCATGCTGCAGCTGTATAAAACTTTAGTCAGACTGCACTTGGAGTATTGTGTGCAGTTCTGGTCGCCCATTTATAGGAGGGATGTAGAGACTGTGGAAAGGGTGCAGAAGAGGTTTACCAGGATGCTGCCTGGATTAGAGGGTATGAGCTAGAAGGAAAGGTTGGACAAATTTGGGTTGTTCTCCCTAGAGTGTCAGAGGCTGAGGGGAGACCTGATAGAGGTTTTTAAAATTATGAGAAGCATAGATAGGGCAGACAGAATCTTTTCCCCAGGGTAGAAATGTCAAACACCAGAGGACATGCTTTTAAGGTTCAATGTGAGGGGAAGTTTAAAGGTGATGTGAGGGGCAAGTTTTTTATGCAGAGAGTGGTGGGTGCCTGGAATAGGTTACCATGGGTAGTAGTGGAAACAGGCAGTTTGGTGGTTTAAGAGGCTTTTAGATAGACACATGAATATGAAGGGAATGGAAGGATGTGGATAAAACACAGGAAGAGGAGATTTAGTATAAATTGGCATCAAGATCGGCACAACATTGTGGGTTGAATGGCCTGCCCAGTGCAGTTCTATGTTCTCTATCTAAGTCATTACATCTCCAAGTTTGATTTAATCTTAAAATGTGCCACCCATTCAAGCTATCTGTCGTAAATATCCATTGAACCTATGTATCTGAAGTTTCTTTATTTGCATAATTTAAGTTTTTAATTATTGGTTTGTCTACATGTTTGTCTCATCAGCGATGCCAGTGTTCTGTGAATGGAGTCACGGTTCACTAGCCAGACTCCCAGAGGTTGTTTCTTTCTTGAAGCACACAACAGATGGAGTGCATATTGCCACGAGGCCTGAGCCAAGTATGCAACTTGTCTCTTTAGAAGTGATCTGATATTACCTGCTGCAGCAAAAGCACACTGCTGGAGGAACTCAGCAAGTCAGGCAACATTTCTGGAGGAAAATAGAAAGTCAGTGTTTCGGTTCAAGACCCTTCATCTGGATTCAGAACAACACCTCATATTCTGCCCAGGTAGTTTACAATCCAATGGCATGACCACTGAATTCTCCAGTTTCAGGAAACCTGGTCCCCCTCTGTCGCTTTCTCTCTCTTTCTGATCTGTCAGATCCTCTCACACACATCTTTTTTTCCAAAACCCCCGAAAACCCAGTTTCTTTCCCCGCCACCACCTACTACATCTGCCCATCACCCACATACTCCTCTCACTGGATCCCCTATGCCCTCCCCCCACTGCTCCCATCTGCCCACCATTCCCTCCCTTATTTTGTTCCACTCTTCATCTCCCTTTCTTCTCAGATTCCATAATCTGCAATCCTTTGTTGTCTCCACTTATCACCCTCCAGCCTCTATCGGTATCTCCACCCTTCCCTCCACCACCTGACTCAATCTCTCCTCACCTGGATCCACCTATCACCTTACAGCTCTTGCCCCAACCCTCCCCCTCACCTCTTTATACTGGCTATCTCCCCTCTATCTTTCAGTGCAGACGTCTCGGTAAGCTGCCTCATTAGTTCCACTTCTTTAAATCATCTGTTTAATTGTAAAGTCCAGCTGAAGTCACCAGAAGTCACAATAATGAGCACAACAGAGCACAACTTGTCTCCAAAATAGCAAGATGTCATCTAAGTACTTCAGGCACTCCTCCAGAGCTCAGGTTTCAGGCATAAATTGGGTGTCCTAAGAGTCCGATGTGGTGAACACCTGCTACCAGAATGGAGTTGCCTGCTGTTTTAACTTGGCTGCTCAATAGGAGTCCAAGGCAAATAATAGTATATTTAAGGAAGGCTGTTGTAATATTTAAATAAGGGCCTAGTTGAGAAACTGTTCTGTCTCATTGCCACTCTTCCTCAAGAACAACATCCCTCAGAAGTTTCCATTACTTTTGGCTTTGAGAACCAAGATGGCAACAGTGTGAACCTAAATAAATCCTATTACAGTGTTACCAAAGGCTCCATTATACCTTCTGGCATCGTAGCTGTGGTTGGTAATAATTGTCCAAACCCCCGTAATTTTGTGGTATTTCCATCAGCTTCTTTTGGCTGCCTGAGTTCTGAAAGTCATCCTCTGTGCTATTTGTAGCAGTACTAACATCTAATCTTGTCATTAGGTGAGTGGGTATCTAGGCATCTCAGCTCCTTGTCCCAGCCACTACAGAATTGAATTTAATGGTTCATCATGTGAAGACCCTTCCACGAGCCACTTCCACTGTTAAAATACCTCGAGTATCAATCACTGAGCTGAAAGCTGCTGGGCTTATTTCCTGCACCATCTCAAGACCTTAACATTCTTGGTGCTTAAAATGAAAGGGGCAGTGGCAGATTTTATTGTGTCTGGAGACCAGAAAGAACTTGTATTTTGTCATGCTTAGCAAGTATACGGTGAAATATAAGTAAGAAAATAATAAAAAAGGAGTGAAGGACTACGTCTCCTCTAGGGTTGTGACTGTTTGTTGCCAAGAATCAGTCCTTTGCCCATGATGTCCAGCGTGTCCTCTAAATCAGTGGTTTTCAACCTTTCTCATGCTGCAGCCCCCCAGAACATGTCCTTGTTAACTGGCGGACCCCCAAAGCCCACAAAATCAAACAATCGATAATTTATGCATACAACACTTAAATTACTGCACATAGGCCCAATTGAAATAGTGTCTATTTCAATCACCGATAATTACCAGCGGTGTCTTTCAGTGTTCAGTTCAATGTGAATGTTGTGCCTGTTTTGCACTGCAGAATTTGTCCAAACGTGGTGGTATGTGCGACAAACATATGTATATGTCATCCTCAATATTCAGTCTTGATCTGTATTTGGTATTCATGGCAGTGACTGCAGAAAATGCTACTTCGCACAAGTAAGTGGTTGCAAATGGTAACAGAACATCGACAGCTTTGCCGGACAGCAGTGGCTACTCCTGGGAACGTGCTATCCAGAACAACAACAGTGACATTCGGTTGAACTGCAAGCACAAAGTCCTGTCAGCCAATTCTTCTTGTTCACATCCAGTTAAATCAGTAAGCATGCATTCAAACAGATTTTGAATCCAATAAAACATGCTTGTGTCATCGTCTCCGAAATAATCATGGAAATAATGTGATATCTGTTGAATATGGTTCAAAACAGTGCTTGCAATGGCCTCTGTTTTAGTCTCGTTCGCTGTCAGAAAGTCAGCCAGCAAGGGAAACATTTCATAGACGCCTTGCTCGCATCTTCCCTTCCAGATATGGAGTTTTTTCTAGAAGGCATTGATTCTGTCATGCGTTTTCAGAACATTTGAGCCAGGTCCTTGCAATGATAGATTTAAGCTGTTCAAAATGTTGAAAATATCTGCAAGATAAACTAATCTGGCAACCCATATCTCATTTATCAAGAACTATGTCAATGATCCATTATGCTCATTTAGAAAAATGAGCAGTTCATCTCACAGTTCATCATGCTGCACAACACGGCCTCATGACAGCCATCTGACTTTTGTATGTAGCAACAAATGCTTATGCTTGGCTTCCATTTCATGGCATATGTTTTCAAACAAACGATGACTGAGCAGCCTGGCTTTGATAAAGTTAATGATTTTAATGCACATGGAAAACATCCACAAGATTTTCATCCATATCCTTTGCAGCCAAAGCCTCATGGTGAATCATGCAGTGGGTTGCTGCTACATGTGGAGCTACTTCTTTCACTCGTGCGACTAGACCTGACTTCCGTCCCATCATTGTGGCAGCACCATCCGTGCATACTCCAATACATTGTGTCCATGCCAATACCAATTGTACAAAAAAAGTGTCAAGCACACGGAAAAGTTCTTCACCGGTTGTACGCCCTGGGAGCGCCTTGCAAAACAAAAAATCTTCCAAAGCCTCTCCTTCCCCGCAATATTGAACATAAACCAACAACTGCGCAGCACTGGAATCATCAGTACTTTCATCGAGCTGAATCGCAAATCTGGCTTGCTGAGGACATGCTATCAGCTGGCTCTGTATATCTTCTGCCATATCACCAATTCTGCTTATTGTGTTATCAGACAGTGGAATGGCTTTCAGTTTTTGACTGGATTCTTTTCCCAGTACAACTTCACACTTATCTACTGCTGCAGGCAGTATAAGCTCTTCTTCAATTGTGTGAGGTTTTCTGGAACGTGCTATTCGTAATGCTACCAAATATGATGTGAGAAGAACCTTCACATTTACAGTGGCGCAGCATGTCATTTTGTCTTTCTGCTTGAGGTACAGTTCCTTTTGCCGCTCAAAATATTCCTTCGGCTTGCTGGCAATATCTGGATGCACTATTGTTAAATGATGCTTCAATTTCACTGGTTTCATTGCATTGTTGAACAGTGTTTGCAAACACACAACACAGAGAGGTTGGTCAGCATTTGTCCCCACTGCGATGAAGCCATATGAACTGTATTCTGGATCGTACTTGCATTGTTTTCTCTTTCAGTCACCCTTATCCCCTTCGTTATCAGAATCTTCTGGTTTCTGATCAGCTTTTTCTTTTCAGAAATTTCTCCATACTCAGCAATACACACTGGACAGTTTAATTACTATTACTGATAAACAAAATTATCAAAACTAATCTAAAATTTACACACTTGCACACTTTTCGTTTAACAGTGACATCACTGTGGCATAAATGCACGGTAAGTAAGCAATATTATTAAGGCACACCAACAACGTCACTCAGTCTCGCTAACACTACAATGCACAACAGAATAGTAGTGAGCAGTGAACACTACTGACTACTCTGACTACACAAATCGAATATTAAGCAGCAGCTTACCAGAAGGGAACACCGTCTAAGTCTCTAAGATTGTTGCCTATAACAGATAGAAAAGATATGGTCGATTTTCTGAATAGTGGAAAACTGGATCAAGCAAGTAAGTTACGTCTTTGTACCAGGTCGCTTTTCCATTTTTTTCTTGGCTTGCTCGCTGAACCCCTGGCAACCAGCCGCAGACCCCCAGGGGTCCGTGGACCACAGGTTGAAAACCTCTGCTCTAAATTGAGGAAAAGGTGTAGATTTGCCTTCCTATGTCTCTGGTCATCTCCTGGTGCCTGAATCTGTGTATAACTTTCTCCTGCAATAAAGAAAGGAGTCTGTTTCCAGAAGTTTTATCAGCTGTTCTGAGAATATGTCTGTCAAGACCAAATAATGCGGCGTCTGAGAGGTCACAGAGTCATAGAGCATGGAAACAGGCCATTCAGCCTACCATGTCGACAACAACCAGTGGGCAGCCATCCAATTTAATCCCATCTTTTAGCACTTGGCCTTTAGCTTTCAATACATAGGCAATTCAAGAGCTTATCTAGATATCTCTTAAATGCTGCTAGTGTCACTCTCTTTGACAGTACATTCCAGGTACTCGCCACTCTGGCTGAAAAAAGGTCCCCCTCAGATATCCTCTAAATCTCTTATTCCTAACCCTAATTCAAAATCCTCTATTGGTATTGGTATTGGTTTATTATTGTCATTTATACTGAGATACAGTGAAAAGCTTGCCTTGCATACTGTTCGTACAGATCAATTCATTACACAGTGTATTGAGGTAGTAAAGGGTAAAAACAATAACAGAATACAGAGTAAAGTGTCACAGCTACAGATGAAGTACAGTGTAGGCAGACAATAAGGTGTAATGTCATAACAAGGTAGTTTGTGAGGTCAAGAGTCCATCTCATCGTATAAGGGAACGTTCAATAGTCTTAGCACAGTGGGATAGAAGCTGACCTTGAGCCTGGTGATATGTGCCCTCAGGCTGCTGTATCTTCTGCCTGATGGGAGAGGGGAGAAGAGAGAATGACCCAGGTGGGTGGGGTCTTTGATTATGATGGCTGCTTCACCAAGGCAGCAAGAGGTATAGACAGAGTCCATGGAGGCGAGGCTGGTTTCTGTGGTGTGCTGGACAGTGTCCACAACTCTCTGCAGTTTCTTGCGGTCCTGGTCAGAGCAGTTGCCATACCAAGCCGTGATGCATCCAGATAGGATGCTTTCTATGGTGCATCAATAAAAGTTGGTGAGTGCAAAGGGGACATGCCAAATTCCTTTAGCTTCCTGAGGAAGTAGAGGTGTTGGTGAGCTTTCTTGGTCGTGGCATCTATGTGGTTGGACCAGGACAGGCTATTGGTGATGTTCACTCCTAGGAACCTTTTATTCAGCTCTGATAAGGAGAAAAGGATCCTCTAGTCTACCATATCAATGCTCCTTATAACTTTATATGCCTCAGTCATGTCCCACTTTAACCTCCTTTTCTCCAGGGAAAACAGATCTAACCTCTTCAGTTTCTCCTCATAACTAAAATGCTCAATCCCAGGCAAAATCGTGGTGAGATGTAAGGAAATGTAGCTTTCAACAGAATAGGTGATATATGCTGACATAGAGTGCATTGCATTGCAGTGACAGTAAGAAAAAAAGAGAAGCATTGTAGTGAGAAGGTGAGGCTTGAAGGTGAGGAGAGGATTTTGAGAGCAGAGACTGGATTCTTACCTCAGCAATTGTGATCAGGTCAGTAAACATTTTTTTTGCATTGTGGTCATGACCTCAGTGTTAGTTTGCTGTTCTGACCTGCACAGACATTTCTTCTTAAATATGTTATCTTGATGCCTTACAGCCCTTTTCATGAGAGGTGGTCCCAGGATCTCCCTCTTCCTACTTCAATCAAGCTTCTTAGTCACTGAGGTAAGTATTGATAAAGAAATTGGTGAGTTCATGAGAAACAGTGAATTCTGGACAAATCAAACAGAGTAAAGGAAATAGGAAGAGCATAAATAAGTAATAGAAGAATGGAAATATAGGGAAAAATATAATAAAAAATGATGAGTTTTCAAATGCTTTCAAATAATGTACTAAATGTAGTCATGGACTCAACAGTTTAATTTGTTTTCATTCTGCCCTGGAGAGATTGATTGGTATTATATCAACAATTCTTGCATTATTAAAGTACTTACAGACTTATTTGTGAACCCCAGCTCTCTATGGGAAGTTTACTGAGCAAATTAAGTGTAAATCCAGCTAATTCTTAAAAGTAATGAGAAGGCAATGGGGATAATGTTCCAATCTACTAGAGTGGACTCCGTGTTCTTTTAATGGCAGCCTTGCCTTCTGGTTTGTCACATAAGGTTCTCTTACACCTCTGAAAGAGTTTGAGTTGCTTTGGCCTGTAATAGGATGTGAAGTGGGAATCAAGTTGGAAAAACATTGGGTGCCCAAACCCAATAAATAGTAACTCTAACTATAATCCAAAGTAAGAAACTGAAATCCTGCCAACATGGAGCTGTCTCTGGCTTGAAATTAAAATAAACTCAGATGTCACTTCTCATTAAATGGATAACTTTATTTAGACATTTGTTCCCAAACAGAAAGAGCATTAAATAAAAGTGTGATCAGCAGATCCAGGTTACTCTCACTCACTTTTGCTAAGTACTGATTATGGCTTCAGGGACCAAAGCTTATCACAGTACTCAGTAACTGGATCATCTGGGCTCATGCAAATCCGATGCATTCTCATGGCAGAATAATCCTCACCAGTAATTTATTTTACAAGCTTGTTACTCCATTCATTTGAAACAAAAATAAAACTCCCATTAAGTAATTAAAAACTATTCAGGGTGGAAAACATCTCATCTAATTATCTTTGCAGTGGAGTCCAGGGATACATTGGCTTATTGCGGTATATAGAATGGCGAGACAGCTCAATTGCAGGGAAATTACTGAAAATTGGGCTTCCGCTTTGTAATTTGGCCTGACAGCATAAGAGCTGGTCTTGTAGAATGCCAGGAAGCAGAAATTCGGCTAGCCAATATGATTATGTACTCATGCAGAGTCCCTAAACTTTGCTAGGTTTCATCGATTGCTTCCTAGAGATCCTACACTTTCAGGATGTAATATTTGCCGCAAATATGTCACTCATGTAAACAGCAGTACAAATCAACCAGCAAGCTCTGCAGATTTGTTAATCATAATGCAACTCTTCTTTCAACTTGCTGGTCAATTTGCACATTAATAACAATACGCATTGTGAACTTGCTATTATTTTTTCATGAAGACTTGGTCCATTAAGTCTTTGAACAATAACATTACTCACCATAGATTGCAAGTAATAGGTAGAAAAATTGAAAAATCAGGGATCATAAAGCTATACAAATAGTAATTTAGAGTCTCCTCGAAGGAAGAACTTACATTTATATAGTAATTTTCATGGTGGCAGAACATCCCAAATCACTTAGCCAATGAATCATCTATTGTTCTGATATTCAAAATTATGACAGCATTTGTTTGCATTTTATATCTCAATGAATTAATTTGTCCACTTGTGAAAAAATGACTGTGTTCTCTTTGGTTTATCTTCCTTTCAGTTCACCAAAAGTACAAGCCCCAGTGAGCCTTATCTGAACTAGAATGCCTATTATTCACAGTTACCTCCTCTGATTAAAGTGTATTCTTTAATTACTCTTTCTATTATTGCAATCCAACCACAGAAATGTAAAAACTAGTTTCCAGACTACTAACTCTACAAATAAACAATTTGGAGTGCAGCCTTCATAAATAAGGTATTTATACATTCTAAAAACCTGACTAGATAATATTCTGTGACCTGTTTAAGTAATGTTTGTGTTCAGTTATAAAATATGATAAATTACTTGAAACATTTACTACTGTTTTGATCTATTGCACATTTAAAGGTAATATCACAGTTGCATTTAACTATAAAAGGAGCTGGATGTGTCTGTTAATCTTAATTAAATCCCTCTCATTATCATTCTGATGTTATCCATAAACACATGACCTTGCATGAAACAGTTGTTATTCCTTATGGTTATGAAATTAATAAATCACTTGCTTAATTATAGTTACCTGTTATGAATTTTATGCTCCATTAAAGTTAATTAAGATGCAGGAGCTTTCACATTTTTTGCTGATCCCTGCATTGTTTTTGTTATTAACAATTCACCAAGAGATAACATTTTTGCATTGTATTACTGTTCCATATGGTAAACATTTACAAGTAAAATTTGCACAGGACTTTAAATTGAAAAGTTAATATAAACATCATCCTCACTTTTCTATTTCTGTTATATCATTGATGTAAATGAATCTGTTCACTTACCCAATTCCTCTGAATTCATTGATTTGCTTGAGGTTCTTTTCTGATGTCAGAGCTGAGTGCCTAGTATGGCATGGCCATCCAGTGAAAGTGCTCCAAACACTGAAGTGACTGTGAATGGAAAGGGTTAATTCATTCCTTGTGTGGCCAAGGGAATAGAAGTTCTTCCTTGTTTTCTGTTTGAAAAATCTTGGCCCCTTTTAAATGGGAAACTTGCCTCCTCAGCCCACTTCTCACCCAAAATACATGGCAAAATTTAGTGACTTTTTTTAAAATTCTCTGCTCTGGTCTCACAGTTCTAACTTTTTTTCCGACTTCTATGTTGGATATGGTCATTACAATATTAAACAGAGATTGAGCTTTAATGGACTTAATTTCCTTCTGATTTGATTTACCTCATTATCTCCCCTCCTCTTTGGTGACACCCTATGTTTGGGTCTTATCTCTAATTAAAATCCTCATTAGGAAACAAAAATTGATATTAATGTTAGGCCAAGGCAGCAGTATTGTAAGTAAGTGAACCTTCGGTCGATTAATAAGGATGAATATTCTGTAGATCGCCTTTACATCCTCCGACAGGAACTAGACAACTGAGCTGATTTTTCTATTCGCTAAGCACTCACTAAGAAATTAGCTCTGGAGTCTAGATACAGAAATAAAATATTTTGCTGTTATTGAATATGGATTAAGAGACTGCAGTTGGATGGCAAAGGGGGCAGGGGAGTTAAGAGCAGGAAACCTGGAAATACAGGATTCCTGACACCCTGCTGTTTTAACCATAGGGTGGACTTAATTATACTCTTCAGGCTTCATGCTCTGAAGCCAGCTCTTTGTTGGGTGGGAAAGCCTGCAGTAAGAGGACTAAGTGGAGTTTAATGCTGGTCAGGGAAATCAGATGGTGGGAGCAGAGTGGGGTCTCAATTTGGATAGCAAAGAAAGATTGGTAAAATGAGATGATATAAAAGGGTGTTGTGTAGATGAGGTGAGCACAAAGGAATAATTTGTGGTTAGTGATGGTGGTCTGGAAATGTGGAATGTAGTTGGTGCATGCGGCAAGCAGGAGGGAAATGGGAAAGGTGTTGTACAGTGGTTTTAGGGAATGAGTTTGGCCATGAGTACAGGGATTAGTGAGATAATCCATGCTCTGGTGAGATTGTGGGATGGGAGTGCACAAACTGTGAAGGCAGGTGATCGTTCCGGGTGTGGAGGAGTGCTATCTCAGGGGATAGTGTGAGGACAGGAGTTGAGAAGTTAATCAGAAACAAAATTGTTGATGGTGTCAGTGTTCATTACTGCTGGGGGTGGGTGGTCAGAAGATTAAAGGTGGGAGAGAAACCAGATCACATTTTTCACTGCTTGGCTTGTTGAGCCTGGAGAAGCACTCGTGCTCTGCTTAGTTCACAGTCAGTGCTGTAAGTGCATTTAACTGATGGGCCAGGACCTCCTCACTTCCTTTCACCTGCAGGTCAATCCAGATGACATGTAATTAAAAATAAGAAACCCTTTTCACTTGGATACATGCAGTCTCCTTAAAATCTTTTAATGGCAGACCGATCTTCTTGAGTGAATGATTCACCCCACCAGCTGACTTCCATTCTACCTTGTTCCCTTAAAATCAAGAGTAGAGGTGCTTTAGACACATTTTAAATTTTAACTTCCCAAGTTTTCAGAGGACAAATTTATATCACACCAGTTTTTAAGAAATAGGATTTCACTCCCTTTTAGAGAATACTTTTCAGAGGAAATTACACTGCATGCAATTTTAATTCTGTTTGAAGTTAAGAGGTTGGGTGAAGATTATTCCCAACAACTCAGCACCATCATTACAAATACTGTCCTCCTTTCTGGAAGTATGGGTTGGTGCTGAATCTTACTGCTCACATACCCTGGAATAATATAATCTTAGAAATTTTCAGCACATGAGGAGCCCACTCAGCCCATCATATCTGTGCTGGCCCTCAGTAGACTTTAGATTAATCCTATTGTCATTATTTAAGCTTCTTCCGAGGTGACACCAGCTTTCTCATCCATTAGCACCCGCTCATCTTCCGAGTAGTCAATATCTATTTTGGCATATTATTCTGTTTGGATTGGTGTGTGAAAGGGTTAGAGTGTGTGACTGGGTGGGAGAATTTATGCTTACAGTGTCCATTGTTGAGGATCTGCATCCTCACAAGAGTCACACAACATAAAAATAGGTCCGCACTGACCAACAAGCCCCTATTTACAATAACCTCATTTTATTTTGTCCACATTACAACCAATTCCCTCCAGATCCTTCCTTTCACCTACATGCTTGGAGCAATTTACAGGAGCCGATTAACCTATCGACCCACATGTCTATGGGATGTAGTTGGAAATCAGAGCAGTGGAAGAAATCTGTGCAATCACGAGGACAACATGCAAACTCCACACAGACAGCACTGGAAGTCACAATTGAACCTGGGTCACTGCTGCTGTGAGACAGCTGCTCAGATAGTGCACAATTGCATTGCCCTTGTTATTAACGTCATCTGTACTTGTCTAGCTTGAGGTTCCTGTTGCATTGAAAGATTTCACATTTCTAAGGTCAATGCTGCTTATATTTCATCACTTGAGGAGCCTGATCACAATACTGGCTATAGATATGGCAATTTTATAATTTTCTGTCTTCCACAGTGAGTTAATCCCAAAGTTTCCATGGTCTCTACCTCTGATATCCTAACATTCCAAGGTCAGTTAATGATCATCTTCCTATAGCCCATGTATTGTATCTAATACCACATGGAAACACTGAGACAACAGAAAATGCTTTTGAGGGTTATAGATAAGTTCATGTGGGAGAAAAGAATAGCGGAGGTGCTGACGGGGTTGGATGCAATGGGTAGGAAAAAGGGTTGTGTAGAGCATAAAAGCTCAAGTAGGACAGCTGGGTCTGTTTTGTGGTGCAGTGTTTACAAGCTCTGTTGTTCTTGAGCTCTTCTATTGCAGGAAGAATGAATGCTTTTAATTGCATCTGAATTTTTCACTTTATTTCTGGGTAATATTTATTACTGCTCGTCATGGCCTTGCACCTTATTGTCTGCCTGCACTGCATTTTCTCTGTAACTGTAACACTGTTATTCTGCACTGCACTGCATTCTGTTATTGTTTTCCCCTTGTGCTACCTCAACGTGCTGATGTGATGAAATGATCTGTATGGATGGCATGCAAAACAATATTTTTCACTGTACCTTGGTACATGTGACATTAATAAAACAATAATAAACCAATTTACCAATTTAGTTTCTGTGCATTCTTTTTCTTTATCCACCTTACCCTTCTCAGTGCAAGCCCTCTGACAGGAGCCTCAGGATCATAAACTGACTGCCACTGAGGAGCTGTTGTGATGCAAATGATTACACAGCAGTTGCAGCATGGATCTCAGGTGACAATGGTTCATGGACAATGAGAAGAGTACCTTGGAGATCAAAGCTTAGAATGTATCTTCCAGATCTACTGATATTAACTGAATTGTTTTTACAACATTAACAATCCATGCATATGATTTCTGGGCTCTTTTCCACAGATACTCATTACTTGGGAGTTTTCAATGATGACTTCAATAATTATACCAAAACTAAATACTTCCATCATCAGAACGGTTGCAATAAAGTTCTGAAGCATGGTCATCGATCAGAAATATTACCTTTGCTTCTCTTTCCACAGATGCTGCCTGACCTACTGATGACTGAATGTTTATTTTCAGCATTTTCTGTTTTCATCTCATAAACTAGAACCTTTATGATAGCTTAGGGAAAGGAAGTTAGTTAAACCCTATGTAGGTTCTTCCTGTTGTGTGGCATCATCACCTATGATTTCTGTTTACCATAGTTTATGGGTCATCTACCATACTGTCTTTCTGGATCCACTGTGGGTGCGATGACCCAGCAGTAGCACATGCCAGAACTAGCCATGAGACCCTCGGTGATGAGCTGACTGACTGAAGATGCAAGACCAAAGAATTTTCTGCCAAATTTGTGGAGGCAAAAAGGAAACTTTTGGGATACCCCCAGTTACTTACATAGTAACGAGCAGTTTCCTGTTAACTGCTAGCATCGTTCTGTTGTGGTATAGCAGATTATTGAGTATGAAAGGATGCTTGCAGTGACATACCGCCCTTGAGTCCTTAGCAGCCTTCCTGCTTCCTCTTACCAGACTAGTGTTGAATATGCAGGGCATGCTCCACAAATGGGGTCAGACTTCTCAGGCATGTTTCTCCTCTCCAGTGGCATCTCCTTCAGGATAAAGGCCCAGATTATAGCATTTAAGGCTGGCCGGGATGGGTGCTTCAAAGGTACCCGCCTTGACATCAGCCAAAGTGTTTGAGAAGCAACATGTTGCTTTGAGGAAAAGATGCAGGTAAACTCTAACAGAAAATAACATAAGTTGCTTGGCCTCCTGGATCAATTATTGGTTTCTGTAATGATATTCAAGTCTTTCCTTGGGTTCTTGAAAGCTGTCAGGACTACCAAGGGCAAAAAGATTGGAATTGCTCCAAAAAGGTGTCATGATGTTAGGTTCAGTTGGAAGAGTTACTCCCATGAATACTACTTGATTTTTCTCATAGATGTGGAAAAGGGATGAAATCCTAAAGAAGGCTCTGACCATTTTTCCACTCCCCCGACCAGTGATCTATCATTCTTATGCCTGAGCTCTGATCAGAAGTTTAGGGCTACACCTACTGGAAAAGGAAAGCACTTGCACTCCTTGCTCTCAAAGGAAAGCAAAAATTAAACCACTGCACTCATCAGATTAGTGAAGGAAAAAATGTCAAAGTTACCCTGAGTAAGATCTAATCAAAGAATACTTCACATAGAATCTTAGAGTCATAGAGTAACACAGCATGGAAACAGGATGTTCAGCCCAACTTATCCATGCTGACCAAGATGCCCATCTAAGCTAGTCCCATTTGCCCACATATGGGCCATGTCCTTCTAAACCTTTCCTATGCATGTACCTGTCCAAGTGTCTTTTAAATGTTGCTAATGTACCTGCCTCAACGACTTCCTCTGGCAGCTCGTTCCATATACTGACCACCTGACTGGGGGAAACGACATTCCGTTCCTCTGTGTGTTTTATAGCATATGGGTGAATGACAATAAGGTAACTTGAACTTGAACTTGAACCTTCTGCATGAAGAAGTTGCCCCATAGCAACATTGTTTATCAGAAAGAAAATAAGAAATAAGTGGTGTTGAAAAGAATTGTTTAAGATGAAATCAAACTTGTCCAACAGAGGAAACTGAAACTAGATGGGAATTAGTCAGATCATTGTTAAAGGAAGCAACAGAAGATTTTGGAAACCAACCCAGTGACAGAACTATAGCAAAGCCAAATAATCTAATCTGATTTGCTTTTGGTGGAGCTAACATCAAGACTCTGAAACAGCTGAGTCTTTCTAAAGGTTTGGATACATCTTAATACCAATGAGTGCAAGGCTTTACTTTTTTGGTCTCCTACCTTTTGACAGTAAAGTCCTTTTTTAATCAACTACTGACCCATACAGAGTCGTAGTCTTACAGCATGGAAACAGACCCTTCAGCCCAACTCGTCCGTGCAGACTGTGTTGCCCAGTGAGCTAGTCCCAACTTCCTGCATTTGCCCCATAGCCCTCTAAACCTTTCCTATCCATGTACTAATCTAGATGGCTTTCAAATGTTGCTAACGCACCAGCCTCAACCACTATTTCTGGCAGCTCATTCCAAATACACACCAACCTTTGCATGAAGAAGCTGCCCTTGATGTCCCTTTTAAATCATTTGCCTCTAAACTTAAACCTATTCCATCTTGTTTTTAGCACCCCCTGCCTGGGAAGAAGACTATTTGCTTTCACACTGTCTATGCCCCTCATGATCATACATACCTCTATCAGGTCACCCCTCAATCTCCTACGTTCCAAGGAATAAAGCCCTAGTCTACACAACCTCTCCTTGTGACAGGCCCACAAGTCCAGGGCAACATCCTGGTAAATCTTTTCTGCACTTCTTTCCTATAACAGGGTGACCAAAAGTGTACACAATACTCCAGGTGCAGCCTCGCCAACACCTTATATAACTGCAACATAATTTCCCAACTCCTATACTCAGTGCCCTGACTGATGAAGGCCAGTGTGCCAAACACCTTCTTCACCACCCTATCTACCTGTAATGCTGCTTTCAGCAGACTATGCACTTGCACTCCTAGGTCCCTCTGTTCCATAACACTCACCAGAGCCTTACTATTTACTGTGTAATCCTGCGCTAGTTTGATCTCCCAAAATGCAATACCTTACATTTATCTGGATTGAAAGCCAGTTGCCAATCCTCAGCCCACATACCCAGCTGATCAAGATCCCCCTGTAATCTTTCATAACCTTCTACAGTATCTGCAACACCAGCTATTTTAGTATCATCTGCAAACTCACTAACCGTGTTGTGTACATTCACATCCAAATCATCTATATAAATTACAAACAACAAAGGTCCCAGCACCGACCACTGTGGCACACCACTAGACACAGGCCTCCAATCTGAGAAACAACCCTCGACCATCACCGTCTGCTTCCTACCACTGAGCCAATTATGAATCCAATTATTTCTCTTGCCTTTTAGCAGATTTCATATGTGACCTTTTTCTCAAAGATTTTGTCTTTATCATTTTAATTTTAATCCAAGAGATTGCTTTTTTTATGTCATCGCCAATCTTTCATCAATAAATGGGGGAAAGAATGCCAAAAGCTCAGCAAAACAATTTCTAGTATAAAATATCCAGAGGCACCACAGTACTGATGGATGTGCAGTAGGGTGGGATCTCTTGGTTTGCCCCCTTGTATGATCCTTTCTCTAATCATGAGATGTCCAGATCAGGGGCTTCACTTGGCAGGCACTCTCATCTCAGATTATTCACGCCAGAGTTTGACAGGCAGATCTGAATGAAGACTATAAACTGTTGAAATAAACATTAGTTTCAATCTCTGCATTGTACATTCCTTGACAATTGGATGCTAATTCAAAATGATTGGGCCCACATGATTTGGAATGGAAGGTCAGCATGCATTAAGAGGAAGAATATACAACTGGAACTCCCAGGAGCCCAATTCTTTATTATCAGCAGACTCTCAGGATTCTCTTTGAGGCACTAGACTGCTGCAATGTCTAATGTCTGCCTTAAGAAACAATAGTATTTCCATGATCCTCACTTCCCAGGTTCACATAACATCCATCACAATGAATGTTTAATAACTTAGGCTTTGAATCTGTCCCAGCAGTAGTCACCAACAAATCAGGACTTCTAGCTCTCATAGTGCCTGGGAGTAAACGTTGTCAAAATTAGGATTAAAAATTAGGATCTGCAGTCAGTACCTAGACAGGTACAAGTAAGGCAGTTGACACAAGGATCTTATGATAACTTTGGTAATGGTACTGGTTTGTCACATGTACTGAGATACAGTGAAGAGTTTTGTTTTGCATGTCATCCAGACAGATCATGCCATACATAATTACATCAAGGTAGTAAAAAGAAAACAGAATGCAGCATATAGTGTTGCAGTTGCAGAGAAAGTGCAGTGCAGGTAGACAAGTAGAGTGCAAAGGCCATGGTGAGGTAGATTGAGAGATCAATACTTTAAAAGTTCATCTTTTAGTGAAGGGGAGATCTGTTCCAGAATCCGATAGCAGTGAGACAGAAGCTGTCCTTGACTCCGGTAGTTTGTGCTCTCAGGCTTTTGTATCTTCTGTCCGATGGTAGACAGGAGAAGAGAAAATGGTGGAAGGTATCCTTGATTATGTTAGCTTCTTTCCCGTGGCAGCGGGAAATGTGGACAGAATCAATGGAGGGGAGGTTGTTGTGCGTGATGGACTGGGTTGCATTCACAACCCTGTGTAATTTCTTGCGGTCTTGGGCAGAGCAGTGGAGAAATATGTGTGATCAGTGACTTTGCTCTTTGAAATGCCTGGTTTGCAGCCTTGGATTAGAGCAGGTGTCTATCTACCAACTCAACCACCATTTAGGTTACAACTTTCATTGTGCAGAAGCTCAGTGGATCCAGATCTGCTCCAGATTCATTAAGCTCCATGAGGTGATATGCCTCAGTTGCACTCAAGCACATCTCATTAATTTTATTCAATATTCTATCTCATCCATGTTTTTATTTAAACAAATCTAAACTAAATATTCCTTAAAAGCAAGTACAGAGGTCAGATTGCTTCAATAGCCATGAGTGGAAGGCAGGAAGCACAAGAACGTTCAATGGCTCGGATGGTGTGGAACAGTGCAGAACTGCTGCCATTTCTCAGTGTAAGTGCGGTCTGGCAATGGAACAGAAGCTGGCAGAAATTCCCCAGTGTTTATGCTGGAGAACTTGCTTATGGCTCCTCTGCCAGGAATGACTTGGCACGGATCTGCGAACGTATTCATTTGAATGAAGATTGCAGGACTGCAGGCAAGAAAGGGAATAAGATAAGTTGCAATTTTTCCATTAATTTGCACTTTGTTTAATATTCTTAACTATTTAAATCTAAGAGATATTTTAAAATGTTTTTGAATTATTTATTCCATTTTTAAACTTTTTTACATGCTTCTTGAATATTAGAGACTGATTGCGTGGTTTGCTGAGGCATTGCCCTAGCAGTTTCATGGAGCACAAGTCTGCTTTTCTTTCCCAGGAGGACAGCATTTGTGATGCCTCTCAGTGTGCTTGAAGTTGCCTGTCAGCAGGCAACCCAGATTCACTGGAACCTAACCCCCCTGAACTCGCAGCATTTTGCTCGCTAAGAACCAGCCTCAATATTGTCTTCAAACCCGCTGACAAGTACGGTGTTGCTGTGCTTTGGCGGACTGACCTTTATCTCGCAGAGCCTAAACATTAGTTCTCACACGCCCTCTCATACCACCCTCTGGACCATGACTCCATCTCTGAAAATAAGACAATTGTCTCATAGACAGTCACTGATCTCATTCCCTCAGGACATCCTCCTACCACAGCCTCAGGCCTTTGAGTTCTCCAATTCTCTACAGCCTGTTTCTACCTTCTCTCCAAATCTATAAGCAGGACTGTGTGGGCAGATTTATTGTCTCAGGCTGCTCTTGTACTTATCACCTCCTGGCTTGTCTCCATCCTTTCACACTTGGTTCAGTTCCTTCCCACATGCATCTGTGACTTCTCTGATGCCCCTCACTACTTTGATAGTTTCCGGTTTCCTGGTGCCAATCGCTTCATCCTCAACGTGGACATACGATCTCTCTTCACCTCTAACCCACACTCAGTTGCTTGAGGGCCCTTTGCTTCTTCCTTAATAGAGGCCCAAGCAGTTTCCTTCCACCACCACACCCATTCAGCTGGCTAACCACGTTCTCACATTGAAGATCTTCTTCAACTCCATTTACTTTCTCCAGATCAAAGATGTAGCTATGGCAACTGAGATGTGCCCAAGGTATGACTGCTTCTTTATGGTATATGGAGAACAGTCCTTGTTTCAGTCTTGCTAAGGCCCCCTCCATAAACTCTTTTTTGAATACATTGATGACTGTATTGATATCACATCCTGCACTCATTCAGAACTCAAAACTTTCACTATTATTGCTGTCAATTTCCACCCTGCTCTCACTACTACAGGTTTATTGCTGATTCTTCCCTCCCCTCTCTGGATTTTTCTGTCTCCATTTCAGGGAAGAGGTTTGCAACAAAATAATTACAAGTTCAGAAATTCCCACAGCGATCTTGACTATAATTGCAGTCATGCTGCTTCCCTATTCAATTCTCCCAGTTCCTCCACGTCTATCATATCTGCTCTGATGATGAGATTTTCGACAGTTGTTACTAAGACCTCTTCTTTTCCTCCTGAACCATGACTTCCCCTTTATCGTATTGGACAGAGAGCTTGAAGTCATCTTATCCACTTCTGACACCTCTACTCCCACTCCACCTCATCCTGGATCGAACAAAGACAGAGATCTCCTGGTCCTCACCTTCCACCCACCAGCCTCCACATTCAATGGATCATCCATTGCAATTTCCATCACCTCCAACAAGACTCCACTACCAGACACATCTCCCCTTCCACTCCCTTTTCAACATTCTGAAAGAACTGTTCTCTTTGCTGCTCCCTGTTCTGCTCTTGCAGCTCTGACCTGCATTAAATAGCTTTGCACGTCACTTTCTCTCTTTTCTCTCTAACAGCCATCATTAATCTATTAACCAGATGGATCTTGAATCTGGGCCTCACCCTATCAGAGATATTCCCTTTGCCTTTCCACTCCTCCCCCACCTTCCCTGCAACTTAAAACTAACTTGTTTTCTCTCTTTCCCATTTCTGACAAAGGATCTTCAATCTGACACATCAACTCTTTTTCTCTTTCCACAGGTGCTGCCTGACCTGCTGAGTGCCTCCAGCATTGTCTGTTTTTTTTATTTCAGAGGTCCGGCACTTGCAGTTTTTTTTAAATTTTTAGCCCAGCCTATTGCTTCCCAGGTGAAAAAGGTGCAGCTTCCAGCTGGATTTTCAGGACACAGAGGTGTTGTGAGTACTCCCCCAAGGCCATTCACAGCCTCCTCCACTGAGAGTGATCAATCCTCCTCACACATGCTGCAGCTATTGGAGTATCACCGTGCAAGATCAGTATAGCAGGCACAGCCCCTAAGGGAATACACATGAACGATGAGTTGACTGCTGTGTATAATATGCAATAATTTAATTTACAGCTTTGCTTCAGGTTGTTTATTTTGTGATGACTTGTATTTCAACAATGCTGCCACTCTGACGGAAAGTAACAGAGGGAAGGTAATGTGTGATTCTATGTTTGATGGGAACATGGGAGTCTGATTCATGGTGAACACTCAAGAGGAGTTCCCAATAAACATCTGGGCAGCTACCTGGGGTGTTTCCTTGCTTCCTTTCCCTCTGCTTCTTCTTGTTCCTTCTTCTCTTGCTCCAGCAGTTTAGCACCAAGCTGATGGGCAAAGCTTCTTTGTTCATGGGAGCATGGTTGTGCAGCACGCATCAAAGAACCGTTGATCTTGACCTCCTTTCCACATGGTACTGCAGGGCTCTCAGAGAGGTATTCAGGCAGTGGAAGCTATGTCTTAGCATGGCGGTAGATTTCCCTATATTGTTTTGTGTGACATCATGGCTTTCATTGCATGAATCATGTATATGTGAGCATTGTTTGAGCACTGGAGTCAGTTGCCGTGCTGTTAGCGAATAGCTCTTGTCAGCCAGTAATTACTCTGTCATTTGCCTCAAATGCAGCTGGTACAGCAAATTGCTGCAAAATGATAGTCTCGTGAACAGCAAAAAAATGTGCTGGAGCAACTCAGCAGGTCGAGCAGCACCTGCGGGAGGAAAGGAATTGTCGACGTTTTGGGTCAAAACCCTGCATCAGGACTGAGAGTGGAGAGTCACTGACCCGAAGGAGGTTACGACCCAAAACGTCACAATTTCTTTTCTCCCACAGATGCTGCCTGACCTACTGAGTTCTTCCAGCACATTTTTTGTTGCTCCAGATTCCAGCATCTGCAGTCTCTTGTGCTTCGATATGAATCCTGCCAAGATGTTAGGCATGAACTGGTATGCTGCATTGTCTATGGTCACTCACCAGCTGGATGTAATGGGGCATGGAACACCTTTTTGTTCTGGAATAGAGCAGAGTTAATATGGTCTGGAACAGGTATGCAATCATTGGAACCCTGAACTGTGGGAAGTGCATGCAGTCGTAACAAAGGTACTTACTCTCTCCTTCAGCTGGTCTTCTGCAAGAGGGAATGAAATATAATTGGCTTTCATTGAATAGAGAGCATCAGTAAATGTCAGTCAACTGCACACTCTTGAAATGTGCCAAATAATTTCATATTTGTCATAAAGGAAGGCAGATAGAGAGAAGTTAATGATATAGTCATCCTTAACTGTCATTTTCTTAGAGGAAAACAGCATTTCTCCTCTCACCCCAGTATGCTGTCAGTTCCCTTGCTATTGCCTGGTTCACCAGCCAGCTTGTGATGATACAGCCTGAGGCTGATTTGTTTTGTGTGCAATTTATATGCAATTTAATTGATTTTTAATGCAATTTGACATCTTCTAGATTTGATTGGGAATGTTTATATTGTGATGGCTATTTTTGGTGCAATATGGCCAGTTGTATGGAGTGAGGAAAGGTAAGGCATGAGGGAAGGTGAGTTTTCAGGAGACACTTCCTAGACCACAGGGTCTACAGACTGGCTCCTTTAGTTCTTTGAAGAGTAGTGCTTCCACAGGTTGAGGTTGCCTTGTCAGATAAGATAAGATAAGATAAGATAAGATAAGATAAGATAAGATAAGATAAGATAAGATAAGATTAGATTAGATTAGATTAGATTAGATTAGATTTCTTCATTAGTCACGTGTACATTGAAACACACAGTGAAATGCACCTTTGCGTAGAATGTGCTGGGGGCAGCCCGCAAGTGTCACCGTGCTTCCTGCAACAAAGATGGTGGTGGACATCCATCTTCTGGATAAAGACTTAATACTAAAATGCCCTGTCACTGCCACATGGAATTATTTTGTCTCAAGATCACTACAGTATGTTATCATAAGGGTCTTGTAGTCAACTGAACATAAACACATAAGTCAGGAAACTTGAACATAAACACAAAAGTCAGGAAGATATAATAAACATGCTCTATGATAACAATAGCCAAAATGATCAGGCACATTCTGGGTGGATTCAGTAGGTGCAGAGTGCCACCAATTTCATACATGAAGCAATCTGAACATCACCACCACTACCTAGCGTTTTAAAATACGGATGGGATATCCCAAAATCCATATCCATTCCTTCAGCTACCTATGCACTCACTCCACATTCTCTCAGTGAGACCCAGTGTGTATTGACATTCATCCTGGAGCAGGAAAAGAGTGAGTTGCTATTCGGCACGGAATAATGGACAAGACATGAAATGTTTCCAATCAAATTTTATGTGACATTATAAAAAAAGAAAACTCCATGACATATCATTGTGCGCATGTTCTGATGAATTCCAATTTCTTCATTTTATGCACCCTGCACCATTGGGCATCTGATGTGATCTTGACAGAGGTTGAAGGCTTGCCATCTCCCTGTTCTGACTGCTGGGAAGCCTTGGTCATTGGGGATGAGGCAGCATGAATGTGGAAGCATGGTTGGGGGACAGGAGTACCAGGTGAAGTGGGAATGCTTCAGGGAGAACATGCACTTTGCCTTTTGTGAGGTCTACAGTCCATCTTATCATACTAGGAAACCATTCAATAGTTTTATAACAGTAGGATAGAAGCTGTCCTTGAGCCTGGTGGTACGTGCTTTCAGGCTTTTGTATCTTCTACCCAATGGGAGGGGGGAGAAGAGAGAATGTCTGGGGTGGGTGGGGTCTTTGATTATGCTGGCTGCTTTACTGAGGCAGTGAGAAGTATAGACAGAGTCCATGGAGGGGAGGCTGGTTTCTGTGATGTGTTGAGCTCTGTCCACAACCCCCTGTAGTTTCTTGCGGTCATGGGCAGATCAGTTGCCGTACCAAGCCATGATGCATCCAGATAGGATGCTTTCTATGGTGCATCGATAAAAATTGGTGAATGTCAAAGGGGACATGCCAAATTTCTTTAGCCTCCTGAAGAAGTAGAGGTGCTGGTGAGCTTTCTTAGCTGTGGTGTCTATGTGGTTGGACCAGGTCAGGCTATTGGTGATGTTTACTCCTCAGAACCTGAAGCTCTCAACCCTCTTGACCTCAGCACCGTTGATGTAGCCAGGAGTATATGCACTGCCCCCCTTCCTAGAGTCAATGACCAGCTCTTTTGGTTTGCTGAAATTGAGGGAAAAATTGTTGTCATGACACCATGTCACTAAACTCTCTATCTCCTTCCTGTATTCCAACTCATCGTTATTTGAGATACGGCCCACTATGGTGGTATCATCTGCAAACTTGCAGATGGAGTTAGAGCAGAATCTGGCCACGCAGTCATTAGTATATAGGGAGTAGAGTAGAGGGCTGAGGACGCAGCCTTGTGGGGCACCAGTGTTGAGAATAATCGTGCCGGAGGTGTTGCTGACTATCCTTACTGATTGTGGTCTGTTGGTCAGGAAGTCAAGGATCCAGTTGCAAAGGGAAATGTAGAGTCCCAGGTCTTGGAGTCTGGTGATGAGTTCTGTATTTTCTTTATCTTCTGTATCTTCTGTATGGAAGACATTTTTGTGTTTCCTTGTTTCATCGATCTCCCAGTGATTGAGTTGAACACCTGCATTTGCTATACTATTGTGGTGTGTGTCACTGACCTTGCGCTGATGAACTTTTAACATTCTCCTTCTGATTGCTAGCCTCAGGCATTCAACATATGCAACCAGTTCAGCAGAGCTTGGAAAGGACAGTAATCTCCGGAGTAGGGACATTCTGTTGTTGTCTGTGTCTTCTATGTTTACTCATGCTCACAAGGACGTGGTGAATCATTGGGTGAAATCCCAACCACCTAGAGATTCTCTCAGCTGATATGTCTTTGAGCTGGTGTGTGGATATTCACCCAGTGATGGCACATTCTCAGAAGGAATCAGGTGCTTTAAGGGATTGTTCTCATGCAAGTGTGTTGGCTCTGAAAGAGGGTTTGAATGCTTCATCATCATGTTGAAATTTACCATCCCTTAGTTCAGCCATTGATGAAATAAAGATATGTTAACACAAAATATTGATAATATTGACATCAGATATTTGCAAGCTTTTTGCCTTTCCATTTGAGAGGATGACTGGAGGTGCTTCCAATGCCATCTCCTCTACACCGTGAGTTGTAATACTTAAGGTAGCCCTCCTTCAGTCCTGCCCCTCTTCCTTACATTTCATGTTTCCTTCACCCACTACATGAAAAAAGACCCAGGAGTGAATGAAGGCAGAGTCTCCACTCGAAGGATATGGTGCATTCAATGAGAGTAGCAATGAGACCGATCCACCACATTTTATGACTGGAGAGCACAAGCCGAACAAGTATGGCCAGTTTAGTTCATTGAGACTGTCCTGCTGCCTAACAAGATCATAGTTCATTTGAATTGACTCCATTTACTCTCCTTTGATCTACCACTTAATAACTGTGATAGATTTGTATTAACCAATCTCAGATTTAAAATTAACAACTGACCTTGTATCAATTTTAATTTGCATAATTGACTTACAAACTTCTGCCATTATTCACAAGTAGAAGTGTTTGTTAATACCACTCCTGAAAAACCCTTCTCTAGTTTTTAAATTGTGCCCTACCACATCCAATACTTAGTTTGGAGATACAAAAGCTGCCAGCCAAATTTAAGTCCTTCAATTCAATTACAACGACATATTATGACCTGTTGTGTTGACTTCTGCGTTTCACACCCAAAATAATTCCAACTCTACTCCCACCACCACCCTGCCATCCCATGCTTGGGAGCTGCCTTCATTAGAAGAGATGGCCATAGGCCTAACATTTATTTGTGGTAAACTGTTGATTCAGCCAAGCTGATACTATTTAAAAATGCCATCTTTATCTTAAATGCAATGGAAATCCTCAATTTGCTTCAATATTTTAATGTAAAGAACATAATGTAAACAACAAAATTAGCAATTCTGATTCCTAATGGTTTAGGAATTATTAGTTTTCATTGGTTGCTGATTGGCATTTTGGTGGTCAATCAAGATGTAAGTACTAATCATCAGATCTTTTTGGGTCATCAACCTGAAATGTTAACTCTCTTTTTCTCTGTCTATAAATGCTGCCTGACCTGCTGAGTATTTCCAGCTTTTTCTGTTTTTATTTCAGATTTCCAGTATCCACAGTTTTCCAGTTTTTATCAATGTCCTGTATGGCAGAATCCTAAGAAGGAAGTCCATTTCTAGTACAAAAGTGAAGTACCTACAAGCATTAGGTATATTTCTGTTACATATTCGATTGCTAAAATTGCTTTCATCAGATGTACTTATCACAAATTGTCAGGAGACTGTAGCTATTAGCATGACAATACATTATTACTCTTTCTGTAATGCAATCATAGCCCCAAAATGTCACAATCGGGAGGATTTCTTCTCTGCATCAGGTAGCCTATGTAATGCTCAAGGTTATTTTCATTCTCATCACAACTTCAATGTGATGAAAGCAGTTAGCTCAATGTGAAAAGGGTCACAATAATATGTGATGGTTCATGGTGCACCACATCTCCTTTCACTTTAGTTCCACAATCACTGCTGTAAATCTGAGGAAATGCAAAACCTCCCACTGTCCACAGCTTTTTTCTTAAATATGTGAGCTGTTGATAGGAAAGTAAATGGACTGAATCAAAGGACCATATATTGCATAGTAAAATCAGTGGTTGTTGGCTGGAAGTGGAAGAATGAAACAATAGTGTAATCTTGTTGGAAACAGTCTTGCACACAAATAAGAGCCAAACTAGTTGTGAAACATTAGTTTGGAAAATACAGATTGCTATGGAGATACATTGGAAAGAGGTAAGGGAAAGTAATATGGAGAGGGCAATATGCAAACAGGAGAGCAAATGAATGAGAAAATGATAAGGTTAAGGAGGTACCAATGATTCAAAAATGTTCACTTCCATTTGCAGCTCTCCAATGAATGAAAAACTCCATACCTGCATGCCAGATCTACACAACATTCAGAAATTGACTTCAAAATGATAAGTAATATTCATGACATAAAAGTACCAATGCCCATCGCTCTCAAGAGAACATCTGACCGCCTTCCTTTGACATTCCATGACATTATCATTAAAGTATTACACTATTAATATCCTGAGGGACACCATTGACCAGAACTTCAACTGAACTATTCACCTAAATACTATGGTTACAAGAGCTGAGTATTCTGCAATGAGTGACTTACCTCCTGACACACCAAAGTCTTTCTAACATCTACAAGGCAGGACAGTGATGTAATACCCTCCAATTGCGTGGATAAGTGAAGTGGTGCAGAGGAGGTTCACCAGGTTAATTCTGGAGATAAGGGTGTTAGCCTCTGAGGAGAGATTGAGTTGCCTGGGACTATACTTGTTGGAATTCAGAAGAATGAGAAGGGATCTTATAGAAACATATAAGATTATGAAAGGGATAGACAAGATAGAGGCAGGAAGGTTACTTTCACTGGTAGGTGAGACTAGAACTAGGGGACGTAGCTTCAAGAATCGGGGGAATAGATTTAGGATGGAGATGAGGAGAAACTGCTTCTCCCAGAGGGTAGAGAATCTGTGGAATTCTCCGCCCAGGGAAGCAGTAGAGGCTACCTCATTAAATATATTTAAGACAGTTAGATAGATTTTTGTATAGTAGGGGAATTAAGGATAATGGGGAAAAAGCAGGGAGGTGGATCTGAGCCCACAGCCAGATCAGCCATGATCTTATTGAATGGCAGAGCAGGCTCGACGGGCAAGATGGTCTCCTCCTGCTCCTATTTCTGATGTTCTTATGTTATGGCAAAAGATAAAACTGACCCACAGGTTAAAGTCCTGAACTGGAGCAGGGCCAACTTTGAGGGCATTAGGCAGGATCCATCTGGGATTTAAATAAAGGCAAAGGAACAGTTGGCAAGTGGGAGGCTTTTAAAAGAGTCATATCAAGAGTCCAGGGGGACAGCATGGTCCTGTTAGGGTGAAGGGTGGACATACTAAGTTCAGGGAACTGTGGCTGACGAAAGATATTGAGGCTCTGGTCAGGAAAGTGAAGGAAGCATACATCACGTTTAGGCAGTTGGGTATAAATGAATGGTTCGACAAATATAAAAAGTTTAAGACCAGGCTTAAGAGGGAAATCAGGAAGGCAAGAAGAGGATATGAGATGGATTTGGCAGACAGGGTTAAAGATAATCCCAAGAGGTTCTTCAGTTATATTAACAATAAAAGGGTGACTATGGAGAGACTAGGTCCTCTTAAAGACCATCAGGGCTGCCTATGTATGGAACCACAAGAAATGGCCTAGATTTTCAATGTCTGTTTTTCCTCGGTGTTTACTAAGGAGAATATGATGAATGCCAGAGAAATGAGGGTAATAAGTAGTGAGGTCTGGGATCATATACATATTATGAGGAAGAAGATATTTGCAGCCTTGAAGGCTATTAAGGTGGGCAAATCCCCAGGCCCTGACCAAGTGCACACCCGGATGTTATGGGAGGCCAGGAAGGAAATCACGTAGGCCATTGTGGAGATATTTGCTTCATCATTAGCCACTGGTGAAGTTCCAGAAGACTGAAGGGTGGATAATGTTGTTCCATTGCTCAAGAAGGGTAGCAAGGAAACTACAAGCTGGTGAGCCTGACTTCAGTTGCAGGGAAGTTACGAGGGAATTCTGAGGGACAAGCTCTACCAGCACTTGGATAGTCAAGGCCTGACCAGGAATAGTCAGCATGGTTTTGTGCATGGAAGGTCATGTCTGACAAATCTTTTGGAGTTTTTTGAAGAAGTAATTAAGTGGATAGATGAAGGTAGGGCAACAGATGTTGTCTATATGGACTTTAGTAAGGCCTTTGACAAGGTCCTGCATGGCAGGCTGATCTGGAATGTTAGGTTGCATGGGATTCAGGGGGAGCTGGTAAGGTGGATTCAGAATTGGCTTGATGATAGGAAGCAGAAGGTAATGGTTGAAGGTCCATTCTCCGACTAGAGGCCTGTGACCAGTGGGATGCCCCAAAGGTCAGTGTTGGAACATCTCTTATTCATTATTTATGTAAGTGATTTGGATATGAACGTACATGGCACGATTAGCAAGTTTGCAGATGATACTAAATTGAGGGGTCTTGTTGATAATGAAGCAGATTACAATGAATTCATTGATCAGGTAGGGACATGCGCTGAGGAATGGCAAATGGATTTCAACTTAGATAAGTGAGAGGCAATGCATTTTGGACAGTCAAACCAAGGTTGGACTTATACAGTAAATGCAGGACACTGAGGAGCATTGCAGAACAGAGGGACCTGGGAGTACAAATGCACAGTTCACTGATAGTGGCCTCGCAAGTAGACAGGGTGGTGAAGAAGGTGTTTAGCATGCTGGCCTTCATCAGTCAGGGCATTGAGTTTAAGAGTAGGGACATCATGTTGCAGTTATATAAGTCATTGGTGAGGCTGCACTTGGAGTATTGTGTACAGGTTTGGTTACCCTGTTATAGGAAAGACATTGTCAAGCTGGAGAGGTGCAGAAGAGATTTACGAGAATGCTGCCTGGACTTGAGGGCCTGAGATACAGGGAGAAGTTAGTCACACTGGGTCTGTATTCCTTGAAGTATAGGAGAATGAAGGGTGACCTCATAGAAGTTTATAAAATCATGAGGAGTATGGATAAGGTGGACGGTCATAGTTTTTTCCCCAGGGTTGGGAAGTCCATAACTAGAGGGCACAGATACAAGATAAGAGGGGAGAGATTTAAAAGAGACCTGAGAGGTAACTTCTTTACACAGAGGGTGGTGAGTACCTGGAATGAGCTGCCAGAGGAAGTGGTCAAGGCAGGTACAATTGTAACATTTAAGAGGCATTTGGATAGGTACATGGAGGGAAGGGGCTTGAAGGATTATGGGCTGAAGACAGGCAACTGGGACCATCAGGGAGGATGCTGTGGTCAGCATGGACTAGTTGGGCTGAAGGCTCTGTTTCCATGCTGTATTACTCTATGACTCTATGATAGATGGAGGGAAGACTGTTTACGTTAATGGTGCTGAGGTGGAGATGGTTGAGAGCTTCAAGTTCCTAAGAGTAAACATCACCAATAGCTTGTCCTGGTCCAACCACGTAAAGGCCATAACCAAGAAGGCTCACCAGCGCCTTTACTTCCTCAGGAAGCTAGAGAAATTCGGCATGTCGCCGTTGACCCTCATCAATTTTTATAGATGCACCATATAAAGCATCCTATCTGGTATTGGTATTGGTATTGGTTTATTATTGTCACTTGTACCAAGGTATGGTGAAAAACTTGTCTTGCATACTGATCATACAGATCAATTCATTACACAGTGCAGTTACATTGAGTTAGTACAGAGTGCATTGAGGTAGTACAGGTAAAAACAATAACAGTACAGAGTAAAGTGTCACAGCTACAGAGAAAGTGCAGTGCAATAAGGTGCAAGGTCACAACAAGGTAGATCGTGAGGTCATAGTTCATCTTACCGCATTAGGGAACCGTTCAATAGTCACAGTGGGGTAGAAGCTGTCCTTAAGTCTGGAGGTATGTGCTTTCAGGCTCCTGTATCTTCTATCCGATGGAAGAGGAGAAAAGAGAGAATGACCCAGGTGGGTGGGGTCTTTGATTATGCTGGCTGCTTCAACAAGGCAGCGAGTAGTAAAGGCAGAGTCCAAGGATGGGAGGCTGGTGTTCGTGATGCGTTGGGCTGTATTCACAACTCTCTGCAGTTTCTTGTGGTCCTGGGCAGAGCAGTTGCCGTACCAAGCTGTGATACATCCAGATAGGATGCTTTCTATTGTGGATCGATAAAAGTTGGGGAGAGTCAAAGGGGACAAACTGAATTTCTTTAGCCTCCTGAGGAAGTAGAGGTGCTGGTGAGCTTTCTTGGCCGTGGCATCTACGTGATTTGACCAAGACAGGCTGTTGGTGATGTTCACTCCACAGCTTGGTATGGCAACTGCTCCGCCCAGGACTGCAAGAAACTGCATTGAGTTGTGGACACAGCTCAGCACATCATGAAAACCAGCCTCCTCTCCATGAACTCTGTCTACACTTCTTGCTGCATCAGTAAAGCAGCCAACATAATCAAAGACACCTCCCCCAAGACATTCTCTCTTCTCCCCAGTCCCATTAGGCAGAAGATATAAAAGCCTGAAAACATGTACCACCAGGCTCCAGGACAGCTTCTATCCCACTGTTATAAAACTATTGAATGGACCTCCTGTATGATAAGATGGACTCTTGACCTCACAGTCTACCTCATCATGGCCTTGCACCTTATTGTCTGCCTGCACTGCACTTTCTCTGTAACTGTAACACTTTATTTTGCATTTTGTTATTGATTTTCCCTTGTACTACTTTGATGTACTGAAGTGATGAATTGATCTGCATAGATGGCACACAAAACAAAGTTTGTCACTGTACATGTGACAATTTGTCACATAAACCAATAAACAATAAACCAAGTTACCAATTTATCAAATAAGAATGGGATGAGATATAGAAATGAGAATGTGAGAGAGATAAAAAAAGATTCCTGTTACAATCATGACAGTCAGAGGTGAAAAGGACCTTTGGGAAAAGGGAAGATAAGGTAAACGGGCAAGGAAGAGGTGAATCAGGAATTTTAACAGTTTTGGCAAAGTGCAGTATTGGTTGGTACAGCTTTAGGAATTGTATCATGTGACCAGCAGCTTTCAGTGCTATTGCAACAAGCAGTACCTAGAGTGTGGAATATTTCAGAATCTCTTTACCTCTGTTAAGGCAGGCCACAGTGAGAGTGCCTTGTGACACTGTATGTTTCTCTTTCAGTTTTACATGAAATACCTTTGAAAATATTTGAATTATTATGTTTCCAATATTTTGGAGAATAATACTAAAACGTGGTTTCATATGGTCTGCTAATAAAATTATGAAATTTAGATTCTGTGCCAGAATTGGAATCTGCCCACTTAGATAACACATGGACATGAGCCAAGAATCAGCAAGCTGTGTTAGTCATTTGAGAGGATGCACTTATGTTGACACAAGGGACGACAGATGCTGGAATCTGGAGCAAAAAACAAAGAAACAAACTGCTGAAGGAACCCAGCAGGTCGAGCAGCATCTGCGGGGGGAAACGAACTGTCAACATATCAAGGCGATCATTGTTGGAGCTACACTTATCCAAGCAATCAGAGGGCATTTCATCACACTCCTAACTTGTGCCTTGTAGATGGTGAAAAGGATTTGTTGTGTCAGGAGGTCAGGAAATAACAATAGTATTTATGTGGCTGGTCCCGTTGAAGAAATCATTGACACTTCCCTTCCACCCACAGATGCTTCTCGACCTGTTGAGTTCCTCCAGCAGTTTGTTTTTTTGCTGAGTACACTTGTATTGCTGCATTTCCAAGCAAGTAGCTTGTCTAATGAACAGAGAGAGTGGAAGTGAAAGTGAAACTGTACTTCTTCAGCTGGGCAACCAAAATATGAAAGTGCAGGTGAATTTCATGGAACGGGGAAAAATGAAGGAAAATGCCATCTAGCCCTGAATGGAAGGAAGCAAGTGGTAGTCCACCTGCTGAGGAGTATTCCATTGGCTCTTAAAGGAGGAGTCAATTGGAAGCAGCATTTCATCAGAGGACTTTCAACAAAGAGTATATGCTGCATTTGAAGGTCACAGTTGGGGAAGGACCATGGAAGGTGACGTTCAATCTTTAGAAGATGAGTGAACATTGGAGAAGACACAGTTAGACCATGACAGAAAGCTGATGAGCAGATGGGGGAGAAGCTGAATGAGCAGTAACTGAAGTTTAAAATGAAGAAAGTCTGTTTCTTGTGGCATTTGATCAGATCTAAAAAACAGATCTGGCAATAGTCAAGGCATAAAATAGGTGCCAAACCCGATGGATATTTCAGGGGTATGGTTATTCAGGACTACTCCAGAAATTTCCTGCCCCACCTAAGCTACTTAGTCAGTTGACCAAGAAGGATACGGAATGGTTCTGGGGTTCAATATTCCTGAGCAAGTTGTCAAATGATTCAAGGAGATAGTCTCAACATGCCCTATGTCGTGTTACTTTGATGATAAGATTTAGATGATGTGACAGACGGATGCCTCAGAACAGGAACTTGGAACTTCCATGCTCCAAGCATAGCCCAACAGATGCAGAAGTGTGTTTCACACAAATTGAGAAGGAGTTGGTTAGAACATAGAACAGTACAACACAGGGACAGGCCCTTGAAACCATGATGTTGTGCCAAACTAATTAAACAAATGACACCTAATTAAATTAATCCCTCCTGCCTGCACACGCTCCATATCCCTCCATTCTCTGCATATTCTTGTGCCTATCTAAGAGCCTCTTAAAGGCCTCTATCGTATCTACCTCCACCATCACCACCTGGCAGCACATTCCAGGCACCAACCACTCTCTGTATAAAAGAATTGCCCCACACATCTCCTTTGAACTTTTCCCCTCTCTCCTTAAATGCATGCCCTCTGGTATTATAGGTTGCTGTGATCTTTAGAATAAAGAAGTTTCTCCCTTGCATATGTGTGAGAATTGTATATGTATGGTAGTAACAAGCCACTCGGAATCATGTTATCATGTCTCCATGAATACTCAAAGTTCCAAAGAATGCTTGTGAAGCTGCAGGGACACAATGCAAAGATTTGACATTGTCTAAACAAAGACATGCAATCAGTCAACAGCTTAACTAAGCCTACCTCAAGGACACAAGAGATACTGAGGATACTGAGCCTGGAACAAATGACAATATAAGGCATATTTTGATTTCTTAATAATTGGTGTAGGAGATAGAGGAAAATACCAAGCAAAAGGCTGACAGTTTATCACCAACAACATAGGATAGGTTGAGTGAGTTTGGGCTTCTCTCTTTGGAGAGAAGGAGGATGAGAGGTGACTCGATAGAGGTGTACAAGACGATAAGAGGCATAGATTGAGTGGACAGTCAGAGACTTTTTCCCAGGGCGACAATGGTTAACACGAGGGGGCATAATTTTAAGGTGATTGGAGGAAAATATAAGGGGGATGTCAGGGGTAAGTTTTTTTACACAGAGAGTGGTGGGTGCGTGGAACGCACTGCCGGCAGAGGTTGTGGGGGCAGATACATTAGGGGCATTTAAGATACTCTTAGATAGCCACATGAATGATAGAGAAATGGAGGGCTATGTGAGAGGCAAGGTTTAGATAGATCTTAGAGCAGGATAAAATGTCAGCATAACATTGTGGGCCGAAGGGCCTGTATTGTACTGTAATGTTCTATGTTCTATGTTCTAATCTGCGTCTGTGTGGGTTTCCTCCGGGTGCTCCGGTTTCCTCCCACATTCCAAAGATGTATGAATTAGGAAGTTATGCGTATGCCATGTTGGTGCCAGAAGTGTGGTGACACTTGCGGGCTGCCCCCAGAACACTCTACGCAAAAGATGCATTTGACTGTGTGTTTTGATGTACATGTGACTAATAAAGATCTTAATGGAAAGGTAGAGAACACAATGATAATGGCAAAAGAACTGCTCAGCAACGTCTTCACAATCAGACACCAGATCGAACATTCCAGCCTTTCATAATCCTCCAGCACAAGAGCTGGCGAGTCCTGGGTAGAGATCTAAATACAGAAGAACTGGAGCATTCCTCCCAACAATGAAGGCTTCTAGAATTAATCATGCAGAAAAGTGTAGAAAGGCAACAGGATTTGTCCAAAACAGGCACTCTTCTACAACAGACCTACCACCACTCAGAGTTCTGGGTGCAATGAAGAAGAACCCCTATATCAGCACAGCACTACTGAAGACAGTGCTGACTCCACACAACTATACCCAGGATCAGGGGCCGCAGTTATGCAGCAGTTTGTGCTGATGGTTCACAACACCAGGGAACCAGATTGAACCTCATCTCTGGTGAAATCTAAATGGTGTACGCACATTCTTTCTGTTACAAATTAGTTCCTTTCCGATGCTCAGGTTTCCTCCCAAAGACATGTTGGTAGGAATAATTGCTTCCTGTAAATTGCCCCTTAAACTGTGTTAATAGCAACAAGAATCAAGGGGATGTATGTGAGAGGGAATAAGTAGTAGGTATGCAGGGAAGTAAAGAAAGGGCGAATGGGATTAATGCAATTGCTCCCCTGGGAGCTGGCGTAGATCCAACAGGTCAGCTGGCTTCGTTCTGTGTTAAAGAACATAAAAAATACCACATAGAGTCAGACTGGAGGAGGATCTCTCATATCAGAAGAACGGAAGCTATATACAGAAGACCACTAAAGGTACTTGCTTGATGGAAGCAGAAATGGAGTTACCAGAAGATGCACGACAGTTCTCGTAGAGCAAGAACATTACATTTTAACGACAGGCCCCAGAAGTACTGCAAACATCTCAGACCAGATCTGGAAGGACAGTTCATGAACTCAAGTATCTGAAAGACTTTTTAACCAAAGTAAAACAGCACAGACTCTGGGCATTGGCATCACAATCAATTCCTTCCTCTGAAGTTGCAACTGTGATCTAGCAGCTGGTGGATTCAGTGCAGAGGTCCTTATTGAAATGTTGATGTCTCCTACACACTGTTCCTTGCAAAGATTTGTTCGGAGAATTGATGCCAGAAGAATCTGTGTAGATATGGCTGTGGCTTAGAACTCTTCTCCCCTTCTCCTTTTCCTCCTTTCAGCAGATTATCCTGCTCTGCATACCCCTGGCTAATTCTCCATATCTTGCAATATTGCAAAAGGAAGTACCAGTAACGTGTCTTATTTAGGAATAACTGATAATGCAAATATCACTACTACACATGAAAAAAAATCAATTCAGCAGACCAGGCAGCATCTATGGAGAAAAGCAGGCAGTCAACATTTCGGGTCAGGACCCTTCTTCAGGACTGAAGATAGGAAAAGGGGAAGCCCAGTTTATAGGGGGAGAAACAGAGCAGTGATAGGTAGACAAAAGAGGGGAGACGGGGTGGGCACAAGGTGGTGATAGGTAGATGCAGGTAAAAGATAGTGATAGGCAGATGTGGGGGAGGGGAGGGGAGAGCAGATAAACTGGGGGATGGGTCAAAGGTATAGAGGCAGGTTCACCATAGGGGGAGGGGAGGAGAGGAAAAGGAGAGAAAAAGAAAAAATAGGCTAAGAAAGGGAAGAAAAGAAGAGGCAAGGTGGGACGGGGGCAGTTGGTTCACTTAAAATGGGAGCATTCGATGTTCATACCATGAGGCTGTAAGGTCCCAGGACGGAAAATGAGGTGCTGTTCCTCCATTTTGTGTTTGGCCTTCTCCTGGCAGTGGAGGAGGCCGAGGACTGACATATAAGTGATGGAGTGGGAGGGGGAGTTGAAGTGACTGGCAATGGGGAGATGCAGATCACAATTATGGGTGTTCTACAAAATGGTCACCTAGTCTGCATTTGGTCTCACCAATGTAGAGAGGGCCACACTTGCAGCACCAAATGAAGTAAATGATATTAGGGGAGATGCAGGTAAATCTCTGCCTCACCAAAAAGGATTGTTTGGGTCCCTGAATGGAGCTGATGGAGGTGGTGTGGGGGCAGGTGTTACACCTATGGCGGGGGCAGTGGAAAGTTCCGGGAGTGGGAGCAGGATAGGTAGGGAGGGAGGAGTGAACAAGGGAGTTACGGAGAGAGTGGTCCCTACGAGAGGCTGAAAAGGGTGGGGAGGGGAAGATATGCTTGGTGGTGGGGTCTCGTTGGAGATGGTGGAAGTGGCGGAGAATGACGTGTTGGATATTTCTCTCAATTTCTCCACCTCTGCCACATCTGATCCCATGATGAGGCTTTCCACTCCAGGACATCAGAGATGTCCAACATCTTTACTAACCATGGCTTCCCTTCTACTGTGGTCAAGAGAGTTTGCACCTACACCCCTGCCATTTCCTGCACCTTTGCTCTCGCTCCTACCCCTCCCAGACCCAATAGGGATAGGGTCCCCCTTGTCCTCACGTTTCATCCCACCAGCCTATGAATCCAACCTCGAGCTGTAAATCTTCAGGGATACTCCAGTTAATGTTTTTCTTAATTATTCTTATTTCTGTGTCGATTTCTCTCCACAAGATACTGGGTAAATAGTAATTCAAAACTAACTGAGGATACTTTTATGAATACTGCAGCGAGTAGAGCTGTTGCCTTATAGCTCAGTGACCTGGGTTCAATCCTGACCTCCTGTACTGTGTGGAGTTTGCACGTTCTCTCAGAGACCATGTACTCCAGTATCATCCCACATCCCAAAGACATGGAAACAATTAGTTGAGTGATGGGATGCTCTGTGAGCTGGCATAGACTTGATAGCCCAAGTGGCCTCATTCTATTCCATAAGGAAATATGGAAATACAGCATGATGTTAGGTTTACAAGTGTACAAATGGAGTTGGCCATCATTTCCACACCAGACAGGATCAGTTACAAGTTCTTCATAAAATCCTCAAACAATTTGGTGATAGATTCTTCTCAACTTGATAGTCTCAGCGCACCAATCTTTATATTGTACCTACTTAACAGCCTTCTTCTGCAGCCTGATCTATTGATATTGTCATCTGAGCTGTGAACAATAGAATTCATGTGCAGTCTTGCACTGTAGGGAGCAGGTACCTGCAGTAGCTATGCTCCCCCTACCATGGCTGCAGGCCACTTGTGCCTGCTGTCTCACCACATACATGTCCTGCTTCCGTATTATCATCTAAATGTTAGTATGTGTGCTGGTAGTAATGAGAGTGAATGCACTGAAAGTGTGTGTTCATCATCATTGTCTTTGTGCTGTTTATCTCCTTAATGGACAGATTGCAAAATTCTTATATATCTGAAAAGAAAAGGGCACAAGTAAAATGGAAGGGAGGGAAAAACTACAATTGCCTTAGCATCAATTACAATTTGCAGAAGAAAGTTCCAAATCTCCACTGCTCTGTGTGCAGAAGTATTTGACAACTAATACTCCATTTCAATCTTCAGACCATAACTCTTTCCCAAACTTCCTGAAGAACAGAAATGGACCATCTCCAAATAATGCCCCAGCTGCTGAATTCCAGGAAATATAAACCAGAAATATTACCCCTGCTGTCCAGGCATCATCTTGACATGCTGCACCCTCTCTAAAGCCAATGACTCATACTCAAGAGCTGAGCTGTCCAGACCATTACAGACCTGGTCAACCAGAGCCTTACACAAAACATCCCTCTCCAGTCATGCTCCAGATGCAAAGATCAGGATTCCTCCAGACTTTCTGACCATCCTTTACACCCATCCACAACGCTGTACTGATCCAGGTATATTGACCGCCTTCATTGCCATCATTGCCACTTCCAGCCCTCGACTAGCCAAGAAGTACTCTGCCTAAAATAAAAGCAGTAAATGCTGGAGATGCTCAGCAAGTCAGGCAGCATCTGTGGAGAGAGAAATGGAGTCAATATTTTAGATATTGATCTTTCATCAGAATTCATAAAGGTCATCAACCTGAAATGTTAACTCTATTTCTCTTTGCACAAATTTTTCCTGACTTGTTGAGTATCTCCATAATTTTCCATTTTTATGCCAGATCTCCAGCATCTGCAGTTTTCTTTATTTTTCAAGTATTCTACCTGAATAGCTGACAAGGTATGTATGAACGAGTTGACAAGCTGGAAGAGTTGCAGAGTGTGAGTGAGGTGAACCTATGAATGACAGTTTTACATCCTGAGCGTGAGGTGAACCAGTGAATGGCAGTTATCCATCCTGATACAGATTGTTGGTAGGTGAGTGTGGGGGGCAGGGGTGTGGCCAATTTGACAAGGTCTGAGCTGGATGATGGGATATGTGAAGATGCATTCATTGACCTGAGCCACTCAAGTAGCAGCAACAAGTCTTTCACAGCAAAACATTTAAGTCACTAACGTTTCACTCTTGGCATTGATGGTATCTGGTCCCACTTTCTTCTGATCATGTGTCCTAAGGGCCATCTAGCCCTCAGACCATATTAAAGGCCCCTTCTGCTTTGCATCCCTCTCATTAAATACAGTATCTGAAAACCTCAGAGTCCTTGCCCACCAAGTTGAACCATACTTTAATGTTTCACAGGTCAGCTTCACTCTCTGTATGACTACCAGCACTTGCATCATCCACAGTGCACCTCCCCATAAAAAGCTGCAACCAAGCTTTATGTAGTGTGGGCTCTTTTTAGCTGGACCTGTTCCCTTCTGATGTCTCCAGTTAATCAACAGTTGGCTGCAGGCTGTAATCATTTAAATTACAGGCAGTACCCATTTCCTGTGCAGTCTGAGAGTGTAGGTAAATCACATACCATGATCTTTGTTCTTGTTTTTGGGGTCTATCGCCTTTAGTCTCCAAAACCTTTAAGGGAACTAGAACTTCAGAAGGGTGTAATTACTGTCACAACCATGATAGTTGTTTGAACAAAAGATTGGAGTGAAATCCAGGAAACCAACATATGGAGACTGTGCAAGACTGACAACCTACTGTGGGGTTATGGAAGATACACCACAGGGATGACGACTCTGTAGCTGGATTAAAGAAGTAGTTACAATCCAGGAGGTTCTTAAATAGAATTAAACTGATAGCTGCACTTAAATCTGAACAGCAGATACCAGAAAAACAAGAGGATTTTTGACGAAGGTTGGGTAGTTAAGTGCCCACTGTAAATTGCCCTGGCATGCAGGTGAGTGGTAGAATTTGTAAGGAGTGGATAGGAATGTGGGAAGAATAGATTGGAGGGGAAATTAGTGGGGCCATGGTATTGTTCTGTAAATTGGTAGTGACTACAATAGGCTGAAATAGCCTCCTTCAATGTCAAAAGGAAACTTGGAAATATGGGAATATTTGCACTTCCATTGGGCAACAGTAACACTTGTTGTGTCATGACTTAAGTAGATGTTACTCCTGACATGCATTCCTTAATCGGGATAATAAGAGCCAATCACCAGATAGCAATTCATCACACATACGCCAAAGAGAATTATGCCCCTTTGTTCAATATGTCAGGAAGTATATTTGAACAGAATAAATAAGATAAAAACTGGAATCAAAGGGTAATTATTTTGAGTGTATGCTCCTGGCAAAAGCTTTGCCCATCAGGAGTGCCCATCAGGATTTAGTGCACATGCTCCTATAATTTTCAATGCATTTGGAAATTCCATTCATCAAAATGAATGAGTAAAAAAAAATTGCAGAGAGTTTGAAATCAAATTCTGATATGTACCCCTTGCAACTAAAGCTCTCTGCAGCACTGAAGGATTATAAAGTTCCATGAGAATAACTTGACTTCCCTGCTTACTTATTGTTAGTAGTGAGAGTGGATGATCCTTCCCCAGTAGCCAGTTTAGACGTAGGGTCGATTGGGTGGATTTACTGTTAATGCTGCAGTATTTTAAATGCATAAAATACATCTCAAACTGAGACTTGAGTAATTCTGTCCTGAGTAGGACAACATCAATACTAATCACGTTGGTAGAGTTTCAAACATAGATCCTCCCCAATAGAAGGAGTAGGTGAATGTGGAGTGAATCGTATAAAACAACATAGCTTGCAGATCCAGTGTAAAGAATATACCAGACATCAAACACCTGCAATTTTGAGATTGGCTGTCACTGTCAAAATAAATTGAATAGGTCTTTGATCTGGCTAAGCATTACTGCAGTGCAGTAAACCAGGTTCATGCAATGAAGGCAATTTAACAGGAGATTTTGGACAGAACTTGATTTAACCAAGAGACTGATGGAATAATGTAATTAACATTACATTAAACTGTTCTGTCTGATTTAAGTTTTGATTATCTTTGAGCCCAATGAATGTTCATGTCTCCTTTAAAGGTAAAAAATGGACAGTAAGTTATCTTTCAGAGAGCAGCATGCATTTCTTTCACATTAGTCTGTTTGATTTGGTTTCCTGCAGATGTTATAGCTAAAACCTTCTGGTGGCTTGGTCTCAAAATGTTGCTCAATGGATCTACATGCCTGTTTTGTGAGAAGAGTTTTTAGAAAAATATTATCCAGCTTAAATAATTCAATTAGATTTCTGTAAAATTAAATAAATGTGAAATTAAATAAGGGAAATCTAACTTGTTTTCTTTGAGAAAATTTGATGAAACATCTAACAGAAAAATGAAAGTTTGCAGCAATCCCAGAATTTTTCATGAAGCTGATGGGAATATAATTTCTCTGCTTGCTTGATACAGATTGAATGGGGATAGATTGCATGATTCTACTACCTCATTTGTCCTCAAGTATATGGCAGAAGCCAAACTAAAATGATATAGGAGTTTAAGTGTCACTAAGCTCCTATCCATCTGAATTTTCAGGCAGGGCATGATCTAGGCAGTGATCTGAACTTAAATAGGTGGGATGCTCAAACACATGCATAGTAGTGTAGCGGTTAGCATAATGCTATTACAGTGCCAGAGACCCAGGTTCAATTCTGGCCACTGTCTGTAAGGAGTTTGTATGTTCTCCCCGTGACCGCGTGGGTTTCCTTCGGGTGCTCCGGTTTCTTCCCACATTCCAAAGACGTACGGGTTAGGAAGTTGTGGGCATGCTATGTTGGTGCTGGAAGCATGGCGACACTTGCGGGCTGACCCCAGAACACTCTACACAAAAGATGCATTTCACTGTGTGCTTCGATGTACATGGGACTAATAAAGATATCAAATCAAATTATTCAGTGTCATGTGTCACAGTGTCCGAGCCAAACACACTTCCACACTTTCCCTGTCGACAAGTATTATCCAACAACCTTGAGTGACACAAACTGAAGTGTGGCAATCACTTGCAATGCAAAATGGGATCCTCAGTTATTGTCAGATAAAACTGTAGAAAGTTTTCTCAAACATGTCAATTGCATAAAATAAAAACAGAAGATGCTGGAAATACTCAGCAGGTCAGGTCACATCTGTGGGAATGGGAAAAGAAATAGAGTTAACATTTCAGGTCAAAGACCAGAACTGATGACCTGAAACATTCTGTTTCTCTTCCCACTGATGTGGCCTGACCTGCTGAGTATTCCCAGAATTTTCTATTTACGTTTTCGATTCCTGAATTTGCAGGTTTTTTTGGTCTTCATTTGCTTGCATAAACTTGTTTTGTTTTTAATCTCACATCATTTCAAATACCTTGGCCCAGATTTAGTTGGACCTCTGGCAGGACTTCCGACGCTAATCCTGCAAAGTATCAGCATGACTTCTGCATGAATGTGGAAGTCCTGAACTTGTTGATTGAATTCCAGCATTGTTTCCCTGGCTGCCTTCTACTACTGGACTCCTCATGGAATCCAAAGGTGGAGCAGGAGCTTGCTGGAATTCCCTAGCCTTGAGACTGGGGTATCTGCTCTGATATCTGCATCAGGTTAGGCCTGAATTCATAAACCTATTCACTTCTACAGAGATTTGCATCTGCAAGGGAAGAAATAAAAGTTAAGTAAGTTGTAAATTTTTTTTTAAATCATTTGTTTTTGGATTAATGTTTTTTAAATAATTAAAGGCATTTAAAATTTTAAGGTGGTTTTATTTTATTGCTTTTTTAAATTATCAGGACATTTGGTAGCATTAAAACACCTTGGTGGCAGTTTAATGGGTGGGGCTTGTTCTGATCCACTCATCTGACTCAATGATATTGCACAAGCCCTAGGTGCTGCTTAGGGTCTTGCTGAACAAGTTCTGGAAACTCTCTGTCAGTGAGTTCTTTTTTAAGGATGTGCATATGGTAAATTTGGGAGCAAGTGTGAGCAGTAGGGCGAATCAGCCAAATCTGAGGTCTTGTATGTGCTTTAAAACATTTGATCTGCCAAAGAATTAAGGCAATACATTTACTTTTGCATGGAAGCTCACTTTAGAGAGAGGAGGAAAGAGAAGGGTGAATGGCAGGAGCTGTCAGAGAAAGAAGCCAATGGCCACAGCTACGGATGAGGAGAACAGTAGGAAAAATACAGTAATCATTTTTCTCTCAACATCATGAAGTCCCAACGGAGTTTACAGGCTCAGGACAATGTTCCTTCACTCCTCTGAGGAGGAATGTGTGATGAGGCCATACTTCTCATGAGACGTTGTCAGAGGTCATGCCACATCCTACAAAAAGACCTGTAACCAATTGTCACCAGTAGCAGAGCATTGCCCGTGGCAGTCAGCATGACTGCAACTGAGATGTGTGTTGCTTCTGGCTTCTTCTGGGATGCTATGTAGAATAATTAGTGACATCAGTCAATGGGGTCCATGCTTACAACAATTTCATGAACTATGGCTGGCTTGATGCAGCAAAAGCACTTATCACACTCTTCATGTGCATGGAGTTAATATCACCACACTGGTATTATGCCTTGTCTATCACAGAAAGTTACTTTTATTTGGAAACAATGATTTGAATTTGCTGTGCCCAAATCAAAACTTTCCATTTACTCGTTGTCAGGTGGAAATTGGTATGTCAGGAGTTAAGGTGTTATGAAGATTATTTGAGAATTTCTAATGTAAATTTAACAAGATAGTGGAAGTTTTATGCAACAGATTAAAAATTCTGCCAATTCTTATAAAGTTAATGCTATTAAATCAAGCCATGCTGCACAATTCAGTTAATTATATTTTACACATTCTTCAGCAGCACAATAAACATATTTTGGCTGAACCTCATTAATGACAATGGACTAAAAACATATGGCTTGAATAATCCTTTTTACTACCCAAAGGGATTTATCATTATTTTGCGGATGCATGACATATGGATGAATGGGCAGACACTAAAAGCACAAATAGGGTGAGGCCCTTGAGAACCATTATCATCTTGAACCTTTCACTGCTGCAGTCAGAGGTTCCTACCTGCTTCAAAAGGGCATCAATCATACCGGTGTCCAAGAGGAGCAGGGTGAGCTGCCTCAATGATTATCACCCAGTAGCCCTCACATCTACTGCAATGAAGTGCTTTCAGAGGTTGGTCATGGCAAGAATTAACTCCTGCCCAAGCAAGGACCAGGACCTGCTGCAATTTGCCTGCCGCCACAACTGGTCTACAGCGGACGCAATCTCACTCCACTCAGCTTTGGAGCACCTAGACAACAGCAAAACATACATCAGGTTGCTTTTTATTGATTACAGCTCAGTGTCCAACACCATCATCCCCTCAGTACGAATCAACAACCTTCAAAACCTGGGCCTCATACCTTCCTCTGCAACTGGATCCTGAACTTCCTTATTGGGAGACCACAGTCAGTGTGGATCGGTAATAACATCTCCTCCTCACTGGCAATCAACACAAGTGCACCTCAAGGATGTGTGCTTAGCCCACTGCTCTACTCTCTCTACACTCATGACTGTGTGGCTAGGCACAGCTCAAACGCCATCTGTAAGTTTGCCGATGACACCACTGTTGGCAGAACCTCAGATGGCAATGAGGAGGCATACAGGAATGAGATAGATTGGCTGGTTGAGCGGTGTTGCAACAACAATCTCACACTCAACGTCAGCAAGATCAAGGAATTGATTGTGGACTTCAGAAAGGGGAAGTTGGGAGAACACACACCAGTCTTCATTTTCCCTCCGGGTGCTCCGGTTTCCTCCCACATTCCAAAGACGTACAGGTTAGGAAGTTGTGGGCATGCTATGTTGGCACTGGAAGATGGCGACACTTGTGGGCTGCCCCCAGAACACTCTACACAAAAGATGCATTTCACTGTGTGTTTTGATGTACATGTGACAAATAAAGATATCTTATCTTATCTTATTGAGGAGTCAGCAGTGGAAAGGGTGAGCAGCTTCAAGTTCCTGGGCATCAACATCTCAGATGATCTATCTTGGGCCCAACACATTGATGTCATCACAAAGAAGGCACGCCAGTGGCCCTAGTACATTAGGTATTTGAAGAGATTTGGTACGTCATCAAAGACTCTTGCAAATTTCTACAGCTGTTCGGTGGAGAGCGTTCTGACTGGCTGCATCACCGCCTGGTATGGAGGCTCCAATGCGTAGGATCAAAAGAGGCTTCAGAGGGTTGTAAACGCAGCCAGCTCCATCACGGGCACAACCCTCCCCACCATCGAGAACATCTTCAAGAGGCGGTGTCTCAAGAAGGCAGCATCCATCATTAAGAACCGTTACAACCAGGGACATACCCTCTTCACATTACTACCATTGGGGAGGAGGTACAGGAGCCTGAAGACCCACTCTCAATGTTTCAGGAACAGCTTCTTCCCCTCCGCCATCAGATTTCTGAATGGTCCATGAACCCATGAACACTACCTCGTTATCCCTCTTTTGCACTAATTATTTATGTTTGTAACTTATAGTAATTTTTATGTATTTATGTCTTGCACTGTACTGCTGCCACAAAACAACAAATTTCATGACATATGTCAGTGATAATAAACCTGATTCTGATTCTTCTGTGCATTATCTCTAACTCATTTACTCTCTGTTTTTGTTAAGGTTTGCCTTCAGGACATTTTCTCCTCCAAATTTGCTTCAGACTTGGACAAGTAAGAATCTCTCACTGGATCATTTTAGCAATCCCCTATTTTAATTCTTTAAGGGGGTGTGTTTCAATTTTGAGCTTTTATTTATTTGTTTCAGGATCTTTTGTTTCCTGAGCTACATCCTTGAACCTCTTTGTATCTAGGTACAGAGGAGATCAAGGGAACAAATGCCATCAATTTTCTCTCTATAACCCAATCTCATCGATCACAGAAGATGATGAACCTGAGGAATACTAATTTCAGCTGTCTCTTCAAGTTTCTCAACTCTCTCTTGTGCCTAGGTTTCAGCACTGTTTACAAATAAACATTTGAGATGTGTCCTTGGATTCAACAATATTTAGGAATCTTTTGTGATGGGATTGGAGTTCTTTGATTTTAGCTTTCCATCTTTTGGCTGACATTCTTTGCCTACAAAGGGACTCAGTTCCATAGATGTGCTGCCACTAATTCAGCCTGGAGACTGAGAGTTTTGTTTTGTATTTCCACTTTGTCAGCATTGATCTCATTTTCATAAGATTTGCAAAATTTGAAATAATGGAATATTGCCAAAGATAGCAGATGAATCTTTGGTTCATGAAACACTTTAATTCTGTGGAAAAGATTTGCAGCATGGTTTCTTCAGAAACAATTCTCTGCAATACAATAATCTCATGGCAGGATCTGTAGGCTTTCCACTGCTTTACTGTGGCATTGTGGCACCACCATGCTTTACTGTTTACCTTTTATTTCTCACAATCAATTGTCATTTTGCTAAGTTCCCCAATGGAAGCCTTATCACTGGAATTTTTAACCTTGCAGAATGTTGACTTGAATGTTGAGAAGTCAAGCTTCCTGGATAGATCTCCCATTCTGGTCTATAATCTATAAAAACTCATGTCAATTGTGGGTATTTTAGCTGCACTTTCTCCATGATCTATGGAGTGAACCTGCTCTGTATTTCACTAGTACTTCCTTCAACAGTCTCCTTGACAGAGTGACGTGGTTTGTCAGTGGACATCCAAAAATGGCCTTCTTCCATTAATTTGTGCTTGCATTTCAAAAAGAAATCGGTAACACGCTAAGGGTTCAAAGGCTAACAGTGAATGAAAAAAGACCAATAATATTGAGGAGGAAATCACTGTGAACAAAAATATAACGATTAGAATAAACCCTTTCAACCAAGTTTATTTCAAACTAATACATAGCACTATAGATGATCAGACGGCCTAACTCAGTCTGTATAAGTAGAAAATTAGAGGTAATGTTAATGATGGGTCCTCTCATTTTAAGCCTAATAAGTCAACTCTGCAATAACCACAAGTTTAATGACCATCCAAGGCTCCAATAAGGCAGGCAAAAAACACGTTTATTACAACTGTTGGATTCGACTGTTTAGATATATATCTTTTCTTTTAGGCAATTTTTAACATGTATAATGTTTAATACACCTCAAGTGGATGTACAAGGTATAAGCACTTCTTAGCTTATCGGTTCATCCATCAGGTGCATACGTGTTTTCTCATTGGTTGATTTTGCCACAGGTACCTAATATGTTTTCTGATTGGACTATTGTTATCTAAGGAGTACCTCTTATCTCAGGTTTAAGATGTGTTTTTTTTTGTTAATCACTCTCCTGTTCTCTTCCCCCTCCCCCTAGCTCATTTTAGTTCCTTTGTTTTGGCTCGGCTCGTCTCCTAGTAGTAAAGCTTGTGCTATGTGCTCTGTGACTGTTTCCTTGTTTAAACTTTTCCAATAAAACTTTGTGAAGCACCAAGTCATTCTCAACTCATTCCTGGAGTCCTGAAAGAACCTGCGGATTTGAAAATAACCGAATCTGACACAACCAAAGTCCAAGTTGTTCTCTTATTAAACACAGCATGCATTTTCTGCCTCTGTGATTGTTAACTGAAGGCATTATCATCCATATGATCTTATCAACACCACAAGTCATTTGCAAGCAGGATATCTGCCACCAGACTTTTGGGCACAATTAAGCATTCCACTGCTTCTTCTAAAATAAAACAAGGCTGGAGGGAAAAATAATAAAAAGTAGGTAATTATAGTTGAAGACCAAACAATTATGTAACTAAAATATATTGCATAACCTCCTTCTGTGCTGTAATTTCTACAGTCTGTAGTACTAAACTTTGGGAGACACTTCAGGGTTCATAGCATTCCAATGTTAGTTCGGTATCAAATGGCTCAGAAAAAAATAGTACTTGTGTTTTCACTAAACATACGTACAAGACCTTTACCTTTGTGTCTTGTGTATGGCTGAAGCCCTGCTCATTTCCCATTATTCTGGAAGTCTTTTCTGCATCTTTTCTGATTGGAATGGTGTCAGAAGTATTGGAACTTGTCTAAAAATTCCATGTATCCAGAGAAAACAATGCTAAAGAAGAGACAGAAATACAACTGAGGGTGGGAAAGATGTACACTGAAGGTCAGCAATATTGTTACATATATCCCATAATTTGTAGTTGGCAGTATTAGGTGGCATTTGAATGTACCTAGTGTGATTCTCCCAAAAGCATCCCATCATAAAGGAGGATCTACATGATCTCTTGTGGTGCAGCCCTCTGCTGTGTAATGAGTTACATGGGAATGCATGGAGACAGGAAAACAACCAATGACTGCAAAAAAACTTAAACAAAAATCTTTGACTGTTGGCTAAACCATACCCCAGCTATGACCATAGGACCATAAGGTATAAAGGCAGAATTAGGCCATTGGGCCCATCGAGTCTGCTCCACCTTTCGATCATGGCTGATTTATTTTTCCCTCTCAAACCCATTCTCCTGCTTTCTGCCCGTAACCTTGGACACCCAATCAAGAATTACTATTTACCAATTACTAATTACTAATTACCAATTACTAATCAAGAACCCTTTCATCCCTGGGATCATTCCTGTAAACCTCCTCTGGACCTTTCCAACACCAGCACGTCCTTCCTTAGATATGGGGCCCAAAACTGCTCACAATTGTTACGATCATTTCTGAATGTTTCTGAGATTCAATAAACAATACATATTAATACTATAAAATATAACATCTTGAAAAAATTAAAAGAACTTTTAAAAATACTTTGAAATACTTGAAATACCTAAATACATTTAAATATTTCTCCCACCCCAGACATTCTCTGTTCTCCCCTCTTCCATCGGGCAGAAGATACCAAAGCTTGAAATCATGCACCTCCAGACTCGAGGACAGTTCTATCCTGCTCTTATAAAACTCTTGAATAGACCTGTTGTACGTCAAAGATGAACTCTTGACCTCACAAACTCCCTCATCATGGCTCTTGCACCTTATTGTCTACCTGCACTGCACGTTCTCTGTAACTGTAGCTGTAACACGACACTCTGCATTCTGTTATTGCTTTTCCCTTGTACTACCTCAATGTACTTATGTTTTGAAATGATCTATATAGATGGCTTGCAAAACAAAGTTTTTCAATGTACTGTATCTCGATACATGTGACAATAATAAACCAATTCCAATTCCAATAATTTAACATGCCACTGCCTCAGCCAGCTCCAACACGGGCACAACCCTCCCTGCCATCAAGGACATCTTTAAGAGGCAATTCCTCAAGAAGGCAGCATACATCATTAAGGACTCTCACCATCCTGGACATGCCCTCTTCGCATTACTACCATTGGGGAGGAGGTACAGGAGCCCGAAGACCCACACTCAACATCTTAGGAACAGCTTCTTCCCCTCTGCCATCAGATTTCTGAACAGTCCATGAACCCATGAACACTACCTTGTTATTCTGCTTTTGTACTGTTTATTTATTTTTGTAAATTGTAGTAATTTTTATGTCCTGCACTGTACTGCTGCTGCAAAACAACAAATTTCGCGACATATATCAGTGATAATACACCTGATTCTGATTCCAATTCTGACTATAGGACAAGAGTCTAAGCAGACAATCCCATTTTGGCCTCTGTGAGCAGTGCAGTGTTGGAGAACACTTGAAAGATAACAAGAAGATTTCAGGCTCGTGTTGATATTCTAAAGTTGTCAAGAGTTATGCAGGGACATGTCAGCAGTACTACCAACATTTCCTAGCAAAACCTGAGCCAATATCTTTCATTCAGGGTGTAAGGAAACTTTGATGCTGCCCTCTAAAGACCTGTCCTCATCTCCCCAATAGTGGGCTTCAGCAATTGGAGCAGAAGTCAAGTTAGATTAGACTTTTTTTGTCTTTATTTAATGTTTTCAATACTTGTCTAGTGTGTACAGAAATGCTGTAAGTTATTTATATCAAATATATATTTTTGGAATCATTGGTATTTACCTCAAGTTTCTTTTTGGTATTGGTATTGGTATTCATTTATTATTTTACTGAGGTACAGTGAAAAATTTGTCTTGCATAATGTTTGTACAGATCGATTCATTACACAGCTCATTGAGGTAGTACAAGGTAAAAACAATAACAGAATACAGAGTAAAGAGTCACAGCTGCAGGGAAATGTATTGCAGGTAGACAATAAGGTGCAAGGTCATAACAAGGTAGATTGTGAGGTTAAGAGTCCATCTCATCGTATAAAGGAACCTTTCAATAGTCTTATCAGAGTAAGATAGAAACTGTCCTTGAGCCTGGTGGTATGTGCCCTCATCATCCTGTATCTTCTGCCTGGTGAGAGAGGGAATGACCCCGGTGGGTGGGGTCTTTGATTATGCTGGCTGCTTCACTAAGGCAGCAATAGTCCATGGAGGGGAGGCTGGTTTCCGTGATGTGCTGAGCTGTGTCCACACTTCTCTGCCGTTTCTTGCAGTCCCGGCAGAGCAGTTGTCACACCAACCCGTGATGCATCCAGTTAGGATGCTTTCTATGGTGCATCAATAAAAGTTGGTGAGTGTCAAAGGAGTGCCAATCCTCACTGATTGCGGTCTGTTGTGGTCAGAAAGTCAAGGATCCAGTTGTAGAGGGAGGTGTTGAGTCCCAGCTCTCGGAGTTTGGTGATGAGTTAAAACTTTTGCAGTTTTTGCAGTTAAAACGTTTTATTTTAAAATCTTTAACACTTCCTGTTCTATTATATTCTTCACTTTATCAATTATGGTATTTAAAAATTAGCACTTTGCAATACATAAATACTTAGTTAACCTAAACATAATAAAATTTGCAAATGGGTAAATGTAATTTGGTCAGGCTTTACATAATAGTGTTATAAGATCAAATGTCAGGTGTTCAATTTTCTAGGATAAAAAAAATCAAAGTTGGTAGTCAAAAGACTATTGACAACATCTTCAAACCAAACCCCTGACAACGTTATTTTATTTTAGAGTCTTCAAGTACTGTCAAGGATTTCTAAAGTTTTGATCCTCCACCTATTCCTTCCTGTTCTGTTTTATTAGATGCAAGTTGCCCTGCAGGCAGTAGTGCTTTTCAGGTTATCTAGGTTAGGTAAAATAGATGACATACATATCTCCATTTCTTCTTGCAAACCTGCCTGATGCTAAGTGCACAAAGCAGCGAGATTGGCTTTTGAAGATATTTTGGGGTTATTTTTACTTTGAGCAATAGTGCAAAGTATCTGACAAGCCATCTGTTATATTTTATTCCTAATTTTAATTTAATGTAGGACAGATGTATAACAGGTCAAAAATATGGTTGCAAAAATGTGGCTGTGCACATCACTCATTTTTGGCTCCCACGTGAGCCTTTCCATTTCTAATTTGATGTCCAAGGTGTATGGATATTTATTGCACGAATTGCTCTGACCACCATGTTAGCCAGGACATTAATATATGTGAATCCTTTAAAACTAGCAAATCTTTACATTAATCATTGTGCAAGGTAAATTTATTGCCAAATTGGAGCTCAACAATCTAGCTACTGCCATGTGTGTAAACTTCATAATGCTGAACACACATTGAGCAGAATGAAATACCAACTTGCCAGCAGTATTTCAGAGGATCATCAACTACTTACAAGTATTGATTGATTTCTGTTGGCTTTTTGTTCAATTCAGCTTGAGCTTGGTGCCTCTGGACTTGCTGACATTTTCCAGGAACTGAAGGAGTTTGTCTTGACTTCAAAGCTTCTGCAAAAACCAATTGCTCCCTGATATGGTGTTTTGATAGAAATAACTCCACATATGTTACCTTTTCCAAAGACTTTCCTAATCCAACAGTGTACAACAATCCGTGCAATGCTGCAAATATTTAAATAGCATAGGCTAACAGAACTGGTGCTGTTCATCTCAGTACTGTGCCCATGTTGATGCAATAGGGTAAGTGCATGTCTGCTGAAATCATTATAATGAATAGATAGCATGAAAGTTACAGTATGTGCTGTTTGCACTTGGTCAGATGAGCATGGCTTAATCAAACATCACAATATTTGTGCTTGTTTTCACCTTCAGTCTTTGCTTTAATGTCCGTCAGTTCTGTGAGCTTCCTGTTTGCAGAATCTCCATGTGTTATTAACAAAACAATTGACAGCAAGGAGTCAGGTCCCAAACAAGAACTTCCAATAAAAGAGTTCCCAAATCGTTGGCTCAGTCAGGAGTTCATGTGTGAATGGGTGTCAAGTCAGGCATATTAGCCTCAAGTAGTGTTATTCTGATCCACCCATTAGCTAGGGATTTGGGCAGACCATGGCTACAGCTGAGAGGGAAGAGCAGGGGTGCACATGGAGACACGTGGACGTTCTTTCTAGAGTGGAAAACAAATAAAACTTCAGGTGCTGGAATCTGAAACACAAACAGAAATGCTGCAAGAACTCAGCCAGTCAAGGAGCATCTGCGGAAAGCTGAGAGTGGCTGATCAGTGTTTTGGGTCAGTGACACTTCCTCAGAACTCCCAGTTGATTGGTTTCTCTTTCCACAGACTCTGCTTGACCATCTGTTCATTCCTATTTTTAATTCTTTCTCTGATAGTGGAGAGCAGAGATAAACCAAACCTTGGATGTCCTCTTTAATGAGATGCCTTTTGCTGATCCTAAAAAAATTATATCTCCATAATGATCCTAATGTAGCTAATTGGATCATCACCTGCAAATATTCAAATGGTGGCAAGACAGTGAACAAAAATGTACCATTTTTTAGATGACAGAATGCTTCAGTGTCTGCAGATGTGAACCAGGATCTCTAATGTACCGATCTACCTGTAATGGCCATCCCGAGTTCTCCATTGCATGCCATTTCAACTCCCCTTCCCCTTCCCACATGTGACCTGTCCATTCTCAGCCTTCTTTACTGCAGGGTGAGTTTGCCCAATGTAAATTAGAAGCACAACACCTCATATTCTGCCTGGGTATGTACGTTGAATTTTCCAATTTCAGGTAACCTTTCCTATTTTCCCTCTCTCTCTCCCCCTCCTATCCCCCTCCAGTCCTCCTATTTTGTTCCCTTTTCCATACCCCCACCCCTCCAGCTCTCCAGCACATATTTTTATCACCCTTCCCCTTCTGGGTCTATCCACCTCCTACCCAAGGCTTCACCCGCTGTATCCCCTCACCCATCTGTTGCCTCTGCCCTTCATATCTTCCTCATTGTTTCCCACCATCGCCTTCCTTACTTATCAGATTCCAGCACTTGTAGCCTTTGTGTCCCTGCTTATCACACTCCAGCCCCTGTCTCCACCTTCACCCCCTCCTACCCCCTCCTGGTTCCATCTGCCATTCTTTTCCTAGTCTGCTTCAACCTATTACCCACCTACTTCTGTGTCCCAACTCCATCCCTCCACCTCCTCCACTTGGTTCCTTCTGCCCCTCAACCTTCACCCCGCCTCAGTGCACCTATCACCTACTGACTACTATGTCACCCCTCCCCACTCTCAGTCCTGATGCAGGGTCTCAACCCGAGATAGCGACAATTCCTTTCCCCCCACAGATGCTGCTCGACCCGCTGGGTTCCTCCTGCAGTTTGAAACACACGATGACGCTGGAGGAGACAAAACCAGTCCCCTTCCACTAATACTCTCCTCCGCCTGGCTGAACTTGTCCTCACCCTTAACAACCTCACTTTCGAGTCCTCTCACTTTCTACAGACCAAGGGCGTAGCCATGGGCACTCGTATGGGCCCCAGCTATGCCTGCCTCTTCGGTGGCTACGTTGAAGTCTCTGTTCCAAGCCTACTCCGGCCTCGTTCATCAACTTTTTCTCCACTTCATCAACTACTGCATTGGTGCCACCTCTTGTACCCGTGCAGAACTCAACAGTTTCATAAATTTCGCCACTAATTTTCACCCAGCTCTCCAATTCACTTGGACTATCTCTGACACCTCTCCCTCGATTTTTCTGTCTCCATCTCAGGAGAGTCTTTATCCACTGACATCTTCTACAAACCCACTGACGCCCACAGCTCCTCCCACCTGTCACTTGCAAGGATGTTATCCCCTTTCCTCAATTTCTCGCCTCTGCCACATCTACTCCCAGGATGAGGATTTCCATTCCAGGACATCCGAGATGTCCAACTTATTTTCTAACCGGGGCTTCACCCCGACTGTGGTCGAAAGAGCTCGCACCCGTATCTCTGCCATTTCCCGCACCTCCTCTCTGCCATTTCCGCCATGTCCAACGGGACCCCACCACCAAGCATACCTTCCCCTCCACCCTTTTCTGCCTTTCACAGGGACCGTGCTCTCCGCGGCTCCCTAGTTCACTCCTCCGCCCCCACCCATCCCGCTCCCACTTTCCACTGCCCCCACCATAGGTGCAACACCTGCCCCTACACCACCTCCATCACCTCCATCCAGGGACCCAAACAGTCCTTTCAGGTGAGACAGAGATTCACCTGCACCTCCTTTAATATCATCTACTGCATTCGGTGCTCCAAGTGTGGCCTCCTCTACAATGGTGAGACCAAACGCAGACTAGGTGGCCGTTTCGCAGAACACCTGAGCTGTGTCCGTAACCGCAACCTGCATCTCGCTGTTGCCAGTCATTTCAACTCCCCCTCCCATACTATCACTGATGTGACACTCCTTGGCCTCCTCCACTGCCAGGAGAATTCCAAGCGCAAACTGGAGGAACAGCACCTCATTTTCCGTCTTGGAACCTTGCAACCTAATGGCATGAACATTGAATTCTCCCACTTTAGGTAATCCTCACTCACTTTCCCCACCATCTCCACCCCCACCACCATGCTTCTTCTCTTCTTCCCTTTCCTTACTTCTTTTTTTCTACCATTTTTTACCTTTCTCTCCTTACCTTTGACCCATCCCCTCTCCCCTCCTCCCCTGCACCTGCCTCCCACTATCTCTTACCTGCATCTACCTATCACCACTCTGTGCCCACCCCGCCTCCCCTCTTTCATCCACCTTTCACTGCTCTGCTTTTCCCACCTATATATTGGGCTTCCCCTTTTCCTATCTTCAGTCCTGAAGAAGGGTCCTGACCCAAAACGTTGACCACCTGCTTTTCTCCACGGATGCCGCCTGCCCTGCTGAGTTCCTCCAGCATCATCATGTTTTTCATCTGGACTCCAGCATCTGCAGTGCTTTGTTTCTCCTCCAGTAGTTTGTTTTTTTGCTCCAGATTGAAAATTATGTTGCACATTCAGCAAAGTCCGAGAAGTTTTAATCCCCTTTCCAGAAATGTAACATAATTTTAAAAAAAACTGAAAACTTTCATGAAGTGAAAAGCTTAATTTATACTTGTGGTGTACTCTGAGCAATTGATATGGGTGTACTTCTTTCAGTTACCTTTATATAAAACCTGAGAGTCCACACAGAAATAAAAGGTTAAAATAAAATGGCAAAATCCTGAAAGGATATTATTTATTTTGGATGAGAAATTTTGAATTTTGTTCATAAAATACATATTTAACCTATATTGTTAAAATATTATTTTTATAGAGACATTTTGTAAATAAAAGATATAAATTAGTTTAATCTTTTGTTAAGCACTGTAATTTATGGTCCTCATTATAACATCTAATGTCTAACATCTGTTGTGAGGAAGTTACTGGAATCTCTAATTAAGAACAAAGTGACTGAGCACTTAGAACAATCTGATCTGATTAGAGGAAACCAACATGGATTTGTAAAGTGTAGGTCATCCCTAACAAATTTAATTTAACTTTTGGGGAAGTAACTAATGTAGTCAATACACAAATATCTCTGAATGTAGTTAATATAGAAGTTCAAAAGAGATTCAGTATGGTTCCACCAACAAAATTATGCTGGTGGAATTGAAATGTAATTATTGAACTGCTGAAGAGATTGATTAGGTAGTGAAAAACAGAAAATAGAGATAATTGGAAGGTGGTGTCCGATAAGGTCCTGTGCTGGGAAACCTAAATTATTCACCATATTTATTGAAGACAGACAACAAATATGTTCAAAAATAAAAGCCAATTAGGATACTGGAAATCTGTAATAAAACTAAAAACAGCTGGAAATAAAGGACATTAACCTGAAACACAGTGTCTCTGTCTCAACAGCTCTTCCCTGGTCTTTGAGTATTCCCAGCATTTTCTGTAACAATATATCAAAACTTGCTGTTGACATAAAGATTGGCAGTATAATAAATATCATAGACAGGAGAATAAAATTGCAAAGACAGATTAAAAAGAAGGAAAACACACACTGGAGATGGATTTCAGTGCAGCTAAGTGTGAGATCACACATTTTGGATCAAGGAGGGATTGCTCCAGAAATACAGGATTATGGGCCTAATGCAACAAATGGGGTTAACGTAGGCAGGCAGCATGGTTGGCATGGGCAAGGTGTGCCAAAAGGTCCCATTTATGTGCCATATGATTCTACGATTCTATCATTCCGTGATTCATGGCTACAGTGTTATATTTATAGAGTTGTCCACAGACACTTTCTTTTTCCAAGGTGATGGAAAATTGGGACAAAATGGAATTAAGTTATCATCCATGGAATTTGGGGAGTTGGGGATCAATAAAATGTGATGGTTTGACATAAAAATTAGTCAAAAAGTTAAATGGAATCTTGGTCTTTACAGCTTGAGGGCTTGAAGGTCATTACCGTGGCATTGCTAGTAGAGCTACTACGTCACAGCTCCGGCATCCTGGGTTCAAACTTGACCTCTGCTGCTAACTCTGTGGGGTTTCCATGGTTTTGCTGTGGCTGTGTGGGTTTCCTCTCACGTCTAAAAACATGTGGCTTGGTAGGTCAATTGTAGCTGTAAATGGCCCTTAGTGTTAGATGAGTAGTAGAATCTGGTGGGGAAAGGCATTGATATGGGGAGAAGAGCTTATAGCAAAATTATTGGGGAATGTGACTGCTTCAATTTTCAAGTTGGACAGATTCATTCCCAAAAAATGTCTTCAATCCTAAGCAATTATCTTCCCAACTTTGCTCACATAGAGGGTAATCTGCAACAGAAATGACGAAGCTGAATTGCCTGTGTACATATTGTAGCTTTTACTTATTTCTATGTAGAATTTAATTCCTGAAACAATAAAACGTGAATCATCCCAGAATTACTGAGCTTGCTTGGTCATGTCCTGTCAACATGACATAAGAATTAGGAGTAGGAGTAGGCCAGCTGGATCTTTGAACTTGCTCTGCCATTTATCAAGATCATGACTGATCTTCTACCTCAGCTCCATGTCTCTGCATTCTTTCATAGAACATAGAACATAGAACATAACAGCACAGTACAGACCCTTTGGCCCACGATGTTGTACCGACATTTTATCCTGCTCTAAGATCCATCTCACCCTTCCCTCCCATATAGCCCTCCATTTTTCTATCATTCATCTTCCTATCTAAGAGCCTCTTAAATGTCCCTAATGTATCTGCCTCCACCACCTCTGCCGGCAGTGCATTCCACGCACCCACCACTCTCTGTGTAAAAAAAAAACTTACCTCTGATATCCTCCCCCATACTTTCCTCCAATCACCTTAAAATTATGCCCCATTGTGGGAAAAAGTCTCTGACTGTCCACTCAATCTATGTCTCTTATCATCAAGTCACCTCTTATCCTCCTTCTCTCCAAAAGGAAAAGCCCTAGCTCACTGTGGTGTTGGAAGAGATTACAGAGGTATGGTGAGGAAAAGACTTAAATGCAAGGTGAAGGATTTAATATTTGAGTTATTCGGAGTCTGGATCCAATATAAGTCACAGATCATTTGCTCACAGGTAGATATGCTTTTGAAGATAATGTCACTGCGAAACTATTGCAATTTTCTGTGCTAAATTATTGTCATTCACAAGTTTCCAAAAGCTGCATTGATCTGAAAGTCAGCACCTTGCATATTAGATTTGGCTGCAAAGATTATGAAACCAGTGTTGCGTCAGTTGAAACCCAAGAATCTTTTTCTCCTTGGGGAGGTGGATCCTTCCGGCCTGACTAGAATACTAATGACATTATGAATTCTCCTCTGCTGAAAAAAAGCTTTGCCTTGGGATGTGGGAATGTGATAAATCTCTTTCCTTTTCCCTTGATTCCCTTAATACCCTGAAATCTATTGATCTCTGATTTAAGTTCATTCATTGAGTGAACCCCCACAGCCCTCTGCAGTTGAGGGTTCCAAATATTCATCATCCTGTGAGTAAAAACATTTTTCCTCATTTCATCTCTGAGATGGAGACACTTGGTTCTAGAACATAGAACATAGAACAGTACAGCACAGGAGCAGGCCCTTTGGCCAGCAATATCTGTGCTGACCATGATGCCAACTTAAACTGCACATCTGCCTGCACATGGTTTATATCCTACAATTCCCTGCCTGTTCACATGCCTGTCTGAATGTCTCCTAAACATTGCTGTTATATCTGCTTCCCAAGGCAGCGTGTTCCAGGCACCTGCCACTCCCTGTGTAAAAAAAGCTTGCCCCTCTCACCTTAAGGCTATGCTCACTAGTACTTGACTGCTCAGCCAGGAGGAATATTCTCCCTGAATGCATTCTGTCAAAACCTGTAAGGATTTTGTAAGACTCCAGTGATGGTGTTAACTACTTACAGGATCACAGCCGTTAACTTCTGTGTACAGAGATGGTAAAGAATGCTGAACATGTAGGCTAACTTAACACTAATAATGTTAAAACTTAAAAAAAAGAAAAAAAGAGTATGACATATTTATCCAAGCAATTGGACATATTCCACAAGCCATCAGAACTGATTTACCATTCCAATAGTCCAAGAATTTTACTCATATTTCTAGAGATGTCATAGATGATAACATTCTGTAAAGTTTTGACTATTTGAAATAAATCGGTAAGAATAATACAGGACTCATTGAAAATAATAAAACCACTTGATGGTTTGAACTGTAATTATAGTTACACTGCCAGCTATCCTTCGCTGCAAAATGTTCTCATGGACAATGAGTAAAAACTGGATACAAAGACATCTGTCAGAAAAAGTGCCTTAAAAGCTTTGCGGGCACTAAATGACACAAACTAATTACAGGATCAAAGATATTGCGCTAGGTTATTGTGGGAAAATTAACTCTTAACGAACCATTAGACACCAAACAATACATCATTGGTTCAAGTAATAAGTATGTCAGTTAAGCTGCCACAGGGGTAAGTTTTGCATTTATATTGCACCCTTTGTTAAGTCAAAGATGTTGAAGTGCTGAAGTGTTTTAGGTCATAAGTCATCAGGTCATATTGTACTAGGACTGCAAATAAACATATTTTAATATTCATATTTCCTCATGTGATAGAAAGAGGCCATTCAATCCATTGAAGCTATTCAGACTTTCAGAGCTATCCCATCAATCATGTTCTCCATGTTTCCTTGTAACCTTATTCTCTCTCACGTGCCTTTCAATTCCACACTGACCTTCCTACCAATAACCAACACAAGGGGTAATTTCTAGTCGCCAACCAGCCAGTAAGTCATTAGGATGTGGGACAAAACCAGAGCTTCCAAAGGAGACCCATGTGGTTACAGGGAGAATGTGCAAACGCCACACAAGCAGCATCAGAAGTCTGGATCAAATCTGATCAGTGGAGTGGTCAGACAGCAGCACTACCTGCTGCACCACCGTGCTTCCACACAACCAGAGCACAGAGATGTAAAGAGGAAATTTTGGTAAATTTTATAAACTCATGGTGTACTTCTTCCCAAACCTCCTGCGAATATCACAAAATTATTGAATTTGTGTGTAGCATATTTTTTTTCCCTCAAACTGTATGAGCTGGATGTGGGAGATGAGTCATAAACTGGTAATTTGTCTGATCTAAACATCAATGATCTTTTTTAGACCGTGGTGAGGTGGGATTGATTAATATAACAATGTCATCAGTGTTTCCACTGGCTAAAAAAGAAATCAAACTGGTAATCTCTTTCACCACTACAGATAATGCAATACCCCTCTTGGAAGGAATGAAAGAATAAACATCTGTAATCTTCCGTATGTTAGTTCAATTTTCTGAGGAACTGCGAGACTGAGAAACTGAAGTATGAATTCAGTAACTCTGTTGTGTATGTTTCAATTGGTCAGAAACGGATGTTTTCTATGCTGCCTCTCTCTAATGCCCTCCATTATAACCTCAGCTGGATCCTCCTCCTCCTGTGCTGGAACAGAAATAGTCATTCTCAAAGAGAATGTGTCAACCCCACCAACTCATTCTCCATCCTAGACCTGGTGCCAGTCTCTATCTTGATGATTGGATGTGATTGTATATCTTCCACTGATGTTATTTTCTTCAAGAGACTGAAACTGATGGGAGCAGAAAGAAAGGAGAGGGAGATATGTCTGCATTATTGCAGAAGTGCACTTCACAATGTTGAATGCATTTTCTGAACAGCTCAGCTATATTTAGGTCTACTAGAAAAATACATCCAGCTGAAAGGTTCTAAAACATGTTGACCGTTCCAGTTGAGAAGAACACACATGCTGCACATAATACAGGCATGTTTGAGAATGCATAAACAAAATTTATTAATGAAGAACAAATCAAAACACGCAGCATGCAAACATTGAAAAGTACTCATATAAGCCAATCACAATCAGAATGTGATGGAGGTTTGGAAGGATAAAACACAGGAGATTGAACCAGAGTCATGTACTAGGAGAAGCTGAAAGAATGTCTAGAAATCGGCAGCAGACTTGAAGAAAAATGACAAGGTGAGAAATGAAAATGAATGTGCCAAATATGAATGTGCTGCCGGCGTCAATCATAGTAAAATCACAGATATCAGGTGAATTTGCTGGGGTCCCTTATTCTGCTTGACCTAAAATAAGGCAGGAACCTGCTGCAATTTCAACATGGAAAAAAAGCAAGGAATATGGCTGAGGACTGACATAGCAGAGTAAATATTATTGAATGATACAGCTGAGGAAGATTACACAGAAATACAGCTAACCATTACAAATGTTGCATTCAATGAACTCAAACATTCCAAATTTTTGTTTGTTTTACATCTAATGAAATGTTATATTCACCAGATTTTCTTAGATTCAACGCTATTTGTAGACTATTTGAACTTGAATTTACAATGTCACAGAATATTTGGCCTATGTGAGGATTGCATCAATAAAAGGTTTGCTGTATATAATGTGGAAATCCAAATTTTCCATGTTATGTTTCCTTTACTTTACATTAATGATATTCTTTTTATCTTGCTAAAAATCATCTAGTCACTGGGATATTAAAGACAGAAATTTTGCCCAGACAGTCACGTCACACCATATTTGTTCTTACCCATCCTTAGCAGTACCAATGCCTGGAGATTAAATAGTATAATTTAATTGTAGATTGACAGAAACAAATAGAGGTCTGTGAATGTCAGCTTATCCAGAAATATGCACGGTAAAGTAACATATTAAATTATAGCAGTAAATGGCTATATATTAAGTTTCTTAAGAAGCTGGAAATGAGCATGTTCAAAGGAAAATCAAGAATGGGAACATTTCTAGTGCCGACATTCATGTTAAAGTGGTAAATATTTCACCCATGGAACAGACACCCACAAGTCGATTTTGTTCATAAGTCAGAAATTACACAAAACACTCGATATGGTAATCATACCTGCACAGTATTGTAATGAATGGTATCAAAAGCACACAAGACTAATTAAGAAAGAACAATTACTAAACGTGGAAAGGGAGAGAGCGAGGAAACTAGTTTTGCCATTCAAGGAACGAACATATGTGTGTATGAATTTATGGGAGCTCGTTCATATGCAGGGATGTCCATAAATCCGGTGTTCTTAATCTGGGGATGGCCTGTACTGACAAAATAATCAAAGACAATCACCTGGTGAAACATCAGAAAGTATCAACACAAAAAATAAGGTGGGGAAATGTATGCACCAAAGGATAACCCATCCCTGTGTTGAATAATCAGTTGATTTACATCAGGTCTGGTTCCCTCTTCCATTAAGTTCATTGAGGCATAATGTAAAATGATGTAAAACTTTACCTCGATATTTGGCATTGGAAAAACAAATTTTAATGGAAAGGAAAAAAGTAAAGCTGAAAAACATTTCAGTGAACTGAGGAAAGGACATTTTTAAACATGTTGTTTCATAATATCCCCAGCCAATAATTGAATGCTTGTCCACAGGCATCCCTTGATAATGGACTGGCAATATGGGAAATGTCTATATCTCTTTTACCTGCCTAGGGATACGGATGTCTAATTATAGTGGAAAGGGGACAGTTTTCTCACACAATACTCCTGTTAGTTTCTCAGCAATGCCTGTAAGCAACTAATGCACTGAACCCATTTACATTTACCCATTTACACTTATGTAGGAACTTACTATGCAGGAATGGAGTTTAATATGAGAAAGTGTGAGGTGTTGCACTTTGGGAGGTCAAATGCAAAGGGAAAGTATGTAGTTAATGGCAGAACCCTTAACAGCATTGATGTACAGGGGGATCTTGGGGGCCAAGTCATGGCTCCTTGAAATGGTCAATGCAAGTAGATAGAGCGGTAAAGAAGGTGCATAGCATGCTTGCCTTCATTGGTTGGGGCAATTGAGTATAAGAGTAAGGAAGTCATGTTGCAGCTGTATAAAACTTTGGTTAGGCCACACTTGGAGTATTGTGTGCAATTCTGGTCATCTTATTACAAGAAGGATGTGTAGTCTTTGGAAAGGGTAGAAAGGAGGTTTACCAGGATGCTGCCTGGATTAGAGGGTATGAGCTATAAGGAGAGGTTGGACAAACTTGGATTGTTTTCTCTGGAGCATCAGAGGCAGAGGGGAGACCTGATAGAAGTTTATAAAATTATGAGAGGTATTGATAGGGTAGAGAGTCAGAATCTTTTTCCCAGGGTAAACATGTCAAATACTAGAGAACATGTCTTTAAGCTGAGAGAGGGAATATTTAAAGGAGATGTGCAGAGGAAGTTTTTTTACACAGATAGTGGTAGGTACCTGCAACGTGCTACCAGGGGTAGTGGTGGAATCAGATAAGATAGTGGCATTTAAGAGGATTTTAGATAGACACTTTAATATAAGGTAAGGTATCATTATTAATCACATGTACATCAGAACACACAGTGAAATGCATCTTTTGCGTAAAGTGTTCTGGGGGCAGCCTGCAAGTGTCAACACTGTTCCGGCACCAACATAGCATGCTCACAACTTCCTAACCCGTACGTTTTTGGAATGTGGGAGGAAACCGGAGCACCTGGAGGAAACCCACGCAGACACGGGGAGAACGTACTAACTCCTTACAGACAGTGGCCGGAATTGAACCCGGGTTGCTGGCGCTCTGATAGCATTACCCTGACCGCTACACTACTGTGCTTGCGAGAAATGGAGGGATATGGATCATGAGCAGGCAGAAGAAATGTAATTTAATTTGGCATTGTGTTCAGCTCAGACATCGTGAATCAAAAGACCTTTTCCTGTGCTGTACTGTTCTATGTTCTATGTAATTTGTCAGCAGTGCAAAGATTGAAGCGGAGCTATTTGAAAACCAAGGCACTGCTTTGCTGTTGCTCAGAAAGAAGCTTAAAGAAGAGGCTGTAATGATGATGGACATATCAGTTTCATTTCTGGGCAATAAAATTTTAGTTAAATGATCAACAGCAATGGTGGGATGGAATCGTGGAAAAGTAACTACTAGTCTCCAGAGGCGACAGTGAAATTTAGAATGCAGTCATTTAATGATGATGGACAGAGAAAAACCACCCAGCCTCTTGCCTAGTTGTAAGATCTTGAGTATTAATGCTTTATTTACTTTCTTACAAAAAATTAAATACTTTTATAACTGATAGAAAGTTTGAAATTATTTATGATTGGTGCAGAAAAATATTGTGAAATGTGAAAATGAAAATGTTTATTGCTAATCACTGGCATTTTCCACTTCATTTAATTTGTTTTTGCACAATTGATTTTGAAATAACATTTTTCAAAATTTTGAAGTCCATTATCTTCAAATGAATGTTTTGAATATGTGATATTCTGTATTTGTCAGACACTGAACATCCATATTACCAAGGGTTACATTACTAAGCTCTCACTTTTGAAAACCAGAGCTTAGACAAATGTTAGAATCTAATGGAAAAAAAGCAAAGCATCTTACTATCTCTTTAATACAAATTAAATTCTCTATTTTGCTGCTTAGTACCATAAGTCTATTTATAGTAACAGTATTGTGGAACGACTTTATAAATTCATATGAATTAATGACAAAGAATGAGGCCATTTAGGCTATCTTGTCTAAGCCAGTACCAACCATCCAGCAATCAGGCTGAAGCCCTGCACATCCCCACTATCCTTCTACAAATTATTTTAAAGCTATTCCCAATGCTTTTGAATCCTCCAGTAAAAGAATTAGATACTTCCCATTTACTCCATCTAGATGCCTCATAATTTTCAATTAAATCCTCCATTGGCCTCCTCTGTTCCAAAGAAAACAACCCCAGCTTATCCAATTTTTCCACATGGTAACATTACTTCATAAGCAGTGCATGAAATGTTCAATGGTAAAAAGAAAACAAATAAAATAAGCTTTGCTTCATCTACAGAGAAGCACATTTATACAAATAGAGGACTAGAAATTGGACTAGACACAATTAGATGCACTAAGACATTGTTGAACTAGTTTAACAGCCCTAAAAAGATGCTACGTTGGATGAAAAGTTCTTTGAAAGTGTATTATTGTATTTCACACCTTGAACGAAGTGATAGTCTCAAGTTGCATGTTTCTCAACAAGAACTGAATGAAAACTCTCAACTGGCACGTTGTTGCTGTGTTGATCATTTGGAAGCCTGATCGGCTCTTTAAGGGCCTATCCCCATGACACCCACAGACCATCTAATGAATGGCTGCCATGGAGTTGGAGGGTGGGGGGTTCACAGTATCTTCTTTGTGGGAGGTCACCACCCATGGAGTTTTGTGTCTTGTGCCTTGTGCCATGTCTTTCCCCATGCTATTGCAATATGTGGATTTATCAGTGAGAAAAAAGTTTACAGGATGTTGCACTGAAGTGTTTAAAATTTTTTAAAAAAGCACTAACAATGGACTCACAGATATCTTGAGCATAGAAAAAAATGACACAGATAGATGTTGCATGCAATGAACTGATGTCAGAGAGGGGATGCTACAATTCATATCTTATTGACCTTCTTCAGTGGCATTTCCTTCTGTTTTTCAGAAAAGGTTAAATATGTTAGTTTGGATCCTGACTGGAAAAGGTCCAATTTTCCAATGGATGACATTTCACCAGGAAATGATCACTGACCAATTTACTCCAAGTTAAAAAAAGAGGTAGATACATTTTTGAAAGATCATGAAATGCAGGGCTATGAGGGACTGGCACAGAAGAGATGAAGCCTGGGGCAGATCAGCTATGATCGTTTTGGTGGGACAGCCTTGGAAGACCATCGCCTTCTGCTGCTCCTATTTTTTTATATTCTTATGAATGATTACTTTCATGAGTTTGTGTACTTAAATTTATTTACTAATGTAATAAATACACAGCATAAAAGACATGACATTATGAAGTTGTGCAAGGGAACTTATGACTCACGACTCTGTGGCTAGGCACAGCTCAAACGCCATCTATAAATTTGCCGATGACACCACTGTTGTTAGCAGGATCTCAGATGAGGACGGGGAGGCGTAGAGGAGTGAGATAGATCAGCTGGTTGAGAGGTGTCACAACAACAACCTCACACTCAACGCCAGCAAGACCAAGGAGTTGATTGTGGATTTCAGAAAGGAAAGGTAGGAAAACACGTCAGTCCTCATTGAGGGGTCAGCAGTGGAAAGGGTGAGCAGCTTCAAGTTCCTGGACATCAACATCTCAGAGGATTTATCTTGGGCCCAACACATTGATGCAATCATGAAGAATGTACACCAATGGCTCTACTTCATTAGGAGTTTGAGGAGATTTGGTATGCCACCAAAAACTCTTGCAAATTTCTACAGAATTACAGTGGAGAGCATTCTGACTGGTTGCATCACCGCCTGGTATGGAAGTTCCATTGTGCAGGATCAAATGAGGCTGCAGAAGGTTGTAGACTCAGCCAGCTCCATCACAGGCACAACCCTCCCCACCATCAAGGACATCTTCAAGAGGCGGTGCCTCAAGAAGGCAGCATCCATCACTAATGACCCTCACTATTCGGGACATGCCTTCTTCTCGTTACTACCATCGGGGAGGAAATATGGGAACCTGAAGACACACACTCAATGTTTTAGGAAAAACTTCCTCCATCAGATTTCTGAACGGTGAACCCACGAACACTACCTTGTTATTCCTCTTTTGCACTATTTATTTATTTTTGTAACTTATCGTAATTTCTATGTCTTACACTGTACTGCTGCTGCAAAACAACAAATTTCATGACATATATCAGTGATAATAAACCTGGTTCTGATTCTGAAAATATAGGGTCTGGAAGCAATCATTGCAAGTTTAGATTAGCTAATTTGACAGTTAAATTGAATACACCCCCACCCTCTAAAAATACTGGCAGGGGTGTGGGATTTCAGTGTTCTATTAACTTTCAGCCTGGAGTGGAATGCAAGCAACATGCCATCCTCACCGTGCCAGCTTCCTGCTGCACGGTCATTTCCATGAAACCAACATTTCACCAGCACCAGTTACGCTGTTCAGGAACTGGATGCACTTGGGGCGGTTTCATATCATGAGTGGCTGGCTCCCGTTAAAGCTGGTCTGCTCTTCTCAAAGGGGAGGTGTTTTTTAGACATTCAAACATTTATGCCTAAAAAGTGTGAGGCAATGACTACCTCCAATAAGAGAGAATCTAACCACCTACCACAATATTCAGTGACATTACTATCACTGACTCTCCATATCAATATTAAGGGGGTCACCAACTCAATTGGATCAGCCACATTTCTTCAGGAACAGATCAGAGACTGCGTATCCAAGTAACTTACCTTCTAACTCATCTTAGTCGGTCCACTATCTATAAGGAACATCAAGAAATTGATGGCATATTCTTTGCTTGTCTGGATAAGTGCATCTCTAACAATAATCAAAAGGTTTGAAACAATCCAGCTTGTTTGGCAATCCATCCATCACTCTAAATATTTATTCTCTTCACTGCTGTCATGTATATCATTTATAATTGCATTGCAATTATTCATCCAGGCCATTCCTACAGCACCTCCCAAACTGGTGACATCTGCCACAGAATGGAGAAGGTGCTTGGGAACACCACTACCTCCATGTTCCTCTCCAAGTCACATACCATCCTGATTTGGGAATATATCACTGTTCCTCCATTGCTGCTAGGTCTAAATTCTGGAAATCTCTACCCAACAACACTGTGGGAGCACTTTCAGCAGAAGTGCTGAAACAGTTCATTAAGGTAGCTCACCACTACCTTCTCAAAGGTAATTAAGAAAAGAGAATAAATGCTCAGTCAAATTTATTGTTACTCACACGGTCTGAAAAATGAACAAATAAAACCATCCCATTATTCTCTTTCTTCTGAATGTCCATGAGTACCAGTCCTAACCAGACCCATTTAAAATTTCCACAGCCACTCATTCCTGCCCTTAATTTTTGAAGGACAGGTCATGCCTCCTACCTGGATGTGGGACAGAACTCTAGGAGAGTTCACCAGCATCATCACCCTCGCACAGTACAAGAAGCCCCAATGACAGGGAGATGAGCCATGTGCCAAGAGAACCTAATGAAGGACATAGCCAGATGGTTTGAATATAACTTGTTTCCCTTTATTTGGGTTAGCACAAATGGAGCAACTTTCATAGCTTCAAACTGCAAAGGAATGGGTTAACGTTCTATCAGCACTAACTTAATGGTCAATTGCTGACATACAAGCTGGCACAAAATGAGCCCAAAGTACTGAGCTGTAACCTTCTAATTGAGAAACATGGAAGAACTAGACCAAGCTTTAGTTGAAATCTCTTATAATCTAATAGTTTGAGAGAAGATGAATATAACCAATGTAATCTGTTTTTCCAAAATGTATATAGATGTTTCTGTGAAGCAAAGTTCAGCAAGTCTATTGTCAACACTGGGGAAATTCTACTTTATTTGTGAGATGAAATCAGGACTGCCTATTGAAGCAAAAGGCAATAAGTCAATGTCAATATGGGTTTAGGAAAGGCAGGTCATAGATGATGAACTTTGTGGATAATGGTAGTGGTGTTCAAAATCATATAACTTGACTTTCAAGAAATGTTTTATAAGCCAGCGGTAAAACTAATAGCTCAGAGCACCCACGGGCAAATATCAAATTGGATATAAAATTAGTTTGAGAAAAGAAAGCAAAGGGTAAGGTGATCTTATAAGGTTGGAATCAGTTAACTGAATCTCAGAAAGGTCACTCCTGGAGCCTTTGTTATTCATAAACATTCTAAGTACAATTGATTGTAGATTTTATGCATGCAGAAAACTGAGGAAATAGAAAAATATAGAAAAAATATAGGTTAAAGCAAGAAGCTTAAAGATACCACAAAAATAATTAAGAAGACTTCAAATTAAAGTAATGTACATTTGATAAAGAAATATACCTTCATTTAAATGGTCATTGACCTAAAGTATTAACTGTGTTGCACTCTCTGTAGGTGATGCTGACGTGCTTGGTATTGTTAGCAGTTTCTGTTTTTATTTCAGATTTCCGGCAACTGAAATTTTTAAAATTTCAATAACAGAGCTATAATCTGGATACTTTTAAAACTTTTGCTGGTGCTGACTTTCACTTCTGGCAGCCAACTACTCATGCACAGTGGCCTTCATCTCTTCCAATGGGCAAAGAAGCCCCAGTCATTGAATGTTTATGAACCATTTAAATGTGGCTAATAAGCATCAGTCCTTCTTCTGTCTGGTCTCCTTAAACTAGCAGACTGCCTGCTTCCTGTAAAATCACTTGCTTTCCATCTAATTTACTTTTTTCTATGTCTAGTTCCTCCTTGAAGGCATATGAAGGATCAGAACCCTTCCATTACAGTCGTTCTAAGAGCTTCTTGAAGGTTTAAAAGCAAAAAGAAATGAAAATCTGTAAATATTCAAGGAGACAACAAATGAACAAAGCTAACCAGGAAGAATTCACACCTATGTCCCTCATGATTTTATACACCTCTATAAGATCACCTCTCAGTTTCCTATGCTCTAAGGAATAAAGTCCTAACTTTCCCTCTAACCCAATCCCTCAAGTCCTGGCAACATCCTTGTAAATCTTTTCTGCACTCTTTCCAATTTAATAATGTCTTTCCTATAGCAGGGTGACCAAAACTGAACACAATACTCTAAATGCAGCCTTACAAGCATCCATGACCTCCCAACTTTTATACTCAATGCCCTGACTGATGAAGGCCAGCGTGCCAACAGCCTTCTTCACCACCCTGTCTACCTGTGACTCCACTTTCAGGGAACTATGTACTTGTACTCCAAGGTCCCTCTGTTCTACAACACTCCCCAAGGACCTACCGATCACTGTGAAAGTCCTACCTTTATTTGACTTTGAGGTGGAGCAAGTTAAAATCCATCGATAGTATTTACCTCGTTTCTTCTCTTTTAGTTTTATGTGGTGTCCAATTCAGAATCTATTTGTAGCCACACTACTTGCCAGAGGAAAACCAGGAAGAACATTTGCATACCAGAAATGAGCAATATCTTTGCAGGAGAGATTCTGCCTTGCTACCTTGCCAACTGAGTATATCAGGCACATGGCAATTATTTGGATTTGAACCGAGAAGCAAGCCTTTCAGATGCTTTGATTCACCCAGACAAAAGGTAGCATTTATGCCAAGCTACAAACTTCAGAGATATTGATAAACCATTTCAAAAATGTTGTCACAATGCAAAAATAGCTGATAGTTTATAAAATAACAATTGAGAAACAGACCTAAGTAAGGTTTTTGACAAAGCACAGCTTTAGATTCACCAAATAAGAAGAATCTCTTTTTATTACAAAATATTTCCTCTTTTTTACTCTCATTTGTGGATCATATTGAATTGCATGATGAATGTTGCTTCTCTGAGATAATTGAAACCCAGTGACCTTGCATATCAAATACAAGAAGTGTTTACATTGGAAGTGCACTGACATATGAGCCTGAAAATCATTAGGCTGCAAGTTCATTCAATCTTCCAACAGTTGTGCTCATAATTATCAGTGGTTGGATTTTTATGTGGAGAGACAGGTTTTCCAGCTCCCTGTTTGAAATGTTTGTGTAGTTGCCTGCAAAGCAACTTTTATATGGCTGAAACAAATTGAGATGTGCACAGAACTTTCCTTTAAATACAATTTAAACTAACTAAAAATAATCTACAAATAACTACAGTAAAAAAACAATAGAACAGTTGGTTAATAGGAACTGAACCATATGTTGGTAACTCTGTAGCCACTCTTCACCGTCACATTTCCACATACTATACCACTCTAAGTTGATGTGTCACACAGTTCTTGACAAATGAGCATAAATCTTTACATACTAGGAGTTACAGAGTCATACGGTACAGAAACAGGCCCTTTGGTCTATGCCATTCATCAAATACCCATTAATATTAACCTTATACCAATACCATTTTATTATCCCTCACAGTCCCATCAACTGCCCCCAGATTCTACCACTCACTTACACACCAGAAGCAATCTACAATGGCCAAATTAATCTGCTAGCCTTCATGTCTTTGGGATGTGGGAGGAAACTGGAGCACCTCAGGGAAACTCAGCAGCACAGGGACAATATGCAAACTCCACACAATGTCAGGATTGAATGTGGGTCACTGGAGCTGTGGGACATCAGTTCTACTAGCTGCACCGCTGTCCTGACATATTGTTTCTGTGGTGATATTTTACTTAAGGAGTTTTACAAAGGAAGAGTTAATGATATTGTGAGTCAGGAGAAATATGTAAAAAGGATTCAAACTGTCTGTGGTGGTACAGACAATAATATCTCCATGATGCTGTCACATAGAAAATTGAAGGATAATTTCACAATAATGATAAAGAATTTGTAATGTCTGTCCAACTTAGGAAGTTATGTTACTTTAAAGGGAACTTTGAGGATATAGAGTCTCTAACAGAGGAAAAGGTGACAAAGATAGTCTACTGGGAAAGTAAGGATAGATGTGGAGATACTTGTAATTGCAGACACCCAGACTTGGATCTCAGACCAGGATTGCAACTTAGGCATGAAAATGTTGTTTTCTTTCTCTGTGCATATATGTGTTCATTTGGTGATCTGATTGGACAGGACAAGCACATGCTGTGCCTGCTTTACAATGACATGCAGGCTGTTCCCAAGTTGCAAATGCCTGATATGGACACCTGTAGATATGAGCAAACTCCCATAATATTATTAAATTCAGAAGTCCAACATACGTATATACATTCCTGCAGGTGACAAGACTAGTTTCCTCTCTCTCTTCACTTTTAGTAATTATTCTTTTGTATCAGTCTTTTGTGTTTTTAATGCCATTCATTACAACGCATGGTTACCAGTGATTTTGGGTGATTTTTTTTTGTGTGCTTTCCTACTTATGGACAAAATCGACTTATGGATGTCTGTAAAAATGGAACCCATTTGTTACCCAGGGACGACCTGTAATAACATCACAGACAGACAGTCTGCACCAATAGCTTAATGACTCAACATATAAATAGTTTGAGCTATCTGCTTTGAAAGTAACCATTACCCTTCTAGTGCATTTACCCTGTTCCAGTGGATTTGTGAAAAATGGTGAAAGAATGGTTATTTTTCTTCAGGAATTTTAAAGAATATTGTTAACCCTCCTTTGGTAAATTTTGATGAGTTTATAACAAAAAAAGGTTTTTTTTGGGGGTATCTTCCTGCAGTCATTCACATGGGATCTCATTTGTTAAAAGCCACATGTTACAGCAAGCCACAGTGGCAATAAACATCAGCCTTGATGGACTATCACATGCACCATATTTAGCAGCATTACTATTGAAGAGGAGTGGAGCAACATAGCTGCCTTGATTGTTTTTTCTGTATGACTGAGGTCAAGAATGATTCAGCTAATATGTCAAATGAATGTACTTGTTGTTTAAAGCAAACAATATCCTGGAGGCTGAAGAAGAAGGTGCTACCATGAGAATCTAAAAAAATGTGACAGGCAAGGGTGCTTGGGCCATTTTCTGATAGAGTACTTTGATCTGAAGCCTTCAGAAATAGTTGAATGGGACAAAGATCCAGAAGAGGGTGAGACAATTAATGAGTACATCGTTTCATTAGAGACCTTACCTTTGCCTTGAATGCCTTTGTAACTTGTGCTCCATGCAATAGATTTGTGTGTGAACTGGTAGATATTCACATTCAATCAAAGTTGTTGAGCATGCTAAATTGATGCGTTGGTGAAAATGGTATCCAAGAATTCACAAGAATTTCATCCACTATCAGGGACTGGGAAAGATGTAATCAACAGTAAGAGTGCTGTAACAAAGTCCAAGGCTACAAAATTCAGTTCAAAGTGTACTGTTGAGACCATTTTAGTCAGCTCCTCCATTGCAGTGGACATCATTTTTCCTCAGTCCTATTGATTTTGAACAGCAAATATTTCAGTTGCCAAAAAGATCACATTTACACAGCCTACAGATCCAAGGCTAAGGAAAGCAACAAAAGCAATTTAAGCGGCAATCTAAAATAGCCACAGAAAGAATGATGTCATAGTTTAGGATATCATTCAGACAATGAGGAATTGGAATTGCATTGTGTGTAGATTGATGTTACTTTTATTTCTGTCTCTCTAGGGAAAAAAGAGGAACACTGAAATATGTCTTTAAGCATGAGCATGCAATACCTTCACAATTCACATGCGTAATCAGATTGTGATCCTATTGGACAAGTGAGATATGTAGTATCAATGCCACAGGCAGTAATAGCAGCAAACAGATAAATGTTTGGGTAAAGTTATTGATTAACAATTACTGCATTGACATTCAACGTGATACTGCCACAGACTCTTTGATAATGAATTAATACACTTCTTTAGGAAGGAAGAAAGTATTAGAAATATGAGATAAAGATAGTCAGAAATATAAAAACAGTTTGATAATTTAAAAAATAATGGATGAGAATTGGAATTACAGAGAGTCAGGAGAATTAATAATGAAAAAAAAGATGGTAAATGAATGAAACAAGAGTTTTGCATCAGCCTTCAATGTAGAATTAACATCCCAAAACATCTCTAAATTGGGGATTGAAAGGGAGGGAAAAATAAGAAGAATTACCAATTTGTTCAGTACCATTACTAGGGCAATGGTACTGAGCAAATTGTTGGAGCTTCAAACTTACAAGACTTCAGGCCCTGATGGGCTTCATCCTAGGATCTTAAAAAAAGTCGCTTGTGATATAGTTGATGACTGACTTGCTGAATGCTCCCAGTATTCTCTATTTTTACTTGAAGGTGTTGAAGTGTTGGCTTTAATCTTCCTAAATTTCTGAGATTCAGTGAGGGAAAAATAGCACCTTTGATCATGAGAGGAATCAAAAACCAAGACAATTAATGGAGCATTTGTCTCAGGGAAAAGGTTAAAAACTATTACTAAATACATTAATGCAGAACATTTAGAAAAAAAAGAGGTAATTGGCAAAGTCAACTCACTTTTGTGAAAAGGAATTCATGTTTAATTTATTGGAGTTCATTGAGGAAATAACATGCACTGTAGATAAAGGGGAACCGTTGGATGTCTTGTCCTTAGTTTTCCAGAAGGCATTTGATAATGTCCCATAGCAAAAATTCTTGCAGAATACAAAAGCTCATGATGCAGGAACTAACATTTTGGCAGGGATAGAAAACTGGCTGACTAAAAAGCGAAGGACAGTAGGCATAATTGGATTTTTTTTCTGATTAGCTAGATGTAACGTGAGATGTGCCACAGGGAACCATAATAGGGCCTCAGCTTTTACAATATATATCATTGATTTGGATGAACTCACTGAAGGCATATGAAACTACATCATCTGATAACACATAGATAGCTAGGAAGGTCAAGTTGCAAAAGAACGTAAGCAGGCTACAGGGGGATACGAATAAGTTAAGCGAGTATGCAAAGACCTGGCAAATGGTATAATGTGGAAAAATGTTAAAAATGTCCATTTTGACAGGAAAAATAAAAAAAAGCATATTACCTAAATGGTGAGAAATTTCAAAGTTCGGAGGTGCATTGAGATCTGTGCGTCCTCAAGCATGATTCGCCAAAAGGTTAGTATGCAGATGCTGCATGTAATAAGAAAAGCGAATAGAATCTAATCATTTGTTGCTGGAGGGAGGGTAGTGTGCTTCAATCATAAAGGGCATTGGTGAGACCACATCTGGAGTACTGTATGCAGTATTAGTCTCCTTAATTAGGGGAGATTGTTAATGTATTGGAAGCAGTTCAAAGAAGGTTTCCTGGACTAATACCTGAAAAGGGCAGGTTATCTTATGAAGGAGGTTGGATAATGTAAGCTTGTATGCACTGCATCTTGAAAAAATCAGAGGGCACTTGACCAGAAAATATAAAATCCTGATGAGTCTTGAGAGAGTACATGAGAAGAGGACATTTCCTCTAATGAGAGAATCTAAAACTAGAGGTCACCTATTTAAAAGAGAGGCGAGGTGATGTCTTTGGATCTTTCTTCCCTTAAGGGCTGTGGAAGCAGTCTTTGAATATATTTAAAGCAGAGAGTGAAAGGCTACTGTGGGTAGATAAGAATGCAAAGTTGGAACTGAAGTCATATTACATAATTTTATTAAATGACAGATAAGGTTTGAGGGTCTGATTGGCCTAATCTTGCTCCTAGTTCATATGTTCAGCTAAATGCAAAATACACAGAAGCTGGAAATTTGAATTTAAAGCAGAAAAAGCTGGAAATGCTGTAGAATCTAATACTCATCGAAAATGGGAAAAGCTAGAAAGACCTTCCCTTTTGTTTCCTCCACCCTTCCCACATTGCTCTGCAACTTAAAACTCATTTCATTTCTAACTTTTCACAGTTTTACTGGAGTTTCATTGACCTGCAAAGTTAACACCCTTTTGTTCTGCATGGATACCTGCTGAGTATTTCCAGCACATTCTGCTTTTAAGTTCATCCTGATACCATTGATAGAAAGCAAAGTCATACTGAGAGCCTACCCTGGTGAGGTTTTCCAGAAATAGGGCAGATGTTGTGCACAATGGAGACCAAGTACGGTTATCTGTCATTGCAGCAAATCATGATAACAGCCCAATTATAATGGGAAAGGACTGGCTGAGACAGATTAAGCTAGAAACCTCTTGACACCCCTAAGCACTTGCACCACCTGCAAGGCACAAATCATGATTGTGGTCAAACACTTTCCACGTTCTTGGAGAAGGCTTTAAACTATTGGTGAAGACTGAATGGTGCATTATTGCATTGTTAAAAGACTTCATAGATAAAATATATTTCAAATGTATTTTATTATTAAAATATTATAGTTAAAACATAGTTATAAAACCACTACCTTTTTGGATGAAGACATTACAAGGATAAACTTCTGTTATGTTTATGAGGTTCGCAGGGGCTAAATAAAGATTGTTAACATTTGCCTTGTATGCTGAGAGATTTTAGAACTTTCAAATATTTATAATCTGCACTGAGTGTCTTCTATAATAATCCACAATTTCTCCACAGCCCCTACTTATGAAGGTCAATGAGTCAGTTGGTGTAATATCCTGACCCCATCAACTAAATCTGTCTGGTGAAATTACCTGAGAGAGTTCACACGACAGAGGGTAAATGCTAATTGAAAAAGAAGGGAAGGCACAAGTCCAAGTCATGGAATGGTCGACATTATCATCCTCATCATCATATCTCCTGCCAGATCGCCATCATTAACCTCATATTCCTCTCCCATTTTGTCTTGTGCCATGGGATTCACTGAAGAATAAATGATGCTCGTATTGGTGTGTAACATCTTGAAAGGGAACAGCATAAAGAAATCCCACAGATTTGTGATAGTTTTGTCCATTCAAGTAAAGTAGGATAACCTGGTTGGCCTAGTCTAAAGAGAACAATCCCTGTGTCAGAACAATTAGACCTACAGAGCACCCAGTATTGCCCTTGGGGTGATATTCATAAGACCAACAAACTTCACTTACTTGCTGGGAATCACCATAGAAGTTGTCAACAAGAAGGGTTTAAAAGTCAGTTCAGTGCATTATTAGTATCTGCTCCAAGTAGGACCTGTGAAACAGATACAAAAAATTGATCTTCCAAAAATGGGCAAAAAAGTGATCAGAACCTTTTCCGGAGCAATTTTTTTCAAGATCTTTATTCGTCACATGTACATCAAAAAACATAGTAAAATGCATCTCTGCGTAGAGTGTCCTAGGAGCAACCCGGAAGTGTCGCCACGCTTCCAGCTCCAACGTAGCGTGCCCACAACTTCCTAATCCGTACGTCTTTGGAATGTGGGAAGAAACTGGAGCACCCAGAGAAAACCCATGCGGGCATGGGGAAAACGTACAAACTCCTTACAGACGGCGTCTGGAATTGAACTCGGGTCACTGGCACTGTAGTAGCATTACACTAAGAGCAGCGGGTGAAGGTAAGGGAAGGAAGTCCCCATCATCAACTGATGTTGCCAGAAGAACATGTGCCAAAAAGACTCTGAAACACATGAAGCTGGAGTCGGAAGAGGGCTACACTGAAGAGATACAGTGAAGGATGTTGCTAACACTGGATAAACGTTTACTTTTCTGTGGAAAATGAGATGTGCTGCTTTTATATTGTCACTTAAATAAGCTATCAAAAATTTATGTTGCATGAGCAATGCAAATGACCTGCAAACATAAATTCTGAGCAACCTGCAGGACCAGAATGCAAACTTCATCTTAGATTTGGAACCACTTCTTAGCACCATACCAAGGACCTTTTAATGGTAGCTCAACTGTTATTGTTACTTACTGATTGAGCATTCACTTCTTCACACTCACTAAATTTTCTTTATGCCTCAAACATTAATTAAGCTCATTCAAAATGTTAATGTTTCTTGTTGATAAGTTGCTTGATAATATTTTTGATTTCAGAGAAAGCTAATAACCCAGAAATTGGTCCCATTAATATTTGTTTTCTTGCAAAACCAGTATATAGTATATATAAACACAAGGAATAGAAGCAAAAGAAGGTTGTTTGATCCCTGCTCTTAATAAGCTCATGGATGATCTTTTACCTCAGCAGCACTTTGCTGAACTAACACCATAATTCCTTGATTCCTTTTGCATTTAATTTTCTAATGATGTCTTTCTTATATGTACTCAGTTGTATTTTTAAGGAAATTCCAAAGATTCACTACCCTCTGTGTGAAGCTGTTACTTCTTAGCTCTGTCATGAGAGACCGATGCTTTATTTTTGAGACTGTGGCTCTTGGTTCTAGATACCCCTGAAAAGGGAAACATCATCCTCACAATGACCATGTCAAGCCTCTCTCAAAAATTAGATCATCTTCTTTTAAACTCTGAAGAGTATGTCCAATCGGCTTAAAAGACACAGGACTTGAATTTGAGAATGCACCAAGAATCATTAGAATGATAGAGAAATGGAGGGCTAAGTGAGAGGGAAGGGTTAGATAGATATTAGAGCAGAATAACATGTCGGCACAACATTGTGGGCTGAAGGGCCTGTACTGTGTTGTAGTGTTCTATGTTCTATGTTTTATGGTGCCTGTTATGAGTAAACCTGGACACCTCTATGCATTTATCATTCTTGCACAGTAAATACTTCCCCTGATGTGATTTACACAGCTAATAATGTCATCAACATGTGTCACTCCCTTTTCCAGCTTTTACATCATAAATTGGGTTTTTTGCGAGTGACTTACCATGTGCAGATGTCAGAAAATGGTGCTGAGGCGGAAAACCTTGTGTACATCCAGTTGAAGGGTCTCGACCCATTTCCCTCCATAGATGCTGTCTAACCTGTTGAGTCCCTCCAGCATCTTGTGTGTTGCTCAAGGTTCCAGTATCTGCAGTCCCTTGTGTCTCCTTGTTGAATGGTGGAGCTGGCTTGAAGAGCTGAATGGCTTACTCCTGCTTCTATTTCTTATGCTATGAACTACTGCTAAGGACAGATGGCTGTGAGAAAAAGGATAGGCACAGAAGCTGAGAAAATGTACATATGAACAATGTAAGCTGATTTCCATTCAAAGGCCTGGGATTCTTAGACGAAGTTTACAGCTGCTGGGACCCTATCTCAGATGTTAATGAAGACAAACTTGCAAGGTTCCAATTGAGGGTCATTTAAATTCATTGCACAAATGGATCATTTCGTGGTGGGGGTAAGGGTGATGGATTGGAGCAGGGATAAGGCAAGTGGGTGACATTATTGCTTTTAAATGTTGGAAATATTATTTCAATATTATTTGATCAATGTGCTGTGCCTCTTTCCTGCATAATCCGTTTCTCACATGAGCATGCCTGAGTCTGTTCCAAGATAAGGGCCCTCAAGAGAAGGGGCACATTGCAGAAGACTCTACATTCTCTGCTGGCAACTTTCCTCATATTTAACTAACTTTGATAAAAGCCCTGTCTCAGATGAAAACCAGACTGAGGAGGGATGCAATTACTGGTAGACCTGCATGGCATTTCCTGAAAATACAGTTCAAACAATGAAGAGAGCACTTAGCTTTCATTCATAATTCCCTATGAGAAGACAGTATTTAAATGAGGAATAGCTCAGAGCTCCATCATGAGTCCAGACCACTCATCATTTTATATACTATCAAATTTGCCCCCCAGCATTCTCTTCAAAGAAAGCACCCTTTAATCTATCCTTGTTACTGCAGTTCCTCATCCCAAGAACCATTCTTGTAAATTTTTTTCTGGATCTGTTCTATAGTGAAGTGATCAGAATTGAACGTGGTACTCCAGGTGATGCTGAACCAGTGTTTCATAAAGATTCAACATGACATCCATGCTTTTATTCTTCTTCATCTATTGATAAAATCCACAATTCTGTATGTCTTATTAACACTTTCCTCAATAATCTCTTTTAATGACATTCATCCACACCCCAGGTCCCTCTGCTATAGCACCCCTTTTAGAACAGGATCCTTTATTCTATGTTGCCTCCCTTCATTCTTCTTGCCAAAGTGCATAACCCCATATTTCTCCAAGTTAAACCTTAACTGCCATGATCTACTCATTCCACTGGTCTGCTTATATCTGGTCTGTTATGTGTATCACTATACACTTTGCAGTTAATAATATCTCCAAGTTTTGTGTCATCTGTAATTCCATGCTATCAATGTCTCTCCTATGCCTTGAGCTTCAACATTGCTGATAAGCCTGTTATTGGGCACCTTATCAAAAACCTTGTGGAAGTCCATGAACACCTCATTGACAGGCATCATGCACTGGAAGGAGATGATTATTGTCCATTATACTTGTTTGTGTGTGTGTGTATTTATGTGTGCAAATTTAGAAAATATATGGTTGTTGCAGGAGCATGTTATTTTGTGATCACAACACTGAAAATTAGGTCTGGTATAACATTTAATTTTAACTGTCAAATTACTTCAGTTTACATTCTTTATCCCTTGGATCAGAAATAAATTATTAACAGCTGCTTTATATCAATAGATAAGGTAGGTTAGGAGTAGTAAATGGTGATTAATAGTGATTAGTTAAGTGTTGTGAATAAATTTAACTTGAGAACCACAATATAGCAATTACACCTATTCCAGCTATGACAATTAAAGGTATTTTCCTTTCTTATTACAAGGAAAGATAAATGTTTATACTACTTTGCCTCGAATTTGATTCTATTTTATTATTGGCCTGTATATTTGTAATGAATTACTTTACCTGCTATTTTAATAGAGAGCCTAACTCATTTAAAGTAACATCTCTATCGAACCCTGTGGGCACCAATTTAGAATACTATATTGCACTATAGTTGCATCCTGTCTATATGCATTTTATGGCTGGGAATAATCTCTGCTTTGGATATAATTCACATTAATGGTTACAATTTTGGCAAAAATACCCAGAGATGTAGCTTAAATGTAGAAACCACCCAAATTGAATTACGTGCACTGGCACACTAAAGGATGTTTGTGCATCAACAGATTACTTGATAGGAAACCCAGGCCCTCATACTCATACACAGAGGAGACTTTAGCTAACTTGTCAACTTCCGAGTGTAACCATGGGCATAACTTTTTTTGAAATACAATAGAGATATGGTTAATGAAAAGGAATTGCAGCAGACAGATGGTATTGCATGGATTTTTTTTTAATTACAAAGAGAAGGGGAGAGCAGACAGGAAAAGACTATCAGTAATTTTCCATGGGACTTCTGTGGAGAGCTTCTCCCATTTTTCTGTAGACCTGCAGAAATCCTAGTAAAACACTGTCAATAATATTTACATTATTTCTCTGGATCTTTTGCCAAAGTGCCCTGTCATGGAATACAGCGTGACAGGTTACAAAGCAGAAGACATTAAGATCCACAAAGTGGGAGGAAATAATTGGGAGATGAAAGATGAACAGACTTGAAAGGAGAGATAGCTTGGATGTGGGCTAGAAACATTTGCATAAATCGGGAAATTTGGAATTACCGCTTCCTGGAGATAAAATACAAATGAAAATGAAATCTCAAAAGAAAACTTCTAATAAATAATGGACCTACAATACACTCATGAATCTAGTGCATGAAAGAAGTGAAGAAAGTGTGGGGGAGAACTGATAAAGGAATGAGGAGGGCCTCAAGGAGTAAATGAGAAGAGATTAGAGAGTACCAGATAAGAAAAGTGAACAGAAAATTAACATAAAATTGCTAATAAGGCATTTAACAAATGTATATCTGATTAGAGGTCATAACGAATTCTGCTAATGGAAACTGATGGCATGATTGTGGTGCTAAATCTATACTTTAAATCTGTCTTTACAAAAGAAGAAGATGCTGCCAAGGTAGCAGTTATAATGTAGCATTTCAGATAGATAAAACTATTAAACACCAAGCAACATTTAACTAGAAACATCACCCACTCTGGAGGAGCCCATTCTAGATTACTGATGGAAGCAATGGTTGAACTTCCAGTCCTCTGATATGAGAACAGTGCTAGAGAGCTTCACTCTTCAGAAAATGAAGAGACCTTATGTAAATATATGCCAATCAGCCTAATATTAGTGATGGGGAAACTTTTGACAAAATAATCTAGGACAAGATAGGAGTCAATGAATGAAAACTGAATTGAGTACTTTGAGTAAGCGATAGGGAACATAAGTATGCAAAACGTAGAATGCCTTTTCCATCATTCAATAAGATCGTGGCTGATTTTGTACCTTGAAGCCACTTTCCTGCTCTAACTCCATATCTAGTGATTCTCTTGATATTCAAAATTCTATCTATCTCTGCCTGGAATAAATTTAATAACCGAGCTTCCACGACCCTCTTGGCTAGAGATTTTCAAAGATTCCTTGCCCTCTGAGTAATGAAATTTCTCCTCATCTCAGGACTGAATGGCCAACACCTCATTTTAAGACTGTGACTTTTAGACACAGTAGGCAAGGGAAACATCAACCCTGCACCTACCCTACCAACCCCTGAAAGATACAGGTGTGTTTCAATAAGATCACTTCACATTCTTCTAAACTCAAGACAATATAGGCCCAGTATGCTTAATCTTGTCTCTTTGGACAAACTCTCAATCCTACATATCAATCTGATGAACATTCACTGCACTCCCTTCATGGCAGGTACATCTTTCCTCATGCAGGGAGACCAGACCTATACAAGATATTTCAGGTGCATTCTCACCAGGTCCTTATATAATTGCAGTAAGACATCATTACTCTTGTACTCAGCGTATTCTGAGCACCTATTATTCTCTGTAAAAAAGATACTTGCCTTGTAAATCTTTAAACTGTCCCCTTCTCATCTTAAATATATGGTCTCCAGTATCTAGGGAAAAGACTCTGACTAACTACTTCATATATTTTATAAACTTCTATCAGGTCACCCCTCAGGCTCTGACACACCAGATCCAAATCCAAATTTGTCCAACCTCTCCTTATATCTAATACTTTCTAATCCAAGCAACATCCTGGTGAACTTCTGCACCCTCGTTAAAGCCTTCACATCCTTCCTGTAATGCAGCAATAAGGACTCACACAATATTCCAAATATAGGCTAACAGAAGTTTTATACAGCTGCAACATGACTCCTGACTTTTATACCAACACCCTGACTAATGAAGGCAAGCATGCCATTCATTTTGTTTATCACCCTATCTTCTTGTGTTGCCACTTTCAGGGAGCCATGGACTTGCACCTCAAGATCCCTCTGTACATTAATGCTTCTAAGGATCCTGCAATTTACTGTATACTTCCCTCTTTCATTTGACCTCCCAAAGTGCAACACTTGTCCAGATGAAACTCCATTGCCATTTCTCTGCCCACATTTCTAACTGCTCCATATCCTGCTGGATCCTTTGACAACCTTCCTCACTATCCACAACTCTGCCAATTTTTGCATCATCTGCAAACTTACTGATCAGCTACATTTTCATCCAAAGGTCCAGCACTGATCCTTGCGGAACACCACTGGTCATAGACTTCCATTCGGAATAACACCCCTCCACCACTACGCTCTGTCTTCTATGGCCAAGCCAATTTTGAATCCAATCTACCAAGTCTCCATGGATCCCATGTGCCTTAATAGTCCAGATCTGAGGGACCTCGTTGAAAGCTTTACTGAAGTCCATGTATACAACATCCACTGCCCCACCCTCATCAATCGTCTTTGTCATTACCTCAAAAAAATCAAGTTTGTAATACATGAGCTCCTCTGCACAAAGTCTGGTAATTATCCCTAATAAGTCTATGCATTTCCAGTTGTGAGTAGATCCTATTCCCTAAGAATCTTCTCAATAATTTCTCTACCACTGATGTATACCGCACTGGCCTATAATTTCCTGAATTGTCTCTTCTGCCCTTCTCAAACACAGGAACAACATTGGCTATTCTCCAGTCCTCTGGGACCTTGCCTGTGGCTATAAAGGACACTCAGCAATCTTCTCTCTTACCTCTTTCAATAACCTGGGAAAGATTCCATCAGGTCCTGGGTCTTTGGTCCCAGAAGTAATGACATATAGTTCAAAAGCAAAGAAGTAATACTAATCCTTCGGAAAACACTGGTTAGCCTATGTTTTAGAAACAAATGTCAGGTCCCTCGAGAGTATGCCAAAGAAATTTATTAGAACACAAACAAGAATTAAAGACATGAGTTACGTGGGAGACTGAAGCGATGGGGCTGTGCTTGTTACGGAAAGATCTGATTGAGATGTTCAGGATCTTGAATGTTTCTGAAAGAATAAATAAGAAAAAAACTATTTCCAGTGGCAGATGAGCCTGCAGATTTTAAGTGACTGGCAAGTGAACAAGAGGTAACATAAAATTGTTGCTTTACATGTTGTATTATGATCAGGAACGAACTAACTAAAAAGATTGGTGGATGCAGAATGAATAATATCTTTCAAAAGGAAACTGGATAAATACATGAAAAGGGGAAAGAAGATATATAGGGGTGAAAATATATAGCTGCGTGGGGAAAAAAGAGCTCAAACAACAAACAAATTATCCCTGTGAGGAAATCAAGAGATGTATTGCCACATTATGTCACTGTTTTATTTCATTGCCCTCGTTTTGCAACCATTTCTACAGACTACAGGAGAAGAAAAGAACACTTCCTGGTTCTGATTAATTGTGGCATCTTTAGCTCTGATTTTAGATAAAAATGAAGGAACTAAAACTCTTCCCACAGAGACAAAATAAACAATGATTCTCCACTATTGGATGTTTTTCCAGCATTGATACCATCTTGTTGTGCTGCTGATTCACAATTATAGTGTCCTACAAATAATGGATATGATTGAATTCATTCTATCAATATCTAAAGTTTGTTAAATAAAAATGAATGCATTTTATAGCAATACATTCCAATATTTTACTGGAGTTAAAAAGTTATGCGAAAGAAAGCCTCATCATATTACAGATCAGTAATTGATTTACTCCTTTAACTTATTGATCCATCTACCTTCATCAACATGCTGTAGTAAATCAATCTGAATTTCCTCAGTGTATTCTTTTTCTTAATGTCTTTCTTTCTGCTTAGAACGAATCATCTTCTTGAGAAATGTTGAATAGTTTATGCAGTAGTTTGCTGAGTTTGCTATCAGTCAAAATGTGCCTGCTTGCACAATATTATAAGAATCCTTGAAGCATTTTTTTGTTAATTATGCAATTTAGTACTTTAGTACTATATTAATTTACTACATAATACTTTTAGCATGTTTTGTTCTTTGCTGATATCCTTGCTCTCTTAAAGGGGTTTCTAGACTGTGCACATGATCAATTATATAATTTAGCAGCCATTTATGGAAGTCATGTCAATTTTAAGTCCTCTAACTATGCTTTGTATATGTCAAGTCTTTCCTAATCTACTTTGACATTTGAATCTTGTTTCATTCTGCTGCTGATAAAACTTAGCTTTTGTAGAAAAGGTTTAGGAGATTAAAATCACCATTACTATGATGTTGTAAATTTTGGTATATTTCTTGAAATTACAGCAGTTAACGTTAGAGGACACTTGTTTATCCTGTTTTCATGGCAACTTATGTTACTTACTTCAAGCGAACTGTGAATTTGCTTAAAACTGAAAGTCTTAATGCCTCTAAGTACCTGAATCTTTATATGAACCAGTTACATGTTCTTCTATTACTTTCTTCGAAATGATGATGAGATATTCTGTAGTTTGTAAATTTCATCTTTGTGATAATGATCACCTTGACTTCCAATGCGAAGCTGAGTACAGTCTCCTGATTCTTCTCCTTGCTTGGTCTGCTCTTACAATATTTATTATAGCAACCTCTGAGGGAGGAAAGCCTAGAAGAGGATGAGAAATAGGAGCAAGGTTGCAGCACAAAATGAAATGTATGCATTACGTTGTTCATTCTCCTGGATCCCCACTTTATATGAAGAATTGAAGGCAATGGAAATAGGTGAGGAAGCATGAATGAAAAAGTTTGCAGGCAGGTGTGACACTACAGAGATTATATCCGATTGTTGCAAGCTGAGTGAAATGTGGTGCTTCTACTCCCAATACTGTACCTTGAAATTAAAGTGAACCTCAAATAGAATCTCATTTGGGATTTCTTTTTTTGCTGATACGGAGTGAACTTTGTTGGTTTGGAATGTTAGCACCTCAATGCATCTCTTTCCTATTGCATGCCAATCTAATCTAAGCATTATTCTCTGCTGCTGTGTCTAAAATGCTGACCAACTGCTACTGATGTTGAACAGCAAACATAAAGGTTCAATATCTTGAGAAGAGTGGAGCTGCTCCAAAGAACGTGTAAATTTTGCTGGGTAAGTATGAGGTAACACGTCAGGAAGTTCAGAGATGAAGTAGGAAGTCATTTAAGTAAAAGACCCATGGATTCATTCATTGATATATTACAACCACTGCATGAGGACTTGTACCTCCTCAGGTCTGCCCCAGCTAATTATTTGTGTATTATGTTGGTGTTGATTTGTGTGTGGAAAGATAGTTAATTGACAAACTACAGAGGACCCAGCACCATTCCCACAGCACACCACTGGTCAAAGGCCTCCAAACTGTACAAACTTCCACTACTGCCAGTTAATTTTCCCAACCTGAGTGGCTTATCCTGCTGCCTCCAATATAGCATTGCTGTCAGTGATGGCACCACTGAGACCCACCCTTGATGAGTATCTCAACAGCCAAAGGCCGGAAAGAAAAAACTTCCTTTCAGATATAGCACGCTCTTTGAAGATTGGAACAAGTCTGAGCAGAATGCAGTCAAGCTCTGAAGCTGCACATGCTGGTTCCTGATGTTAGCAGAGTGCTTTTCTTAAATAGCAAAACTTAGCATGATGTGCTCCTGTTTTCAGTGATATTGTTCTTTACCAGTCACGTGGAGCTTCAAGGTCCAATTTATGCCATTGAAGGTGGAAGCAGGTCTGCATTTTCTTAGTTGGGTCCTTCAGGATTAAGGATGACATACTCCATTCTCGTTTAGGTGGCTAATGGAGTGAACGTGGGAATGCTAAACTCTTCCGTAGATAGGGAAGAGGTGGCTGGGTGGGTGGAAGGATGTGAAGTTTGTGATTTGGTGTACTCCTTCTGCTATGTGTTACTAATGCATTGCCTTGAAGCTCTCAATGCCATCCTGAATGTCCCTGACTTTGGGTGGTCATGGGCTGGAGATACCCAGAAGTCAGAGGGGAATTTGCACTACTTCAAGAAGGCTTTGAGCAGATGCTCGAATCTTTTTCTTTGTCTACCTGGTAATACCCTCCCATGTTGGAACTTGGATAAAGTGTCTGCTTCAGGAATTTGGTGTCTGGTATGTGAACAAGGTGGCCTTCCTAATGTAACAGTATCCACAGTTTCACCAGAAAATGATTAATCTTGCAATCAGTTCTGGGTAAGTTGCCTTTGAAGTGGTTTGTGCAAAACAGAATTGCTATGTAGTCCACTTGCTAGGCTTTTACTCCTTCCTAACCACCGAAGTCCAATATAAAACTTTGATTAGAATAATTTCCTGGCATAAACTCTTTCTGTTCCAAATTCAAGTCCTCTTTTCAGACAAATAATTCTCTTAACTGACAATCCCAGTCCAAGGATTTTGACCTGAATAACTGCAGCAAAATTGGTGATCACAGGAAGCCAATTCACACATACCACCTTAGTCCTGAGGAAGTCTACCCCAATCGATGTTTTCTGTGGCTGGCACTGTCCAGAGGGATGGATCTTGAGGGACAAGAACTACTCTTCAATTCTCTGGCTCCCCACATCTGTATGCTCTCCAACTACAGCAGTAAGTTCAGATATACTGAAAGTGGCAACACAAGTAGATAGGGTGGTGGGGCAGCACAGTAGCGTAGCGGTTAGCGTGACGCTATTACAGCGCCAGCAATCAGGGTTTGATTCCCGTCACTATCTGTAAGGTGCTTGTACGTTCTCCCGTGTCTGCATGGGTTTCCCCCGGGTGCTCCGGTTTCCTCCCACATTCCAAAAGACATATGAGTAGGTTAATATGGGTTTAAAATGGGTGGCGCGGAGTTGTTGGGCTGGAAGGGCCTGTTACCACGCTGTAAATAAAAAAAAATAAAGAAGGCAGATAGTATGCTTGCCTTCATTGGTCGGGGCATTGAGTACGAGAGTAAAGAAGTCATGTTGCAGCTCTATAACACTTTGGTTAGGCCACACTTGGAGTATTATGTGCAATTATAATCACCCTAATTCTGGCTTTGAAAAGGATGCAGAGGAGGTTCACCAGAATGCTGCCTGGATTAGAGAGTATTAGCTATTAGGAGTAGTTGGACAGACTGGATTCTTTTCTCTGGAGTATCAAAGGCTGAGGAGAGACCTGATAGACACTTATAAAATTATGAGAGGCATAGACAGGACAGATGGTCAGAGTCTCTTTCCCTGGGTAGAAATGTCAAATACTGAAGGGCGTAACTTCAAGATGAGGGGGAAAGGCTCAAAGGAGATGTGGAAGGCATTTTTTTACAGAGAGTGGTAGGTGCCTGGAAGGCACCGTCAGGGATAATGGTGGAAGCAGGCATGATAATGGTGTTTAAGAAGCACTTAGACAAACATTAGGCATTAGCACTGAAGCCAGTCATGTTTTAGTGCATCAGAAATGAATGCAATTGACTTTATAGCCAGGTATGTTGGAAGAATCATCATATAAGGCCTTATGGATCAAACTGAAGAATGAGAACGAGAGAATCACACTGTCTTTCAGAGATCAAACAGTCCAAGGGAAATAGAAAATTCAAGAGAACTTTTTTTTAGTCAGCATGTAGCAAGTCCAACAACATTGGAGTAATTCTGCATTCATTTTTCAGATATGAAGTCGGGCAGATGTAAAGAATATGAGTGAAAGAGCACTTCTGCAGTGAGATCAGAATTCAGTCCGATTTAACATAGTTGTGGGAAAGGACACGGGTAGATTAAAGGTAATAGTTTGAATCTGGGGAAAGGCCTATTTTACTAGGCTGACAGGTAGACTGCTAGTAGAATCTTGAAGATAGATCCATGTCAGAGCAATGGGAAGCATTGAGGGAGGAGAATTAAGATGGTTGGGGAAAATATTCCTATGATGAATATGGAAGGGACTGATAAATGTATTGCCAGCTGGATGTCAAGGTGCATAGAAGATGAGCTAAGTCACAGAAAAGGAGGTTTATGTCAGACACCGAGATCTAACACTTCAGAAACCCAAGAGTGTGGAGTGAAATTAAAAGAGAAACTTGGAAGCAAAAAAGAGAGTATCCAAAAACAATGATAATTAACATTAAAAATGCAAATATGTTTTATGAGTACATAAAAAGCAAAAGGATAACGAGGGAGAGACCAGAGATTTGAAAAATAACATGGTTTTACTTTTTAGAACTTTTCATTTTAGAACTTTTGCTGCTGCATAATATTTAAAAACACTTGTATGTGCAGTTATAGAGCTGTGACCTGCTGGGCAACACAACATGTGTTGGAAGATGGGATTAGGCTGGCTGGATCTTTACTAACTGACATGAAGGTAATGGGCTAAATGGCCTCTGATTATATTTGGATGGTTTCACAAAACAGAAAATGCTGGATACATTCTGCACATTGGACATCATATGTTGAGAAAAAAACACTTTTAACATTTTACATTGATAAACTTTCATCAAAAGTATGGAAACGTTCTGATGAAAGTCCATTGCTCTGAATCACTGGCCCAAATCAACTGGAGTGCCATCTGTCAGCTATTTACAGTTCATCTCATTTCAGACTTAGATACACCCTTAGCCAAATATGGAAGTCTAGAATGGCTTGAAGGTCAGATGTTAGTGCATCTGATCTGACACAGGCATCAGAATATACTAAGTAAGAGCAGGACTGAACTACTTTGTCCCTTGAATCTGCTCCACTATTCAACAAAATCATAACTGATCTACATTAAAAAAAACTATTGATTTCTGGTTTGAATACATTTAATCACTGAGCTTCCATACCAGCTGAGGTAAAGAATTACAAAGATCCAGCACCATTTGTGAAAAAAGATATTCCACTCATTTCAAACTTAAATGGCATATCCTTCATTGTGAGACTGTAACCCATTGTTCTAAACTCCTTCTCCAGGGGAAATATCATCCCTGTATTAGTCTTGCTGAACCTTCTAAGAATGTTGTTTGTTTTAATAAGGTCATTTCCCATTCTTCTAAACTCCAGAGAATACAAGCCCAGCCTATGCAATCTCTCCTCGTATGATAGCCCCACCATCCCAGGAACCAGTCTGTCGAATTTCTACTGCACTCCATTCATAGCAAATAAATCTGCTTTTAGGTAAGGAAATCAAATTTGTACAGAGAACTCCAGATGTGAACTCATCAAGGCACAATGTAATCCTCTGGCAATGGAGCCAATGTACCATTTGCCTTCCTAGTCATTGTATACTAGCCCTCAGTGACTTGTCTACCAGGACTCCCAGATCCCTTTGAGCATGAATATTTCCCAATCTCCCAATCTCTCACCAATTAAATTGTATTCAGCATTTCTGTCCTTTTTACTTAAGTGGATAACATCAATTTTTTCCACATTTTGCTCCATATTCTACATGGAAAATCTATTCAGATAGCATTAAGCAATGAAAAAAATATCATTTAAACAAGTTTTAAAAACTAAGAAATGTAATTAAAAATATTATAAAATATCAACAACATAAACATTAACACGCGGTAATTCTACATTTGCCTGAATATCTGATCTCCCACTCTGGTGCTGCACCCACCCTTGTGTCACTGGTGTCCTGCTGAGAAGCTCTGGATGCACTTCACATTGGGCTGCTCAGCTTTACAACAGAAGGTCTGTCTTATAGATGATGTTTAACTTTTTTTGTAGAAAATAAAAGTTGCCGGCAAGCAGAAGAATTATTTTACTTTATTTTATGTTTTTATGTTATTTGCTGGTATTTTTTCAGTCCAGTTAATTGTTATATGCACAAGTACGATGAGATACATGTACAATGAAACATTTGCTTGCAGCAGCTTCACAGGCATGTAGGTTCAGACAACACATGGAACAGAAATTATACATAAATTAGACTGTGAAGAAAACAGGGAGACTGTGCTAAACAAGACATTAGTACAAAAAAAACACAGTCAGAGGCAAGTCCATGGTGGTGCAAGAGATGATCTGTCGTATTCTGTTTTTAAGGTACGGTTAAGGTTGTGCATGTGGGTTCAAGAACCTGATCATTGTAGGAATGTAGCTGTTCCTGAACCTGGTGGTGTGGGACTTCTGTAACTCCTGCCTGACAGTAGCATTGAGAAGAAGTCATGACCTGGATGGTGAAGATCCCTGATGATTGATGTCACCTTCTTGAGAGAGCACCTCCTGTAGATGCTGTCAATGGTGGGGAGGACTGTGCCCCTGATGGACCGGGCTGTGTCTACTACTTTGTGCAGCCTCTTGCGGGTATCATGATTTTTTTTGTATTTAAAAAAATATTTGAAGTTATGTCTGTATTTTAAATGTATTGAAATCTATTTGAATATTTTTACAGTCCTTTGACTGTTATTGGTTCTAAAGGCTTTGACAGTGTCTGGTTGGGGTGGAAGCAGTCAGAGCCTCAGCAGTACATTGCATGAGGCCTTCTTATTCCTCAGACCCTGCTCATCCATTGAATATATCTTGGGTGCTGAAGATCAGTTTGTTCAGCCCTCTATGCACAGAAAAGTTAAATACATGTGACAAACACCCAGTGCAGCGATTCCAGGCAGCAAGCTGGGTCCAGCACATTCCAGCCCATTAATGACTTCTCTCTCCACAGATACTGTCCCATTCACTGAGTATTTGTTGCATTTTCTGCTTTTATTTTGGATTTTCAAAAACAATATTTTGATTTTTATTTGGGTAGCTTCAACATTGATGGTGTCTGGCATTACTAAAACCAGTAATTATAAGCAAATTCCTAAAATAAAAACTATAAAATCTAACTAACAACTCAAATTCCAAATTCTTCTGCACCAGAGATTCTATGTTTTTAAAATCAGCACACAAAGTTTTTTTCTCTCTGAAAAACAGCTGTTGTTTCAACTTCAGTTAATGAATTTGAGAGTGGTCTTCCAGGGGTAAGAATCTGCTTCATTGTACATGTAAAATACCAGCATGATTAAGATATTCAACCAACAAAACAACCAGCCAATAAAAATTCCAAAGGTACAAATTGGAATAAAGATTGCTCAAGCACCAAACAAATATAATTCGGACTTACTAGACTTACAGTAATAATACTCCCAAATCCTCATAAAAAGGGATCATAAAAGTAAACAACCTTCAAATAATAATTTGGCTGCTCTCCAGTCTTAGAGCAACTCAAAAGGGAAAGGGACTGTCGGGAATTAGCAATGATTGCCTTGCAAATTGAAGACTATACTGCAAACCCTTAATGGAACATTATTTCATGAAAACTACTTAAAAGTGTGCCAGATTAATCAATCCTCATTTTCAGACAAGACACTCTCACAGTCTTTGATATGAGTTCAAGAGTGGTAATAGAGTCTATCTGAGGTCCAGAGAAATTAGACTAGAATGTTTCTTGAATCAAGGCACCACAATGTTGTGAGGTCTAAGTATGCAAAGAAATAAGCATTGACATCTCCTATCCAATTAACTAATTTATAGCAGCACTAGAGGCTGGAAAATGAAAAATTTCCATATAGTTGGAAACAGGCAACATATGGTGAAGATGAAGACATGACTCAAAAATACCAGGATTGTCCAGATATTAAATATTTTGTCCTGACTTCCAGTTAAGATTTTGTCAGGACAGCATTTGATCAATTTTTCGCAAACGCATTTTGGTCTTCTGGGTTAACCAGAGTATAGTGAAACTTGCTGTGCAAGAAAGAGTGCATGTATAATCTAACCTGGAGCTTGCTTACATTGTAGAAGAGAGCATGTGCATCAAACCACCAGTATGTATGTTACACACCACTGTGATGCATTAAATGTGGGTATGCATGGGAGACACTGTCTGTCCAATCTCATGGAGTTGGAATGAGTAAGGAAGAAGGAAAGGGAAGAGAAGAGTTGTCCAGCTCAGTTCAGCCTAGCCTGCCCTCCCCTCCCCTCCCCTCCATATTACCTTCTCTACCTCCCTCTTTGTCCTTTGGTAGCAATCCTTGAACGTGGCCTCTTTTGGGAGCTCAGAAATTCCATGGATAGAGAAGATCCAGCAGCTGCACATGAGAGGCAGTCTACTGCTGTAGTCACAGCATTGTGAGTCCTGGTCTTGATAACGTAAGAGGGTCTGTGACATTGTTTTCACTGGGAAATAATCCTGTAGTTTTGTATAGTTGCAATAGTGGTCCTAGTGCTCAACTGTAAGGTTGCTGAAGGCTAGTATTATTGATGGTGAAAGCAGTCTTCTGATCTATTATCATCTGGAGGAGGAATATGTATTTGGGTAGATATGTTGAAGGCAGTTTATAGATTTGCCACAAGCCTCAAAGGAACATGAAGCAGGAGTCACTGGCAGATTCCTGATGTCAGTCAGCAGTGTGGGAAGGACATGTCCCATGCCTGAAGTCATGGGCTGGCTGAGGGTAGGAATCCCACATGCGACAGCACTGGTTCGTGACTTTCAAATCGATAGTGAGGAGCACAGCTGGTCAAGCACAACAACTCAGATAGGGTGAGGCTTTGCCAGACTGGCAATGGCTGTGGAATGGCAAATGTTTGGAATGTGCAAACGACCATTTGTGACATTTTTCAAATTTCTTTACACATTTAATCTCACCAAGTCCATAGTGATTCCCTCTGTACTTTATGAACAAAGAACAGTTAGTAGTAGTTAAATACTAGAACAGGCTGAACACTAACCTGCTCATCACATTAATGAAGAAGCACATGTGGCACCCCTGGACCTTTAGACAGGCACTTCACACCTGGAACTGAAAATAGGGGTAGAGGTGGGTTTCCATGGAGATCATGGTTATTCATTTGAGAAGCTAGGTTCTAGCAGACTAGCAGTACATTTCAAATTCCAAAGAAGGTTTTACAAGTTTTGACAAGGCCATAGTGTAACTGTGAATGGTTCTTATTACTGCTGTGAAATAATTTTAATTAATGAAATTGGTCTCACTGTGAACTCTCCTTGACCTTTTGAAGAACAGTCTCTTATTCATTGGGCATTCATACTAAACTATCATTGGAGACTCCCAAGTCAGACCGAGGTCTTTTTGCCAAGTGTAAAGCCACCAGGGCTTCATTCATCCAGTTATTCAATGCTTCCCACACCAATTATCCAAAAGACGGCTCTGCAAGTCGGTTGACGCCAGTCTGACCAGCATGTGTTTTCATTCTGTTAATTTTTAAAACGATATACACAATTACTGCTGTGCACACCCACACCATACAACCAATTTTTCTCATAAAAAATCTCACTTTTCATATGAGCCACCTGAGCACAAGATATACAGTGTATTGTTTATAATTCCATAATTGTGATCCTTTCTTTAATATTGTAAAAGAAATTCCTGCAGCTGTAATCTGAACCTTTTTTGTGTCTGGAATGATTTACACACACACACATCTTGGCATTGATTTATAATGCACTACAAAACTGAAGTGGTTAGTAAAACAATGATTGATACCTACCATCTTGGAGTAGGTTGCATCGCAGCTGATTGAATGAAACCCAAGCAGAAGCATAAATGTAGTGTCCCACAATAACATTTTTATTGCATTGTCCTGCAATTTGTTCTCCAAAATGCCCAATACAGCAACTGTGGCCCTGAAAATTTCCCAGCAGGACAAATAAGTTTACAACGTTTATGGAAACTTCTTAAAATCTCTCTTGTTTCAGGTGAAATGTATGCAGTGATTTTCATTTGAAGAGTTTCATGGACTGTGTTCAGATGGCTCATATGAAAAGTGAGTTTTTTTATGAGAAAGATTAATTGTATAGATTCATGCATTCATTTCAAGAATTGTGATGCAATTTTAAGAAAGTAACATAAGGCTTCAAAATGACTTAAACAAAGGAAGTTAACTTGGGTTGCGTAACATCAATCCAAATCAGGTCTCGGAATTGAAAGTAAAACTTAGAAAAAATCTGCTCCCAGTTTACTTATTCAGTAGAAGCACTCCTAATATTTCTAAAAACATAATTTAGAACTGGACACATGAATGCAATAGATATCAGCCAGCATGAGTTATAGAACAGTAGAACAAGCACATTGCCTCTGTCTCTATGCTACTCTTCCACTCTATGTTAAGATTTCAGTTTGAAATGTACTCATGATCAATGACCGCCAATTAGATGGTGCAGTGTAGCTCATGGCGAAAATACAGTCAACTTCTGCATGAGGTAATCAGATGAAAACAGGTGGTGGGGTGTGAGGTGGATTTTAGGGAAGGGGTGAGCATTAGCTGATAGTGTACCAGAAGATTTTTGTGCATCTGGGAATTTCACGTGGTACCACGAGGAATATTTTGTTATCGATAGCATCCTGTATGGCCTCTTTCTATTATGCCATGTGTTTCACTGGGATATATATGCTTGTATATGAAATTAACAATTGTGTAGAACCTCATTCTGTGGTCACCAAGATGCCGACAATGTTTTCCTCTCCTTGGTATACATTTTTGAGACACGTGCCAAAGAAATAAACTAGATGAACTAGATGGGCATCTGCAGCCAGAAAAACTCTGGGGCTTAATACCGTTCCACAGTCTTTAATGACAGCTGGAACTTCCGATGAATGTAACCAACTTGCAGAGGAGTTCATCAAATTCCAATCAAATTGAAATAATCATTGTTTGTATCCATCTTGAATTTTAACCTGCAGGTATTACATGTTGAGAGGTGCTAACCTGCATTTTAGTTTAGGTTAGTAGCTGCAACAATTGATCAACATTTTAGAGGAGGGAATGTCTGTTTGCCTTAAAGATATAAGGCCTACTACTGTTCCCTTTAACTTCTGGCTACCTTGAATTAGAACAGTATGGTTGGTCAACTAAAAATATCACCCACTGGAGTCTTAATATTTTGCTAAGTCCTGTAGAATTAGTCCAGTAATCTAATGCAGTATTGATTGAATACTGTTGCACTGTTTGCAATATAAAACTTTAGCCTCATTGCCAGAGATGGACTATAAAATTTTACATCAGATATGCTATGGATGAGTTTGAAGGGAAGAGATAAGAAATAGTGATTTATTTGTTCCAAAGAATTAAGACAAAAATAAATCGGAATAGTTTGAAAGGATTAGAGAAAATAGTACAGAAATTAAATATGTATACAGGAAAATCACATGAAAAACAAATTAAAAAAAGGTTATTAAAATAAATTAAAATATGAATTGCCTATACATTTGATATTATAGGAAGGATGTAGAGACTGTGGTAAGGGTGCAGAAGAGGTTTACCAGGATGCTGCCTGGATTAGAGCATATGAGCTATAAGGAAAGGTTAGACAAACTTGGGTTGTTCTCCCCGGAACGTCAGAGGCTGAGGGGAGACCTGATAGAGGTTTTTAAAATTATGAGAGGCATAGATAGGATAGACAGTCAGAATCTTTTCCCCAGGGTAGGAATGTCAAACACCAGAGGACGTGCTTTTAAGGTTAGAGGGGGGATGTTTAAAGGTGATGTGAGAGGCAAGTTTTTTATGCAGAGAGCGGTGGGTGCCTGGAATGGTTTACCATGGGTAGTAGTGGAAGCAGGCAGTTTGCTGGCATTTTAGAGGCTGTTAGACACATGAATATGAAGGGAATGGAGGGATATAGATGATACACAGGAGGAGGACATTTAGTATAAATTGGCATCAAGATCGGCACAACATCGTGGGCCGTATGGCCTGTTCGGTGCTGTACTGTTCTATGTTCTATATCTACTGCTATGTGTCAAGGTGGTTGTGTGGCTGCCCTAGAGTTCCAGATTTCAATCCTATCTGTGCAAAGATTACACATTTTCTCCATGACTGCAAGGGTTTTCACTGGGTGCTTTGGTTAATTGGCTGCTATGGTTTACCCCTTAGTACAGATTTTTTTGGCAAAAGGGATTGAAGGGATTGTAAATGGGCATGAGTGTGATAAAGTCAAGAAAGTAAGGAGAGGAGGAATGGGATTGCTCCTCTGGGAGTAAGCATGAACCTAATGTATTGAATGGTCTTCATCCCTATCTTTATAAGATTGAACAGCAGAGTTTTTAGAGTATGCTTTGGAAACAAGAAGGATAGGCAAAAGTTCAGCTAAAAATGATGAAGATGCTGAATGCTCTAACACTGAGAGACAAAAAAAGTTCTTTGGCCGTAAGTATTAAACGCAAGTAAGTGTATTAGCCACCTGATGTATTCTTCCTGTTCATTTGGTTTTGTTGAAGTCAGAAGAACCAAAAGAATGGAAGTGATTACAACTGACAATTGATACTCTTGTACACATATGGCAGTTTTGAGCAAAGTCAAATTTTCACATTTTGGTTTTAATTTACTATGTACAATAATATTTGCCCCATTTGTAAGTGATAAGTAAAGAATAATTGAAAATGCTTTGTTTGCATTTGTAATAATTCAGGCAGAGTGTGCAGTCTGCAGTGTACACATTCTTCTTCTCTTTGGACCTTTGTGAGGTACCTGATAAAAGGTTATGATTTGCCAAGAATATGTTTTGAGATGTGTGTTCTAGTGGAACCCAGGCATGGCTATGAAGAATAAAGTGCTCATTGTGAATTGCTGTGGACAATTTTAACTATTCACTATGTATGTAAATGATTTGGATGTGAATGTACATCGCATGATTAGTAAGTTTGCTGATGATACTAAACTAGAGGGTCTTGTTGATAGTGAAGCAGGTTACAATGAATACAAAGAGATCTTGATCAGTTGAGATGGACTGAGGAATGGCAAATGGTTTTCAACTTAGATAAGTGTGAAGTGATGCATTTTTGGACATTCAATCCAGGGTAGGACCTATACAGTGAATGGCAGGGGACTGATGAGTGTTGTGGAACAGAGGGAACTGGGAGTACAAGTACACAGTTCGCTAAAAGTGGCTGTGCAAGTAGACAGGCATTTAGCATGCTGACCTTGATTGGTCAGGGCATCGAGTTTAGGAGTAGGGACGTTATGTTGCAGTTACAGTATATAAGTCGTTGGCGGCTGCACTTGGAGTATTGTGTACAGTTTTGGTCATCCTGTTATAGGAAAGACATTGTCAAGCTGGAGAGGGTGCAGAGGAGTTTAAGAGGATGCTGCCTGGACTAGAGGGCCTGAGTTACAGGGAGAAGTTGGTCATGCTGGATCTTCATTCTTTGGAGCATAGGAGAATGAGGGGTGACTTCATAAAAGTTTGTAAAATCATGAGGGGTATGGACAGGGTGGACCGTCACAGCCTTCTCCCCAAGGTTGCAGAGTCCAAAACTTGAGGGCACAGATTCAAGATAAGAGGGGAAAAATTTTAAAAAATAGAGCTGAGAGGTAAAGTCTTTACACAGAGGGTGGTGAGTATCTGGAATGAGCTGCCAGAGGAAGTGGTCAAGGCGGGTACAACTGCAACATTTAAGAGGCATTTGGATAGGTACCTGGAGGGGAGGGGCTTGGAGGTTTATGGGCCTAATGCGGGCAACTGGGACTAGCAGGGAAGATGTTGTGTTCGGAATGGACCAGATGGGCCAAAGGCCCTGTTTCCGTGCTGTATTACTAGATGGGCTGAAGGGCCTGTTTCCGCGCTGTATTACTTTATGATCCTATGACTATTATTATGGGCAAAAGACAGGTGACAATAAATTTGCTGTCCACTTTTAGCTAATATCTAATTATATTTTCTTGGAATAAAGACTGCATAGAGGAAGGATAGGTTAGTGACAATAAGCATCACAGGACACATCCACTAGAGTTTTGGGCAAGTTAGGGTCCAATGATGGTGAAGGGTTAAAGGCTAAAGATGACATTGTTTAGAAAGTTTGGGGAATGGGGGTGACAGGATATGAATTTCAAGAGCCCCTGAAAATGTATTCAGATGTAGTGCTATGGGAATAGAGGAGTCGAGCACTGATGATCTGAATGTAGCACTCACACATGCATCGTTAAGTTCAGTAAATACATGGCCACATACAATTTCCCACCAATTTAACCAGTGGACACAATAACAAGGATGGTGTCCATTTATAAAGCATCTTTTAAGATAGCACAAGCAACCTTGGCCAGAAAAGCTGCAAGGCAGGTTATAAGATATCTTTATTAGTCACATGTACTTCGAAACACACAGTGAAATGCATCCTTTTTGCGTAGACTGTTCTGGGGGCAGCCCACAAGTGTCGCCATTCTTCCGGCGCCAACATAGCATGCCCACAACTTCCTAATCCGTACGTCTTTGGAATGTGGGAGGAAACCGGAGCACCCAGAGAAAACTCATGCAGACACAGGGAGAACGTACAAACTCCTTACAGACAGTGGCTGGAATTGAACCCGAGTCGCTGGTGCTGGAATAGTGTCATGCTAACCGCTACACTACCGTGCCGTCCACGTTTAATATTGCAGTGGTAAATTTGCTAGGTCTGGAATCCAGGCTCTGGATTAACAATTTAGTGAGAGGAGCTCAAATCTCACTGTGGGAGATATCTCAATTAAATGTAATTAATTATACAATCTGTAATTTTAAAACAACAAGAAAAGATTCAGTAACTATTACCATGATACTACTCAATTTTTGTAGAAAAAACCCACATGGTTTATTGATGTCCTTCTGGGAGGAAATCTGTCATCTTTACTCAATCTGACCAATATGTGACTCAACTTGCAATAATATAGTTGTCTCTTAACTGCTGCCCAACATAGCCCAGCAAGCCATTCAGTTATAACAAAGAAAAAGGCATTTTCATTCTGTTAAATGGGACAGACCACCGGGTACTGAACTCAGGCCGAGGTGAACCGGTCCCAGCGCCGTCAACCTTGAAAAGTCCGTCTGGAGACCGGTAACAAAATTAGGAAAGCTGTCCCACAGACTAATGCAGTTGACCTCACAGAATCATTTCCGAGCAGTCAATGTGCTGAATGCCTCCGTCACAATCTCTTCGTATGTCCTGTCCCACCAGCTGGACAGACCCACCAGAGGCTGGAGTACAGTGGAATACAGGTGGGAGTCCTCAACACTGATTGCAGTCCCCATGAAGTGTCATCACAGCAGGTCATGAAATTTCTTCCTGATTGACCCTTACTATTCTCCCAGAGCTGATGATTCAGTGCTACCACATGCTGGACAACACTTGGGTGAAGGATGGAGAAGCAGAACGGGTGTGGATTGGCTGGGGAACTTCAATGTCTATCATCAGGTGTTTTTGGTAGCACCAGCAACCAAGTTGGCCAAGAACGGAAGGACATAGTTACCTGACTTACTGCCCAATCAGTCCGGTGACCTAGTCACCAATGTCCAGTTTGGGTTTCGCCAGGGACCATGCAGCTCCAGATCTCATCACAGCCTTGGTCCAAGCCTGGAAGGAAGAGCTGAATTACTGCAGTGAGGAGAGAATGAATCCATTTGAAATTAAGGCAGTATTTGACTGAGAGTGGCATCAAGGCACCTTAGTAAAATTGAAGTCAGTCAGCATCAAAGGGTAAACACTCCAATGTCAAACCTTGTACAAGAGTGGATGGTTGTGGTTACTGCATAGACATGAAGATTGGTGGAGTTGTTGATAGTGTGGAAGGTAGTCTTAGACTGCAGAGAGATGTCAACCATTTTGGTGAAATGGGCTGAAAAATGGCAGATGGAGTTTAATCCAGACAAATGGCAGATGATGCATTTTGAGAGCTCTAATGGAGCTAGGACATACACCATGAATGGTAAGAGTCTTGGATTTTGGAGTATGTCCATAGATCCTTGAAGGTGACAATACAGGTAGACAACATGGTTAGAATCCATACAGGATACTGGCCTTCATTAGCTGGGGCATTGAATACAGAAGTAGGGAGGTTCAGCTGTACTGCGTGTAGTTCTGGTCACCATGGTAGAGGAAGGATGTAATGGTGCTGGAGAGGGTGCAGAGGAGATTCATCAGGATGTTACCTGAGATGGAGCAGTTCAGTTATGAGGAAAGGTTGGAGAAGCCAAGTCTAATCTCCCTGGAGTGGAGGAGGTTATGGCGGTCATGGTTGAGGTGCATAAAATTATGAAGGATAAAGATAGGGTGGACTGCAAGAAACCTTTCTCCACATCAGAGGTAGACAAAACTAGGGGACATTAGCTTAGGGTAAGGAGCAAGAGATTTAGATGGGATATGAGGGGAGCCTTCTTCACCCAGAGGGTGGGAAGCATCTGGAATGCAGTGCCTGAAAGAATGGTTGAAGCTGGGTGGCTGACAGTATTTAAGAAGTGTCTAGATGAACACTTGCATTACCTAAGCATAGAGGGCTACTTACCAAGTGCTAGACAATGGGGTTAATATGGAAGGGTGCCTGCTATCACTATGGATGAGTTGGACTGAACAGCTTGTTTCCATGCTGTACAATTCTATGATTCTATGCCAGTCAATTATCCCAGCCTCAGAGCATCACTGCAGGAGTTCCTAAGGACAATTTCCTTGCCCCAACCATCTTCAGCTACTGCATGGCTTCCATTATAGAGACAGAGGTTGGTATGTTCACTTTATGGTTGCATAATATTCAAATCTATTGCAACTGCTTAGCATATAAAGCATTCTGTACAGCATACAGTAAGACAAGACTATAGTTAGCCATGGACTGATAGATGGCAAGTAACATTTGCTCCACACAAGTTCCAGCTACAACCAATCCCCATAAGTGAGAAGTTAACCAGCTAACCTTGTCATTCAATGGTATTACTGGCACCAAAACTACCGTCAACATCCTGGAGATCACAATTAACCAGAAACTGGATCAGCTGTGCAAGTAATGTGAAGACATGAGCAGGTCAGAAGCTGGATCTCTTGGGGTGATTAATGCAAAAACTTTTCCATTCACTACAAGGCGCGTCAGGACCATACTCGAACACATTGGTTTGCCACCACTCTGGACAAATTATCTCATTGGATTGGCACCTCATTCACCCCCGGTGTTCACCACTGGTGTGTCATGGCTGTGGTTTGTGCATCCACAAAGTGCACTAAGGTTACTGATTTTGGCTTTTCCAACAGCACCTTCCAGATCTACGACTTCTACTATCAAGAAGGACAAGGGTAGCAGGTACATTGTAACCTCAACATCTGCAGATACACTTGCAAGCTTTAAGCCATCTTGACTTGGAAATATATTGTTGTTTCTTTGTTGTTGCTGATTTAAATTCTGGGGCTTCTGACCCAGTGGCATTTTGGGAGCATGTTCACTATAGCTGAGCCTGCATTAACTGTATTGTGAAACATACGAGGGAAGCACAAAAAGGTTGGAAAGTGAAAGAGAGTGTGAAAGAAGGAGGAAGACATAGTCAATCCTACCCAGTGCTACAGAAAAGTCAGATGAGATGAGGAGGGATAGGCATTATTTTCACAGATATAAGAGAGACGTCTGTGATTTGTCTAGGGCTTTCTTTGTGCTGAGAATAGATTGGAAACAGGATGAAAGGTGTTTGAAGAATAAGTTTCATGAAAGATTGACACAGAGCTGATAGACATCAACAGAAAGAGAATTAGAAGAGAGCCAAAGGGTATAGTTTGGAAGGCCTCCTAAAATAGGCCTAGGAATCGTGACATGTGACAAACCGTGCCCATTCAACTGAATGCAGGCCACACACAAGTTCACACTGCATTCTTATTTGCATGATTTTAGCATTTAGCATGCACTAACCATGCTATTAATTGGTCAGACACATTAGTAGATGTCCATTGGTGGCTTGTGTCAATTAATGATAGTCCACACCACTTAAAGTTAGAATACATCATAGAACATAGAACAGTACAGCACAGGAACAGGCCCTTCAACCCACAATGTGTGTGCTGAACATGATGCCAAATTAAACTAAATCTCTTCTGCTTGCACATGATCCATATCCCTCCATTCCCTGCATATACTGTACATATTGGTATTGGTATTGGTTTATTATTGTCACTTGTACCGAGGTACAATGAAAAACTTGTCTTGCATACCGCTCGTACAGGTCAATTCCTTACACAGTGCAGTTACATTGAGTTAGTACAGAGGGCATTGAGGTAGTACAGGTAAGAACAATAACAGTACATAGTAAAGTGTCACAGCTACAGAGAAAGTGCAGTGCAATAAGTAAAGCCTCTTAAATGCCATTATGGTATCTGCTTCCACCACTACCCCGGCAGCCTATTACGGGCACCTGCCACTCTCTGTGTGAAAAACACTTGCCCCACACATCTCCTTTAAAGGTTCCCGCTGTCATCATAAATTCGTGTCCTCTTGAATTTGTCATTTCTACCCTGGGACAAAGATTCTGACTGCCTACCCTATCTATGCCTCTGATAATTTTGTAAACTTCTATCAGGTCTCCCCTCAGCCTCCAATGCTCCAGAGTAAACAACCCAAGTTTGTCGAACCTCTCCTTATAGCTCATATCATCTAATCCAGGCAGCACCTCTTCTGCACTCTTTCTAAAGCCCCCACATCCTTCCTGTAATGGGGTGAACAGAACTGAACAGACTACTCCTAGTACAGCCTAACCCCAAGGTTTTATATAGCTGCAACATGACTTCATTACTCATATACACAATGCCCCGACCAATGAAGGCAAGCATGCCATATGCCCATACGCCTTCTTTACCACCCTATCCACTTGTACGGCTACTCTCAGGGAGCTGTAGACTTGGACCCCAAGATCTCTCTGTACATCAATGCTGTTAAGGGTCCTGCCAATAACTGTATACTTTCCCCTTACATCAGTTAAAAGGCAATAAATTGCAGTTCCAGCAGATACAAGGAGCATTTCCAGTTAATTTTGACTAGAAAATGTTAAAGGACAGCTTCAAAAGGGAAGGAATTGGCTTTAAGTATAACTGACTGTTGTAGACACTGAGGACTAATATTCACCATCCACCTAGGCCATTAAAACCAGCAGATAACCTGTCCAAATACATGGATAGACATATGGTTCTGTCCAAGGAATACTGTTCCAAGGATCTGAATGCAGTGCTACGAAAAGTCAGTGACCATAAATAACTGATCTGTGTGCTCTCTATTCATTGTCTCATAAAAGCTTAAGAGAAAGAAGCAAGAGCATACTATTCAGCCCCTTATTCATCTACCCCTGCCACTTTTGTGCACTGACCCCATATCACTTGATTTGTTTAATATGCAAAAATCTATCAACTCCTGACTCAGTGTCTACAGCTTCTTTGGCAGAGAGTTCTAAAGATTCAATGCCCTCTATTATAAAGATGAGCTGAATATGTTTCCCCTCATTCACTCTCTTAAATGGCTGACCTCCTATTTTGAGATTGTGAGCCCTAATTCCAGAGGACCATCAAACCACAGTAGTGTAGCGGTTAGTGTAATGCTATTACCGCGCCAGCGGCTCGGGTTCAATTCCAGCCGCTGTCTGTAAGGAGTTAGTACGTTCTCCCCGTGTGTCTGCATGTGTTTCCTCCAGGTGCTCGTTTCCTCCCACATTCCAAAAACTTTTAGGATAGGAAGTTGTGGGCATGCTATGTTGGCACCGGATCGTGGCGACACTTGGGGACTGCCTCAGAACACTCCATGCAAAAGATGCATTTCACTGTGTGTTTCGATGTACTGTACATGTGACTAATAAAGATATCTTACCTTAACCTGTATTTACCCAGTCTAGCCCTACAGAAACTTAGTACATTTCAATGAGGTTACCTCTCATCTTTCTAAACTGTGGAAAGTATTGGCCCAGTCAGCTTAATCCCTCCTCATTATACACGCACCTCAAGCCAGTAATCATTCCAATGAACGTTCATTGCACTCTCTCTATCACAAGTATATCCTTCCTCAGATAGGGAGACCAAACCCTGTTCACACAATATTCCAGGTGCAGTCTCATCAGTGCCCTTTCAGTCATGCTGTATTTCAAAGGGAGTAACCGCTGGTGCATCCATGTCTGGGCAAACTGGTTTAAGCAGAATCGTTAAAATCAGCATAAATTTATTCTGCACCTGGTGTACCATTCCCTGTAAGTTTTGAAACTTTAAATTGTTCAGAAAGTACTAAATATTTATTTGATTTTGGCAACACCCAGTGAAAATCAACCATAGCAACCAATTTGTAAGTTGTTGGAGATCCCTTTAGAAAGCACTAATAGGGTTTTATTCTTCTTGTTCTATGTGTCAATTTGTGCAACACAGGTGTTAGCTAAAGCATTGGGTTCCAAAATGGCAGTGCCAACTTCAAATCTGTGTCATAATCTGACTGAAGTCACATTCTGCTTACTCTGCCTACTTCAATCAAGCATCAGCTGCCTGCATAACAACACTCATGCCAAGAAGGTGCCTGGTGCAACATAGCGTGTTTTGAAACAGTCCAGTTTCTGCAGCACTGACAGAATTGCCACTGCAGGCTAAATTATGAGCCCACAGAATTCAAAGGAAGTCCAATGTTTCACAAAACTGATGAGGTGGGGCATTGCACTGTTGGGGACAGGAGGGACAGAAGGAAAAGCTGCATGAGTACTCTCACCTTTAAACTCCTGTTTTGGTGTTTAAAGTGAAGGTAAAGTCATGGGGAAAGTGTCATTTAGGGAGATGATTCTTCAAGAAAAATGAAATCATTTTGCTTGTGTTAGATCATTCATTGGTTTAGTTACTTCCATCAACAGTATAGAAATATAGTCAATACCAGGCCAAATACCGACTCAAAATAGAGTCCCCGACCAGCCGCCAGTTATGGCAAAGCTTACGTGTCATAACAGGCTACAAGATGAAGTCGGGCTGCATAGCTAACAACAGTGCATCCCTTCCTGATGAACTTAATGCATTCTATGCACGTTTTGAACAGAAGGGAAGTGGAACAGAACAGAAGGGAATTGTCCACCCTGACAGCCACCAATGCAGCTGAACCTGTGATCACAGTGGAGGATGTAAGATCAATCTTCCGGAGAGTGAACATGAGGAAAGCACCTGGCCCAGATGGTGTCCCAGGCCGTGTGCTCAGATCTTGTGCTAACCAGGTGGCAGGAGTATTTGCGGACATATTCAAACTCTCCCTGCTTCAATCTCAGGTTCCCACTTGTTTTAAGAAGACCACAATCATTCCGCTACCAAAGAAAAGCAAGGTAACATGCCTCAATGACTACCGACCAGTGGCTCTGACATCCACCATCATGAAGTGCTTTGAGAGGTTGGTCGTGGCACACATCAACTCCGGCCTTCCAGACAACCTGGACCCACTGCAATTCGCCTATCGCCGAAACAGGTCTACAGTGGATGCCATCTCCCTGGCCCTACACTCAGCTCTGGAGCATCTGGACAGTAAAGACACATACGTTAGACTATTGTTTATTGACTACAGCTCTGCCTTCAATACAATAATTCCAAGCAAGCTTGTCACCAAACTCTGAGACCTAGGACTCAACACCTCCCTCTGTAACTGGATCCTTGACTTTCTAACAAACAGACCTCAATCAGTGAGGATAGGCAGCAATACCTCCAGCACGATTATTCTCAACACTGGTGCCCCACAAGACTGCATCCTTAGCCCTCTACTCGACTCCCTATACACTCATGACTGTGTGGCCAGATTCTGCTCTAACTCCATCTACAAGTTTGCAGATGATACCACCGTTGTAGGCCATATCTCAAACAGTGATGAGTCAGAGTACAGGAAAGAGATAGAGAGATTAGTGGAATGGTGTCATGACAACAACCTTTCCCTCAATGTCAACAAAACAAAAGAGCTGGTCATTGACTTCAGGAAAGGGGGCGGTGTACATGCACCTGTCTACATAAATGGTGCTGAGGTCGAGAGGGTTGAGAGCTTCAAATTCCTGGGAGTGGACATCACTAACAGCCTGTCCTGGTCAAATCACGTGGAAGACATGACCAAGAAAGCTCACCAGCGCCTCTACTTGCTCAGGAGGATAAAGAAATTTGGTTTGTCCCCTTTGATTCTCACCAACTTTCACCGATGCACCAGAGAAAGCATCCTACCTGGACGTATCACGGCTTGGTATGACAACTGCTCTGCCCAGGACAGCAAGACACTGCAGAGAGTTGTGGACACAGCCCAGTGCATCATGGACACCAGCTTCCCCTCCTTGGACTCTGTCTTTACCTCTCGCTATCTTGATGAAGCAGCCAGCATAATCAAAGACCCCACCCAACTGGGACATTCTCTCTTCTCTCCTCTTCCATTGGGTAGAAGATACAGAAGCCCGAGGGCACGTACCACCAGACTTAAGGACAGCTTCTACCCCACTGTGATAAGACTATTGAACGGTTCCCTTATACAATGAGATGGACTATGACCTCACAATCTACCTTGTTGTGACCTTGCACCTTATTGCACTGCACTTTCTATGTAGCTGTGAAAACTTTACTCTACTGTTATTGTTTTTACATGTACTACATCAATGCACTCTGTACTAACTCAATGTATCTGCACTGTGTAATGAATTGACCTGTACGATTGATTTGTAAGACAAGCTTTTCGCTGTACCTTGGTACAAGTGACAATAATAAACCAATACCAATACCAAATGATGCAGGTCTGGTTCCCACCCTCACCCAGGATCACTCCCTGGGTTCTCCCACACCAGTATGTAACTATCCTGGATGTGGAGGACCTATCTCACTGGCCCTCCACATTGCTCAGGGTCCTACTGTGTGGTCCAGATGGCATCTGTGCATTTTGTGACACAGTGCAGAGGCTCCACCCTTTAAAAGCCTCGGACAGCCTTTGACAACTAACAAAGTTAGAGTTGGGGCTTTGCTTATTGTAAAAGTTTTTGATTTCAGTAGTTTTAAAAATGTCTCTGACATTTTAAGTGTTGCCTAACACATATAAAATACTCACAAATAATTAATAATATTCAACTAAAAGAGAAAATCTTAAAAAAAAATTAATTTACCTTCAGACTGGGTACCAGATCCAAATCTGGGGAATCCTAGCAGGTCTGGACTCCATGTGAAGTGGCTGCTTGTTCACACAAGGGAGGGACCTCCTTCAGTTTCTATTGTTGAAGTTCCAATCCTAACAGGGAGCAAAAGTCAGCATGATTTGGCTGTCAGGTTTCGGATAATTATTACAGAATACAAATGAAAATCATGGTTTGGGTGCGAAGAAGCTCACCTTAGATAAATCGGGCAGGTTTGTTTCTGTTAGGTCCTTACAGCCCTCATGAAGGTTAGAAGCTAAATGGAACTCCTTGATGTCATAAGTCAGCACCTTGCTGAAGACCCAGTGCAGAGGGTCCATGAATTTAATATCCCATGTGGCTTATGGTCATCTCTAATTCACCTCTGCACAAACTGTGGCAGATGTAGGCAATGACATACAAATGCAAATGAAGAACTTTTCCAATATATGACTGTGGCAATTAAGAACAGACTATGAAACACAGAACAATCCAATATAAACATGAAAGAGACACCCTCTGTTATCCCAAATGCAATAGTCTGGTTTCAGCACATAGGAGAAAAATAATAATTGATGATCTCTCGCCTTGGTGTTCAAGTCTCATCAGTATATGCTTATCTTCCTTGAGAACACATTTCTGTCCTGTCTGGCTACTGTCCATGACAGACACCCTCATTGTAAGCCTATCATTCCCAGGACACCCTAGGAGAGCCTCAACTACTTAAGAGGAGTGTTGTTTAATTTTGTCAGGGAAAGTGAATGGACACCACAAGGGATGTCCAAGGTAAGGCGTCAGGTCATTAACACAATGAGAATTTGGCTGATCACAGAAAATTCAGTGGGGAAGTAATAACAGAGGCAACGAGAAAGCATGTGAAAAGATAAGCAGCAAACATGAAAGGGAATCGAAGAATATTCTTTAGGCAGGTAGACTAGAAAAAGATTATAAGAAGATAGATCAGAAATGAAATCTGCTCATGGGCACAGAAGACAAGACTGAGATATTAAATGAACACCATATTAGTATTCATCAAGAAAGATGCTGCTGGAGTCCCAGCAAAGGAAGATGACTGGAAAATCACTAATATCACTCCACTCTTTAAGAGAGGGAGGCAAAAGTTGGTCAGCCTAACTTCAGTGGTTGGTAAGATGTTGGAATCCATTATTAAGGATAAAGTTTCAGGGTACTTGGACGCTCATGATAAAGTAGGCCAAAGTCAGCATGGTTTCCTTAAGGGAAGATTTTGTCTGACAAATCTTTGAGGAAGTAACAAGCAGGATAGACAAAGGACAGTCAGTGGATGTTGCTCACTTGGATTTTCAGGCTTTTAACCAGGTGCTGCACATAAGGCTGCTAAACAAGATAGGAGCCCATGGTATTACAGGAAAGGTACTAGCATGGATAGAAGATTGGTTGACTGGCAGAAGGCAAAGAGTGGGAATAAAGGGGCCTTTTCTGGTCGGCTGCCGGTGACTAGTGGTGTTCTGCAGGGGTCAGTGTTGCCTGCAACTTTTCATGTTCTATGTTAATGATCTGGATAATGAACTGAGGGCTTTGTGGCCAAGTTTGTGGATGATACAAAGATAGGTGGAGGGGCAGGTAGTATTGAGGAAGCAGGGAATCTACAGAAGGACTTGAATAGGTTGGGAGAATGGGCAAAGTGGCAGATGGAATACAACATAGGGAAACGTAGACTACTTTCTAAATAGGAGAAAATTCAGAAATTGGAAGTGCAAAGGGACTTGGGAGTCATAGTGCAGGATTCCTTAAAGGCTAACTAGCAAGTTGAGTCGGTAGTAAAGAAGGCAAATGCAATGGTAGCATTCATTTTGAGAGGACTAGAATATAAAAGCTAAGATGTAATGCTGAGGCTTTAAGGCATTGGTGACAAAATTTGGAGTACTGTGAACAGTTTTGGGCCCCATATCTCAGGAAGGATGTGCTGGCATTGGAGAGAGTCCAGAGGAGGTTTATGAGAATGATCCTGGGGATGAAAGGGTTAATGTACGAGGAACCTTTAATAGCTCTGGGCCTGTACTCACTGGAGTTTAGAAGGATGAGGGGAGATCTCATTGAAATCTACTCTACATTGAAAAGCCTGGATAGACTGGAGATGGAGAGGATGTTTCAGTAATGGGAGAGTCCGGGTCCAGAATAGAAGGATGTTCCTTTAGAACAGAGATGAGGAGGAATTTTTCTACAGAGGGTGGTGAATCTGCGTGGATGGAAAATTGGCAGGGAAAGGCTGTTTTTTTCCTTTGGACGAGGGGGAACTTTACATTGGAGTTTCCGTGGAGTCAGCACTGGTTGCCTGAATGTATGTTAATGATTTGGACTGGATTGATCAGCAATGACAGGTTACTGGTGAAAGGAACAATTAGGGAGTCTCTCCAGAACTGAGAAGAATTGGAAATGATCTATTTCAAACATATAACATTCTTACAGGACCTGGCAGTTTAAATGCAGAGATATTTCCCCTGGTATAGATTTCTGGAACCAGGGATCAGTCTGAAAATAATGGGTTGATCATTTAGGACTGATAAGAGAAGAATTCTTTTACTTAGTGGAGAGAATTTTTGGAACTCTATACAAGAGTACCATGGAGGCTCATTCACTGAACAGAGTCAAAACAGTTTGATCGATTTTTAGATATTAATGGCATCTAGAGGTGTGAGGTTAGTGCAAGAAGCTGGGGCTGAAATAAAAGATTAACTGAGATCTTACTGAATGGTGGAACCGGCAAGAGGCTGAACCACCTATTTCTGCTTCCACATGTCTTGTGTTATAGTCATTGAGTCATAATCGTACAGCACAGAAATGGGCTCTTTGATGCCCATGCTGACCAAGTACAATCTATACTGACCCCACATACTAGCATTTGGTCCATTGCCTTCTATTCCTTGGTGATTCAAGTGTTCATCTGGATACTGCTTAAATCTTGAGTATCTGCTTCTACCATCCACTCAGGTATTGCATTCCAGATTCTAATCACCCTTGCGGTCAAAAGATCCCCTCTGAAGCTCTTGTGTTTAAGGTAAGGGATATGCCCTCTAGTTTTAGATGTCTCTGCTTTGGGTTAAAGTTTCCTTCCATCTACCTTGTATTTGCATCAATTATTTTGTATTCCTCCATTAGGTGCCTTCTCAGCTTCCTCTGCTCCAAGGAAAATCTCACCTATTCTGTTTCTACTCATAACCGAAATGCTGTATCCTAGGCAAAACTGGTGAATTTCCTCTGCACTATCTCCAGTGCAATCATGCTCTTCCTGTAGTGTAGTGAACAGAACTCTGCACAGTACTGCTGCTGTGACCTAACCAATATTTTATAAAGTTGTGCCACAAACTCTTGCTCTTTTATCCTTTGCCTTGGCTTATAAAGGCAGGTATCCCAAATGCCTGCTCCACCACTTTATCTACTTTCAGGGATCTTTGGATATACATCGCAGTCCCCTCTCTGTTCCATAATCCCCTCAAGGCTCTACCATTTATTGTGGATGCCTTTCCCTTATTTTGTCCTCAAAGTGCAATGTCATGTACTTATCAGAATTAAATCCCATTTGTCATTTGCTCTGCCTATCTTATCAAATGACCAATATCATCCTGTACTCTACTTCTATCCTTCAAACTATCAATAACACTATCAATGTTCATGTCATCTGCAAACTAGCTAATCATATCAAATTGTATCCAAATTGGTAACGTATGTAATAAAGTGGGGGTCCCTGCATTAATCCCTGTGGTACACCACTGGTCACACATTTCCAGTCTCAAAAAAATTACTTTCCACCACTCTCTGCTTCTTAACTAGACAATTTTGAATCCAATTTGCTAACGTCCTGGATCCAATGAGCTCTAACCTTTTGGACAAACTTCCCATGTGGGAGGCCTTGTCAAAGGCCTTACCGAAGTCCATGTAGGCTACATCAACTGCACTGCCCTTATCAATACATTTTGTTACCCCTTCAAAAAATTCAATCAAGTTTGTCAAACAGGATGTCTTGCAAACAAGATCATGCAGATTATCTTTGATAATCCCTGCCTTTCCATGTGCTGATTAATCCTATATGTAGGATCTTTACCAATAACTTCTCTATCACTGACATTAGGCTCACAGACCTGTACCTACCTGGCTTGTCCCTGCTGCCCTCGAATGAAGGTACCACATTTGCTATCCTCCAATCGTCTGTTGCCTCTCTTATGGCCAGTGAAGTTTTTAAAATCTGTCATGGCCCCAGCTTTCTCCTCCCTTGCCTCCCATAGCAGCCCCGGGGATTTATCCACTTTTCAGGCATCTAATACCTCCTTTTCAACGCTAACATGTTTCAGAATTTCACTGCCTTCCCCCCCCCCCACCCTCCAAATTCCACAGCTAAAATGTCCTTGTTCTTGTGTAAGATCTGTATTTTTAAGAATTACTAAAAATATCTCAAACTGATTACTCATTGTTTAAAATAAGTAACCAGGTTGACTTGTTTTTTGTGAGTTGCCCTTGGAAATAGTTTGGAAATAAAAGTCTGGCTCTTCCTATGAGAAAACTTTGCACTACTACTTTACAGTTATAATGGAGAGCCATATAGGGGGAAAAGAAGGAGATCGCAAAACAATCTTCTTGTCTTCCAGGATAAAGCTGTATACCATCCCTCCTTACACAATGTATTGCAAACTAATGCATTACTCAATTTAGGGTGTAAATAAACTGGTTTATAAAATCTGGTTATTATGGTATTTAAACATGTTGTTCAGCACTGATAAATTTTTAGTATAATAAGGTAGATCCAAGTTGACATCTGCCCTTCCAAAAGGAATAAAGCTGCTTGGTCTACAATGTATTAATCCATAATCCACCTACATCAATCCATTTCAAAAAGGCTTTACATTTTCAATTATGTACTTAAATGTTGGGAAATTCTGTTGCAAAATTTTGATAAAGCCTGAAATGTTATTTAACTGTTATTCATGCAGTATATATTTTTTGGATATCTTGTATGCCAGTCTAAATGTAATCATCTTCCATACATCTGGAAAAATTATTGGTCTGAAAATTACTGGCATTAAGTGCCTTTTACAGATCTGGTTGTTATGACAGATTATCTGCTAAACAATGTTTTAGTGCTCTTTGCAGTAAGTATTTCCAGAAAAATATTTTATCTGAAGTCTCTTCAAACACTAATTTCAAGGGTCAGTATTAAAATAGAGAAGACTAATATGCAATGTACAAGCAAACATGTGGAGCAGGAGTAGATCACTCAGTCCCTCAAGCCTACCCCACCTTACTGATCTGACTGCAACTTCAATTCCATAACCTCACCTACCTACGGATGACCATTTCCAAACCCCCACCTCCTTGATTATCAAGTGTCTATTTAATGCTGTTTTAAAAATATTTGAAGACTCTGTTTCCACCACCATTCAAGGACAACTTCCAAAGACTCATAACTGGGAAGACAAAAATTGGTTTCATCCTGTACTCCATTTTCCCATATCGTACTCTACTGATCTCTGCCCACTTAACCTATCTATATTAGAACATAATGGCCAAATCAATCTTTTCTCCATTTCAACATAACAGAAATAATGTTCATTTATAATGAGTGTCTTTTCTGAGCCCTGTGTTAAGAGTTCAAACCATCCCCAGGACATTGGGGTTTGGTTCAGGGAAACTGGGTTGTTGGGAGCAGGACAAGGACATTCATCCTTGGGAACATTAGTCCTTGTAATATTTAAATATGTGTGATGCACTTCTGACATATGGAGTCACATTTGTGTTGCTTGTGCAGGATCATCAGTAAAACCTTTTGGTGGGGGGGGGGGAAGGGGGAAGAAAGTGGATACACTAATCCGAACTCCTCATGTTCCAAGTGTATTTGCCGCAATGCTGTACAATAGTTTACTAAAGGTTTAAAAATCCATGGAGTACACATCTTGCATTTGCAACAAGGATGGAATGTTGGTAGGTTGAGTCTGAAAATCCCATGATTAATCACAGCAAGTCACAGATGCAAACTCGAGTATGAAAGAAAAAGATTGCTTGCAAAAAATTACTGTGAATAAAAAGACAAATCTAGTTTATTGAAGTGGAAAACAGTACAAGAGAGTGGTCCAGTCCCAGACCAGTTAGATATGATTTTGAACAACAAACAGCTATAGACAATACTGCACTTGTGATCTCACCAAGTCCCTATACACCTGCAATAAGACTTCTTTGCTCCTGTAATTGAATCCTCACGTACTAAGGGCTAACATATCACTTGCCCTCCCAGTCATATGTTGCAATTATAGGTTGGCCTTCAGGGATGTTTACAAGCACAACCAGTTTCCTATGAACATCAAAACTCCCTAGTCTCTCAACATTTAACAAATACTCTGCTTTTCTGTAACATTCACCAAAGTGTATGATCCCATTTTTCACCATTACATCCTATCTGTCATGTCGTCACCAACTCGTGCAACTTGTCCCCTGCAGCCTCCTTGCATCTCCTTTGTACTCTCAATCCAGCCCAGTTTAGTATCCTTAGAACATTTATAAACATGAAATTGATCCCATATTTATCACTTGTTTCATATTTTTCAGGATGTGAGGTCATTCAGCCCATTTGGTCATTGCTGGCTCCCAAAGCAATCTCCTCAATTTCATTCCTCACATATATCACCGTAACCTATTCATTCTTGCATGCCCATCAAATCCTCCTGGTTCTCCTGCCATCCACCTGCATTTGTGGTAATTTACAGTGGCCAATTTTTTTTGGAGGCAAACCAGTGCTCCCAGAGGAACCTCATGCAGTCACAAGGAGAACATGCAAATCCACACAGATAGCATCAGAGGTCAGGATTGAACCTGGGACACTGGAGCTGTGAAGCAGCAGCACCATTTGCAATAGATTGTGAATCAATGGGGCCCAAGTACCAATCACTGCTGTATTCCACTGATCACATACTGCCAATCTGAAGACGGACCTGTTTATTTTCACTCTTTGTTTTCTATCTTAAAAACCAACTTTGTCTATATTTGTATGTTATCTTTGATTCCATGTGCTCTAATCTTAGAACATAGAACAGTACAGCACAATACAGGCCCTTTGGCCCACAATGTTGTGCCGACCTTTAACCCTCGCCTAAGACTATCTAACCCCTTCCTCCCACATATCCCTCTATTTTAAATTCCTCCATATGCTTATTTAGTGATCTCTTAAATTTGACCAATGTACCTGCCTCCACCACTGCCCCAGCCAGCACATTCCATGCCCCAACCACTCTCTGGGTAACCACCGCCCCAGGCAGTGTATTCCATGCCCCAACCACTCTCTGGGTAAAAAACCTTCTATCTCCCTTGAACTTCCCACCCATTACTTTAAAGCCATGCCCTCTTGCTGACCAGCCTCCTGTGTGGGACTTTATCTGAAGCCTTCTGAATATTCAAATATACCACATCCACCGATTCCCCATTCTACTAGATTTGAGGATGAATGGGAAAAGCACATTTAGTGTGAATGCATCACCTCATGTTTCAAAGCTTCTGGATCGGTATAAACATACAATTATGGATTCTTGTGTGGGCACTAAGCTCACATGCACATCAAACCAAATGCTCAAACTGATCTTCTGCAACTTAGACTGCAATCATATGATCAGGACAAGAAGAGTTAACCAGGCTGGAGCAACATTGGTGGAAAATGACAGCGACTGGGTGACACATTTAATGGTGAACCAAAAGTGGTTGCTGCTAATCCTGGGCCTACAATGATAAATGATAAATTGAAGTTTATAGTCTAGCTTGTGGTTAGTTGATTTGCCATCTGAAACTGCATTGTGCATCTTTCCCACAGTTCCAACATAACACCACTGGAGTGGTCTCCAGTTTTCATATTAAAGGGCTGAGTCATTTTGGGGATTAAGGAAAGGGGTGAGGCTGGTGGAAAGTGAGTTGTTTGGGAGAACAGTCCTCTAGCCAACCAAAGTTGGGCATTTGAGATGCTGCCAGTGGGAATGGAGCAGGATGACATTCTCCAGTATTTTGCAGCCTTCGTTGCTTTCCTTCTTCCAGGAAGCCTTAATCTCCTTCAAAATGTCATGTCTTCCACTTAGCTGTGTTTCCATCAGGGTTTTCATACACAGTATATTAGAGTATATAAGATACAAGGACAAAAGGAAATCCAGTGAAATTGGCATTTGGCTAAACTGTTTCCACACTGGAACTGATATTCACACAAATATCTCCCTTTTAATATCTGTGAAAGGAATGATTTTTACGTCATAAAGAATGTAATCGGATAATATAGTTGCCTTTGTATCTCCATAATAGAGGCTTTAAATTCTTATAATTAGATTTTCTGGAACGTCACAATTTGCAGATAAACTTGGTTTAATGTGTGGAACAGGAATATTATTATCCTGATTAATTCTTCTTTGGTTTTATAATGCAAAGCTACTTTAAAAAATTGTTCTATAATTCTTGGTTTCACCTTTCCTACAGGGACAATTACTTGTAGTCAATGCTGTGCTGTGTGGGGGAGGTGGGAAGGTGGGTAATTAATGTTAACAGCAACTAGGACATGATGGGACCAAAAGTCCAATCATTCCAGTGATATTATAAGGGATGAGACGAGATAGGAATATGGAAACACCAAACGCCTATGAAAAGGCAGTCTTTATCATGGCCAAAATCACCAAAGAAAAATTAAAACTTATTTTATGAAAGTTTAATGATCTGAAACATGTCTGCTTTTCTCTTTGGAGATTTTGCCTGCCATGCTAAATATTTCCAATGTTTTCTCTTTCAGATTTCCAAAATCCTCAGCATTTTGATTTTATAAAGTTTATTTGATGTGGGTAACATGCCTTCTAAAATAATAGACAAGGGAATTTCCACAGCCTTGTTTTTTTCTTGTAGAAATACAGTCAACATATTAATGCAGTTGAATTCCCCCTGCTGCGTTCTTCAAGTTTGGATATTATAAAATAAGCAGCAAAGTGAAGCCCACCTGCAGTGCTATGCTGAATTAACACATTAAACATATGAACGGGCAGGTCATCATCATAAGCAACACTTGGTTGGTCAATCAAGCTGAAATGTTGATCAGCAAAGGAGGCCACTACAAAAAGTCCACTTCAATGAAACCTGCAGGTTCTGTGAACTGCATGAGAAAGAGCACAGTATTTTCCCTAGACAACCCTATTTCTCTTAGATGTCAATTTTCCATTCCATTTGTATCTTCAAACAGGTAGGCAACAAACAGTCTGTGTTCTGTGCACCCTACAAGAAATGAGGATTAACTTGCATATGTTGTTTCCCTTTAGCTGCAAGAAACTCCCCAAATGTCAAAAAATCCAATTAATTCACGTACAGTACAATTATAAGCAAAGGCAAGTGTACTTAACATGAGCCTACTTACCTTGGCAAAGAGGAGGCAATGCTTTGATCAAGCCATCAAAAAGCTTCTAATTAAATCACACTGCACTTCTGTCACTTGCTGGGTGATAGGTAGTGGCACTTAACTTCCTCCAGTAGCTCATGAATCAACCAGCACTCCAAATTTGGCTCATTCTTTATTTGTAGGCATATAAAAGATATTGATGGTTTAGAAATTCATTCATGTGACACTTTTTTGAGTGCTATTCGATTGAATTTTCAGGCATATATTGTGGAAAAGCATTCAGTCTGTACAAATAAACGCAATTATGAAATGCAACGTAGCACTGCCAAGTGCAGTGTGGATAACTTTATGGAAAGCATTTGGTGCATTGGACATGCATGTAAAGATATAATTCATTGTACATTACTTGTTTGCAGGATTCACAGCTGAAATCAATCATTTTTCCTTTTTTTTGACCCATTGTGGACACTCACAGTGAATCAAGTTTTCATAGGCCACTCATTGCCGATCCACCATTTAAAGAGATTCAGCCATGTTATACTTAATTCAGCAGCCTGCTGCAGTGAAGTTTGAAGTCTGTTTGGGGAACCATGAGGCTAGGAAAACTCAAGTAGCTGACTATAGGAAACAAGGGCATTGCCAGAGAACCTGAAATGGGTGGAGAGATGGAGACATCTTGAGATAGAACAAGACTTCTGAACTCCACAATGCCACTAAATCTTTCCTGGGACTGGACATCCTACAATTCTGGTGTCTGGTGTTCACTGCAACAGACCCAAACAAGTACATGATTAACTCTTGTGAGACAGCAATCTGCTTTGTGATGGCAACTGTGTATTCCCAGTAGGCTTCTGAAAAGGTCTGTTCCTAAGTAACTATTAGAGAACTGTGTGTCCATTGGAACAAAAAGACATTAAGCCTCAACAGGGACAGAAACTCATTCTATTTGTCACTGCACCATGGGAAGGTCAATGTACTCTTGTACTGATGTTTCACTATTGCCTGACCAAAAGGAATGTGCTCCTGGCTCTGCAAAAAAAGTCTTCTGAGTAGTTAAGGATGGGCTCTCCAATATTACTAATAGATCATTCAAAGCCAATATCTAAGCTGGTGCTTAATACAGTGTTGTGCAATGGTGCAGTGTTCTTCTCCTTGTCCTCCACTCTTCTTCCTTTTCTGGAGTAACATTTTTGGACAATGGGGAATTCATGTGGGCTGCAGGAAGTTGAGTGAGTGAACAGATAGTATCTCTTCTAACTCTGAAGTGATAAGATGATCAAATCAAAAAGGAGGACATGGGAATGGAGAATACTTGGTGTCATTAGGAAAGTGTTCTGCAAACAAGCAGATATATTTGAATCTTAAAAACATGCAGATGCTGGAAGTCTAACAAAAACAGAAAATGTCAAAGACTCCACAGTTCAGGCAGCATCTATAGAGGGAGGAATAGAATCAACCTTTTAGGTCAGATTCATGACTATTGAGATTTGTAAAAATGGAATAAAGCATGTTTTAAGTTGTAAGAAGGGAGATGGGTGGATAGAATGTCTATGATTACTGGAGATGAAAGTTTTCCATGTAACTTTCCATTTGGTGCCAGCAGTCTGGAAAAAAAAACATCTTGGAATTGAAAGAGGCTGAACACAGTTGGTGTAAATTTGAAACAAAAGAGAAAGTTAATGTGATAGATGGATGTTGTTACACAGAGCTGGCCAATTCTGTCTCAAACTGAAAAGGCTGGTTAACTAAAAATATTGAATTCAACATTGAGTCCTGAAGGCTCTAATGTCCCTGGACAGAAGATGTGGTACTGTTCCTTGAGCTTGCATTGCATGTTATAGGAACAGGGTGGGAGGCAAGAGACAGATCTTTGCACCTAAAACCACACTTGCTTTCTCACTTTTCCAATTCTGAAGGGTCACTGACTTGCTACATTGACTGTTCTTTCTCCACAAATGTCTGCTCTGCTGAGTGTTTTTGGCAGTTTCTGATTTTGCTAATATAGACAGAATACGAGGAAAGCAGGCATGTAAGGGAGCAATTAGAAACTTTCATCTCCCCTCACACATGACCTCCTTGGCTCCAGCAGGGGTGGCAGCCTGGGTAACTCCAATTTTCATAAAGAGGACTCTAGCCTGGTCAACCTTTGAATGGAGGGGGACCCTTCTATCTTCTGGGAGAGTTGTCTATTGCCATCAATTTTAGGGTAAAAGGGGGAAAGTTCATTTCAAATTACATTAATTATGCAATTACCATTGTTCCATTTTTGTGACCAACTGGGTGGTAAGTACTTTCTGTACTGAGTTTCTAAGAAGCAATGATACGGTGATTAATGTATGAGGCAGCTGTCAAAAATGCCTGCAATCGTGAGCTGTGTGCGTCTCTGTTTGTGGGATGGAGACAACAAGAGGGTTGGTGATCTGTCAAATGTGTGAGTGTTGTCGCAAGGCTGCATTTGTGAGCAGCACTTGGAAAGATCAGAGCACCCACCTTGACCGATCAAATGGAGTCAAAGGATTTCTTCCGGTACTGCTCTTTAATGGGGGGAGGCTCACTCCTGAGGTAATCCCTGTCAGTGATGATCCATCTCAGCACTGTGCCTTCCTGGCTCCCCTGCTGTGGGGCTCCTCCTCTCAACTTCATCCATAAGGCTTCTGAAGGTCTGCTTTGCCTCTGTGGGCTCCTACGATCCCTCAGTCATTTCCAGCAGTGTGCTAGTTTAATGGAGATGCCATTTAAGGTCTGGACTTCCCATGGAGATCAGGGGGTGCATGGAACTACACATTTAATGATTACAAACAGCTCCCCCCCACCCCCCACAGTTATCAGAGAAACAAAACTTTGCATGCTGAGAATGTGCAAGGATAAACTGAATCCCAGCAGTGTTGGCATTGGCATTAATAAGCACAGGATAACCACACAGCTCATGTTTAACCAAATGATTTAGGCAATTCAATTTTCAAGTCAGCACCATATACAAGTTTGCTCTTTTCTTTATGGAAGTGGTTCATTAGAGTGCTGTTTCTCCAACAGTATTTTGAAATTTAATAAAGCAAGTGAGGATGTCTTGGGAATTCCTCCCATATATTTAAAAAACAAAGATTTTCATTCACATAAAAACCTTTTGTGACCTCCAGACATCCCAAAGCATATTACAGCCAATGAGGTGCTTTTGAATAGTTGTCATTGTAAAATAAGAAATGCAACAGCCAATTATTTGCATCAAGGTTCTCTGAGAGTATTCTGATGGTAACAGGATAGTGTTTGTAACACTGAGGCATAAACAACCCATCAGACTGCTTAATAGAAGTGCACATTTAAATCTGGAAGTGTGCTTCTTTATATGGGTCTTTAAAACTAGCATGAATGCCATGTACAGTACAATACATTATGTACCCAGAGGCATTGGATTAAGAAGCTTCATGACCTTGCAAAGTAAGCCAAAGGAAGAGAACACACTGCCACATTCCATTAGTTCACTGCACAAAGCAGAAAGCACCTATAACAGTTGTAGTCTCCATTACATTTTATTAAATTACTTTCAGATCTTGTCATGAATCTTTAATAAGTACAGGATTCACTAAGCACTGCTATCCTTGTCCTTCACTCATAATCTTGTATATGGTCACACTGAAATAATCATCCCAAGGAATGTCTCTGCATGTACCTGTCACCACATACTGAGCCGTCATTGTCACCGTACATCATCAAGACAATTTTGAATCTCTCCCTTCTACTTTATTTACATGGGTGTCTATAACAGAAGAGCACAAGAAGCAAATCATATATTTGTAATGTTAATGTTGCATGAGGAGGAAGTACTGAAGATCCAAGGTAGAAGCTATACAAGGTGACAGAGATGGGAAAATAGAAGGACCAACCCTTTTCTTCTCAACCAACTCTCATTTTCAATCACTAATGACAAACCACATACAGATTGGAACTCAATAGTCCAGCACCCTTGGGATCTAACTGGTGCCAGGTGACAGAAGTTGCCCTGAGCATCTTCATCTGAGCAGGAGAACCATTCTTTTAGACACTCCCTGGGTTACACAAGGGTTCTGAGAACTGTCCATAATTCAAAGTTTCTGTAAGTCGAAAATAGTGTTGGCTGAGATCGCTGTGGGCTAAGATTGAAAAAGTTTTACTGGTAGATTAATCAGCTAGAGATCTTAGTTAATTTTATATCTTAGTTAGAATTAGCTAATTAGTACAGATCTGTACCACAGATTCAAAACATGCTGGACCACAGGAGTTGCCGCCACACAGAAGGCTTGACCAGAGAGTTTCAACCTGTATCGAAACACTTTACGTCATTCCATCATTTGGGGGCTAGATATGAAGGGTTCAAATTAGGATTCCTTCAGATCAGATTCAGATTAGTTTATTGTCAAGTACACCAATGAGTGCAAAAACAACAAAATGGTGCAAAGTAGTGCAAAAAGAAATGTTAAAGTGACAATAACAGAAGAGGTTGAATTAAGGGTTTGAGAATGTGGCAGCACCATTGCGCAGGGGATGTGGAAGAGGTGATTGGTTCAGAAGTCTGGTACCAATCTGATACCAATCTGATTGCTTTCTGTTCTCTTTAGTTATTATATGGGAAGCCTCATTAAACACCAGTGACACCAGGCTTAATAAAGCCTGGTCCATAGCATTGTTCACAACATCCTTCATAAGCTCCAATTTAGGTATATAAAATGGGAATTCGTGTTGTGACACACTGGGTGAAAAACAGAGCTTAGCTAGTAAAGCCATTGTTTCACAGCTCCAGTGACTTGCATTCAACCTTAATCTCAGAGAAGCAAAGGACTGCAGATGCTGGAATCTAGATGAGAAAAAAACAACAAGATGTTGGAGGAACTCAGCAGGCCAGGCAGTATCCGTGGAGGAAAACAGACTGTCAACAATTTGGGAGGCCCAAATGAAAACTGGAGGAACAACACCTCATCTTCCTTCTTGGGACCTTGTAGCCTAATGGGATGAACATCGAATTCGCCCACTTTACGTGAACCAAATGCCCACCATGCCTCTTCTTTTCTTCCCTTTCCTAGTTTATATTTTTTTCTCCTTGCCAATATTTTTGTTTCCTCTTCTCTCCTCCCCCATGGGATGCCTGCCTCCTTATCTTTGACCCATCCCCTGGTGGATCTGTTCTCCCCTCCTCCCCCGCATCTGCCTGACACCACCTTGTGCCCACCCTGCCTCCCCTCTTTTATCCACCTATCACTGCTCTGTTTCTCCCCCCTATATATTGGGCTTCCCCTTTTCCTATCTTCAGTCCTGAAGAATAAATTCCCTCCCTCCGCTCCAACCCTGACGTGGTCATCAAACCAGCTGACAAAGATGGTGCCATGGTAGTCTGCCTTGCAAAGGCCAGACGTCAACTCTCAGACACCTCTTCCTACCCACCACTGAACCATGACCCCACCGAGGACCCCAGAAGATTATCTCCTGTACCATCAAAGACCTCACCGCTTCGGGACATCTTCCTCACGCACAACCTCATCTTCACTATGGACGTCCAGTCCCTATATACCTCCATTCCACATCATGACGGCCTCCAGCCCTCCACTTCTTTCTTGACCACTGACAGAACCAGTCCCCTTCCACTAACACTCTCCTCTGCCTGGCTGAACTTATCCTCACTCTAAATAACTTCTCTTTCAATTCCTCTCACTTTCTACAGATGAAGGGTGTAGCCATGGGCACTCGCACAGGCCCCAGCTATGCCTGCCTTTTCATTGGCTACGTTGAATGGTCTCCGTTCCAAGCCTACTCTGGCCCCATTCCCCAACTTTCTTCACTATATCAATGACTGCATTGGTGCCACCTCTTGTACCTGTGTGGAACTCAACAGGTTTCATAAATTTCGCCACTAATTTTCACCTGGCTCTCCAATTCACTTGGACTATCTCTGACACCTCTCTCCTTTGGCAATCTCTCCACCTCCATCTCAGGAGATTCTTTATCCATCAACATCTTCTACAAACCCACTGACACCCACAGCTTCCTCGATTATAGCTGCTCTCTCCCTGTCTCTGCAAGGACGCTATCCTTTCACTCAATTCTCCACCTCTGCTGCATCTGCTCCCATGATGAGGCTTTCCACTCCAGGACACCTGAGATGTACAAGTTTATTACTGACCGTGGCTTCCCCCCAACCACCCCCCCCCCCACCCCGACTGTGGTTGACAGAGCTCACACCCACATCTCTACCATTTCCCACACCTCTGCTCTCATCCCCACCCCTCCCAGATCCAACAGGGACAGTGTCCCCCTTGTCCTTGTATTTCATCCCACATATCCAACATCATTCTCTGCCATTTCCACCATCTCCAATGGGACCCCACCACCAAGCATATCTTCCCCTCCCCTCCCCCCCCTTTCTGCATTTTGCAGGGGCTGCTCTCTCTGCAACTCCCAAGTTCATTCCTCCCTCCCCACTCATCCTGCTCCCACCCCAAGGACTTTCCACTGCCCCACCACCTGTGTAACACCTGCCCCTACACCACCTCCATCACCTATGTCCAGATATCCAGGGACCCAAACAGTCCTTTCAGGTGAGACAGATTTACCTGCACCTGCCCTAATATCATCTACTGCATTCGGTGCTCCAAGTGTGGCGTCCTCTACATTGGTGAGACCAAACACAGAGTAGGTGACCGCCTTGCAGAACACCTGTGCTCCATCCGTAACCGTGATCTGCATCTCCCCGTTGCCATTCATTTCAATTCCCCCTCCCACTCCACCACTGATATGTCAGTCCTCGGCCTCCTCCACTGCCAGAAGAAATCCAGATGCAAACTGGACCTCATTTTCTGTCTTGGGATGAACATCTAATTCTCCCACTTTAAGTTAACCAACTCCACCCCCTGCCCCAACCACCACCATGCCTCTTCTTTTCTTCCCTTTCCTAGCCTTTTCTAACCTTTGCGAGGCTCTCTTTTTCTCCACACCAATTTTTTTTCCTCTCCTTCCCCCTTCACCCCCCCCCCCCCCCCCCCCCCCCCCATGCCACCTGCCTCCTTACCTTTGACCCATCCTCCGGTGAATGGATCTGCTCTCCCTCCTCCCCCACACCTGCCTGTCACTATCTCTTACCTGCATCTCCCTATCACCGCCTTGTGCCCACCCCACCTCCCCTCTTTTATCCACCTATCACTGCTCTGTTTTCCCCCTATATATTAGGCTTTCCCTTTTTCCTATCTTCAGTCCTGACAGTTGACCGCCTGCTTTTCTCCTTGGATGCTGCCTGGCCTGCTGAGTTCCTCCAGCATCTAGTCGTTTTTTCAGTCCTAATCTCCAATGCTGTCTGTGCAGAGTTTTCACCTTCTCCCCGGGACTCCGTGTGTTTTCCCTCAGAGTTCCACTTTTCTTCCATATCCATGTAGGTGATATGTGCGAGGATCTGGGGGGTTCTGATGAGAATGTGGAGAGAATAGGTTATGGGGAAAAATTAGTGGGTCAATGTATCCTGACTGGTTGCATCATGGCCTGGTACGGCATTTCCAATGCACAGGAACGCAAAAGGCTGCAAAGGATAATAGACACAGGCTAGTCCATCATGGGCACAGCCCTCACCACCACTGAAAGCATCTACATGAGGTGCTGCCTCATCTATAGAAGGCAGCATCAATCATCAAGGACCCCCACCATCTAGGTCATGCCCTCTTCTCGCTGTTACCATCAGGCAGGAGGTACAGAAGCCTGAAGCCCCACACCACCAGGTTCAGGAACAGCTACTTTCCTACAACCATCAGGTTCTTGTACTGATCTGCACAACCCTAACTGTAACCATACCTCAGCAACGGAACACTATGGACCACCTCTTGCACTACCATGAACTTGTCTCTGACTGTGTTTTTTTTGCCTTGTTTTGCACAGTCTTTTTCCTTACAATCTTGTATAAATTATGTTCTGTGTGTTGTCTGAACCTACATTGCTGTGATGCTGCTGCAAACAAGTTCTTCATTGCATCTGTACCTCACTGTACTTGTGCATATGACAATGAACTCGACTTGATTTGACTTGATCTGTGAGCCATCATAGAATTGATGGACAGAAAAGGCCTCCTTGTATAGCTTTTGAAAGTAGAGAATGAAACCAGGCCTTTCAAGCCTGCTCTGCCATTCAAAGTGATCGTGGCTGATCATTCAAATTCAAAACCATGTTCCAGCTCTCTTCTCTTATCCCTCTAGACATAAGAACATTATCTAACTCCTCCTGTGGTAGAGGTTTCCACAGGCTCTTTGAGATGAGGAGAAATTTCTTCTCCCATTCTAAAGTATTCCTTGGAGTAATCCTGGACTCTCCTGGCACTGGGAACATCTTTCCTGCATCTACTTTGTCCAGTCCTTTTAGAATTTTATAGGTTTATGAGTTTCCTCTCATTCTTCTAGGCTCTACTAGTGAACATATGCTGTGTAGCAAAACCATCCTTCAGATAAGGAGACCAAAAGGAGATGTTAGTGTGACCGAAAGTGTAGTCTCACCAAGATCTGTGCAATTGCAGCAAAACATCTTTGCTCCTATATTTGAATCCTCTTGCTATGAAGGCCAGCATACCATCTGTCTTAATTGCATAGCACACCTGCATGCTTACCTTCAGCAGCCTATGCACACAAACACTCAGGAGACACAAGAGGCTGCAGATGCTAGAATCTGGAACCACACAAAAAACACTGGAGGAACTCAGCGGGTCAGGCAGCATCTATGGAGGGAAATGGACAGTCAACGTTTCAGGTCAAGACCCTTCAACAAGAACACTCGGGTCTCCTTGTACCTCCCAGTCTATTGCCATTTAGATAATTATCTGCCTTCCTCTGATTGCCACTGAATTGGATAACCTCTTAATGCCGCATCTGCTGTGTATCTACCCACTCCTTCAGCCTGTCCAAATCAAAGTGGTGCTTCTCTGCTTCCTCCTCAAAGTTCACTTTCCCATCCAATTTTGTGTCATCCACAAACTGGGAAATATTACATTTAATTCCATCATCAAAATCATTAATAAATAAACCAGCTGGGATGCCAGCATTGATCCCTGTGGTTCCCCAGTAGTCACTGTCTGCTGTCACTCAGCAGAAGACCCAATTGTTCCTACTCTTTTCAACCAACCAGTTCCCTAGCAAAAGATAAACTGCTGGAAGAGCTCACGGGTCAAACAGCATTGGTGCAGGCAAAGGGATGGTCAATGTTTCAGACTGAAGCCTTGCAACAGAATTTAGAGTGTGGAGGGAAGATAGCCAGTAAATAGAAGTAGGAGAGAGGGGCGAGATAGAGCCTGGAAGGTGACAGGTGGAAGCAGATGAAGGGGAGAGGGTGATGGGCTGATAGGTAGATGGGGAAAGGTGGGGGAGGGGAAAGTGTTGAGGCAGAGGCTGGTAGGTGATATATGGAAACAGAAGAAAAGTGGAAAAAATAGGCAGATAGAGCCAGGTGGGGATGGGGGAGGGGAAAGGTAGAGATAGATGATGGGTGATAGATGGAACCAGATAATGGACAGACGGAACCAGCTGAGGGAATGAATAGGAAAGGTGAGCCAAGCAAGAAGAAACTTGGGTAGATAGTTATGGAACCAGGAGATGGAACCTACAGACGGAACTGTGTTGTGTGTAGGCTATCCAAGTGAAATATGAGGTGCTGTTCTTCTAGATTGTTTATTCCAGCTCCAACAGTATCCCACCACCAACCACATATTCCCCTTCCCACCCCCTTCTGCTTTCTGCAGAGACCACTCTCTTTATGACACCCTGGTCCGCTCATCTCTTCCTAATCACCCCTCCACATCCCCAGGCACTTTACCCTGCAGCGTAGGAGGTGCTAGACTTGTTCCTTCACCTCATCCCTCACCAGCATCTGAACAGGCCTTCCAGGTGAGACAGAGATTCACATGCACCTCATCTAACCTGGTCTATTGCATTTGGTGCTCATTTGATTGCATTTGGTGCTCATGATGTGGCCTCCTCTACACTGGTGAGATGTCTCTTAAAATTTGTATCTTTGACCAAAGTTTACTCTTCTGCCCTATGAATATGACTCAGCATATTTTTTTTTGCTTGAAGTGCTTCCTCAAGGCACTTCGGGACATTTTATTATGTTAAGGGTGCCGAATAATTGGACATTATTGTGATTGCAGTTGCTGAAAGAAATGTAGAAAATCTTGCACTTACTCTGTCCCACAGTGCCTATATCCAATGAGGTAATTTTGCACAACAAATTATTGCAGATGCTGAAAATCGGAAATGATAAAAACCAGAAAATGCTGGAAATACTCAGCCATCAGACAACATCTGCAAAGAAGGAAACAATTATTATTTCAGGTTTAAAATGTATTATTATAGTCACCATTGTAATGTATGAAGTATGGTAGCAAAAGCTCTCAAAAGCAACAATATGATAATTTGAAGAAAGTCTGTCAATATTTAATGATGTTGAATGAAGGTTACATTTTAGGCAAGAAACCGGGTTGAACTCCCTATTCTTCTTTGAAATAGTCAGGTGAAATCTTTAAGGTCCAGCAAAGCAGACAATGCTGCAGTTTAATATGTGAAATCTGGCTCTATCAACAGAATAGTTCTCCCTCAGTTGCACCTAGATTGTTGGGCTCAAGTCTCTTTGACAGGATCCAAACCCACAAAATTCCGGTGCAGAGTTCGGATTGCAATCAATAATCTCACATGATGCAGCATATGTTATCAGCGGCATCTTAGATTGATTTTCCAGCCACTTACATAAAGGACAATATGAATTTTTGTAACTTTGAATGTAATCTACCTTTTGAATTGGAGATCAATTTCAGAAAATTTCAGAAATTTAGGAAGAAAAACTGAAGCAGAGGAACATATAGGGTTGTTGGTAGTGTGTTGAGAAGTGTGATTAGTTTTGAACTACTATTGGAAAGAAAGGCATAATCCTGATAGCTGCATTTTCCAACCTTATCACCAAAGGAAGTGGAAGGATCTGAAGTAGGCTGGGACTGGTGCTGATAGGGGTTTGGGGATGGGGAGGAGGTGGAAGATGGTGATTGGAGTGCTGGACAAGCTGACCCTGATTCCATGTCTATTAACTGGAAAACTAGAATATTTGGTGGGCCAGGTCCAGAATGGAAATTTCCAAAATTACCCTTTGGGGATTGTTTTTATTTTATTTAGAAAAGAAAAGTTCAATTATTTTATTTTAATTTACTAAACAGTATTTCACCCTTTCAAAGTTTTTTTTGCTCACTATTGTTCTAATAAAATACTGAAAATAATTAAATAATCTGTGTTCATTATTAAATGTTTGCTAAACATTATTCACCTTATAGAATGTTAAACATTAAAATTAATAATTCATATAGTAAGGTACAAAAAGATATTAAATTATATTTTACTTTGTGAATGATGTACCACTGATATCATTTGATATATTATTGAGCTGTATTGTGTAACATCTTCAGAGAAATAAATGTTGTTTTAAAACAAATCTATAAACATCTGAAAAATTTGAGCACAGTAATCTTAGTGTAAATCATAGCATAACATTCTTACTTAACCAGCATGTAATTTAACTGGGTTGGGTGTTGCAGTCACAGTTAATCAATGTTTGGACTGATTGCAATAACAAGAACTGTATCCCATCCCATCATTCATTTTTAAGGAACTTAACTAATGTTGGCAGTGAACATGGAAGTTGTATCCATCTGTCTTTGGGCATGCATCAGAAGTTTTCTTGCCCCTTTTTACTTGTTGGGATTGAATATCTAGTTCTCACAGTGTCAAATTTGGCAAACTAAAACTGCACTTACAGATCTATTGCAGGTTCCAACAGGGCAGAAATATGAATACTTACATTTAATTTACAGGTGCTTTCTTTATGGTGTTCTATGCTGAGTCAACATACAGTCAGGGCCACCATGCTGATGGAGCCTGATTCTTCATATTAGTAATAAAGTTGTAGTTTGTGACTGTGATGCCATCAATGGATTCCAATTTTGTCACAATGTTAATTGAACTGAAATTTATATGCTATGAAATATGCATTTAAGTTGCTTTGTTCATGTGGAGTGTAATTCTGTTAAAATAATAGGCACATTAATTTCTGAGTTATTAAGTTAAATGAAATATTTGTGGAAAAAAGGAAGCTGCTTATTTAAGATAAGATTTTGGGAGTTCTTTCTTCTGTGGACTTCATATAACAAGATTTTGAATGTATTTTTCATAAAAATATTTATGATTTTGTTACTCAATTCATGTATTGTAGATGTATTTCCCTTGCATCTACAATTGGCCTACAAAATTGATGATAATCCACATTTGGGCACTTAACCAATTGTGTGGAGATAGACCATGCCCAAATGGACAGCCTGAAGATGGGTGTTGGACTCGTATGCATTACCTCTGAGTTGCTGATATTTGTTATTCCTTTCAGGCAATTCTCCCATTTAATACAGTCGTATACTGAGCCACTTACCTTTGAGGTAAACTCCAATGAGATTGAAGTAATTGTGGTGAATGGGCATGAATTAGGGTCAGATGGGGTTGCGGGTAAGGGCTGTGGACTTGTCGAGTTTTTTTGGTGACGGTTACTCTTTAGGCTATAACGATCGGTGGTCCTGGCTCCAAGGTCTAAGCTAGATATTTGGCCCTGCTCTCAATATGTAGGAGATCCTGAAAAATACCTTCTCATTTTCAAGTGAGAAATTAATTTAGGGAATAAGTTGGACTTCATTCACTCCATCTTACGTGCATAAAACAAACATAATAAAGTTTAAATTCTTAATTTTCTGAATCTATCATGTGATCAGATAAGAGAAGATATCTTTATTAGTCACATGTACATCGAAACACACAGTGAAATGCATCTTTTGGGTAGAGTGTTCTGGGGGCAGCCCACAAGTGTCGCCACGCATCCAGTGCCAACATAGCATGGCCACAACTTCCTAACCCGTACATCCTTAGAATGTGGGAGGAAAGCGAAGCACCTGGAGGAAACTCACGCAGACACTGGGAGAACGTACAAACTCCTTACAGACAGCGGCCAGAATTGAATCTGGGTCGCTGGCGCTGTAATAGCATTACGCTAACCGCTAGACTAACTTGCCTGCCCACAGATATTTTGTTGATAACAAGACTACACACGTGGACCTTTTCCATGTCCAGAATTGGATTGTAGATAAACCTCACTAAGATTAAATGTCTGAAAGGATTAAACTCACAAACATTCCCTTAGAACTAGTTTATTGTAAACCAAGTAATTTTGGGTTACCGGCTTGATTAACATGGAGAAATGTATATGCAGCAACCAAAAGATGAATAATATCTGGTAACTGTAATTCTGATTACTCATTTTAAGTGTACATATATATTATATTTTTAAGGTTTTTTTCTTATTCTTTTTTATGACAAGCAGTCCTGGTTTAAGAAAGTGTATGAAAATTGTTATTTCTGTTACTTGGCATTTAACTAATATCATAAAGCAGGCCTTTAATAACAAAATAACATTTTTAAATTTCAAAACTCTAATAATTACAAAATACATTGTTTGCAAGTTTTATGAATAGAAGAAATATATCTTGCAGCCATCTATTTAAAATCTATACATTACTTTCTTAGGTTTTATTTGTTTAAAAGTAAAACAATTGTCTGCTTGCAAATAATAACACACAAAGATTAGCATGATGAATAACAATGAAGTCTTCATATGATTGCCAAATAAGGGTAGATAATGTTGGCTATAAAAATAGAAAACTTAAAAATGTAACTAAAGTGCTTTGCTCATTGATAGCTGTGCATCCTTTCTGATTCCTGGTTCCACTGGTTTCATAAAGCCACGAGATTCCACTTAAAATAACAAATGCATTCCATATTACTGTGAAAACCTTAAACAATTTTTTTAAAAACTTCAATGGATTTTTCTCCCATATCATCAACTGTTTCATGTACCACATAAGATCCGTTTTGGGATACAAGGGTAGATGATACAATCTGTTCCGATGTCCATTGTGCAGCTTTGAGGTTTCTTTTCATTTCATAAGGGAGGAGAAGGAATGACGGACAATTTTTATATATGTGTATGTCACCACTGGGATTGAAATCAAGTGCAAATCATATTCTTTAAGTCGGTAAACCCCTGCAAGATTCTGCATGTCTGACTGCAGATCTCAAGAGGCCATCTGTGCAAGTAACCACACACATCATTGCCTGGAATGAAAGTGACAGTGCAAATACTAGAAGAGCATTGAGATGCAGTATCTGAGTGATGGCAATAGCTTTGTGTCTTGGAATGTTCACCTGGTATGTTCGAGGCAGAGGGTGAAATATGGTGATGAGGCGGAGTTATGTTGCAATCGCCATCAGTAATTATTCTTCTGCTCGCCTTGGCTTCAAAACGCATGGAGAAGACGGGGGATATTCTCCTTTAGTGTGAACAGTGAACTGCATCTGTCACTTCTCCAATTTACAACACATAGAATGTGTCACTCTCATGTAAACATATCCTCTGTTCCATGTAGGATAAAAAAATATATCAACTGGCCTTCGTAGGATTTTATTTAACTTGTCAATAGCACTAGCAATTTTATTTCATTTAATTTAAGTAGGGAATGAGAAGACTGGATTATTTTTATGAGAATCTGTGAGATTAGTGTTTCTGCAACTGATTATATTAACAATGATCTTCTCAAGATATTAGCTTCATATAAATACCGAAGTGAAGAAAAAGGGGTAGAAAAACAATCAGAGAGCTTTACTTCAGGCTTCTGTTATGATTTGAAGCAAATTGAACAGTGGATTGAGGCAGTTGCTCAGGGTAAGCTTCTGGCTGTACAGAGAGTGGCTAGAGATGATTTGATCCGGATCACACTGGCATTAATGATGCTGTGATTCCACAGGGTCAGCTGCTGTACTCTGCTTGTTGTAGGTCAGGATTTTCATTTGCTGAAGTCACAGTGCAGCGTTGACCAAGCTAGAAATAGCTGACGTATCTTCAAAATGTTTATATTTCCTTCCAGTCCTAAGGAGCTAAAGGAAGAAAAGAAATAAATTGAAATTGTATTCAATCCAAACTTTCAGCAGTTAATTACTTATCACAATAAAAACAGGAAGAAGATTTAATACAATTGGAAAAAACATATTTATGGATTTCCTTATGTTTAACAGTTTGGAACAATTTTAAAGGGCCATAATCTTAATAATTCATCAAGAGGAGGTGTGTCATCTCTTTCCATTCATTGAACCTGAGGTTAGAATCAAACAACCATGCAATGTATGTTTTCTGCACTGAGACTAAGTATCCTGAAAACTTCTTTCAAGACTTTAGCTCAAACAAAGGAGAAAGCGAGCAACAGAGTGAAGGATTTTAGTCTGGTATCCACTGCCTGAGGCAATAGTGAAGGCAGATTCAACTGAAGCATTCAAAAGGAATCTCTGTAAGTATCTGAAAGGAAAGAACTTGCAAAGCTATGGAGACAAGGTGTGGGTGTGGGACTAGCTGTAATTTTCTTACAACATAGAACATAGAACATAATACAGCACAGAAACAGGCCCTTTGGCCCACAACATAATCAAACTAATTAAACTAGTAATTAAAAGCCTACTGAACTAGCCCCTTTTGCCTACACAAGTCCATATCCCTCCATTCTCTGCACATTCATGTGCCTATCTAAGAGCCTCTTAAACAGCTCTATCATATTTACCTCCACTACCACCCCTGGTAGTGCATTCCAAGCACCGCCACTCTCTATGTAAAAAAAAAACTTGCCACACACATCCCCTTTGAACTTACCCCCTCTCACCTTAACTACATGCTCTCTAGTATTAGGCATTTTGACCTTGGGGGAGAAAGATACCAGCTGTCTATCTGTGTCTCTTTTATAATCTTGTAAACTATCATCAGGTCTCTCCTCGGCCTCTGCCACTTCAGAGAGAACAACCCAAGTTTATCCAACCTCTCCTCATAGCACATGCCCTTTAATCCAGACAGCCTTCTGGTAAACCTCTTCTGCACCCTCTCCAAAGTCTCCATATCCTTCCTATAATGGGGTGACCAGAACTGAATGCAATACTCCAGATGCGGCCTAACCAGAGTTTTATAAATCTACTCTGTAACTTCCTGACTCTTGAACTCAATGCCCCAACTAATAAAGACAAGCATGCCATATGCCTTCTTTACTACCCTATGAACATGTGCAGCCACTTGCAGGGAGCTATGAACTTGGACCCCAAGATCCCTCTGTACATTAACATGATGGGCTGCATGGTCCCTTCTGTGCTGTAATAATTCTGTGGTTTTCCAAAATAAATGGCAGCTATTAGCAGGATAAACTCAATAAATTAGTTTACATTCTGTGTATTCTACATTTCACTTTCTAACTCAACTTTTCATGAAATTATTTTCTAGTTAAGAGTTTTGGCCAGTTTTATCTTCCAGGATGACTAACTGATTTTTCAATTCACTAGTAATTATTACTAAACCTAACTTTTCCTTTTAGCACCATGTTTGAACAGACTGTTTTAAGTAAAGGCTATCCATTTCTGTAATTATTCAATTTGTCGAACAAGCCCTATCTATGAACTTTTAGCTCCCGTCAGCAATATCTTATAAACTGGAATATTTCTAAAAATGTATTGCTCTCTTTATGATAAGTCATTGGAACAACATTAAAGGCATGAATGTTATGCTACAGAAGCCAATGAACACCCACAGAAGGCAATTACTGATAGCTTTTTGGCATTGCAGAAAGGTTGGCACTTTGCAGAAATTCCCAGTGGGCTCGAAAATAAAGACAATCAATTGTGATTGGATTCAACTATCTTTTCAACAAACCCCCGAACTGTCATTAGATGTAATTTTTTTGATGCCAGGAGTCACTGTGATCTGGTTTTTGATTTGAACTGTATCAAGATCCAGATTCTCTGAAGCACAAAGATGTCCTAGATGCCAGAATGTCAGAAAATGGAGTCTTAAGAGTAAAGGCTTGGGATCTGGAATACTCGGTGCCAGACTCTCAGAGGCCACTCTCAGGGTATCAAGGGCAGGTGATTCAGGTGATAGTTGGAATCTTAAAGGTAGTTAAAGATCTGGAATCTCATGGAACTGGGGTCTTAAGTCAGTTGCAGTTGCAGGGGAGTGTCAGGTTGCTGCTGTCATGGGGACTAGAGACTGAGGCTGTCATCTCAAGGGGAAAAGGTTCAAGAGGTAAGTGGCTCTGGCGCTGGGATCTCAAAGGAAAAACCATTGAGGACTGGACTCTCAGGCCTACCAGGAGGTGGGGTCCAGAATCCAGACTATTCGGGCTTGAGTTCTATTCTCAAGATTCAGTCCAATTAAAGGAAATACTAAGATTTTTAAACTAGTTACAGCAGAGTATCTTGTCTAATAATAAATTTTTATGTATTAATTACGAGAAATAAATTAAGTGAATCTGATCCTCGAATATATCTTGGAAAGCATGACGCGGTGACCACTACTGAAACATAACTGTGAATTGGTCTCAGGAAAGCAATCAAAAGAGATTCAATGGGTAGACTTGACAAAGAAGAGGGGAACCAAAACTTGTCAGATGATGATGATTAACCTCTGTTGGAAATTCTTCCTTTGATGGAAGCACGAAACACAATAGGCCAGTACATTATTCCCTGCAATGGAATTTAATGATGCTTCAGTATACTACATTTAGTGTTACTAAGCAGAGATGAATTTCTAACTAATTATCTTTTGATTAGGTGCTTTAAAACCTCTCTGACTTGGCACAAGTTCAATGATTTAAGATCATAGCCTCTGTTCCAAATTTTTCAGACTTGTACCTGCCAGTTGATGCCTTTTGTACCTGGTTAAAAATGATTACATTACTAACTTCATTGACTTGAAGCATTAACTCTCTTTATCTCCACAAATAAAGCCTGAAATGTTGAGCATGCACTTTCTACTTTTATTACTGGCTTCCTAATCCATTGTGTTTGGCTTTTGGCTTCAAACTATGAGTGCAGGTGTCAAAGGATCTTTTGACAGAAGCAATGAAGTGGCAGAACACATTAATTCAGAGATTAAAAAAAATCATTCAAAACAAAGTTGCTTGAATCAGAGACTTTTAACTGGCTTGTGATGAATAGTATTGATCTATTGCAGAGTGCAATAATTGTAACCATATCACTTAACACGTTCTTCCTACAATGCATGCCAGAATGGCAATTCCAAAAAATTAATTTACACTTGTATTACATGCAGTCAAGTAGGTCACGTGGGTAGAAGTAGGATTTCACTGTGAATATGGAGTGATGATATCCAATGATATGTTGGCGCCGGAAGCGTGGCGACACTTGCGGGCTACCCTCAGAACACTCTACGCAAAAAGATGCACTTCACTGTATGTTTTGATGTACATGTGACTAATAAAGATATCTTGTCTTATCTTATTTAAACAGGACCAGGCCATAGTGCATTGAGACTGATGTACAGAATCACCTGAAGATAGGTGCCCTTTAAATTGAAATCTTCCCTCTCGTTGTAGGTTTGTCGCAAATCTACCACTACCCAGCTCAATAATAACCTTGATCCCTCCCTCACACCACCAAGTCACAACCCACCACTTCCACTTGGTCATATCCCCAAGTATCCTCAATGCTCCGATGCAATCCACAATGTTCTGATACTTGCACAACTGATGTTACAGTCTTCAGTTTTGCACCTCCCCAAACCCTGTGAAAGGAAATCAGTGAATAAGTTATGGATTTTGCCATAACCTTTCAAAATTTCCTTAATTCAGGAGTAGTCATATTAAATTGGAAAATTGGAGCGTTAATTCCATTACTTACAAAAGGAGAGAGAGATAAAAAGCAGGAAATTATTTCACATCTGTTGGCCTGGAAAATATGAGCTGATGAGAGGGAGAAAGTCACAAGGATCTGTAAAGGTTTTCGCATCTTTAATTTTTGATTGAAAATATAATGGTGAAAGGTTAACATCCATGGACATTATTTACATAGACCCTGAGAAGGCAACTTGTAAGAAGTCATCTTATAGGTTGCCTTCTAAGGGTCCATATAAACAACCATTAGTTAAAATTAAGGTCAATAGAATTGAAAGCAAATTATTGAGCTAGTTAGGAGATTGATTAAGCAGTAGAAGGCAGAGTGTAGGGATAATGTGTATGTATTCGAAACAGATGAAGTGACTAGTATTGTCTGACAAAGATCTTTGTTGGAGCCTCAACTATTCACTAGATTTATTAATGACTTAAATAAATCAATAAAGGGCCATTTATCTAAGTTTGCTGAAGACATAAAGATTGGTGGTATTGTAAGTACTAAGGGCAAGAGCATAAAATTACAAAACGACATTGATAAATTAGGTTAGTGAGTACTGGATTTCATTGCAGACAAGTGTAAGGTCATCCATTTTGGACAAAAAAAGGTGTCCTCTAAGCATTTAAAAAAAAATGGAAATCTAGGAACTGTAGAATTCCAAAGATTCAGGGGTCCATATACACAGATCACTAAATGAAATAAACAGTTACAGATGCAATCAACATGACCAATATATAGCATATATAAGTGCAAGAGTAAATGTAAGAACTGAAAGAACACTGCAGCATAGACATTAGTTGAGAGTTACTGCCTTAAAATAGTTCTGCCTCTGTTTGTGCAAGTAATAACACAGAGGAACCTACAAACGTAATACAGTGGAATTTTACTCTTTCTTGCTACAAGGCTAGAATATAAAAGAGAACTGAGTTTTGCAGTGGCTGTACAAAGGCCGTACTATCAATAGGATATATTGGCCTTGAAATGACACATTCACCAGAATGTTATCAGTGCTCCAAGGTTCAGGCTATGAAGTGGACAATTAGGCATGTGAAGTAAATCTGTGCTTGCCTATGATTCATACATCTTGTGAATAAGTTTAAAAAGGGCAGGTTTTTTTTCCAAGGATTTTGTAAGGAATTAACAGGGTTGATGGAGGAATTTTTTTTACTGCAGGTCTAAGAACCTAAGAGAACAAGACACAAATTTAGGAGAAGAAGTCAACATTTGGGGCTCTCTTCTACATGGAACAGGGAGGAAAACTCGTGTAAATCTCTCCTGTAAAAAAAAGGAGACTTTAATCAGCACAGTTTTTTTAAAAATCTGGGATTGTGCTAACCAAGAGACAGCGCAAATAAGGATAGAAATTGACCATGATCTCACTGACAGGCAGAACAGGGTTAAGGGGTTGAATGGTCTACTCCTTTTTCGACATTTTACTTAATTCATTTTGAACCCTGGTAGTACTGGAGCACCTATTGTCTATCCCTAATTACTCTTGGGATGGTGGAGGTGAGAGCCCTTCTTGAACTACTGCAGAAATCCTGGTGAAGGTACTCCCTTAGTGCTGTGTGTTGGGGGTGGGAAGAGGGGGGGCTGGGTCAGGGGGCAGTTGTTTGGTTCCAGAATTAAGACCCAGTGATGGTGAAGGACTGGCCAAGTTAGGATGACTTTGGTCTTGTTGGGAACCTGTAGGTGGTGGTGATCCTCTTTCTTGGTGCTAGAGATCACAGGATTGGGAGGTGCTATCAGAGAAGCCCGGATGAGTTTGTAGATGGTGCACACCGCAGCTACTGTGCACCAGCGGTGAAGGGATTGAAAGTTTAGAGTAGTTGATAGGGTGCCAATCAAGTGGGCTGCTTTGTCCAGGATAGTGTTGAGCTTTTTGAGAGTTGTTGGTGCTGAACTCATCCAGGCAAGTTGACGGTATTCTATTACATCCCAAACATTTACCTTGTAGGGGGCGGAAGGGCCTCGAGGTGTCAGAAGGCGAGTCACTTGCCGCAGGATTGCCAGCCTCTAACCTCATGTAGCCTCGCTATTTATGTGGCTGGACTAGTTGAGTTTCTGGTTAGTGGTGAACCCCAGGCAACTCAGTGATGGTAATGCATCGAAGGCCAACCTCTCCTATAAGCTGACGTTCTCAAAGGGTAAGTGTTAGTTGAGCAGTGGCTGGGGAATCAGGCATGTTGTCAACCTGAAAAAGAACACCAAGCGGTTCTAGTGGTGTCATCACCAATTTTTAAGGGGGTATATGTTATCTATATGCAGGAGGCAATGATGCTGATTTATGCACAGCAAGATCCTATATGGAACAGGGTGACTTTGAGCAGATAATGGGTCCCTATAAAGCTGCTTGACAGGTAGTTAGAAAACATAGAAAACCTACAGCACAATTCAGGCCCTTTGGCCCACAACTGGCAGGGACACTGAGAGAAGCTCTCCTTCATTTCAAACAGTTTTACACTTGTGCCTACTGCAGGCAGCCCGATAGCCTTTGGTCGCCTCCTCATCGAACAATGCAAGGAAACCCTTGGCTCAATTTCAGTCAAGACGCAGGGTGTGCCCCCAACTCACCGACAATCCACAGAGACTGTCAGAGTGAATATTTAGGTCACCAGCTCTTATTAATAAAATGAATATAAAGCCTTCCTCATTGAAAAATATTTTCAAAGCAGTTCAAAAAATATCAGCCGATGATCCTGGTCTGCACAACAAAGTTGGAAAATCACAAATGCAAAAGTAGCACTGCTACAATTTTGTTTCAAATAGTGAAAAGTGGAAACCTTTTGATGTTTAGATATCTGTTGTGCCACCGCAAAATACATTATTTATATTATGCTGTTACAGTACAAAATAAATTATTTCAGCAGCTGAGCCCCAGTGTTCCCCCAGTATCATAATTTTGGAATGGAGTAGGGACATTTGGAAGTGATGCTCAAAACATTTTAGCAATGAAGATAATTGCCTGGTTTGTGAGCGACCCAGGGGGTCAGGAGCATTTTAATTATTGTACCACTACTGACATGTTGCTGAAAGCCACTAAACAACTTAAATACAATTGGTGATCAAAATACATCATATGTGATGGTGAGAAATGAAGGAGACCAAGTCCAGAGCTTACTCTATTTTTACTTCTAATTTTAATTTTTACTGATATCATTATCCATTATGCTAAATTCTAATCATGAGTGGTTATGTTATTAATATAATTCACATTCACTGTATCATCATTGCAAATACAGCTATGAACAAAACTGGAAATGTCAAATTCTTAATGTTTAAGAAATGTATTTTCAAAGAGTATCATGCTTGAGCTAAAGCCAGTCTGTGGCAATTGTACTCATCTTTGTTTTGGGTAATAATGTAAAATGGGTAACACTGACTTCAATTAAAATAAAAATGAGGGGAAGAAATATAACAGATGTCTGATCTGATTCTACCAACTGTATATTATGGTTGAAAGTTGGAAATATCCCTGAGAGTGATGCACACAGTGAGACAGCTTGCAGGAGGAGCAGGGGTGGTAGATGAGGGGGGTATGGTGTTGCCGGTAGGGAAATTGTTGGCAAATTCAAGTGGAAACTTAATTATCCCCAGCTGGTAATGCTAAACATGTTGTATAGTCAATGCAGAACATTCTACTCCACTCCAAAATTTGATTCACTTGATTCGATTGACACTGATGCACATTTACTGTTACTCTAAACCATCATTTCATTTGCTGCTATTGCTAATTCAAGTACCTCACAAAACCCAGAAAGCTCCACTGAAACAAAATCTGTGCAATTCTCAATGAGAACAGGCTCAACTGAAAACAGCTTCCAACAACTTGCTATGCACCAACCTATGAAAGGAGTGAGCCCTTAAAGGCACAATCCCCATGGCAACCCGACTGTAGCAACACATACAACAGCTGTGGGAGAGAGAGGCGATAGAAAGGAGAAAGAGAGCTCCCAGATTGACATGGAATTCCTTGTCAAAACAAGACATGCCAGGAGGGCATGTATATCTGAGATCTGCCAAGGCCTGCAGGAAAAGAGCTTGGCAGGAGTACCTCCAATGTCTCCTTAGGTCTGAGCATGCCCATTCGATGGACAAACATAAAAATTGTTTTCATGTCCACAGAAGGAATGTTATAATGAACCACAGACTACTGAACAAAAAAATGCAGTGGTCATGACTGCAACACTTTTATTATGTGCCATTGTTAGTGCAGGTACTGTTATGTATGCAAAACAGCACATGAAGGATTATTACACATTTTTAAGTCTAAGGAACCTGAATATTGTTGTTAGCAATGTTGTTGATAATCATCAGAATATGGAGGGGTCACGTAGCTTGCAATGGAGACGATGGTTTTACAGGGTCCTTAAGAGAACATCTCTCCATCAGGAAATCCTGTATAACTTCTGTAGACAATGCCTGCTTTTTCCCATCCTGGAAAAAGAAGTTATGGATGCTAAGCAGGGAACTTCACTTGGCTGGAAATACTCATCAGGTCGGACAGCACTGTGGAGAGCAAAAAATGTGTTACTATTACAGCTCGATGATCTTACATTAGAATTGGACAGCTCTGACACTAACAGGAAAGTCTGCTTATCTGAAATCGTTGAAGTCATTGTCAAGTCCCAAGACCAGTAGTGTGCACAGATGAACACTGAGGTACTCTTTGTCAAACTTACACTGGACTTCACTGGAACAGTGTAAAAGATTAGACTGGGAGCGAGATGGAGAATTAAAATGACAGCTAATGCAAAGGAAGTTTAAGTCAAAACCTGGTAGCCACCTTCCACCTGCTTCTCTTTCATTTACTGCATTTCATGACCTTCTTCATGGCCCTCAGACTCTAGGTCCCCTACTGGTCTTCCTCCAGTGCTGGCTGCTCTCTTCTGTTTGCAAGATCGTTTACCTGGCCTGAACTGCAAAGCATCCTTGGACTGAAACAGACAACCGAGTCTCATCCTGTGGAGACTTATGACATTTTCCACTGTTGTCCAGGTACTTTGATGGCCTTTGCATATCTGTGCTCAGCTTTCACTGATGTAAGCAGTCACAAAAATGGGTATCCTTATCCCCAGGATCCAACGTCAGGGCAGTGCCAGCTGCTGAAAGTGTCTGGCAGTGTGGAATTCCTCACAACAAAGGAGTCATGCATGCTTCTCAGAAGCATGCCATTAAATTTTTACTGTGACTAAAGACAACCTGCACATTGAAGAAATGGAAATTGAAGATCCGGATTCTTCATGGGGTCCTTATGGGCACATGTGTGCAGTCAATGGTTGTCTGCATTCGTGGGTATACTGCAATGCAGTAAAATCCCAGTGTCCAAGAAGACCCATTCTCCTCACAGAAGTCAAGTTTTACAAAATTATTCCTTCATTAGTGCAGTGCCTGGGCAACCTCTCTTGTGCTGTGGTGAGCAGCAAATTGCTCAACAGCTTGGGAAGATCCTCTGATAAAGAAGATCAGAGTCAATGTGTCCTTGACTTCCATGGAGAGAGCAGACAAGACATAACAGTGCAACCAAAGGTCTTCTCATAGCATTTTGTGTATCTGTCTCAGTGATGACAGCCTTTAAAAACCAGAGCCTGTGAAAATGTTGCTCATTAGAGAGCTCCAGGTAGGAGATGGTGTCTCTAGAGCATCTGTGAGAATTGGCTGGTCGGTAATGGGTGTGTCTCTGCCTTCTGCCCTAAGGTCCCCAACCTACTTGAGTGACAGCCAAGACAATTGGTATTGGTATTGGTTTATTATTGTCACTTGTACCGAGGTACAGTGAAAAGCTTGTCTTACAAACCAATCGTACAGGTCAATTCATTACACTGTGCAGTTACATTGAGTTAGTACAGAGTGCATTGCTGTAGTACAGGTAAAAACAATAACAGCACAGAGTAAAGTGTCACAGTCACAGAGAAGGTGCAGTGCAATAAGGTGCAAGGTCACAACAAGGTAGATCATGAGGTCATAGTCCATCTCATTGTATAAGGGAACCGCTCAATGGTCAATAGTACAATATCAACACCTCCAGTAAAGAAATTCCGCCAGCTATGACACCTCAGAAGAATCCATGGAAAAAGTATCTCAGCAGATAAATGCTGCAAAGAGCACTTCCTGTCAGTGTAGCACATTGTGGACTTCGGAAGGCGTATGAGCAGCCCGCGGTCAATTCTAAAGCTGCCCAGTCATTTCTCCCAACGTCAGCAGAGTCTCACTTTAAATAACCAGGAAAAACAACGAAATAAAGTGATGTGCACCTAATTCTACTGAAACTATGCCAAAATTAGTTGAGCAATTCCCATTATGGCTGGATATCTTATAGTGGCAGGTCTCAACACAATCCACTGCTGGTAGTACTGGGGTAGGTTTGGATCATCTGATGGTAAAAGTGGTGGACAGGAAATGGATTGGACACTGTTTCTCCATGCGTAATCAAACCATGAGGTGAGTATTGGAACAGTCAGGCATCCTATCCTTTCTTGCCTAAAGTAACTCCAAATAAAATCCTAACTGGAAAATGCCAAGAGATCTGGTCTTTTTGTGTGTTGATGAAGAACCTATTATTCACTTCCATGGCTGCCTCTTGAACAACTGTTTGGGTCTGTTCCTTTAAGGCACATTCAAATAGACTTTCTCTCCTTTAGTGTCTGATTTTCCTGGTTACAACACATATCACTTCATGGTATTGTTCTCATGCTCCGATCTTTTAGCAGTGATATCAAGCATGTTACATAATTATCCCCACATCAACTGCTGTTTGCCCAGTAGCCTCTATGAATAGGTATATCGCATGCATGGATGCATGTGATTAAAATTCCCATCATACGCTTTAGGAAATTCCAATTGTATTTAGCAGTGGATTTTACAGTTCAATTTAATCATGTTGCACATAAAAATACTGGCCAAGAAATCTCAACATGGTATACTGCAGACTTTACAAGTGGCCAGATGGCGCAATCTGTGTGTTCCTTTGCAACAGTCACCAGTCTAAGAGTTGTGGCTGACATTTATCTTGTTGATACTGGTGCATGCTGAGAGTGATGTTGGGCTGATTCCAGAGTTAAGTAGCGCCTGGTTCATCTGATTATCCTGATTCCAGATTTCACTATAATCAACGATCAAATCTGTTTCCAAGTTCCAATCTGTAACTGGCATTTATAATTGGACTTCTCTCCTTGCCTTATTTATGTTGCGATGCAGAGCTGTAATCTGCATCTAGCATCAGCATGGCCTTTTGTTAATATCAGTGTACCTGTTTTGTTTCATTAGCTGTAGCTTCACACACAGATATTCTCATGTATTAAAAGAAAGCTCATCTACACTTCCATGCACGTGGGCTTTGCAATTAGAATTGGTTTATTATTGTCACATGTACTGAAGTACAGTGAAAAACTTGTCTTGCATGCTGTTCATACAAATCAATTCACTACACAGTGCACTGAGGTAGTACAAGGTAAAACAGTAACAGAATGCAGAATAAAGGTTTGCTGTATTAATGGGAGATCTGTGAATGCAGGACAGACACTCCCTGCTTTCATTTTTAAACCTGTTCAAATGGAATGCAGATGAATATTGATGAAAAATTGTGTCTTACGTAAAAGCATATTTTCAATTACTCTTTGCTCCACATGTCATTCTGATTAACATCCATAATTAGACTTGTTACAAGTTTCACTCTGTATACAATGTGAGACACAAGTCCAAATCAAATAAGTATTTCTACTTCATGCAAAATAATGGCAAGGATGTTCTACATTACATAAACTGTACACACACTTCCACTTATAACCAAATCTTATAGTCAGCCCCTCATATTCTTAAAATTTGCATTGACTGGTTGCATCATGGTCTGGAATGGCAATTTGAATGCACAGGAATGTAAGAAGCTGCAGAGAGTAGTGGACTTTGCCCAATACATCATGGGCACATCCCTCCCCACCATCAGTAGTATCTACATGAGGCACTGCCTCAAGAAGGCAATATTTATCATCAAAGATCTTCACCATCCGGGCCATACCATCTTCTCGCAGCTACCATCGGGCAGGAGGTACAGAAGCCTGAATTCCCACACCTCCAGGTTCAAGAACAGCTACTTCCCTTCAAACATTCCATTCTTGAACCAACCTGCACAACCCTAATCACCACCTCAGTACAGCAACACTTCGACCACTTTGCAGTCCAATGGACTTTGAATTTTTGTTCTAATTGTGTTCTTTCTTGTAAAAATTGTGTATAATTTACAATTAATTTATGTTTTCCTTGTGAATGTTGTGTATCTGATGCTATGTGCCTGTGCTGCTGCTGCAAGTCAGTTTTTCATTGCACCTGTGCCTACATGTACTTGTGAATATGACAATAAACTCAACTTTGACTTTTGACTGATTTTGAATGAAATGGATAAGCAAAATGGAGAGATATACCCCAGACTTATTTTGACCTGAAACTTGGCAAAAAAAATATAGTCACAGCAAAATTATTTCTTTCCCAATTCTCTGAAATGCACTCCTGCAAAATTGGATGGAAGAGAAACTTGAGAGTACAACAGCTCGGAGTTCTGTTTTGAGTCAATAAAATCCATTTAGCCTTCTATTAGTAAACAGGTTAAAGATTTAAATATGTACATATGTAAGGCTAGATACCCTGCAAAGTGCAATGCATAGAAGATGAAAAGATTCTTTTTCAAATGGTTCATTCCCATGGGGTTTTATTTCACTGTTCTTTGGGGAGATGATACTAAGAGCTCAGGAAAAGATGGAAAACCCATAATGAATTTCAAGTAGAACAAGCTCACAAAATTAATTAAATTATTAAAGTTAAAATTAATATGATAAATCAAAGAAAAGCAAACTCCATATTCTCCCACTGACTTCAGAAGTTATCCAGTTACAACCTTGGTGTTTAAGAATCATCTAAATCAGAAGTTCCAATTATTTTTCTTCAATTACTTATAAATCCTTACTCAGTATCCTAGAGCTTCTCAAAAGATTTTCTCTGTGCTCCAGCTCAAAGAAATTTACCTTTCCAAAGCATCCTGACTTCAATCGCTCCAAAACATTAAATTGAAAGAAATATTTACTTTTATAATTTGCATCACCCTTTCCACTTCTAACTTCACCATGCATTCTCAACTCTTATTTGAGGACCTCGGACTTAGATGCTAACTGTAAGACAGACAGATAGTACAGTCAGAGCTGTGGTTGGCCAGCAATTGCCAGGTCCAGGCTGCATGACAGCATCAGCATCAATGCAATATTGCAGGGTGCTAAGATTGAGATACGTGTAACCAAGCTGGGCTTCTTCAAGTAGCTCCCTTAAAGGTGTGACCCCATTTGAAATTCAGAGAGGAGTTTCCACCACTCCACACCCTGAAAATGATCATTTAACAAAATAAATATTAAACATTTACACGTTTTAAAACAAAGCATTAAATCTTAGGTTTAGGACGGGAATACCAGAGTTTAGGGCCTTGTCAGCCAAAGACTGAAATGCTGCATGTTGGTTGTTAACCCCACTGGATGCTCATGCTACTAGTTCAAAAACATGTGATTTAACATTAAAACAAATCATAGAACAATACAGCACTGGACAGGCCATTCGGCCCATGATGTTGTGCCGATTTAATGCTAATTTATACCAAATGTCTTCTTCCTGTATATCATCCATATCCTTCCATTCCCTTCATATTTATGTGCCTATCTAATAGCCTCTTCCAGTACGTTCTCTCCTCTAGTTGGACTCTCCACATACTGTTTCAAGAACCCCTCTTGGATGCACTGAAGAAATCCAATCCCATCTAAGCTTCTTGTATTAAGGAAATTCCAATCAATAATGGGAAAGTTAAAGTCCCCCATTATGACAACCCTGTTATTTATGCACCTTTCCATAATCAGTCTACATTTCTGTTCCCCACCTCTCGGTGGCTATTGGGGGGCCTAAAGTATAATCGCATCAGTGTAACTGCACCTTTTTTATTTTTGAGCTCCACCCAAATTGCCTCTGTGGATGAGCCCTCCAGTGTGTTGGCTCTGAGTACTGCTGTGACATTCTCCCTTATCATCGAGCACCTTCACTCCATCTGCCACAACAGCCAAGATCTCCCAGTGGCCGGCCACTTCAATTCCACTTCCCATTCCCATACTGACATGTCTATCCACGGCCTCCTCTACTGCCACGTTGAGGTCAGACACAGGCTGGAGGAACAACGATACTTCGTCTTGGTATTCTCCAGCCTGATGGCATCAACATCGATTTCTCTAACTTCCGGTAACCCCTCCCCTCTGTTGTCCCTTCTCCACCCCTCTCCCCTTCCCCCCTTTGCTTTCCCTCATTCCTGTGGCCCCTCACCCCTTTTCTTTCTCCTGCCCACCCTCATGACCTGCCCATCACCCTCCCTCTCGTTCCCCACCTCCTTCCCTTTTCTTCCATGGTCTACTGTCTTTTCCTATCGGATTCCTTCTTCTTCAGTCATTTGCCTCTTCTACCTATCACCTCCCAGCTTTTCACATTATTCCCTTTCAATACCCTTCCCCCACCCACCTACCTTCCCCCTCTCACCTGGACTCACCTATCACCTGCCAGCTTGTGCTCCTCTCCCTCCCCCTACCTTTTTATTCTGGCTTCTGCCCTCTTCCTTTGCAGTCCTGATGACAGGTCTCCACCCGAAATGTCGACTGTTTATTTCCCTCCATAGATGCTGCCTGACCTGCTGAGTTCCTCCAGCATTTTGTGTGTGTTTCTCCCTTATCAATAGTGCAACACCCCCACCTCTCTACAAAACAACGAAACCCAGGAACACAGAGCTGTCAGTTCCTGTCCCTCACACAACCAAGTCTCTGTAATGGCAACAACATTGTAATTCCATGTACTGATCCAGGCTCTAAATTCATCCTCCTTGTCCATTATACTCTTGGCGCTGAAATAAACACATTTTAGCCCATCAATCCCACCGTGTTTATTGGCCAGTCCCTCGCTGTTCTTCCTTTCAGCCTTACTTGTCAAACCATCCTTCTTGCCCGCAACTCAGCCACCTGTTGCCCTGCTGCTGTAGTTGACATCCCCCTGCCACTCTAGCTTAAACCCTCTTGAGTAGCACTCACAAACCTCCCGGAGAGGTTATTGGTTCCCCCTCCAGTTCAGGTGCAAACCATCTTGTTTGTACAGGTCCCACCTGCCCTGGAAGAGAGCCCAATGATCCATAAATCTGAAGCCCTCCCTCCTGCACCAGCTCCTTAGCCACATATTGAACTGCACTATGGATCTATTTCTCACCTCATTGGCATGTAGCATGGATAGTTATCCTAAAGTTATAACCCTGGAAGTCCTGCTTTTTAACTTTCTACCTTGCTCCCTAAAATCACTTTGCAGGACCTCATCCCTGCTCCTGCCTATGTCATTGGTACCAATGTGGACCTCTGGCTGCTCACCTTCCCCTCTCAGAATGTCCTATACCTGATGCGAGACATCCTTGACCCTGGCACCAGGGACACAACACACCATCCTGGAGTCTCGATTGCGGCCACAGAAACGCCTATCTGTGCCCTTTACTATCAAGTCCCCTATCACTATCTCTCTGCCTGACTTCACCCTTCCCTTCTTTGCCTAAGAGCCGGGCATGGTGCCACTGACCCAGCTGCTGCTGGCCTCTGAAAAGTCATCCCCCCAACAGTATCCAAAGGTGCAGACCTGTTACTGAGGGGAATGGCCACAGAGGAACCCTGCACTGCATGCCTACTCCTCTTCCTTCTCCTGGTGGTCACCCAATCACTTGAAATCAACTGAATTCAATCCAAGAATTCAGCAGAGTACATCCACTAAACAAATATGCAGCAGAGGTCTGAAATTGACCCATACTTTACTCATAATTTTGCAGAAACTGCAGTTTCTGGGAACACTGCCCCAAACCTCATGCAGTCTAAAAGATGGCTAACCTTATATTGGGCAGACAATTTTGAAGACTTGAAACCTTAATTTTATTACTCTTTCCACAGATGTGGCCTGATGATGCTGAGAGTTTCCAGCATTCTCTGTTTTTTTTTTATTTCAGATTTTCAGCATCTGCAGTTTTTTGATGTCTAATTCTTCAAAGGTCTCTGATATCTTCTTCCAGGGGTTAGGCTCCTTAGATATGCAAGTGAAGGGCATATCATCTTTTTTGGACCAGTTTTTAGAATGACAGACAGAATAGATGAAGGGGTCTAGTATTGTAAGCAGTGGCATTATAGCCAAACAAAGATAGAATCAACTACCTCTCTTCAAGAACAAAAAAGAAAAAAATATCACTTTCGCTATTGAACATCTATGAAAATTATCAAGTGACCATGAAGATTTTGCCAAAAAAGGGAATCATACCTTTGTGAATTTCTTTTGGGTAATGCTAGCATGGGAGTCATGTTACTTCTAACTCAGTGGCCTGATCTAATGATGTGGAGATAGACATTCAAATCCTTGCACAGCAGCTGCAGATTTTAAATCAAGCTAAGTAACTAAATAAACACGGCACATGAAGCTGGTGTAATTCACGGTGGCGACTAAATTAACAGATTATTGTAAAAAATCTATCCAACTCATTTTTGGAAAGTAGTTTTGGTCTTCTTTTAAAGCAAAGTTGTTAATATATCCAAGTCATTGAACCTGCATCAGTTGACAAGCAATGTCTTTCTAGAGGTATAATGTCCAAGATATTCTTTGAGAAAAAAATGTCTTTCTTTGCCAGTCTGACCCATATTGTAGTTTATTCTCAACTGTCCTTTAAATGGCCAAGTGAGGCACTCAGTAGTACCCAAATCACCATGCACCAAGGGAGTAGCTTCACCTTGCGGACTGCAGTGATTCAATGTGGTGTCCCTTCACGACGTTCTCGAGAACAATGAATAAATGCTGGGCTCACCAGCAGGACTTGTGAAGTATTGGTAGAAGATTTCCTCCATCAACAATGTGTAATAAAATCATACACCTGTCCTTTTTAAACAGAGATATGCTTTCATTGTAATATTTAGCTTAAGAAAACGTGCTTAAATATGTAGATTTGGACACCAAATCTTCTGAAAGAAAATAATCAATTGAAGCAAGTTCAACAACTTGCAGTTATCAGCAACTTTGCTGATAAAAAAATGATTCAAAATGACTGGTACAGAAAATGAGTGGGCATTGTGCCTTTGAAGGAAGACAAGGAGACACCAGTGAAAAATTATGTTAAGTAATATTTTATTTGAAGTATTCTTAAAGTGATAGAGCAGGTAGAGAGCTGGAGAAGTTCAGAGAGGGAGTTCTACACTGACACATCTGTGCATCACCAAGGGAGCACTAAAATAAAAACTGAAAATGGAAACACTCAGTGGGTCAAGCAGCATCTGTGGAAAGAAAAACAATTTATGTTTCAGGTCTGGGCATTTCATCAGAACAAAGAAAGAGAAATCTCTCACAGAGAGGAATAAAAAGTGAACTACCTAAAGTTGGAGAATTCAGTACTGAGTCCAGAAGGCTGCAAGGCTGGAGTATTAATTGTGATAACATCCAACAGTCCAGAAAATCTGCGAGAAGCCAAAGTCCTTAAGTCCTGAATTAACGGAGTTTTACCGTATTTGGTCACAATCACACTTGTTTGTGGAATATTGCAATGCACTAATTCACTTCCATGTTTCCTGCATCACAACAGTCACTACACTTCAAAAGTGATTAATTTGTTGTGAAGACCATAAGAAAAAGGAGCCAAATTAGGCCATTCGGCCCATCGAGTCTGTTCCACCATTCAATCGTGAATGTTTTTTTCAACACCATTCTCCTACCTTCTCCCCATAACCCTTAACCCCCTTACCATTCAAGAACCAATCAATTACAGCCTTAAATACACTCAATGACTTGGCCTCCACAGCCCTCTGTGGCAACGAATTCCAGAGATTCACCAGCCTCTGGCTGAAGAAATTCCTCCTCATCTCAGTTTTAAAGGTATGTCCCTTTATTCTGAGGCTGTGCCCTCGGATCCTAGACTCTCTTACTAATGGACACATCCTCTCCATGCCCACTCTATCCAGGCCTTTCAGTAAAGAGTGTCATGAAATCACAAAACCTGCAATCTAGATGCAAATCATTCTTTCCTCTCTTAATGACAGAGCAGAGGAAGCTGAAGGCTGTGCTTCTTAAAGTGGAGTGGAGGGTATCAGAAAACATTAGAGAAGAGTGTCAGAAGGACTACAGCATATGGGAGAAGAAATAAGGTTGATGACGGTTGAAGGCAGAGTGGGAAAGAAAATAGAGGATTTGGCCTCCAAGTTATGAAGAGAAACTCACTTGTTTTGTTTTTGTCAGAGAGAGCAAGAGAGAGAGAGAGAGAGAGGGATGTTTATAAGAGATGGAGGCACAACTAGATTTTTAATTACTAATGGACATTATACTGATATAAAACTGTGTGGTGCTCTCTGGAAATGCACTGGGTTACTCATTTGTGTATAATCCCTATGTGTATCATTCCTGAACGATCATTAATACTATTTTATCAAGAAGGTTAACAACCTCATTAAGAGAATGGATTAACCGGTACACCACGAGGACAATTAGTCCTACAACTCCTGCAAGACCAGTGCAATACGAAATCAAAAAGAATGTCCCTGAAGATTCAACTGATTGCATTACTGCTTTCATCAGTTTACGGTCAACACAAATATGTAATTATATTCAAATTTCTGTTTTCTCTAACCAGAGAATAATGTGCAGCAGCGTAACCTTGGTCGACTCATTACTGTTCAGTATAAGGAAGTGCCAATGTACAATTGCTGCCAAGCACAAACACAAAATAGGCTATGAATAGATTTACAGAGAAGGATGAAAATTTTAAATTTAAGGGTTTTAAACCCAAAGAGTTTTGTAGGTCAGCAAGGCAAGGAACAATGGAAAAGCAGGATTTAATCTGGAAGACAATTCAGGCAGCAAATGTTTGGGGATCTATAGTTTATGAAGTATAGGAGATGGGCCGGAAACCATTGCAGTAATCAGTCATGAGTAAAGGTTTTAGTTGCCGTTAGGCTGAGGTAGAAATGGACACAGATAATGTTACAAAAGTAGAGGTGAACAGTCTTTGTGATGGAGCTGATGAGATTAGAAGTTTAGTTTACATCAAGGTGGACTCTAATGTTGTGAGCTGGCTCATAAAGGCTGAATCAGTAACAAAGGAAAGGAATGTGCCAGTGATGAGGCTCTGGAGTTTATACTGGGGGCCAAGCCATTGATTACAAGAAGAATTTCCAGCTTATTTATTGGTACTGGTTTATTATTGTCACACATACCAGGATACAGTGAAAAGCTTTTGTTTTGCGTGCCATCCAGACAGATCATGCCATACATAATTACAATGAGGTGGTAAAAAGAAAACAGAACGCAAAATATAGTCTTGCAGTTATAGTGAAAATGCATTGCTGGTTGACAAATAAAGTGAAAGGGCCATGATGAGGTATATTGGGAGATCAAAAGTTCAGGAGTTCATCCTTTACTGTATGAGAGGTCTGTTCAAGCATCTGATAACTGAGATAGAAGCTGTCCTTGAGTCTGGTGGTTCGTGCTTTCAGGCTTTTGTATCTTCTGCCTGAAGGGAGTGGGGGGAAGAGAGAATGACCAGGGTGGGAGAGGGCTTTATTATATTAGTTGCTTTCCCGAGGCAGTAGGAAGTGTTGACAAAGTGAATGGAAGGGAGTTGGTTTGTGTGATGGACTGGGCTGCATTCACAACTCTCTGCAATTTCTTGCAGTCTTGCACAGAGCAGCTGCTATACTAAGCTGTGATGCATCCAGAAAGGATGCTTTCTATGGGGAATCTATAAAAGTTGGTAAAGGTCATTGGGGACATGCTGAATTCCCTTAGGTTTCTGAGGAAGTAGGGGCATTGGTGTGCTTTTTTGACTGTCGTGTCCATGTGACAGGACCAGGACAAATTGTTGGTGATATTTACACCTAGGAACTTGAAGCTCTCAACCATCTCCACCTCAGCATCATTGATACAGACAGGAGCATGTACTCCATCCCACTTCCTGTAGTCAATGATTGGCTCCTTTATTTAGTTAACATTGAGGGAAAGGTTGTTATCTAAGATTGGATATCAAATTAGCAATCTGGGTACCTTGGAGATAGTGGAATGGTGGAGAGTGGCAGTGGAGAGGTAGAACTGGTGAATGTAAATCCTTCAGCTTTGTATGATGGGATCAAAAGACATTTTGTAGATCAGGAAAAAGAAGAGCTGACAATGGATCTTCAAGGAACTCTGGAGCTGACAGTCCAGAAAAGGAAAGATAGTATTCTGCAGCTCTTTGCCTTCAACATCAAAGGTAAAGTAGCAGGGAGACACAAGAGAATGCAGATGCTGTAATCTGGAGCAAAAACCAAACTGCTGGAAGCACTCAGCAGGTCAAGCAGCAAAGGTGGATGCAGAGGGATAATCGATATTTTGGGTTAAGACCCCGCATTGGGACTGAGAGTGTAGAGGGGAGATAGCCAGTATAAAGAGGTGAGAGGGAGGGGTGAGGCAGGAGCTGGCAGGTAATAGCTGGAACCAGGTGAAGAGAGAGATGATGGGCAGACGGAATCAGGGGAGGGGAGGGGTTTGGAGTGGGGACACAGCAGTTGCTGGGTGATAGATGGAGAGAGAAGTAAAGTGGGCAGGTGGCGTCACGTGGGGGGAGGTTGAAACAAAGGCTGGAAGGTGATAACTGGAGACACAAGAGGATGCAGGGGCTGGAATCTGATAAATAAGGAGGGTGATATAGGGAACCAGATAAGGGAGGGATGATAGGCAGATGGAACCAGTTGGGGGAGGAGATAGGAGACCCAGTAGGTTAAGTGTGTGGGTGATAGACAGATGGAGCCAGGTAGGGGAGGTGAACAAAATTAGGTGACAAGGGGCTGGGGGAGTGTTGGGAGAACTTGGGTGGATCAGAAAAAGAAAGGAGCACAGGTTACCTGAAATTGGCAAATTCAGTTGCGTTGTAGACTACCCAGGTGGAATATGAGGTGTTGTGCTTCTAGTTCGTGTTTGGCCTCACTCTGGCAGTGGAGAAGGCTCAGGACAGATAAGTTGGTGTGGGAACAGGAAGGAGAGTTGAAATGGCATGCAACTGAGAGCTCGAAAAGGCCGTTGCAGAGAGAACGCAGGTGCTCCACAAAACAGATGCCTCGTCTACACTTGGCCATATCGCAAGCACAAGCGCAGTAGATGAGGTTGAAGGAAGTGCGTGCGAATTTTTGCCTCACCTGGAAGGGCTGTTTAGGTCCCTGGATGGTGGTGAGGGAGGAGGCACAGGGACAGGCATTGAACTTCCTACGGTTGCAGGGGAAAGTTCCAGGGGACGGGGAGGGATGAGTGAACTACGGAGTCACAAAGAGAGTGGTATTTCAATATCAGCATTGGTTTAGTGTAAATTATTCCAAACCCTGAGCACACAGTGTCAGCTGATTATTTAGTCCAGTGTTGAGAGGACTCTACTGTTTCAGCTGACATTGTGAGATAAACAATGCACTTTTCAGTTTTCCTTCTTCCCTTACTTTCCAGAACTGTACAGTTGGGTGACCTTCCAAGAAGCTGCCAATGCTATATGAGCTAGCTCCAAAGAAATCCCTACAGCCTGGCACAGCTATTCCCATTCCTGTTTCCATTGCTGCAGCATGAGAGTGGATGATCAATTATTTATCCCAATCTTTCATTTGTATAGTGTCTTTCACTATGTCAGCACATCTGAATGCACTTTCCAAACTAAGACGTGCTTCTGAAGTGTAGTGTCTATTGTAAAATTGGCAGAATTGGCATAGTCAGGTCCCATCAGCAATAAAATAATAATGATCTGATACCAACTTTTGGTGTTGCTATTTGAGATTGAATATAGATCAGGACAGAAGGGAAAACTTCCCTATTATATTTCAAAATATACCACAGGATCTATCATGTTCATCTGGGAGGGCCAATTTAATGTCTCATCTGCAGATGCCACCATCAGCAATATAGTATTCCCTTGGTACTGTACTGTACAAACTCTAATGTCAAGTTAGATTTAGTTCTCAAGTGTTTGAAGTGGGGCTTGAAAGCACAACCATCTGAGTCAGAAAAGCAAGTGCTACCAACTGAGCTGCAGCTATTCAAATATAATTTGTATGACCCTGTAGTTACAGGTTTGTGAAGAAACTTCTGGTAGAATAGCAAATGTAACTTCAGTTAAGCTTGCATCTGCATCAAATTATAAGGCTCTCTCTTTCAATTGTGCCTTTCAGAAATAACAGGCTGAATTTTAGTTGATGCAATTGGGGCCAGTATTTCAATTAGTGGCAATCCAACTTTCTGACCATTGCTGGAAGCAGATTATTTATCTTTTGATCTTTGCTCACTGTCTGGCGTCAAGGGTACTTCAGCAAAATATGGTTTAATCCCCATTACAGCACTTATTTCCTGTTTGTCACACATCCCTCATATCAAGCTTGGCCAAAGTTCTTCTCTCCATAAACTGTAAAAACATAATTTCAGCTTGATTGTATGTGCCAACATTTCTGAAAGCTATATTCTGCTTCCAAAATTGCAGTTAGAAGTAATCCAATTGTGTAGAATTCAGCTTTCTTTCTCTGTCTCTGTTATGTGCTCATAATTTCTGAACATCTTGATGTAATCATTATATAACAGTACAAAATGATTTTTGTGATAATCTCATAATGAATAATGCAAATATTTGCGCAGTGAATACAACAGAGATGGAGAGCCATTCACAAAACATTTAAATACTGAATTTCTGAATTTGGATAATTATTGGCCTCTTCACCTTGTGATTTGATTATGATATTTTTCTTCATTTTGCAACAGACTTGTGAAGGTTTACAGTTTTTGTTAAACTGAGGCCTATTCAGTATTGTGGGTACAAATAAGTAAGAAAAGGTACTAAACCTATCCCCGTTCATTTACCTTGAAATGATTAACGGCCTTCATTGAAAGCAACACTGACAGATCGATCAGTATACATCACTAAGATTAGAGGTATAAGAACATAGAAATAGATTTGGTTACTTCAATTGAAAATGTACTTTGGACAGATTGAAACATGATAATATTGATAAATTGAGAATTTAAAAATTTCCAATGTTATGCCCTTGTTCAAAAAAAGGATGCAGGGATAAACCCAGTTATTGCAGACCTGTCAATATAACCTGGTGGTAGAAACAATAATGAGGATAGAATTAACAGTCGCTTGGAAAAATATGCATTGATTAGAGAAAGACAGCAAGGATTTGTTTAAAGGCAGGTGGTGTTTAACTGTCTTAATAGTTTTTTTGACAAAGTAGCAGAGGGCCAATGACTAAAATGTGGTTGATGTAGTATTTGTGGACTTCTAAATGAAGTTTGTTAAAGTGCCACATAATAGGCTTGAAATTGGCTCACAATAGGCTCAGAATTGAAGGCCATGGAACAAAAGGGGCTGTAGCAGCAGAGCCTGAAAGCTGGTGCAGTAACAGTAAGGAAGAGCAATTGTGGAAGTTGTTTTTCTAATGGAGGTCCTAGCTTCCCTGTTGTCAGAGGTAGGACCACTGCTTTTTTTTATTGAGCATTTAAAGATGGTACAGAAACAGAGAACTATGGAACGAGCTGCCAGAGGAGGTGGCTGATGCAGGTAAAATAACAACATTTATAAGGTACTTGGACAGGTACATAGAGAGGAGAGTTTCAGAGGGATATGGCCCAAATGGGAGCAAATAGGACTAGCTTAGATGGGCATCTGGGTCAGCATGAGTGAGTTGGGTCACAGGGCCTGTTTCCATGCTGCATTACTCTATGACTCATTCTCGGGTCACAGGAGAGGCTGCAGATGCTGGAAATCTGGAGCCAAAATCAAACTGCTGTGGGGACTCAGTGGGCCAAGCAGCGTCAATGGAGGCAAAGAGAAAGTGGAAGCCATGGCTCGAGACCCTGCATCAAGATTCTATCAAGGCTTTAGACTATGCAGGACAGATCTATTAGCATGACACAAAAACAGAGAAAGTTGGAGATACTCAACGGATCAGGAAATCCAACATCTGTTGAGAAGGAAACAGAGTTAACATTTCAGATTAATATCCTTTCCATATTTCTGCGTTTCCTTATGAAAACGAAGAGGCCACTCAGCCCCTCAAGTCCAGACTGGCTCACGAGAGTAATCCATTCCCCACTAACTATCCCTGTAACCTATTCTCATGGCATTCCCATCGCTTCCACTTAAAGTAAGGGCAACTTACGGTGGCCAATTAACCTACCAATCTGTGCGGCATTTGGGGGAAACTGGAACACCCAGGGGAGGTGAGGAAACCCATGCAGTCACAAGGAGCACATGCACAGACAGCACAGGAGGTCAGGACTGAACTTGCAAAGTTACTGGAGCTGTGAGGCAGTAAGTCTACCAGCTGTATTACTGTGCCACCTAACGGGGATGAATGTCAAGTCTCCTGGAAAGACAAGAAACAGGATTTTTTTTCTTTTTAAAATCATAAAGGGATTCAAGAAAACTCCCATGGCAGAAGGATCAAGAGTAGGATTTAAGATAGTTGGCAGAAAAAGAAGAATGCGAAATGAGAAACATTTTTTGTACACAGTTATCAATGATTGGAAATCAAACAGATCCTATAATAGGTGACCAATCCACCTTACCAGCTCCAAAGGGTTGAGAAAAAATTTATCCTTTACTATATTCTTCATTTGAAGAGATAGAAGAGTTTGGTAATTATAATTCAGTCCCCTTTTTAAGATCATCCCTCAATCTTTATATTTTATGTAATACACTTTCTTTGAAGAATTGGTTAAATAGAAAATCTTGCAGCAATTTGTGAAGCAGCCAGGTTAAGATAATTGGAGAACAGAAATATAGCCTGAGGTAGAGGGTCACGCAAAATGAGCTGAAGCAGCACCATCATTCACAGAAGAGTACAATTACCACTCAATACATTTACTCAGGTAGTTTCCCTAGAAAATGAAAATTTAAAAAAAACTGAAGATTTTGGAAATCTGAAATAAAAATAGAAAATACTGGAAACACAGTAGGTCAGGCAGCATTCATGGAGAGAGGCACAGAGTTAATGTTTAAGGTTGATGATCTTTCATCAGTGGATCTCATTGAAACATACAATATTCTTACAGGGTTTGACAGTGGAGATGTGAGGGTGATATTTCTCTAGGCAGATATGTTCAGAAGGTCAGATCACAATCTCAAAATAAGGGGTTGGTGATACAGGACAGAGGGAAGGAGAAATTTCTTCACCTGGAGGATAGCAAATCTTAAAAATTCTCCATCCAACATGGCTGTGGAGGCTCAATCATTGATTGTTTTCAAGAAAATGATCATTAGATTTTTTGTTTTCAAGAAAATGATCATTAGATTTTTAGATATCAATGGAATCCAGGGATATGAAGATAGTGCTGGAAGGTGCTGCTCTGGTAGATCAGCCACAATGTTGAATGATGGAACAGGTACAAAGAGCTGACTAGCCTACTCCTGCTTCTATCTTTTTTATCTTATGGGCTAATGCCACGTATCAACCCATATTGTCAACTGGTTCTTGCTGCATGCAGGCAAAGGTTCCTGTTAGTTCTAGGTACCCCCACACAATGAAACATCAACCTAACCACCTATCATTTTAGCTGAGCATCTGTTACATTTCGATGTATTACCACATATTATGTTATTCTCCAATAAGTGTATACCCCACTTATTTCAACCTCTCTCCAGGTGCAGTCTCACCAGTGCCCTGCAAAGTTACATCAAGCTCCTGAATTTTATCTTCCTTGCAATGAAGGCAGCAGTCATTAGCTATCTTAATTACTTGCCTTACTTGGATGCCATCCTTTGTGTTTCATTAGCCAGAACAGCACCGCCCCCTCCCTGATCCCTTTGTATGGGAGCAGTTTGACCAGAGGTATGTCTAGTTCTGGGCAATGTGTCTTCCATATTACTTGACTGCAATTCTAGAGAGAGGGGTATGTGGGGTGAGGGGATTAGATTGTGGTGGTGTATGTTGACCTATAGATGATCAGTTTTGACTGCCAGATCTGTCCACCGTCTATCCCATTTAAGCATGACTGTAGTGCAACACTGCAAGATAAAAGTTGTCCTCACTGTGAAGACATTACTTTGTCTCCACAAGGACTGTGTGGTTATCACTTCTACTCCCTATCATCATTCTCTTTCAGCTTTCACTGATACACCTTCCATTAAAGGTAATTGCTCTTACCTTTTACCTTATCACAGACCTTCCTATATGTTCTCCCCTTTCGTCTCCTTTCCCTTGCCTCTTAAAATTAGTATTTTTTTCTGATGAACGATCATTGACCTGAAACATTAAGTCTGCTTCTCTCTCCATAGATTGGTATTGGTATGGGTTTATTATTGTCACATGTACTGAGGTGCAGTGAAAAACTTTGCTTTACATGCCATCCATATAGATCATTTCATTACAACAATGCATTGAAGTAGTACAAGGGAAAACAATAACAGAATGCAGAATAAAGTGTTACAATTATAGAGAAAGTGCAGTGCAGGCTGACAATAAGGTGCAAGGTCAAACGAAGTGGATTGTGAGGTCAAGAGTCCATCATCGTACTAGGGAACTGTTCAATAGTCTTATAACAGTGGGATTTATGCTGTCCTTAAGCCTGGTGATACGTGCTTTCAGGTTTTTGTATCTTCTGCCTGATGGGAGAGGGGAGAAGAGAGGATGTCTGGGCTGAGTGGAGTCTTTGATTATGCTGGCTGCTTTACTGAGGCAGCAAGAAGTGTAAACAGAGTCCATGGAGGGGAGGCTGTTTTCTGTGATGTGCTGAGCTGTGTCCACAACTCTCTGCAGTTTCTTGTGGTCTCAGGCAGAGCAGTTGCTATACCAAGCCATGATTCATCCAGATAGGATGCTTTCCATGGTGCATCGATAAAAATTGATGAGCGTCAAAGTGGACATGCCAAATTTCTTTAGCTTCCTGAGGAAGTAGAGGCGCTGGTGCATTTTCTTGGCCATGCCATCTACGTGGTTGGACCATGACAGGCTATTGGTGATGTTTACACTTAGGAACTTAAAATTCTCAACCCTCTCGACCTCAGTATTGTTGATGTAAACAGGAACAGATGCACCGCCCCCCCTTGCTGTAGTCAATGACCAGCTCTTTTGTTTTGCTGACACTGAGGGAAAGGTTGTCATGACACTATGTTACGAGGCTCTCTATCTCCTTCCTGTACTCCAACAGAAGGTTAGTTATGGTGCAAATCAACTCCTGCCTCAGAGATGACCTGGATCCACTCCAGTTTGTCTACCGCCACAACATGTCAACAGCAGATGCAATTTCTCTAGCTCTTCACTCTGCTCTGGACCATCTGGACCACAGAACTCGTAAGTCAGGCTATTGTTCATCGACTACAGCTCGGCGTTCAACACAATCATCCCATCCAAACTCATCATCAAGCTTCAAGACCTAGGCCTCTGTACCTGCCTCTGCAACTGGATACTCAACTTCCTCATCAGCAGAGCTCAATCAGTGATGATTGGTAACAACATCTCCTCCTCGCTGATCATCAACACAGATACACCTCAAGGCTACATGCTTAGCCCCTTACTCTGCTCTCTATACACTCATGACTGTGTGGCTAAGCACAGTTCCAATGCCATCTTCAAATTCACCGACGACACCACTGTTGTTGGACGAATCACAGCTGGCAATGAGTCAGTTTACTGGAGTTTATTTAATAGGACACGTGGTTGAGCGGTGCCACAACAACAACCTCTTCTTCAATGTCAGTAAAACTAAAGAGCTGATTGTTGACTTCAGGAAGGGGAAGGAGGGCAAACATGCACCAGCCTACATTGGGGGATTGGCGGTAGAGAGGGTCATCAGCTTTAAATTCCTGGGTATTAACATACTGGACGACCTGTCCTGGACCCAACACATAGATGCAATCACAAGGAAAGCAGCCAGCATCTTTATTCTCTTAGGAGGTTAAGGAGGTTCTGTTTGTCAGTGAACACTCTAACAAACTTCCACAGATATACTGTTGGAAGTATCCTGACTGGTTGCATCATGGTCTGGGACTACAATTCGAATGTGCAGGAATATAAGAAGCTGTAGAGAGTAGTGCACTCAGCCCAGTACATCATGGGCACATCCCTCCCCACTATCGGTAGTATCTACAGGAGGCGCTGCCTCAAGAAGGCAACATCTATCATCAAAGATCCTCACCATCCGGGCCATGCCATGTTTTCACAGCTACCATTGGTCAGGAGGTACAGAAGCCTGAAGTCCCACACCACCAGGTTCAAGAACAGCTACTTCCCTTCAACCATTCGGTTCTTGAATCAACTGGCAAAACCCTAATAACCACTCCAGTTTAGCAACACTATGACCATTCTGATCACTTTGTACTAAAATGGACCTTGTTTTTTTGTTCTATTTGTGTTGTTTTCTTGTAAAAATTGTGTATAATTTACGTTTAATTTATGTTTTTCTTGTGAATGCTGCTTATATGATGCTATTTGCCTGCGTTGCTGCTGCAATTAAGATTTTCCTTGCATCTGTGCATACATGTACTTGTGCATGGACAACAAACTTGACTGTGACTCATTGTTATTTTGAGATTCGGCCCACTACAGTCGTGTCATCTGAAAACTTGTAGATGGAGCTAGAGCAGAATCTGGCCGTGCAGTTATGAGTGTATAGGGAATAGAGTAGGGGGCTGAGGATGCAGCCTTGTGGGGCACCAGTGTTGAGGATAACCATGCCGGATGTTTTGCTGCCTATCCTTACTGATTGCAGTCTGTTGGTCAGGAAGTCAAGGATCCAGTTGCAAAGGGAGGTGTTGAGTCCCAGGTCTAGGAGTTTGCAGATGAGTTTACTTGGAATTATCATATTGAAGGTGGAGCTGTAGTCAATAAACAATGGTCTAACGTAGGTGTTGTTACTGTCCAGATGCTCCAGAGATAAGTTTGGGGGCATGGAAATGGAGTCTACTGTGAACCTGTTTTGCTGGTAGGCAAACTGTAGTCGGTCGAGGTCATCTGGGAGGTTGGAACGGACGTCAGAGCCACTGGGTGGTAGTCATTAAAACATGTTACCTTGTTTTTCTTAGGTACTGGGATGATAGTGGTTTTCTCAAAGCAGGTGGGAACCTCAGATTGAAGTAGGGAAAGGTTAAAAATGTCTGCAAATACCCCATGTCATAGATAGATGGAGTTACCACAGATAGATTGGTGAGAATAAAGACAAGTCAGTTTATCCATCTCTACCTGCTGCAACCTGGTCTCATACAGAGGAGTCAAAGATGCTTATGTGTGACGTCTTTTACCATGAGGTGGCCATTGCACACCAGGTTACGACATTGTCCTCACAGAGTGAGGTGTGGTTCCAATGGCAATGAGATCCGTGATAAACAGAGACTCTGCTGGAAGGACGTTGGCAGACACATGAAGATGGCAAATGCACAGGCACACTATGGGCACAGACGCACATATCTTTGCCATCTGCCTCCTCCTGGACCCTTTCCATCACTCACCCTCTGACAGATCTGTAGTTGTACCTTCCTCTCAAACTTCACCAGTCTTTGCAGAGCTGCGAGTTCATTCCCCTGGCATGAAGACAAATCTGTCGACATCTATCAGTAAAAAAGTGCAACTGGACCCAAAGTCCCGTCTCCAACATGTTGGGGGCTGCACGATGCTGGTGTCAGGGTAGCCTTCTCAAAGCTTTCAGAGAAGCCTCAAGAAGTGCCCTTCTAGACCACAGGCCTCAGACAGCACGGCCAATAAAATGGGTCAAGTTTCCATTTCTGGCTTACAAATTCATATTTTTATCTGACTATAATATATTGCAGTTACTGATAAAAAAATCTCCTTTTCTCCAACCTCAGATTGTAGTTGGAGACATAAAAACTAATAAATACAATATTATACAAAATGCCAACTGAGGAGAAATCCAACTTTCATTTGGATTTGGGCATAAAATAAATAAAAGAATGAATTTCAGCTCGTCATCTCCAGCAAGTGTGATGGTTGTTACTTTATGTTGTTGCTCAGGGCACTACTTGAAGGAGATATTAGACAGCTATTGCTTCCAAGTCAGGGTCTTAAAGTTGGTTATGGGATCTTATGCAAATATCAGGTGCAAATTCTTTATGTCTGTTCCATCCTGTGTAATTCATCTTGTGCGACATAACCGGGGGCCCTTGAAAAATTGCCCACAGTTTGTTTTAAAGATACAATTCAGTGGACCCAGAAGGAACTGAGATGTTGGTGTACTTCTACAATCCATTTCTATTCTTTGTCCTGGCTTTAATTACGTGTGCTGTAGGGCTTATATCAATTCACCATCACAAACATATATTGCTGCACCGTTTCTAATACTGAAATTGCAATGTTGCATCCTCTGTTCCCAAAATAGTTCTTTACTTGACTTTAGGCCGAGTAAGGGTTTTTCAAAACAATGGTGTTGACATTTAATTTATTGTTTGCCTAGATTAAGTTTACTTAATATAGCAAGGATCTGACATTATAACAGATAAAACAACATGCAAACATCCCACTTAATAAACAGGCTGAGAACTGAATCTTTTTCAGGACTCACTGAAAGTAAACATGGTTTTGATTACTAATATGTTAAAATCTGAGTGGTTATTAAGTGTAATTAGTGTGATGCAATAGGCTTTCAAACTACTTAGGGGCCTCAGGAAAGCTAAATTCATGTGCATGGATGTGGGGGCTGACAATGCAGGAAGAAATGATGTTTGCATCTCTCCACTTGGAAGCAATTTTATACTTGTGTGCAATCCAGATGTAATATGAGGCACTCGCACTGAATACAGGTATGAATGAAATGTGTTATTTTCGGAAGGTTCAGGCTGAACTGAGTACGGCTGACACCAGGAAATGACTTCAGAATTAAAGCACAACCATTTTTGTGATTGAAATTACATGTGTCAAAGCAGATAGGGTAGCAAGAGAAAGCAAATTCTTACAGCAAAAAGAGACATTACAGCTCTTTGGAGGAGGTCACAGTGGATGGTTCAACAAATATGTAACAGTGTGTGGGCTGATATACATAGGCAACAAGCAAGGGAATGAAAGCTAGCAGATAGGGGTTACATTTCAAAGTCACTAATTATAGCCTCTTAAAAATGATATTCATCATATGACTAATGTCATATGACAGTAAATACACAATACTCAATGCCAGGACTTTACAATGGTAATGTCAATGCTGAATAAAAGAGAGATCCAGTGATTTTCACTGGGGGATTCATGACAAGTGATGGTTAACCAATGAAAAAAAGAAAGGGAGGAGAAATTAATACTTGTTCTACCCCCTGTGTACAATGAGGTGTCATCTACCAGATGTTTATGAACATCATTCTTTGGCAATCCCTGTAATTCTGTGTGGTTTTACTTCCATTTTCTTACTTTTGTAAAAAAGTGATGCATTCTTGCTACTTTCCCAAATATTTTTGAAATAAGCCATACACCAAATCAGCCATCTGAGCATGTTTTAATTCAATCACGACCACTGCTGTGACATCAGACCTCCCCAGTTGTCCCAGTAGCTGTGGTAATAATATTACACTGCACAATGAATCTTTGCCCTGTTCTATGTTGCAGGTCTAAAGATATCACTGAAATGACTAAAAATGATACAACATTTTGAGAGGAAATGCTGGCAGCTATGCTGAACTGTTGGCATTTCTCTCTGTAAGTGCAGCAAAGTTTGGGATTTCTCTGTGTGTGTATGTAAACACACAATCCCCAAATTTGTTGACCACTCTTTGCCAACCTCTTTCTGACTGCACTCTGATGCAGGATTCTTCAGTGGAGCACAGAGTTGTGGTAATGCCAAGGCATGTCTGCTGAGGTATCTGGCCACAGTACCTCCACTGGGTTAGATGGACCTGTTAATGAACCCTTATTACTTCCTTCATGAGCCTGATGATTTTGAACTGCTTCAGACATTTTGACCCTGAGTCTGTCATACTTTGACTGGTAGGAACTAGGTAATGGGGCAGTTAAAATGAGAACAGCAACTTATCCTCTCCTTGCCCATCCACCACTGCTCCCACTCACCTACGTTTTGATGTGAATCTACTCTTTTAAGCAAGACAACATATGGAAAGATCCTATTTTAAGTATGCAGATATGTGATGTCAGTTACATTGAAGTCTTTCTAACCAATTTCCCAATCCTCTTTCGATTCTATCAACTCTTTGAACAATCCTGTAACCAAACAGTCTGACAATACACCCCAGCCATACAGTTATCTTCTCGTAACATTCTTCTTGACCTGCACTACTAGGCTGGCTTGTTCTACAAGCTTCATTTTCTATGGTAATGGAAAGCTTTTGTGTGAAATTTGATGTGCGACAACTTGGACATCATGTATGATAGAATATTACTGTTGGGATGTATCGTACAAAATCATGTGCCACTGTAGTGTAGTTAGTAGAATGCTTCCCCATAGCTCCAGCAACCAAGATTCAATTCTGATCTCAGGTTTTGCCTGTGTGGAATCTATATTTTCTCCCTGTGACCATGTGGGTTTAGCCTTGGCATCCTGGTTTCCTCACACATCCGAAAGACATACATGTTAGCAGGTTAAGTGGTCACTGTAAGTTGCTCTCATGTGTAGGTGAGTGATAGAATATGGGAGGTGGGGAGGGAGGAGTTGGTGGGAGTGCATGGAGAATAAAAGTCGGATTAGTGTAAATGGTGGCTGCCATGGACTCGATGGACCATATATAATATGAGAACAGAAAATCTGGAAATACTCAGCAGGTCAGGTCACTTCAGACAAAGGGTCTTCAACCTAAGACATTAACTCTGTTTCCCTACACAGACGCAGCCTGACCTGCTGAATATTTTCAGCATACTTTGTTTTTATTTTAGATTTCTAGCTTGGGCAGTTTTTTTTGCACTGTATTCCATGCTGTATATGACAACTCTCACATCACTGCCTAGCACACTTGAACACTCCTGAGCATTACATTTTCTTTCTCTCTTATGCTTCTGATAGGCAGGAAATGGATACTGCATTCAAAATTACACCACCCAATCTCAGTGTAATGTCCTGAGACTTACAACATAATACTTGGTCATGCGAATTACTGTTATGTAGTGGTTGTATAACTTTAGATTGTGCTATAATTTTTTCACCTTCATCTTTCTGTTTCAACATTATATATTTTCATCACTTGCTACTCATTTTCCTTTCGATATGTAGCATGTTACACAAGTCTGCTTTAAATTTCAACTGCCATCATTCTTCCTGTATTCCTATTTTGCTCAATATGTTCTGTATTGAGTTTCTTTTTTTCTTATTCCACTGTCCCTGATGATTAGCTATAATGTGTAAATTTGAGCAATCTGAATTACCGTTCTGAATACAGATCATTCATGTGCATTAGAGACAATGCGAATCCCAAAACTATGTTGCTCAGTATCTCTCTCCACTCAAGCAAGACCTCGTCTAAGAAATACTATTTATTTTCTACCATTCCACCAGTTTCTGATCCAATCCCAGGACATAACCTAAATCATCACAGCTTTGTTTAATCAGTAGTCATCAGTACCGCACTTAGATGTCATGCCAGATATGTTTTAAAGTCTTTAGAGCACGAAGCTGCAATATTCTGACCCTGAAGCAAGTGCACAATTGTTGAGCCAAAGCTAATATCCAACCCTGTGTGATTTCTTTCAACATGAAGGTCAATACATGCACTGTGAAGTGACTCCTGCTTTGGTTGAAATCCTCTTCTCTTGTTCGGTCTCAAATCTACACTCTGCAAAGTCTTTCTAACACCCTTTACTTTTCACTCTCCTACTGCAAAAATAATCCTCAGTTCCTAAATATCTGACCTTAACATTTTCTCCATCACTGATCAGTATCTAGTTATCTTATCAATGACGTGATTTGGAGATTTGTTTTAGTGATAAATATAACACTTATTGACCTTGACTCACTTCTCTTATTTCTTTGTCCATAGTTTTGCAGTACAATTTTCCTAAGTCTTAATCAAGAATTTACTCTCAACTTTACTTGATGACCTGCTAACTTAATTTGTTAATAAATTTCAGAAGGTACAAACCACTTGCTGCGGAGCTATTTAACACCCATTACCCAGACTTGGGTTAGGACATAGCCCAAGGGGTTAATCTTTCCCACTGAGCCTCATAACACTACTTTAGGAGGCTATTTGTCCAAGCTGACCACCACAGTGAAGCCTAATCCTACCTTTATAAAACTTCCAAACACGTCCATTTTCTGATAATAATAGAGACCAGTTGCCCTCCATTTTCTAGTCTACTTGCACCATTATCAAACGCAGGGGGAAAAATATTTGAAGATTCTGTCCTCGGAAAAGTTGAAATTCACAGACTTCTTGACAGAACATGTAGCTGAAGTATCCTGCCTCCTAGGGGATTCTATTCATCCAACCTCAAATGACAGAAGGGCAAACTAAGTAGTAGGACAAAGCAGCCATTACAATATCAGATTTAGACACCTGTAAAACATGATGAATTATGAAAGAGAAAGCAGGCCAGTACCCATCACAGAAGCACAGAGCCTGAGGAATTTCCAAGGTTATGACTGTTGAAGCAGTGGTTTGCATTGACAGATTATTTGCTGTCCGTGGTCACGTGTTATTAATCCATTATAACTAAATTTCAATCTAATTTGGATTTATTGGGGTTGGGAGGAGGTTCACTTTAGAAAAAAAATGGTAAACATTCTGCAGCTTCTGAAGCTGCTCTCAAAACAATTGACAGAGTTGAGGATAGTGAGGAAAGTTGTCAAAAGATACAGCAGGATATAGATCAGTTGGAAATATGGGTTGAGAAATGGCAGATGGAATTTAATCCAGACAAGTGTGAAATTTTTCACTTTAGGAGGTCAAATGTACAAGGATACAGTAAATAGCAGGACTCTTAGGAGCATTGATGTACAGAGAGATCTTGGGGTGCATGACCTTAGCTCCCTGAAAGTGGTAAAGAAGGCATATGGTGTACTTGCCTTGATTGGACAGAGCTCTGAGTATAAAAGTTGGGAAGATATATTGCATCTGTATAAAACTTTGGTTAGGCCACATTTTAGTATTAGATGCAGTTCTGGTCACTGCATTACAGTGGAGGCTTTGGAGTGAGTACAAAAGGGTGCTGCCTGGATAAGATAAAATAAGGTTTCTTTATTAGTCACATGTACATCGAAACACACAGTGAAATGCATCTCTGTGTAGAGGGTTCTGGGGGCAGCCTGCAAGTGTTGCCATGCTTCCGGCACCAACGTAGCATGCCCACAACTTCCTAACCCATACACCTTTGGAATATGGGAGGAAACCGGAGCACCCAGAGGAAACCCACGCAGACACGGGGAGAACGTACAAATTCCTTACAGTGTCCGGAATTGAACCCGGGTCACTGGCACTGTAATAGCGTTATGCTAACCACTGTGAGTAGAGAGTAATTGCATTAATGAGAGGTTGGATGAAATTGGAATGCTTTGTCTGGAGTGTCAGAAGCTGAGGGCAACCTGAAAGGAGTATAAAAAATTATGAGATGCATAAATAGGGTAGATAATCAGAGTCTTTTTCTCAAGGTGGAAATATCAAATACTAGAGGGCATAGATTTAAGGTAAGAGGGGGAAAATTTAAAGGAGGTTTTCAAGGCAATTTTTTTACACAGGAAGTGGTAGGTACCTAGAACATACTGCCAGGGGAGCTGGTGGAAGCAGATACAATAGCAACATTTAAGAAGCATTAGGCAGGCACATGAACAGATGGGGAATGGAGTGATATAGGCCACGTGTAGGCAAATGGGATTAGTTTAAATTGGCATTATGGTTGGCACAGATATCATGGGCCAAAGGGCCTGTTCCTGTGCTTCATTATTCAATGTTCCATGTTTTAATAATATTTTCAATGGATAAGAAGAAAAAATCCCCACAAGCAAACCTTTTATAGCCAGCTTGATGTCTTGGTGCATAGTGGGCTAACTGGCAGCTTTCACCAGTGATGACTTGAAATGATCCATTAGCATGGAAATCCAGAATGTGCTCAACTTCAAGAGAATCTAGCAGAAAGAACCTGGTTGTCCATGTTGTCTGACTTAAGTTACTACCTTACTGCTAAGGTGAAGGTACGTCTTCATTACCTGCCTCCATGGTCCTCCGGGATATCTATACTCTCAGAAAAGTGGAAGAGGGGCAAGACATCACAAGTGCAATTGCACCTGCCTCCTAAACAACAATCCCCATCTCATCTTCAGATCTCCTTGTTGTTGGAGGAATATTGAGAGGAATTTGCCCGAGGACGTTGCCTGAACTGAAACTACAGCTGAAAATATCTGCAGCAGAGTATCCAGCTGGGGGAGAATGAAAACAATAAAATTGTAATCGGCGGAAATAGTAAAATAATCAGCAGTGGGAATTCCAAAGTGCTGGAAAACAAAGCAGGATACCTTGAAAAGTCACAATATGCCTTCCCTCTAGTGCCACATTTCATCTGAACATTCAAGGCAGTCAATGCATTTCAAGCTTAGCAAAATGCTACTGACAGCTAATTATATCAATTTGCATTGACACTATGAGGAAAAGCATTCTAGGGCCATGTATTTTAATGACTCAAGGAAAATGACCCCACAGGCCACTTGTCCAGTTCTCTAATCCTGTTCATCGAATCACCAACTAGAGAATTGGTGTAACAGATTGGAAGATTTGTGTCGTTGAGCTCCTTTCCATATAAAACTGTCATCGATTGTGCTAGTGCAAATCCATATTTCCATATTTTTTACTGACATATATTTTCTACTTCTCTCTTGCTCTTCTCTTTTCCCACTGATACCAATTCCCATTTATGTCTGTCTGTCATGAGCAGAAAAATGCAAGCGATGCTGCACTGCATTAAAACCATGTGATGCTCTACAAGCTGAGCAATCTGGATGACAATGTTATAGCCAGCCTCATTTCCAACCTATCTTCCTTCAAGCACAGTCTGCTCAACGGGAAGGCATGATCAGGGAATCATCACTTAATGCCAGACTAAGTTCCCCAGAGTTCTTCCAGAATTGACTATTATACATTTATTCCTACCTTGCCACTCTCATTCCACATTTGAGGTTATGAAAAACTGTGCTGCCCTTGTCCTAATATTCACTATTTCCTTTTTTTTGTGATTGCTGATCTATTCCAGTTCCTGGGAATGAAACTTCTCAACATTAAAAATATCACCTTCATTTTCAAATACAAGATGGAAGCATTTGCCATTATTGTCAGTCACAAGGGCTGAGTGAGTAATCCATCTTGGCTTCATTTTGAGGCCTTCATCATCACAAAAGCTGGTCTTCAGTTAATTCACTCCACGTGACTTTAAGAAATAGCTGAGAGTACTGGCTACAGCAAAGGCTATGGGACCAGACGACATCCCAGGTTTAATAACGAAGATTTGCCCTCTGGAACTAGCCACACCTGTGGCCAAGCTCTTCCAGTACATTTACAATACTTGCATCTTTCTGACAATGTGGAAAATTGCCTGCAATATCTTGTCCTCAAAAAGCAAGGACAAATCTAATCCAGCTAATTACTGATAAATCAGTCTACACTCAACCATCAGCAAAGTGATGGAATGTGTTGCCAAGGGTCCTATCAAACGGCACTTATAGACTAACAATCGGCTCATCAGTGTTCAGTTTGGGCTTTACCAGGTCCACTTAGCCTCAGCCCTCATTACGGCCTTACGCTAAATGTAAACAAACTATTTATGGGAGTCTATCCATCTCCCCTCAACCTTCAACAAGATTATCATCATTGAATTCCTTCTTCATCAACATTCTGGGGGCTACCATTGATCAGAGAGTTAACTGGGCTAACCATAGAAAATACTTTGGCTACAAGAGCAGGTCAAAGTTTGGGTATACTGCAAAAACTAATTCACATTTTGCCAGCCTTTTTGTCATAAACAAGAAATAAGCAGGAGTGTGATGGAATATTCTCCATTTGTTGAATGAGTGAAGTTCCAACAACACTAGAGGATTGTGAATCCATGTGGGACAAAGTAACTTCATTGATTAGCGTTCCATCCTTCACCCTAAACATTCATTCCCTCCACTAAAGCACACTATGACTGCAGTATAAACCATTTCCAAAATACACTACACTTACTCACCTTGAGACCACTACCATCAAGAGTATGAATGTTGGTCTTAATGGAACTTTTAAAACTGATATCAATAGATTTTTGTTAGGTTAGAGTATCATGGGATAAACATGGGAAAATAGAGTTCAGTTGCAACACAGTTATGAATAGTGAAGTCAACTTGAAGGCTACTACTGTTCCTTAATGTTCCTATTGCTGAAGCTGCATCGTATGATTGAAATGTTATGAATGCTACCATTATTGAAAAGTATAAGCAGCTTCAGTCTGAAACAGTATTCTTAATTACGCTGGTAAAATACAGCACTTTGAAATTGTGTCAGCATTTAAGCATACCACAGCAGAAAGTATGAGATAATGTCCAAAAATTTTGTACATGATGGTCTGCTCACTTACTGTTCATTTCACTAGACATTGAAATACTGTACTGCTGTAGAAACAAGTTTGAGGTTGACTGCTGATCGGGTCAATTCACCCAGTTGGTTAACTAATTTAAATAGTATCAGTAGAAGAGGCATCACTTAAAAAGTAAAACATTAACATCGCAGCATGAAGATGTTGCTCTTTGGATCTAGTTGTTCAACTTATGACTTTATGTCACTCATATTAAACATTGCTTCCTGAATGATGGTGAAGACCATAGAAGATTTACCAGATTGATTCCTGGGATGGCAGAACTGTTATATGAGGAAATTGGGTCTCATAGACCTGTATTCATTTCAGTTGAGAGGAACAAGAGGGGATATCTTTGAAATATTCATAATTCTGAAGGGCTTGACAGCTGGGTGCAGCAAGGATGTGCCACCTGGCTGGATTTCCCAAAATCAGGGGGTCATGGTTTCAGGATATAGGATAAGACAGTTAGGAATGAGATGAAGAGGAATTTCTTCATACAGTGGGTGGAATTCTCTAGCATATAAGGCTGTGAAATCCAAGTTACTGAATATATTTAAAGGCTATATTTAAAAAGGAGATAGATACTGTATCTTTCTAGATACAAAAGATGTTAAGGGGTATGGGGAGCGAGCAGGAATGTGACATTGAAATTGAGCAAAAGCCATGATCATTTTGAATAATGGTGGGGGAAGGGCTCAGTAGCCTATTTCTGCTCCTACTTATCAATATTTCTATGCTTCTATAAAGAAGTTACTCAAAGGCCCTTGATTTACTGTGATGGGATTTCCAAGCAGAAGTGTAAAGTTCTTTCAGGGTCTAAAATTGCGGAGTTGTAACTCCACCATGTGCTTTTTTTTGTAACAGAAACCCCTCCAACCCACCTCCACTAGAAGCCAGACTGAGGGAAATAGTCCACTCTGCCAAACAAACAACAGTCCAGAAGAGGCTTCTGTCCTGGCACAGGGAGATTTGTTGTCAATTGTGAGGGGGAAGAGAGGTAGAGCATAATTTGGAGGATTTGGGGTTGTCTGTGGGATGGTTGAGTGAGATCAGGGTCAGAAATGGTGGTGGTGCGGAGTGGGAAACATTGGGTTGTCAGCCAGAGTAAAGGTGCTCATGCTCCTACTGGCTAGAAGCAACGAATAAAACCAATAATTCCTTACAGTAGACTTCAACAACTCTTTTCAGCAGTCAGGAATCTGATTGGCCAGCATTAAATCTGAAACATAGCAGGGGCTTGTCATCTGCTCACAGTCCAATCTCCATTAAAACTGAGAAGTCGTCTAAGACTGGTTGGATTTGGTTTTAACAATTACTTCATGTTAGCATTCCATACCACCCAAACCTATTTATTTTTGAGATTGATATTGCTCTTAAGCGTCATTTTGCTCTAATAGTAGCACTTAGATCTCTGATTCAAGAGATTATGTAATCAAATTTTTGCAACGTTTAAGAACTCATACATCTCCAAGAGACCCACGTTGTAGGTAGATGAAATATTATCCTTTTTCTATAGTTAAATGGATATTAACAGTCCAATGTTATTCTTTGAGGAAGAGTCCTTCCAGTGAATTTATCAACACTCCTCTTTCAACTAATATCACTAAGTCAGATGTGTGGAGAATGATTCTTAGAAATAAAATGCTGACCCATTGGTGTTTCTCCATCAATACTGCCTGATTTGGTAAATATTTCTAGCTGTGCTTTAGTTTTTCAGATTAACCAGTCATTCAATTTGTAACTGTCACACTGACCTGGAAATTAATAGTCAATTCAAGTTATTAATTGTTTGCAGAGCACTTTGGAAACTTCTTTTTCTCAAAAGCTAGCATTTTATATACAGTGCAAACTACATTCACAGACTGGGATGGGTTTTAGCAGATGAGAAACAATGAGAGAAGGAAGTACCCCTGTAGAGAGAAGGAAGTACCAGCTGAAGAGTCAAACTGCTGAGTTTCATGCCTCCACTATCCAGAGATGGATAATGTTAAAGGTAAAGACAAGTGTGAAGTGGATGATGAGACCAATCATAGTCTTAGGAAAATGGCTTTATGTTCTGTAGTGGGTAATAGACCACTGGAAAATCTGGTTCTAACTCCTGTGTTGTTCAGTACAACTCTGTTAAAGTGCAAGGAACAACAGACAGTACTTAGATCAAGCACCTTACTGCTTCCCGGACTCAAAACTGAGTTTCACAATTTCAAATCTATATTTACACTTCCTCAAGACCCATTTCTTTCTTTACTTGTATCTTTCATTTTGCTATTTAATTTTTCCTGACTTCCACCCTATCACAGATTTTCTATGTTCTACTTTCGTGTTTCCCCATTTCACTGTCTGTACTTTCTTTAAACCTGCATTACCTCTAATTTTAACCAGTTCAGATCAAGGGGCGTCAACCTAAAATTTTAACCCTGATTTACCCTCCACAAGTGCTAATTGGTCTGCTGAGTATTTCCAGCATTTCCTGTCTTTATCTGAGTCATACACGAAGTGGATGTATCATCAGAATGGCAGCATTACAGATCCAAGTGGATCATAGCCAGTAATCTGGAATATGTTAGTAAGTGTCTACAGTCTGTGTCAGTTACAATTGTGATTTGTCACTTTATAGTCAACAGGAAATTGAAACCAATAAACTTGAACATTTAAGTCAATTCGTTACTTTGTTTTGATTCATGCATAGTCATGTTATCACAACATGCAGCAGCCTTTAAACGCCAGAGAATAATTTAGGCTGATTTGCTTCAATAATTGTGCTATAAGTAATAAGAAAAGGAAGTATTTGTCATTTGTTCCAGTATCAGAAACAAGTAAATATATTCTTCCAGATGTTTATTTATATAGTATGGCTTTAAGGTACTGAGTCAATAATTGTGTAAAACAAGGCCATGTCAGCATAGAAGTCAATAATTATGTAACTCTTGGATAAATTATATTTGAAATAACATTGCTTTCCATCTGGTTCACCTTGCTGTCAATAAACTTTATCCTGTAGGAGAAAACTGAACACATAGGAGAGTGTACTACAAGGCAGCCACTTCACTTTCCATCCACAAATTTGACTGGATGGAAAAATTAAGAGGGCTTTGTCTGAATTTCTGTGCTTAATCAAACTCTTTACACCTGAGGCTGAGAAAAGAAAAACCTATCCTAATATTTGCAATCAACTTCTCATGATGACCTATTACAGTCAGAAAAATCCCTTTTTATTTTTTTGAAGAAAGACGCTTTCGTTGAATATGTATTCTTGCTCCAGAACACTCTGCGCAAAAGATGCATTTCACTGTGCGTTTCAATGCACATGTGACTAATAAAGATATCTTATTTTATGCCATTCTAGCTGCAAATCTATATTTAGATGTGAGTAAAATAATTCATAAAAGTTGTACTAACGTATAATTTGGAATGCTGAGTTTTATTTTTCTAACTTAATGAAACGTCTGTGTCAAGCTGCATGCAAGGAATCTGTGATTCATTTCTCCTTAATTACAATTGCAGTGATTGCCTGCTTCCCCAGAAGCTGCAGGGTATCATGCTTTCAAATAAGTCAGAGTGGTCAAAGCTGAAGCAAGGAATATGAAAGTACATTTCCACAGGCTTCTGATTAGCAGAAATTACTGTTATTCCTCCTCCTTATGACAGGTCTGGAAGAGTGGAACTTTGAATAGTGATGAAGCAGAAAAGTGCATTTCAACCAATTGTTTTGTATCATTTATTATCATTAATATATCAGTATCTTCTTGTTTCAAAAACATGTTTGGTTTGCCTCTGTTTCAGCTCTATTGATTTTGTAATTTCACATTTTTTTTTTAGAAATTGAACAGATGTGGTAGTTTATTGGCATTGTGCAACATTACCAATGAATTCCTGCTAGGTAATGCTAGTGCAATAACGGTTGTCTGAGCATTGCTGTAGGTATATAATATACAAAATAGGTAGAATACAACTACTTCATCTGGCTGCCTGGCATTCTAAAAATAAGCTTATAACTATCGAATTCAGATTAGATATAAACCAGGGAAATTCCTCGCTTGCGTGAAGTTCACAGGGTAAACAGTATACATGGTAGTAACAAATACATCAATAAATACAGCGACGAGTACCAAACAGAATGGTGCAAAGAACAACAGAATTTTGCTAAGATTTTAGTGCAATCTGAAGTAGAGCAAGAAGAAATGCTTATATGTCAATAATGGAATAACCAAGAAGGGTAGGGTTAAGAAACTGAGAACATGGCAGCACCACCAGGAAAGGGAAATGAAAGAGGTGAGTGGTTTAGAAGTCTGAAAGCAGTGGAGAAGAAGCTGATCTTGAGTCTGGTTGTCTGGGCTTTCAAGTTCTTGTATCTTCTCCCAGAAGGTAGAAGAGAGAAAAGGGAATGGCTAGGGTAGATGGCATCCTTGACGATACTATTAGCTTCCTGAAGCAACGCACCGTGAAGATGGACTGGATGAAACGAAGTGATGAGCCTGTGATGGACTGGATAGCATTTACCACTCTCTGCAGGTGCTCTTACATATTATTACACTTTAAGATGCTAATCTGTAATAGTAAGATCTGAAAAATGATTTTCATAATTAATATCAGTGAATTGCAAGAATAATTATCAGAAAACTATTAACAAAATGTTAGAAAAGTTTGAATAAGTAAAATTAATGAATTTTGTTTCCCTCATGTTGACATTTAAAGTGAAGTTGGAAAAAACTGTTGAAACAGCTCACTACCAGGATAAGTAACCAAGTAAAGGATTACCTTTAGATGTGGCTATGGATGTACAAAAACACCTGATAAGCCTCCAGACAAGCAGCCATTAGCCATTTGTAATGTCAGTTCATTTTGCTTGGAGGTGGGAACTAGAGAGTAAGAAGACAGGGAGTGAACTCATTGGCAGAATGTGAAGTTCCCTAAGAATTTGTTCTGAGGTGTCAGCTTATCACAATATATAGTGCCCTGGGTGGATGAACAGGATGTTATATATTCAAGTTTGCAGATTCACTGAAGGGCTTAGAGGATTAAATCATGAATCTAGTTTGCATAAACTTGGCTTATATTCCCTAAAGTTTAGAAGGTTGTGAACTGATATATTTGAAATGTTACAAGGATTCCATTGAATAGATTGTGAGAAGCTATTTCCTCTGCTAGGGGAATTCAGAAATAATCTTAAAATGTGAGTAAAATTCAAGAGTAAAATCAACAAGCTCTTCATGCAGACAAATAATAGTGGAAATCTGGCATTATCCGCCTCCAAAAGGAAGCTATGTCAATTGAAATTACCATGATTAAAATCAGAAGTTTCTTTGTTAGTAAGGATATCAAAGGCAAACTTATTTAGGTACAATATAGCCAGTTCAACCGAATGGACATTTAAGCGACTGAAGGACCTACTTCCATTCCTTGGTTCTCTTATTTTGTCTGGACATACTTCCTCAGCCCTAACCACACAATAACAAATCTGATTACAGTCACATCTGCTTAAGTTATCTTGCAAATAAAGTGACAGTCCATGTTAAAATGAGAGGAACTTTGTGCTAATTGATGCCAAGCTTATTTCACATTGAATTTTCACAAAGGAATATTTCAAACCCAAGCTTAACTCAGTGCACCTCTCAATCCCCCAGAAAGAAGCTGGGGGTAAGACCCCAGCTGGTGGTATTTGACAGCTTGAGAGGGAATGTTATGGAATATGCAAACTCAATCTTGTGGATGACACATGCATTCATCAGTGTGCCAGGTGTCAATCAATTCTGCAATGTCAATAGAGTTACCTAAAATAAGGTAACAGATCAGAAGATTGAAAACTTATCTAAGCATTTAAAATAGCATTTTAGATCAATTTTTGAAATACTAGCTAAATAACTGTCAAGTCTATTGATTGGATAATTCACTCATGATATCTGCATGAGATCATTAGTGGAAAATTATTGCTTACTTCCCAAATCACTCAATAATCCACTTTATTTTTTGTTTCATTGACCGAGACTATATTTTCCTACTAAAGATTCAGAACTAATTTTGAATGGATTTTTCTGCAACTAAGTATTACTTTGCATTATTTATTAGTCTTCATTTTTTCACTCTTGGTCAAACAATATAAATGACACGGAAAGCAGGCTGGAGGTAGGTATGCCAGTGAGTTAACCCATATGTTTAGTTTTCATGAATATGAACATTGAATGCTGAATTCCATTTCCTTCCAGCTATAATTCATTCAGTTTTATTACAGTGTCCTCTGGAACCTATTTTAAGATAGATTTTGATCACCAAACAAAGAACTAATTAACAGACAACAGACCAAGGTCCAAAAGACCTGAAACATCTCAAAAAGTCCAACAAAATAAAAGTGAAAACAAAAACACCTGCAGAGCAAAATGTAATGTATTAAAAAAGGGAAGCAAATTGGCACATCAGGACTTGATATCCTTTTGCATTGAACAGTACTTCTCCATTTTCCCTCTGCAATTTCTCATTGTAAAATTGCATCAAAAGTAGCCTGATAATTAAAGTGCTTACTAATTTCGTCTGAAAACCCAAGATATTACTTAATTCTTGCAGGTTTTCCAGTACTGAATGAGTTGGAATTTTTAGAGGATTTTCTGTTTTCAATTTAGATCTCCAGTATTTTATTTCAAATTAATAGATGTGCTTAAAATAATAAATCATCCAACTATGGCAAGGTCTTATGTAGAATCCCATGCTACTTTAGAAACACATATTTTCAGAAAATGGAATGCATTCACTTTAAAAAGTAGTTTGTTAATATAATTGTTTGTTAATATAATGAAAATATTTGCTTTTTGAATATTAAAACTCTGTAGCTTGCTAAATGTAGTATTGCAAACATAAATGTGCAGTAGTCTTGTACTTCAACAGAACCAAGATGTCAATATTAATCAACAGAGCAAAAGATAATTTGGACTTTGACTATCGGTAATTGGAACCAGATTGTTTTAATGCCATGTCTGACATTGCCTTCCAGACAGAAAATTACAAAGTTGTGCAGAAATGAACATCCATAATATCCCCATGAGAAACCTAGAAGGTTCAGAAATAAAACCTGCATTCTGTCATGAAAATTATAAAACACTCTATAACCACAGTAAAAGGAATGAGCAAACCAGCAGACAAAAAAGTAATGACAATGCCACTTAAAGTAGGTTATAAATAAAATTTAAACTTACCTTGATTTAACCAATTTCCCTTATTTGTATGTTTTGAAAGTATGTCCACCTATTCCATTTGGTACATACTTAATGTATTATTTCTAGTTTACCAGACAAATTCCATTATAATAAATGTATCTATTTAATTATATTCTGCATCTGTTTTGAACTTTCTCTGTTTGCAATTAATTCTTGCATTGTTATAGAACATATTTTTTTTCTTTTACCAGTCAGACATGTCCTTGTTCATTAATGAAAGGTAACTATGAGTATACTGGAAACGTTACTTTGTTAAAAAGTACTAACAGACTCTTTCCTATTTAGTTAGCTCTGACAAATGCTACGCCATGAAAAAATAATAGCAAAATGTTAAGCTTAATAAGAAAACAAAATTATTTTTAAAAATTTTGCAGAGATTGTTAACGATGAACCTATGCTGCTTTCTGTAGCTACAACATGAGATCACAATCTTAATGTAATTTATATCTTTGAATAATCTGCATATCCTGGTGTAAATATGCTACTTTGTCTTGGTATTTGCATGTCTTAATTCTATTTATTGCATCAATCAATTTTGAATTACCAGTTAGAGTTGACATTAGATGGGTCAATGAAGGTGACAATTTCTAAGTATCACCATGTTAGACATTGGACTAAGGTGGGGGAAGCAAAATAAAAATAAAATGAAGTAAAGACTTCTGAATGCATCTAAACCACACATTATAAGCATGACCTGCTTTTCTTCTGGCCAAGAATGTGGTCAACAACAAAACAACAAAACAACAGTGCTTGCCACTGATCTGGAAGGAAGCTCCCCACAAAGATTTAGCAATCCATGTGTGAGATCCTAACCTTTCCAAAAGATGTTGCTGTCATGCAGCAGGTCAAAAGGATCCCTGATACCCAGCTGTTGTGATATCATCGATCTAGCTGAGCAATTTATAGCAAAAAAAGAATTCTTTATAGATAGCAAAGCAAATGGGAAGATAGCCATTTCATTAAGGTAGGTTGAAATATCATTAATAAATTGTTTTAAAATATTTTTTTAAGTCATGATATTTTGAAATGTTTTTATGAGGGGATTCACACATACATAAATAAAATTTCTTTTGTGCCAGAGATTTAGCATTTATTTTTCATTCCTAACAGCCCCAGAACTGAAGGGATTGCTAGGCCTTTCAGAATGGATTTAAGAGTCAATCGCATTGGTAGTCTAGAATCACATACAGGCCAGATTTCCTTCTCTGAAGGACATAATTGAAACAGATGAACTGAAAGAACAACTAAATATTTGCACATTTCGACTAATCAAATTCTGAAGCGTTAGGCACTTCTGAATCTAGGACTCAACTTAGACATTCAAGAAGTTTCACCTTGCAACAGATTTTCAATTATATTCATCATTTAACTCTCCTAAAGACAATTAACTAACCTTATAGAAAGGCTCCTAATGAAACAGCACCAAACTCTGTTTACATTCAAAGTCTGTAATTACATTCAAACTCAGTAATTTACTTCCTCAGTATACCTCATTGGTGAGACCATACTTGGAGTATTGTGTGCAGTTCTGTACATCCAACTATAGGCAGGATGTCATTAAGCTGGAAAGAGTGCATGAAAGATTCACAAGGATGTTACTGGGACCGGAAGGAGAGGCTAGATAGGCTAGGACATTTTTTTTCCTGGTGTTGGAGGCTGAGAGGTGTCCTTATAGAGCTCTATAAAATCATGAGGGCTGTAGATAAGGTAGATGGCCACAGGGCAGGGGAGTCTAAAACTAGAGGATATAGATTTAAGGTTGGGGGGGGGGGGGGAGATTTAAAAGGGACCTTTTTTCACACAGGTGGTGGTGGGCATATGGAACAAGCTGCCAGGGGAAGCTGCAGAGGCAGGTACAATTGCAATGTTTAAAAGACACTTAGACAGGTACATGGATACAAATGATCTAGAGGAATATGGGCGAAATGCAGGCAAATAGGACTAGCTCAGATAGACATCTTGGTTGCCATGGATGCATTGGGATGAAGGGCCTGTTTCCATGTTGTATAATTCTATGAATCTACATATTAGCACACAGTCAGCTAGTCATTGTTAAGGTCATGTTCATGACATTGGGGACACATATTTAAAATAGTAAACATTCAAAGAATATCAATGTCAATACTGAGATATATCATTGCAATGGAGGATGGAGCTGAATCTAGTGTCAGATACAATGTTCTTGTTTCTTTGATTTTGTAGGTTTCTTACAATGATTCCAACTGAAATTTCTGCTTCTAATTAAAAATAAGAATATGAATGGATTACAAAACTTATAATAACATTCCCAATATTTTGTCCTACAACTTCTGCCACAATGTGCCTTTGAATTGTCATAATTTTCTGACATGATACATAGCTGTTGAATTTGTCTAGTGATCAAATGTACTCCAGTAACAATCTTGAACAATGGGTGTTCCATTTTTGAGCTCCATGTTTAAATTCTAGTGATAACCCGATGTGAGGACACTTAATGGTTGGTTTCCATTATTTGATGCTTAGGTCCTTGGATCTATTGTACTTAAGTTCTCTTGGCTAAGGTGATTGTCATTTAACTCTGTGGGGAAATATATGTTTCTTTTTCCTAATTTATTTTGTACCCACATATCTCATACCAGTACAAGTAGATACTGATGTTCTTCCCACCAATGAAATCCACAGTTTACCCCACTCAATCCTTCAATTATAGATCATTTTTACCTGATTGCCAAGGACTACCCACACCATCCCAGCTGAGGACTGTTTACCTTCCTATCTGGCTACTGGTCACCCTGATAATCTGACTGAGAAGTTGAGGGTGGGGGTTACTGACTTAAACAATGAAAATGAAGTGTTGCCCTTAAATTAGGAAGATTATAAATATCGGGGCCCAAATTGCTGTTGCAAGGACTAGGGTGGTTTACTTTGATGTTATTTCTTAAATATAAAGGCAGGGCATTTAGTAGAAAAGCAAGATTTCTATTCATATAACACCTTTTGTCAAAATATCTCAAAGTATTGGAAATAAGATGAACTAACATGAACAGTACTGATTGTTATGTAGGAAAAGCATTATTTCTTCAAATAGGATTTTGTTATTATATGTAATAATTCATGATGTGTCACAGGCAGAGCCCATTTGTGTTAATCTCTGCTTGGGCACCCAGAATGTAATGCTTGTAGCACCAATGCCCACTCAGACTGCCCAAAAAAAATTTCCAAAAATACATGAAAAGTAATGCAATGAGAGTTGGCACATGAATCCATGCAGCTAAATGGATGTCAGAGGTTTCTCTCAGGACCTCTACATAGAGCTAATAACTGGCATGTCATTGCCTTGCTGACTGCTGAAAAGTGAGTCAGTGTTTAAAGCTGTAGGGTAGGGTAAAGTAAGGTAGCTGTGCGACTCCACTGGTGGCAGGCTGCTAACCTCAGAAAGACCTGTTTATTCCCATTATTGTTTTCTGGCATCAACCATTTCTCAATTAATCCACCAATTCCATATGTTCTAATCTTGTTGAGTGACCTTATTTGTGGCACCTCAATGAAAGCCTTCTGAAAATCTAAATGTACCACACCCATTGGTTCCCTACTGTGCTGAGGTCGAGAGGGTTGAAAGGTTTCAAGTTCCTGGGAGTGAACATCACCAATAGCCTGTCCTGGTCAAATCAAGTAGATGCCGCAGCCAAGAAAGCTCACCAGTGCCTCTACTTCCTCAGGAGGCTAAAGAAATTCGGTATGTCCCCTTTGACACCCAGCAATTTTTATTGATGCACCACAGAAAACATCCTATCTGGATGCATCACGGCTTGGTACAGCAACTGCTCTGCTCAGGACCGCAAGAAACTGCAGAGAGTTGTGGACACAGCCCAGCGCGTCACGGAAAACAGCTTCCCCTCCTTGGGCTCTTTACCTCTCGTTGTCTTGGTGTAGCAGCCAGCATAATTAAAGACCCCACCCACATGGGTCATTCTCTCTTCTCTCCTCTTCCATCAGGTAGAAGATACAGGAGCCTGAGGGCACATACCACCTGGCTTAAGGACAGCTTCTATCCCACTGTGATAAGACTATTGAACAGTTCCCTTATACAATGAGATGGACTCTGACCTCACGATCTACCTTGTGACCTTGCACCTTATTGTCTACCTGCACTGCACTTTCTCTGTAGCTGTGACACTTTACTCTGTACTGTTATTGTTTTTACCTGTACTACCTCAATGCACTCTGTATTAACTCAATGTAACTGCACCGTGTAATGAATTGATCTGTACGATCAGTATGCAAGAAAAGTTTTTCACTGTACCTCGGTACAAGTGACAATAATAAACCCATATCAATACCAATACCTAAGCAACTAGAGACATACTCGCAAAACTTCAATAGACAAAGATGACTTATCTTTCATAAATTCATGCTGTCTCTGCTCAATCCTGTTATTAATTTCTGAATGCTCTATTACTAAATCCAGTACCTGGCTAGCAATGAACATGTTCACTGTATAAACAAAGCCAGGCAAATGTTAGCTGCTCTAAGGTTAACCATGCCTGGAAGTGCCTGGGCAAATTGACCCAGAAATGATCTCCAGACAATTTAAGCATTTACCCAAAGAACTACAATTAATTTGAAAGGCTAGTTCTGTTTTGCTCTCCACAGATGCTGCCTAATCCACTGAGTGTTTCCAGTATTTTCTATTTTATTGTATATTTCCAACCTCAGTGATACTTTACTTGGGATTAGAACTACAGCTTTGTGAAGGATAGACACCATTACAACCAGTTGAACTAAATGACCTGTTTCCATAACATAATTAGTTATTTTATGTTGCATTTTATCTATAATGAGTTTTTGATTGGATATTTTATTGATAAAAGTGCATCTGAGTTTAAAATCTTGTGTGGTACTTCAGAGGTAAATTTTCACGAGCACAGGGTCAACACAGGCTGCTAGTGTATGCCTTACATGAAACAAAATTCTAATGGAAGGGCAATGAGATTTCAAAGGTAAATAATGTTGAATAGATACACTTCTGCTCAAGGCTCCTTATACCATATATGTGATATTAAAGGAAAGACAGCCTTTTATTTCAATATGACTAAAATGAGTTTGGATTCAATTTCTATTGAAAGAATGTTTTACCCAGAACGTCAATTTTAACTTTCCAGTTAGCTGAAAAAAAAATTGTGTTGCCCATCAGGAAAACATGCCAATTTGAAATGGTAGCATGTTATATTAAGTAGGACCTTATCTTTCAAAGCAAAATGATGAGAGTAGATCTTTATTATTTACCCATTAAAGAGAATAATGATGAATGTAGAGTACATGATTCACTGTTCCTTCCAGAAAGCCGTTCATTTATCAGTTTTACTTAAGTGGAACCATCTATTTACTCAGATTCTGATACTCAGAAGAAAACATTGAACATACTGTCTGCCTTTTGAAGATGAGAATCCCATGCCAGCTCAAGATACAATCCAATGTTTGTGTTAAAGGTTAAAAATTAGCTAGATCTCACTATGGTTCACCATGTTAGATCTAGTTTTAGGAAATGAACCGGGACAGGTGAAGGATCTTTTGGTGGGTGAGCATTTGGGGGACAGTGACCATTGCTCCATAACCTTTAAAATTGTCATGGACAGGGACAGGTGCAGAGAGGACAAGAGGTTTTTCAATTGGGGAAGGGTGAACTATGAGGCTATAAGGAGAGAACTTGGGAGTGTAAATTGGGATGTCCTTTTTGAAGGAAAATGTACCATGGAGATGTGGTCGATGTTCAGGGATCTTATGCAGGATGTTAGGGATAAATATGTCCTGGTGAGGCAGAGAAGGAATGGCAGGGTGAAGGAACCGTGGGTGACGAGAGAGGTGGAACGACTTGTTAGGGAGAAGAAGGTAGCATACGTGAGGTATAAGCAGCAAGGTTCAGACAGGGCCCGTGAGGAATATAGGGTAGCGAGGAAGGAACTTAAGAAAGGGCTGAGGAGAGCTAGAAGGGGACATGAAAAGGCTTTGGCTAGTAGGGTTAAGGAAAATCCCAAGGCCTTTTTCAAGTACGTGAAGGGTAGAAGGATGGCTAGGGTAAAGGTAGGTCTGATTAAGGACAAAGGTGGGAGAATTTTCCTGGAGGCGGCGGAAGTGGGAGAAGTTCTCAATGAGTACTTCTCTTCAGTATTCACCAGGGAGAGGGGTCTTGATGATGCGGAAGGGAGTGCTGGTAGGGGTAATGTTCTCGAGGTTGTAGATATCAAGAGAGAGGATGTGTTGAAGTTGTTAAATAATATTAAGACAGATAAATCTCCGGGGCCTGACGGGATTTTCCCCAGGCTGCTTCGAGAGGCTAGGGAGGAGATTGTTGAACCGCTGGTAAGGATCTTTGAGTCCTTGTTGTCCACGGGGATGGTGCCAGAGGATTGGAGGGTTGTAAATGTTGTCCCCTTGTTCAAAAAAGGTAATAGGGATAGGCCAGGGAATTATAGACTGGTGAGTCTCACATCTGTGGTGGGTAAGCTGTTAGAAAGGATTCTAAGGGATAGGATTTATGAACACCTAGAGAATCATGGACTGATTAGGGACAGCCAGCATGGCTTTGTGAAGGGAAGATCTTGGCTCACAAGCCTGATAGAGTTCTTTGAGGAGGTGACCAGAAAGATTGATGAGGGCAGTGCGGTGGACGTGGTTTATATGGATTTTAGTAAGGCGTTTGATAAGGTTCCTCATGGTAGGCTTCTTCAGAAGGTCAGAGGCCAAGGGATCCAAGGAAGCTTGGCTGTGTGGATTAGGAATTGGCTTGCCTGTAGAAAGCAGAGGGTTGTGGTGGAAGGAGTGCCCTCGGATTGGAAGGCAGTGACTAGTGGTGTCCCACAGGGATCGGTTCTGGGACCTCTACTTTTTGTGATATTTATAGATGACTTAGATGAGGGGGTGGAGGGCTGGGTTAGTAAGTTTGCAGACGACACTAAGATAGGCGGTGTTGTGGATAGTGTGGAGGGCTGTGGGAGCTTACAGAGGGATATTGATAGGATGCAGAGCTGGGCTGACAAGTGGCAGATGGAGTTCAATCCGGAGAAGTGTGAGGTGGTACGCTTTGGAAGGACAAACTCCAGGGCAGAGTACTGGGTGAATGGCAAGGTACTTGGCAGTGTGGAGGAGCAGAGGGATCTGGGGGTTCATATTCACAGTTCATTGAAAGTTGCCTCACAGGTGGAAAGAGCAGTTAAGAAGGCCAATGGGATGTTGGCTTTCATAAATCGCGGGATTGAGTTTAAGAGCCGCGAGGTGATGATGCAGCTTTACAAAACTCTAGTTAGGCCACACTTAGAGTACTGTGTTCAGTTCTGGTCGCCTCATTATAGGAAGGATGTGGAGGCGTTGGAGAGGGTGCAGAGGAGATTTACCAGGATGCTGCCTGGATTAGAGAGTATTGAATATGAGGAGAGGCTTAAGGTGCTAGGGCTTTATTCACTGGAAAGGAGGAGGATGAGAGGAGACATGATAGAGGTATATAAAATACTGAGAGGAATAGATAGAGTAGACAGTCAGTGCCTCCTTCCCAGGGCACCAATGCTCAAGACGAGAGGGCATGGCTTTAAGGTTATGGGTGGGAGGTTCAGGGGAGATGTCAGGGGGAGGTTTTTCACCCAGAGAGTGGTTGGTGCATGGAATGCACTGCCTGGGCTGGTGGTGGAGGCAGATACATTGAACAGGTTCAAGAGCTTGTTGGATAGGCATATGGAGGAGTGTGGGATGGGGGGATATGCGGGAGGAAGGGGTTAGGTAGTGTGAGGGTTGTTTGATGGACGGCACAACATGGTGGGCCGAAGGGCCTGTTTTGTGCTGTATGGTTCTATGGTTCTAGATGCTGTTGGAAGAAGGTAAACTCTCAATCATTTGAAACCTGGTAAGTCTCAATATCTCCCCCACTCCTGCCCATCTATCTTTCTAAAAATTGGGCTGCAGGCAATCGAAAATCCCATCAGCCACACCTGTTCTGGGTTCATCTATTGCAATCTTCTCTAGGATTGTAAAATGGAAAAGGAAATTGCTTTGTCCATTTCCCATATCTGCCTATGGGCTCCTGCACTATCACAATAAGCTTGAAAAACAGTATCTCACCTTCCATTTGGCCACACCACAGCTTTCTAGACTCAATTCGGAATTCTCCAATTTTATCTGTGTTGTTGATTCAGTGCTTTATCTTTCTTTCTAGAAAGTGTCTGATTGCCTTGCTGTTAGCAACATATAGCACAGACAAAGAAGTGTAACTATTCTTAATTGACCCCAGTAACCTGTGTGACTTGGCATCCCCAGCACAGATGTTCCTTTTGCCCTATTAATCCCTCCCCACTTTTTCAGCAACTTAAAACTAACTTCCTTTCTCTCCCAGTTCTGACAAATGGTCTTTGAACCTGAAACATTCACTCTATTTATCTTTCCACAGTTGTTGTTTGATTTGCTGAGTGTTTGCAGCTTTTCCTATTTTTGTTTCAGATTTCTAGCATCTCCAGTTTAAAAAAGAATAATTTCCCAAAGAAGTTGCTTAGGTTTGTAAACTATGTTGCAAAGCTGGAGGTTTTATTCCTAGGGCCATTAAAAACTCTGTCCCACTGTAACCCAGTGTAGGTTTCAAATAAATTATTTTTCCTTCTTCCCCTGGGCAAGAGCTGTTAGCCAACTTTGTGTTGGATGGAAAGATTCCCTACCCTCCCATAACCTTTCACTGCTATGTCACACTCCCATGGCACCTTCCTATGCAATCACAGGATGGTTGTCTTTTTACCTCCTCCCCCCACAACATCCAGTTATTCTTTTCATGTGTAGCAGTGATTTGCTCGTACATTGTTCAATTTAATTTACTGTATTCACTGTTCATGCTGTGCTTTCCACTACACAGGAGACCAAATACAAAAATTAGATTGGCTGCTTTATGGAACACATCCATTTGATCAATAGGGTCAGGTTTTCAGTCAACTGCACTTTAATTCTTTGTCTCATTCCTATTCAGCTTCCTCACTTAATCCGATAAAGCTCAATGTAAGGTTGAGATCACCATATTTCCCAACTAGCCACATTATAGCAATCCAGACTCAAGAAAGAGTTCAAAATTTTTAAATAATCAGCATTTCCAGCAATTTTATTTCAGATTTACGGCATTCACTCTATCTTCCTGGTAATTTGAGATGATTATTCTGCATTGATGTCTACTCCAGACTGGCTTTCTACTCTCTATCATCATTCTCTTTCAGCTTTCACTACTACACCTTCCATTAAAGGTAATTGCTCTTACCTTTTACCTTATTACAGACCATCCTATATGTTCTCCCATTTCTTCTCCCTCTTTGCCTTGCCTCTTAAAATTAGCTTTTTTTTTCTGATGAATGATCATTGACCTGAAACATTAACTCTGTTTCTCTCTCCACAGGTTGGTATTGGTATTGGTTTATTATTGTCACTTGTACCGAGGTACAGTGAAAAACTTGCCTTGCGTACCGTTCGGACAGATCAATTCATTACACAGTGTGTTGAGGTAGTACAGGGTAAAAACAATAACAGAATACAGAGTAAATTGTCACAGCTACAGGGAAGTGCATTGCAGATAGACAATAAGGTGCAAGGTCAAACAAGGTAGATTGTGAGGTCAAGAGTCCGTCTCATTGTACAAGGGAACCATTCAATAGTCTTATCATTGTAGGACAGAAGCTGTCCTTGAGCCTGGTGGTATGTGCCCTCAGGCTCCTATATCTTCTGCCTGATGGGAGAGAAGGGAAGAGAGGATGACCCAGTTGGGTGGGGGTCTTTGATCATGCTGGCTGCTTCACCAAGGCAGTGAGAGGTATAGACAGAGTGCATGGAGGAGAGGCTGGTTTCTGTGATGTGCTGTGCTGTGTCTTGCGGTCCTGGGCAGAGCAGTTGCTATACCAAGCCATGATGCATCCAGATGGGATGCTTTCTATGGTGCATCGATATGTGCTGAGTTTTTCTCCCCCCTCACAGCATTTTCAGATTTTATTTCAGATTTCCAACATCCAGAATTTTTATCTTTTTAACCTATATTGGTGCTGGTGAGCCACTATTGACAAACAATCATTTGGCCACAACTCATTGATCAAAATGATCCCAAACCAAAAGTGATTTAGATTCTTTATGGCATCTTTGGGAGGACTAAACAGTCTTCTGGGACCTATAATGTTTGGGTTGTGCATACATTCAGGGTCACTGCAAATGTGGTCTGAGTATGGAACTGGCTAGTAACGTTGATCCTAATATTTTGCAGGAAAACCCTAAATTGTGTCAGACTTGTTGACTAGTAATGGCTCGATAGTGAAAAGTATTATATTTGCACTTTCTACACCTCAGAATCCATTGACAAATGTCCTAAATTTGTTTGTAATTGAATGCATAACTTTGCATCCAATTCAGCTAGATGCTCAGACTAAAGTTTGCACATAATTAACAGACGCACAAAGGTTAACAAGGACTACAAACCTAATTTAAAACAATACAGAATGGAATGGAGTGTTAACTTAGTTTTGGAAACTAACAACAAACAACTGTGTTGCCTCATGTTTGAATTGTCAATGAAGCCCATGGATTATCCATAGATTTTACCTTAAATAAATCTCTATTGATTATAATTATAGTGAAATAAAACAGATTCAGTTTTCTTATCTGACAATATTTCTTACCTGAATATACAACCATAACAACCACAGCAAACCTGCATGGAAAACTGATGAACTAAAAGGTGAATGTTCAGGCTTTCTACCCAGTGGAAAGTGGAATGGTAATACTCCTTGTTGCTGTGGACATAACAATGTTACTTTGGGACTAAAATTGGCTGCAGCAATTCCCTTAATCTGGCAGTAGACAATGCAAATTAGTATGTTGTACATGGGACCCAGGCTACAATTTTTGCACTAAACTCGGTGGAGCACTCTCTGCACACTCTGAATGAAATTGGCTATTAGTCAAATTGAAAAGGATCCATCACATACATTTGAGACTTTATATATGCATGGCTGGGAAGAGCAGGAATGTACTCGCATATTCTTCAAAGCTAAACTAGTCCATTGGCACTGCCCATCTGACTGCCCCCAGACCTCTCACTATTGGATCTACCTTCCTTTGGTCTGAAGGGTGATTTCAGAGCTTATATTGTGGCACTCACAATCATCAGCCCTAATGTAATGCCATCAATTTCTGGTCCACTGTTCCAATGTTATTGAGCCATAACCCTCCAAATAGGAAAGATTGTTCTGCCCGAGTCCCAGCCAGCAGCCAGACGTCCAGTAGGGAGAAAATTAATTGTAAAATGGCTCCTAAAATAAGGGAATTTGGTGCTTTCAAAGATGTGCCTTCATACATGAATGTAAGAGAGGGTCCTAAGATCATTAAGGTCAACAGTTTAATTTTTTATATATATTCTGCCATGTGTAGTGTGAAATTATGAACTTGAGAGAACACGAGCAGAAGCTGCAGATACAAAAACAACAAGAATCAATGGAATAGTTTGGTAATCGACTCTTTAAGCTCACTGCCCAGGCAGTGAGGTCCATGGTTTATTCCACTTGAGATATTTTACTACACAGATTTTAAAATGTGTCATATATTCCAAATTAAAGATTATACATTTGGATGTATACTTTTGTACTATTTAGAATCCAAATAGACTTGGTTGCTGCTTGGCAATGTCACATTGTCAATGTTAAATGTGACTTTTACTTCCATTGGTTTGTCTCCAAACAAGCCTCATAAATCCTAATTGTTGCTTTATAGACTGTTTTGGAATGTAGCTGAAATTTTCCAGACTACCCAGAGTTTACCAGAAACAGCTGGCAGTAGTTTTCCTTGTGAGGGAACACAAAAAGGTTTTGTTTTGCTGGATAATAATCAAATGATTGAAGTTAACATTTTGGAAGTTAAAGCAGTGAGATTCTGGAAAGATATTGTAGAAATATTTTGTAAATAGATTTTACTCCACTGATGTCACTAATTCTGAAATTTCCCTTTATGGCTATCTTATTTTGGGAATTTCTGAAAATTACTTGCTTCATTCAATTTCAATTACAAAGCAACAAACATGATGCAGCAAGTAACCACCTTTTGGTTTATCAAAGTTACTCTTTCACCAGATCAGAATACTCTCACAAGCAAAATTTCTACATAAATATTCCATTCCCCAAAGGTTTCTCAAAAAGATATTAATACAGCTCCCCCCCCACGTTTTACCTCCCGTTGCATGCTGTCCTCTGCAGAGAGAATCCCATCACTGTTTTGGTAGTGTTCAGACCAATGTAATCATTACAATGTTTGGAATGTTTGATCATCTTAGTCTGTTGGGATAATTTTATGCATACATTTCTGGCATGAAGCCTTGATTGCTCCCCAAGGTGCAGGTAATGAGTTTAGAAATAGCCTGATTTCCTGATAGTGTTCCTTGTGGGTGGAGCTCCATGCTGGGAGCATGAAATCATGAAACAACCTCTCCTACTCTCCAAGCACACTGCTAGCCAAAGATTTGTTTGATTTTAAAGATGGAGTATTTATCCTCAAAAATAAAGTCGTCGTTTTCAGAGTAAGGTCAGAATCAAATTTCATTCCGATTATTAGCAATGTAAAAATTGCACAGTAGCCTTGAATTGCATTCATTGGGGTGGATTAAAGATGGCTTTGCCACCCCATTAATGTCTAAGACTACCTAATGCAATTTTTGGACACAGCAATGAATAGGCAAACGAAGTACCCACTTGTTACCAAAGGGAAGTTACTTAAGTTTGATAACCAAAATTCTGTACCATGCATGATTCCACACTCCAACCACCCCCCACCCCCTCCCTATTCCTCCCACCACTACAATCCTTGTTAAGCTAATAGTTCTTTGAGGGACCATTGGAAATCACGCTGAAAAGTCTTATTGTTTGGAATTTGATCGGGAACATTTGAGCTCACAAAGTCAGAAAGTTTATGATCCACACGAATGAGTGATCTTTTCATATTTCCTCACAACATATAAAGGGGCCATTCAGCCCATCAAGTCTATGCTGGTTCACAGAGCAGTCCCATCCCTCCTCTAATTGTTCTTTGTCACCTATTCTCTCCCCACATTGCCATCAGCTCCTCCCAGTTTATACCATTCACCTGGGCTCCAGCGAAAATTTACAGTGGCCAGTTATCCTGCCAAACCACATGTCTTTGGGATGTGGGAAGAAACCAGAGGATCTGGAGAAAGTCTACAGAGTCACAGGGAGAAAGTGCAAACTCCACAGAGACAGCACTGGATGGAAGGGTTGAACCCAGGTCACTGGAGTGCTGAGGCAGCAGCTCTACCAGCTCCAGTACTGTGCCATATAACTAGGGTCACGTAAAGGTTACAGAGAGCTAGCCGCAATGAAGGCAGGTCTCTTTCAGTAAGATGAGCTGTAATAAGAGCTTCAAAGTCGGAAAGTTATGTAGTGGAACAGAAACAATATGTCAGCTAAATTCTGCTTCTCTAAAGGTCCAATTTTTGACAGCAGAGCAATGGTTTTCGAGCTGAATGTACTGCAGTTAAATTAGAAATGGTAGATCATTTTTGGGATTGACAAAAATACTTAAGCAAAAACCGCTGAGCCTATGCTAGAAAACAGGACGAATGACAATTTCAAAGCTCACTGAGCACCTTGTAAGAATGATCATTGCACAGATGTCATCTTAAAAAAAATGCTACTGAAGGTGGTTTATTTTGTTGGGTTTGCATTTTCAGTTCATTCTCCAGTCATTACTGAGATAACCCAGTTGTATTGAGTAGTCCCTTCAAAGAGTTAACTCTGTACACGAACAAAATAACCTGCAATTATTCACATTATAATTATCATAATTGTATCTGCTTCAGTGAAAACCTGCATTCCAGAAATAGTATATCACAAACACAGTTCTGAGAAAAACACAACAGTAAGTGCTGTCAACAGGATGATTGCCTCCTTATTCCTCTGAACTATTCCACAATCAACAAGGTCAGGAATATGATAGAAGACACTCCACTTGCCCATATGACTGCAGCTCCAAGAAGCTCAATGTTACCCAGAGCAAAGCTGTCTGTTTCATTGACATACCATTCACTCCACCACTGGTGGGTCCTGACTTAACTGCACCCTATCTACAAAATACATTGTCACAACTTGTGAAATTTTCTTCGATAAAACCTCTCAAACCCATGGAAATGGCACGTAAAAGTTCATGTCAATAAAGGCATAGGAATACCACCACCATCAAGTTCCCCTCCAACTCACATTCCATCCTGATTTAGAAATATATCACTGCTCCTTCCTCATCACCAGGACAAGAGACTGAAACTTCTTATCCAACAGTACCACAGGGGGATCTTCATCACAAAAGCTGCAGTAATATATTTCACCATCTCCTTATGGGCAATTAGATTTGGGCAATGAAGAATGTTCTTGCCGGCATATCTAAATTCCTTTAGAGAATAAAAACAAGCTCATAATTGTGTTGCTAACAACAGATATCAGGTTGATTCATTTAACATTGTTCGGATTAGTTTCTAAAGCTCAAATTACCTCAGTTAAAAAAGTTAATCAAAAGAACTACATAAAAATAAAGCACCTGCTAATTTAAAAAAAAATATTGAAATGTGTCACAGGAACAAAAAGCTTTCCTGATTGTACAAAATACCATCATTTATCCTCCTTAATTCTAGGAGTGATGGCTTGAAAGTGTTAAATCCTTGCACAATGGAACATAGAGGGACATGTCAGACAATGACAGCCAATCAGCCAATGACAGGGTGAAGAAAATTCTAAAGGCAATGACATCAGAGAAAATTAATTATCACTTGGAAAAATACAAATGACATCCAGTGTGGATTTGTTGAAGACAAATGTGTTTCGATAAATTGATTGAGATTGCTAATGTTTGATGATGCGGATGGGCTTTCAAAAGGCATATAGTAAAGTACCAGCAAAATAGATTTGTTTCCAAAATTGATTTAAGAAGCAATAGCTGCCTGGATATAAATATGCTGGGGACCAGAAAATAGAAGATAGTGCTACAGTAAAGCTCCAGTAATCCGCCACACTTAAGGTTTTGGTGGTGTTGCACTGGAAGATCTTCTGTTTCAACACCACCAATCTTATTTAGTTTTTCAGATGTTACATGGTAATGTAATAAATTTTCTAGTGAACCAAGTTTAAGGGGAGTGAGGGAAAAGGGCCTTGGTGTGTACGAAGGGGGTGTGGAAACCAGAGCCCAGGTGAGTTTAGAGGGAGCAGGGAAACGGGGCCCCACTGAGTTTAAAGAATTTAAAGGAAGTGCTGGAAACATCACCTAGTGAATCAGATCTTGAACAATCAGGTCTTCTGAATAGCTGGACAACAGATTATTGGAGTTTTACTGTAAGCAGTTGGCCTTAGAGATTCTAGTTCTGGATGGACAGAAACGTGGCCCGACCGTGGCCATTCCACGGTAGAACAGTGTCTCTACTGAAGGGGCAGTGAGCATGTTGATGGTTCAAAATGCACCACATTGATTAGAGGTCAGGAGGGTGTAAATAGTTACACTTGTGACCTGGTGGGTAGTCAAGGACAGGGAGTGGGGTGGTAATCAGGTGTTTGAAATTTTGGAGTGACATAAAATGACTGGAAACAATTATTGCTGCATTTCACTCCCTGGTAAGTACATGTTCAATCTTGTAACACTGAAAATGAATGGTGCTACCCAATGATTGTTCAGAATGGAGTTAATTTAAAGATCACTGATCGTATTGATATTTATTAATGATATAAGACTCAAAGACAAGCTCATAGATGACTTAAAACTTGGGAATATTGTAGTGAGGAGGACAGTAGTTGAATTCAGAAGGACATAAATAGCCTGGCAAAATAGTCAGACATATGCATATTAAATTCAACGTCAAGAAGTTTGAAGTGACGTATTTTGGATGAACAGCAACAAAAATGAAATAGTAAAACTTTACTGGGGTATAGAGAGAGAGAGAGAGAGAGAGAGCCCTCGCTGCTCTACACAAGCATACCTTTGAATTTGGAAGAACTTGATAAAACTGTTGGGGGAAAAAATAAAAGAAATTTGGTTTTACATAAATGCATAAAATACAAAAGCAAGGAGATTATGTTATGACTTTACAAATCATCGGTTAGGCCTCAGCCTAATTCTGGGCACTGTATTTGGATATGTCAAAGATTTGGACAAGGTTGCACAGAAAATCCTGTAATAATGATATTGCTGTGGTGTTTTCAGTGAGTGGAGAGACCGGAGAAACTGAGAATGATTTCCTTCGTGCAAGGAAGACCATGAGGAGGTTGAGTAATATTGTTAAAAAAGGTGAAGAGTTTTGATGGAAAAAATGTTTCCAGTGATGTCTGACTTTAAGAAAAGCCCTGATACCAATGTCAGATCTTTATCACAGATTTAATGCCATTTACCCCATGTAAATTGGTGTGCATTGAGCTTTTTATATACCCAAAAAGCTTCAGTTGACACAATGACACAATTCATAATATGGACACATAATACAAACACTTCCTGATATCATTTCAGGATACTGATAACTGTCGACATTAAATCTGCCCTTAATATCAATGGCTCCAGATCTGTGCAAGATGGCACTGGTGATATCACACACATCCTAAGTTCCAACTTATCCAACAGACCCTAAGGAAAATTTCTGCACCTTCTTCAGCCAGTGGATCAGATTCTTTTTTTACTTCTTTTGGATAAATTTCCCTTCCATTTCACCACCTTTAGTCAGAGGACTGTGGTTTTAGTCCCTTTCCAGAGTTTTGAACACAAGAATTGAGCTAGACAACCTTGCCACTGCAGTACTCAGGACCACTACATTGACAGAGCCAGCTTTAGTATGGAAAAGTAAACCATGGCCCCATATATCAGAAAATAACAACATGTTAAACAAAGCAGAAAAAAAGTGCCAAAGGAAAGCTCAAAGCATGGAAACTTTCTTCTTTTTATCTCTTTATCTAGAATTTAAAGCCTTGAACTTGAAGCAATGAAGGAACTTTTTTTCCAAATAGCTGCTATAAAGCACAGAAACAGTAACATATGATACTGCTGCACCTAGCGTCTATGGTGTAACTTTTACAGTATTAAAGGAAACTCACATTGTATTGTCTTTTGCATGGGAGAGATATTTGAGCAGATGAAATAAGGTAGTGGTCTAAATGATTGAAGCAATTTATACGCAGTGATATTTCAATATAGATTTAATGACATAGAACTAAGATTCAAATGCATTTTACAGAATTCAGCCAGAAGATGACATGATAAATAATCTTAGTCTGTATATTTTTCATTACTCAGTAAAAAGCTTTGATACTTTCAGTAATTTCTCTTAAATGTTGATTTCTTTGGATCAGAGTATCTGCAGTAATTTTTCCTTTACCTCCAAAAAAATTGCACTTTGTATATAGCGAGAAAAGCTCTTTTTATCATTTATTCCTTCACTCTACAATTTTATGATTAATACTTTTATTTTCTGCTTTATAAATTTTATGTAGCAGTATTCCTTCTTTGAAAACTTGTTTTTCTTTCCCTGTCTCTGTTTCTTTCAATAACTTTAGTTGGCATTCAGCTCCCGTGAAAATATCTATTTCTCGATAATATTCTCTTCAAGTAATTGCCTTTGTTACTTTTTCACTTTCCTTGTCAAAACACGTCTCCCGGACCACAGCTTTACCTCCTATTAAGAGTACATATTTCATACATTTTTTATGCTTTTCATAGCTGATATGGCTTTCTTGTCACTGTGTATTTTCCTTTCCTAATTTCTTTTGTAATATACTTGGCCATTCCTCTTCTTCTCAGCTACATAAATATACTTGTCCTTGTTGAAACATCCGCTTCAAATGTTTTGTTTTCTAGTTTGCTCCCTGACAATATATCATTCAAAAAGAAAAAAATACTCAGAGACTGAATAGGTTTAGGCCCTAGAAACAATTAGTGTGCACTGGGCCAATGTGCAGTTTGTTCACAGACCTGCCACTGGGAAATTCATTAATGCCAAGGTCCAGTTGATGTACACTATTGAACAACTTTTGCACTATGAAAGCCAATGGCAGAGCACACAAAGGAAATTGGATGGCTGGAATCAGCTGGGTAATGCAAGGAAACATGGGGCAGTGATGGTTAGTCGGCTGGATGCGAGAGGTCCAGAGTTGGGGAAGGGTCAAAGATTGCAATATTAGAGAAAGGAGTGGGATAGGAAGCAGGGTTTGTTCAGAATCCAATAGATATGAAAGGTGGCTGCGGGGCTGACTGGTTAGGAAATCAGCAGTCAGAAGGGCATTGTCATGAGATGGTCACAAATTGAAGTTGTTGAAGAAGTTGACTGAAGTGGAACCCAACTGAGGAAGGTTCCAAACATCAGACTCCAAGGCTGCAATATGCTCAAGCACAGCATTGGACACATAGCGTCCTCCAAGCATTATGCATGGAAATGGAAAGGAATAACAGTGACTTCATGCAACTTGCACAAAGTCTCTGATTTCTCTGTATTTACATTGAAATTGAATCATGTGGCACACAAGGAATGTGGCTACATGCAATCCAATACCGAGTCCAGTGTACTTCTAATAACTGTTTCTGTTTCTGGTAATTCAAGTTCTCTCTTCTTATAATCGACACATTTCAGACTCAGCATTTACAAGCAACAATTTAGACTCTCTATTCTTTGTTTTGATGAATCAACATCCTGGCAATATTTTTACGATAAAATGCACATGTTTCTATTCTTGAAAATCAGGGGCATGACAACAGAGTCTTGTTGTAGTTGTTAAAAAACTACGGCTGACCATACATACAGAGCAGCTGTAAAAAAATATTCTTACAATAATAAATGCAGAAAAAGATGTGGATACTCAACAGGTCAGGCAACATTTATGGGGAGAGGAACAGTTCTGATGAAGAGTCATTGACCTGAAATGCCAAGTCTGTTTCTCTCTCCACAGATGCTACTGGACCAGCTGAATGTTCCCAGCATGTTCTATTTTTATTTTATATTCCCAGCATCTGCAGTTTTTTTAAAATTTTTACTTATTGGAGTTTTCTCATCCTGCTTCCCTTTGTAGACTGAAGCAAGTTCCTGTTACTGGAGCTTATGGCGGATATGCAAACAACTAATTATAACTTTGACTGGATGGAAAAGCTGAAATGTTTAGAAGCCCAAAAAATGAAAATAATAAATGTAGATGTGAAGATTAGTGTCTCCACTAATAACATCAAATTAAACTTAATAAGGTTAGTTGCATTCACAACATGGGTGATTTCCCAGGCACAACTATTGTGCCTACAGTGTTATTGGGTAGGTATACTATATTGTTTGATCAGCTTACATTCACAAGGAAGTATTTTGTCTCCTACATTTAGTTCTCTATTGGGTGAACACTAAAATGTTATATTGCACAGGTGGAAATCAAGCCAATCCATTATTCGTCAAAGGTTAATTTAACCATCAACCATCAGATGACTGAGCCTCTTCAGTGACTTCTCAAGCTATCCCTAGGCGACAAATCAAATTTAACATAAAAATAGAATCATATTTTGACCTTTATAAATAAAGCACTTAGCAATGAAAAAATTGTTGAAACATGCTGATATTCCCTGATATAAATATATCATTAATGATTGTGTTTTTCTCTCCATGAAAGATTTTAAAATTATTATTCATGGAGCTTCAGGGGTGCTGAACAGTTCAGTGGAGCAAGAGTGACATAAGACAAGAGAATTCCCTTGGAGTTAAATGTATTTCACAGCACTGATAGCAATGAATTTGTTGAATCAATGGTCTATCTGCAGACTGATGGCAAGTTGTCAATTATCTTGGCGCTTTCTTTCATCTTTTCTTAGTGTACAAATCATACCAAACTCATAGCTTTAAAGAGTTTCACATAATAACATCAGAGAAAGCAGGAAATCAGTCCCTCCCAAACATTAATCTAATCGGTTGATTGAACAAGTTCAAAGGGGCTGAATAAAGTATTCCTGTTTCTCCATATTTTCACTGAATGGGCAACAAATGCTGAAGTAATAAAACCCACAATCAGCAGATCACTATTTGCCATTTCATTTTATTCCTGGCTTGGCATTTGGGTCTGGATAATTGGAGAGAGCCATTTCCTGTGTTTTTACCTTATCACAACTGATTCATTTTCATGACAGGATATTTTTGTAAATATATGGAACCACCAATTTAAGCTTCTCATCTTACCATTACATTACAACTTGAGTGGGCCAATGAGGCAAAAGTATTGGACATTTGCGCAATAGAGAATAAGATAAAGAAACAAAAAGAAAGACAACAAGATTCATAAAGCAATAAATCCATGTGGATGGATCTGTGCAATGGTGTAAAACTACTGACAAAAAACCAAGAGCCTGATTTATACCTCTTCCATTTCTTATATCCTTTGTAGGATTTTTAAATTGAACTACCAACATATTGTGTTTTGGATTATTAGAAAATGTAACCCACAATTGAGCTTATGTATGTCTCACTTGCATATTGCATTACCACATATAAAGTGACAAGCATGTAGTCTATAACAGGGTTGGTGAGTGATGGTGCTGTGGTGTTTTAAGTACTGAATCTAGTAGTGCAGTTGGTGGCCTGTAGCATTTAGAGATCATTTAATGACCTTAACAACTCACTCAAAGACATTGAAATTCCAGTGGATTGCTTCCAAGCCCTTGGGTATGATTTATGCTATCAGCCTCCACTAGGGTGGCAATACTGTACTTTAAAAAAAAAGTGAGAGTTGTGGAATGCTGACTGCAGCCAGAGCTCTTTGTGCTTTGCCTGGAGGGATTCTGTCAGTTCCCACTGAGAGGATCGCTCTGAGATATGTTTCAATGAACTTGGAGTCAGTAATGAGCACAACAGAGAGTGCTCACCAGTGACCACAAAACCCTAAGCTGTTGGGTGATTCTAGGAAGTGCTGTACATCTATTAGCTGGTAAGGAAGATGCTACCTGAAGATTGGTGGGTTGTTACTACTTTGATGATGGCTGTACCACTGATCTTTACTGGACTCAAACTGTGCAGGTGAATTGCCTAGGTTGGAAAAACCATAGGGCAGATTGGGCTTCCCTGTTGATTTTGTGTGGAACAGTCTGTTTCTATTTTAAATGCAAGGTATCCCACTGAAGACAGGACTGTTGGCAACCCAAGCTTCCACAGCAACATTTGAAGGGAATTTGCACACATCTCCTGCAGGTTTCCCTCCAACTCATACAGCATCCCAACTTAAAAATGTATCTTCATTCCTTCATCCTTTCGGGGTCTAAATCCTAGAATTCCCCACCCAGTGACAGACAGACTGCAGCAATTCGGTAATTTGGTTGGTAAACCAGAAGTGCGTTTAAACGCAAGCCTGAAAAGATGTGGCATTTTGGCCTCCTCTCTCACTTCAACTCATCAGGTGTAATGCTCATGACTTGTACTCCCAGTACTTTGAACCACTAAATTACTGGTGGGATCACTTCTTTGGAGCAAAACAAACATGGCACAAAAAAAAATAAAAAACATAGATGCAAAGGAGAAAACTTTTAGATGGAAGGCTAGCAATAATAAGATGGAAGAGTGGCAGCCCAAGTGAATCAGCCAGAACTCTGCATACATTTTTTAAAAATCAAATTGAACTGTATTCTAAAGGATCATGGTGTGGATAAATGGCAGGGTTGATTTCTTACACACATCTAACTATTACCCAGCTACTGAAGAAGGTGGGAAAATTATGTGCAAAAAAATGCCCTTACCACATGGATGATTTTAACCTAGTTTTGCTGATTGGGCAAGCAATTAAACCTGCTGAGAATAGTCACTTGGTCTGGAGCTGCCCGTATCCGACAATTCCACATCTGATTATGGTGGAGCAAACACATGGCAAATATGTCCATTAATCTCTTCAAAATCATCAGGAAAATGATGGAGGGAGTCAAGAATTATCTCATTAAATGATAGCTATTCATTGCTAACATCATCAATTTTTTAATAAGAATGCCTACATTAAGCTGGGGGCAAAATACAGGCTTAGAATATGCATATGCCATAATTCCTAAGTGATGAATATCTCAAACAAGATAAATCCAGACCATCTATCCTGATTTTCAATTGCTCCCCTGTTACTAAATTTCCATTGAGGGTTACAACAGAGCAGAAGCTTAAATTGGTCTAACATATTAATGCTGTAACTATAACAACAAAACAGAGCCCAGGTAACCTGCAATGAGTGGTACGCTTCCCGACCCCTAAAATTGTCTTCATCAGTTACAGAGATCTTGTCAGGAAATTGATAAAATGATAATCACAACTAACTGCACTACACTTGCTGTGGCTGACCTTACATACTATATAATGTAGATTTTCTGCTTCTTAACCATCTCATCTACCAGTTCTGCTACATTCAAGGATCTATAGCCATTCATTTCAAGGTCCCCCACATCACACTATTCACCTGCACTTCTGAATATCCAGCTCTTCTTTGTGTATTCCCCTTCTTTGTTTGTCCTCCCCAAAAGCATTCTCTCATATTTCTACAGATGGTGTCCCATTTGCCTCTCTTCAGTCTCTTGACCAAACAATTGATATCATCAATTTGTCTATACCCTTCTTCCCCACCATTAACCACATGAAAAATTACTGTATTGCCTGCAAACTTCTTAATCGTGCTCATTCATCTGAATCATTGACATTAATCACAAAAAACGGTGACTAAATGCTGAGCCCTGTGAAACTTCACCACAAACAACCTTCCTGTCATAAAAACATCTATTGACTACTTAATGTTTCCTTCCTGAAAACGAGATGCAATTTTTCCCTTTCCCTTGGATCCCATGGGCTCTTTCTGATCAGTCAAGTGGAAAATCTTCCTCTTAGGAAATGAGGCTGATAAGTGGTTGATGTGTCAGTGGGGAAGCACTTTGGGACCAGTGACCATAAATCTATTAGTTTCAAGATAATCATGGAAAAAGGTAGGACTGGTCCTCAAGTTAAAGTCCTAAATAGGGGAAGGCTAATTTCGATGGCATCAGACAGGAACTGGCAACGCTTGATTGGGAGAGGTTGTTTGCAGATGAAGGACAATCTGGCAAGTGGCAGGCTTTTAAAATTGAGATAGGAAACATGCATAGCCAGCACGTTCCTGTTAGAGTGAAAAGCAAGGCTGGCAAGAATAGGGAAACTTGGTTGACAAGATATATTGAGGATCTGATCAAGGAAAAGGCAGTATATGTCAGATAGAGGCAGCTGGAATCAAGTGAGTCTCATGAGTATGAGGGATGTGTTACGGACTCAGTGAATGTCCCTTTTAGATAGAGTGTGTGTGTGTGTGTGTGTGTGCGTGCGTGCGTGCGTGCGTGCGTGTGTGTGTGGCATGCTTACGTCAATAGAAGATAAAGGACATAATGACGTTGTTGAAGAAGCAGAAGAAGAAGAGAGAAGAGAGAGAGAAGGGAGAGAGACACCAACCTGCTAGTTTCTCTATCGATGGATGAGAAACAATAACTGTGTCTGCCACTGAAATCCATGTATGGAAGTTGGAAGTAATCCAGTGGAGTTCACTTTATTGCTGACCTGTAGAAGGAAACAGGTATTTGTGTGGACGACCACGATTCGGATGCTTTTCGGGGTGAGGAAGTCACTACCGAGTAAACACTGAAGTGTCGTTTGGGTTCCATTGTGGAATATTTGGATTTTGTATTTACTCTCTCTATATTTCTCTACGTCTACATCTTATCTTCAGACAACGGTGGTTGTTGAAGAAGCCCTTGCTCATGTTTCACCTTATGGCTTGCGGAACTGAACTTTAAGAACCATTCCTGAACTTGGAGTTTGGGACTTTGCCACACACACACACAAAGAGTTTAGTTTTTGGGGTTAATGTTCAAGGTTTAACATTTTTGAATTCTAACATACTAACATTTTTACTTTTATTTTACGTATTATCATAAGTAGGGATTAATAAAATAGTTTTTAACACTGAATCACGCTCAGTGTGTTTCTTTTGTTGCTGGTTCGTGACAGATGAAGGAAAGTATACTTAAGGAAATTTGAAGGGCAAAAAAGAGCCATTGGTTGTCCCTGGCAAATAAGAGATAGGAGAATCCTAAAAGGTTCTATAAGCATACTAAGAGTAAAAAGGTAGCTAGAGAGACAGAGAGAGTAGGACCCATTAAGGACAGTATAGTAGTCTATGTGTGGAGACACATGAAGTGGGCGAGGTTCTTCAATAAATACTTCTCACCTGAATTTATTGTGGAGAAGGACATAGAAGCTTGTGGTTTCACGGGCAGGAATAGTGATCTCCTGGAGCATATCAACGTTTAAAAAGGAGGTGGTGCTTGAGGTCTTGAAATGCATAAAAGGTGGGTAAATCCCTGCGGCCTGATCAGGTGTATCGTGGGAAGCAAGGGAAGAAATTGCTGAGGCCCTCGTAGAGAATTTTGTACCTTTATTAGCCACAGGTGAGGTACTAGAAGACTGGAGGATGGCTGATGTTGTGCCTTTATTTAAGAAGGGCAGCAGGGAGAAGCCAGGGAATTACAGGCCAGTGAGCCATACGTCAGAGGTGGGAAAGTTATTGGAAGGGATTCTCAAACACAGGATTTATTTGCATTTGGAAAGGCAAGGACTGATTAGAGAGAATGAGCATGGCTTTGTGCATGGGAAATCATGTCTACTGAGTTTGAATGAGTTTTTTGAAGAGGTAACCAAGAGGCTAGATGAGGGAGAGTTGGTAGACATCGTCAACATGGACTTTAGTGAGGCCTTTAACAGGGTTCTGCATGGTAGGCTGGTCCGGTAGGTTAGAACACATGGAATCCAGAGTGAGCTTGTCAATCGGATACCAAATTGGCTTCATGGTAGAAGGCTGAGGATGGCAGTGGAAGGTTGCTTTTTTGAGATTGGAGGCCTTTGACTAGTGGTGTACCATAGGGATCAGTGCTGGGTCCTTTGTTGTTTGTAATATATGTTAATGATTTGGATAAGAATGTAGGTGCTATGATTAGTAAGTTTATAGATGACACCAAAATCGGTGGTATAGTGGACAATGAAGAAGGTTGTTCAGGGTTACAACAGACTATAGATCAACTGGGAAAGTGGGCAAGATAATGGCAGATGGAATTTAACTCAGGCAAGTACCAAATGATGCATTTTGGGAAGATAAACCCAGCAGAGCATACACAGTGACTAGCAGAGCCCTGGGGAGTGTTGATGAACAGAGAGACCTAGGGTACAAGTAAATAGTTCCCTGAAAGTGACAACATGGTAAGGAAGGGTGGTAAGGAAGGCATATGGCTTGCTTGCCTTCATCGGCAATAGCAATGAGTATGAGAGTTGGGACGTCATATTACATTTGTGCAAAATGTTGGTTAGGCCGCACCTGGAGTATTGTGTGAAGTTCTGGTCACCACATTAGAGGAAAGGTGTGATTAAACCAGAGAGGGTGTAGAAAAGACCCACAGGGATGTTGCCTGGATTGGAGGGCTTGAGTTATAAGGAGAGATTGGACAGGCTGGGACTGTTTTACCTGGAATGAAGGAGGCTGAGAGGTGACATGATAGAGGTATATAAAATTATGAGAGGCATAGACAGGGTAGATAGCCAGAGTCTGTTTCCCATGGTAGGGGTGTGTAAAACTAGAAGGCAAAGGTTTAAGAGGGAGGAGGTTTAAGGGGATATGAGGGGTAAATTTTTCACACAAAGAGTAGCTGGTATCTGGAATAAGCTGCCAGAGGAGGTGGTGGAGGCAGTAACAGTAACAACATTTAAGAGACATCTGGACAGGTACTTGAATGAGCAGGGCATGGAGGGATATGGAATTAATGCAGTCATGTGGGATTAGTATAGACGGGCATGATGGCTGGCATGGACAGGGTTGGCTGACGGGCTTGTTCCTATACTGTACTACTCTATGACGCTATAAAAAGTAGGTTATATCAAACAAACTACCCCCATTGATTTTCCTCATTACCTCCTAAAAACATTCAGCCAGATTAGTCAGATATAATCTTACAAATCCATGCTGATCATCTTTGATTAAACCATGACTTTCTATGTGACAAGTATACAATTCCTCAGACTTGATTCTAATAACTTCCCACAGAGGCTAGGCTGACTGGTCTGAAATTATTTGGTCTAACCCTTTCACACTCTTTAGCAGTGGTATTATCTGTCCTTCAGCACTATTTCTGTAGCTAGAGGAATTGTGAATCAGATCTTCCAGGCCTGCACCTCTGCCACCCATCACTACCACCATCTAGAATCACTGACTGTGGTCTTCCAACACTCATACATATCTTGTTCAGATGTGAAAGGTCCATCTTGCAGAGCCATTGCATCCCAGAATGCATAGGCAAAGTTTCAGCCATAACAAGGCCTTCACTGGAGCCAGACATGTTGGCCACAAAATGTTTTGACTGCCTTTGATAACAGACAAAGCTGAGAGCAGGACTTTGTCAACAGTAAATGCTGTAAGCTTATTTAAAAATGCTCCTGATATTCAGAGAAATTTGAAATCTCTTAAAGCTGTTGGAATTTTTAATTAATATCATGAGAACTTTAAACAAATTAATTTAACCAAAAAAAACAAAACAACTGGAGATAGAAAACAAAAGAATAAATGGAAAGAATTCTGAATTAATAACTCATAATTATTAAAATATTTGTGTAAAAAATTGAGAGAAAAACAATCTCCCTTCCACTTTGCCTCTTTATAAAGAATTGACATTATCGCTTGATTTAAAGAATTTTATCACAATGAAGTATTTGAGGAATTAACAGCATTTTAGTCACCCTGTCATCTGGATGCACAATCAAAGTGCTAAGTAACTTCTTCCTCCTCAAATTTCTCTTCATCTGAAAAGCAACTTTATAGAGACCATTATGTGCAAATAATGTTCAAAATGTTACAACTGACAGGATGTTATTATACTGCAGACTGACTTTTTCTTGTTGCAACTGATTATTTTGCTGATTTCTCAGGATTGGAAATGGACTGAATTGAACAGATACTGGAATATAGATTTTCTTTAAACATAAGGTTTAAGATCTACAGGATCATTCACAGAAGGCCATTTCCAAGTAAAGATGATTTTACTTTAATGACAAGAGGGTAGAGTACTTAGGAACTAACAGTCAGCAATTATTCTCATAAACAAATAGGAAGTTGGAATAAAGCATGAGAACTTTAGACAGATTAATTTAACAAAAAATGATACCAAAACAACTGGAGATAGAAAACATACGAATAAATGGAAAGAATTCTGAATGGCCAAGTCAAGCTTAACCAATCTGTTTGAGTTCTTTGAAGAAATTACACAAAAGAAGACAAAGGTAATACAGTAGATATATATTTAGACTTATAAAAGACATGTTGGAAGGCACCCCATGGTAGGCTCATGATAAAGGAGAGGGCATGTGGTGTCAGAGAACAAGTAACTGTAAGTAATAGCTAAGAGCACTGGACACAGCATATAACCAAGGGGGCTGACAATATTCTATTTCCATTGCTAAATCCCTGCACTCCAGAATTTGTCATGTATCTTGACAATATATTCGATGCAGCTATAAAGCTGGCATTCAAATTTCCCAGCTATGTCCTGTCCACAAAATGCAAGATAAATCCAATCTGGACAAAACTGCCCATCAGCTGACTCTCAGTCATCAGCAAAAAGATAGAAGGTATCTTAACAATGCTATCAAACAGCACTTCTTTATAATCTACTCACTGATGTCTGAGCTCTGCCGGGACTATTCACTTCACACTCGTTTCTGACTCTGTATGGACACTGGCAAAAGAGCTTAACACAATGTGAGGTGAGAGTAACTGAACTTGATATCATGGTGGTACTGGATCAAGTGTGATTGAGCCAAGCAGTACCTATTTTTATCATTTGATGAAATAATTTTCATTTACCTTTCTTCTATCCCCATTACTGAAAATCTCACTACAGTAAAACTCTGATAATCCACTTTCTGACTGAAACTCAGCAGGGCTCTGGTTCCTGCACTCCCCATAAATCACAGGAGCCCAGTTGCCATGTTCCTTTTAAATTCACAGAGCCTCTGGTTTCTACACTCCACTGAAACTCACTTGGGCCATGATTCCTGAACTCCCTTGGAACTTACTGGACCCCATTTCCTCTGTTACCTTTAATCTTACCAGACTCACTGGAAAATATATAATACCATGTAGCATCTAAAATAAAAATGAATTGAAAGTATGTTGAGGTATTAATAGGAATAACATCCAATAATTTGGTAAATCTGCCAGTCTAACACTTGCAAGTCTCGAGCATGCTGGATCATCAGTTTTACTCTGCGCACATGATTCCAAGATTTATCCTGAAGTTACTCATTTAAAACCTTTATCTCTTGTGAAGTTTCTGGCTCTTTAAATGTCTTCTGCAAGAAACAGTCAAAGTGAAAATAGAATTTGAGTGTCAACCAGCAAGGAACATAAAAGCAGACTACAAGAGTTTCTATACATGTATCAAAAGGAAAAGATTAGCTGGGGTCAACGAGGCAGAGAAAAGAAATTTAAAACAAAAGCAAGTCAGACAGCATTTGTGGAAAAAGAAACAGTTACAGTTTTATCCCAGACCCTTCTTCAGACTGGAAGTTATAATGGGGTTTAAGGAAATTGCAGAGGAATTAAACAAATACGATATGTTCATCTTCATGGAGGAAGACACAAACAAAAAAACTCCAAGAAGTTCCAGTGCCACTGAGGAGGTAAAAGAAATTAAGATTAGCAAAGAAATACTGTTAAGGAAGTTAATGAGCCTGAAAACTAATGACTTCTAAGGACCTGATGATCTTCATTTCAGAGTTCTAAAACAGCTGGCTATGGACGCAGTGGATCCTCTGGTTATTATCTTCCAAACTTCTATAGATTCTGAAATGTTTCCTGTAGATAGGAGGGTAGGCCCGCTATTTGAGAAAGGAGCAGGAGAAAAAACAATGAACTGCCGAGCTATTAGCCTGATATCGGAATCTATAAAAGTAATATGAAGACACTTAGAAAATAATAATTGAGCAGAGTAAGTATGAAAGGGAATTCATGTTTGACTTATCTACTGGAGTTCTTTAAGGATCTATCTAGTGGAAGTGGGTGAACCAATGAGTTTAGTGTTTTTTGGATTTTCAGAAGGCATTTATTAAGGTTCCACGTAGGAGGTTGATGAACAAGGTAAGAACACATGGAACTGGGGATTGAGAGTTGGTTAATAGATAGAAAACAAAGAGTAGGAATAAATGGGGCCTTCTTCATTGGCAGGCTCTGACCAGTAATTTATTTACAATTTATATCAATGATGAAGAAAGGGTCAAAATGTAACATTTCCAAGTTTATTGATGACACAAAAAGAGATGGAAATGTGCTAGTGATGAGGATGTAAAGAAGCCGCAAGGTGATATAGACAACAAGCTATGTCTGTGAGTAACAACGTGACAAATGGAGTACTAAGTGGAAAATATGAGGTTAATCAGTTCAGTGGAAGAGAAATGTAATGTTCAAAAGGGGTCCTTGTGCATAAATCACTGAAAGCTAACTTGCAGGTATAGCAGACAATTAAGAAGGCAAATTGTATATTGGCCTTTATTGCAAGAGGATTTGAGCACAGAAAGTAGGGATATTTTAATGCAATTATATAAGGTTTTAGTGAAACGACACCTGGAGTATTGTGTACAATTTTGGTCTCCGTAACTAAAGAAGGATGTAGTTGTTATGGAAGGAGTACAAGGAAGTTTCACCAGACTTGTTTCAGGGATAGAAGGTTGTCTGTCTTATGAGGAGAGAATGAGCAGTCTGCACCTCTATTCTCGAGAGTTTAGAAGTTATGAGAGATGATCTCATTGAAGTACAAATACTTATCGGGCTTGACAGAGTAGTTGGTTTTTCTGTGGCTGAGGTGTCTTTAAAATAGGGATCACAGTCCCAAACTAAGTGGGTGGCAATGTGGAACCAAGTTGAGAAGAAATTTCTTCACTCAGAGGGGAATGAATTTTTTGAAAATCCTTATCCAGGATTGGTTGTGAAAGGTCTGCCACTGATTGCATTCAAAACAGAGATCGATAGATCGATAGATTCCTGGATATTAGATGAATCAAGAGATAATCTTGTTGAATTTGAGTAGGTTTGAGAGATTAAATGGGCAACCCCTGCTACTATTTCTTATGTTCTTATGTATTGAATAAACGCAAGCTCATTTCTTTTTCTATGCTTATTTGACATTGTGATAAAATGAAAGATTACCTATATCACAATAATTAAGACGTTGTGGTCTGCAATCCTGATCTCAATCATCCATCAGCTTCAGGTTGGTGTGTATTTATCATAGAATACTGTCCGTTTCTATCAATTGGCTTTTATTTTCACTTTCCTAGAATTCCCACTGTTTCAGTCGGATTTATTTGTAAAATATTACATAAGGAAAAAAAAACAGAAGTGCAAACTAAATAGAAGTTAATACCATCTGTAGGACAGCTTGTCCAAGACTTAATCTAGACCCATATTGGTTAAAGATTTATGCAGATTCCATCTGTTTGACATAAGATTTCTACAAAAAATATTGCACTGAATTGAGAGTCTGTGTATAGTTTTATCATGACGTCTCCACGGTAACTGTCTCCTAAATTGTAAAGGATGAGTTTATCCTTTTGTTTGTACTTTTCATCTGTATACCAATTATGATAAAACAAACACAAAACATATTTATGTGCATTTATCCAACAGACAGTGGTTGTGCTTCCCCTGAAAAGCTAAAACATAACTAGAACAAGCACAGTATAAATCGTAAAAGGTGGAATACTGAACATTGTGCTTAAACAAATATTATAACTGTCAAACTTCATTTATTTCTTTTTCTGAAATATTTCTCTCGATGAAATTGGTTCCAGTTTTCTTCCTTTATTAACACAATCTAAGATTGCTGAAATCACAAACGGAAAATTTGATTTTGATGGAACTGCTATAATGTAATAATGTAATACATCTTACAATTTGGATTAATTAAATCTCATCGGATGCAGGATAAAAATTCATCCTCTGTTATATGGACTAAACACACAGTGCAATAGCAGAATTGAATTCTTCTTTTCAAATTTGGTTCTATCGACTTCAGTGGATCCAAATTTCAAGAGTGGAGGTCAATGTGCACATTCCAGTGGGCAGATGTTTAGTACATAAAATAGCAAGAGCATTGTTACCTTAATGTCATCTCTAAATTGTAATAATGTCTAATTTTTACATTATTCTCAGTGAATACATTTGATTTTGTCAGAAAATTAATATGTATAAACTGATAAGTCTCAACCAAGAATTGCAATGAGAATAAATGTAAGGATCAAAAAAGGGACAATTTTATTTAGAATACCATGACATAAATATTTTAAGACGTAACAATGAACCATGCTGTGGCTTCAAGACATCATCTGCATAGTTGTAACCCAGCTAATATAATGGGCTATGTGGAATATACTATTCAATTTCCACATTATTGACATAAACAATAAAAAAGTTTGAAAGAAGAAGTAAATACACTTACCATGATTTGTTCTCTGACACTTCTCTGGAGAACACTGGGTATAAGTGTTTTGGCTCTTTATTGCTTGGTTAGAAAGTGCTCAATTCATTAGGATACAAAAAAGTTTCCAAGATCCTTGCATCAAACTGTTGTGGTTGTTGACTTCCTCAGAATAGTCTTTTGAGGCTTTGGAGCTGTCTGTGGAGGTGTGATTTTAGCTTTTATGTTTGAGAAATTAGTACTAAAGTTACCGCATGATCCTCCATTTTCAAGGGGAGGGCACTGGTGAGGTGGTTTTCCTTTTGCATTGCTCAATTCACCATGCAAGTGCACATCCCTGTTTCTCATGTCATATCGAACATCACAATCTGGACAGTAGCCGTGGTACTGAACTTCCTCATTAAATCGAACTCTTTCCCGTGTGACCTGTTGATATTTGTTTTTATCGACTCTGGGCACTGGTGGCTGTTTATGCAACTTTTCTGGATTGCTACCAGGGAGACAACATACATCTCCATTTGGCATTTTATCTGTCTTACACAGTATTGCTCCATTGCGAAGCAAGGCCCCATTGGTCCTCAGAGGGTTAACGCAGTAAGGGGGTCTGCAAGGGTCCTCACATCGGATGGGTGTTAATCGTGGAGGCGGAGGTGGGGGATTGGCCTTCTTTAGCACCGTTAAGATAGCTGATGAAGTCACTGTTGTCTTACAAATTGATCTAACTGAGTGCACTTTGATCTTATCCAGGCTTGAGGCAGTTGTACTACTTGAGGTGCTATTTATAGTGTCAGTCTTGGAGCTGTCAGTCATTTCCTCCTCCAGCTGGAGGTCACAGGTAAGATGGTCTATTTGGTCAACTACCTGCACACAATGGGAAACAACAGTGAGAACCTCATAAACATGAAAGCTTGGAAACCCAAAGACAAAGGAAATGCACCATCATTCATCATGTTTTATGCAGTACATAAGCACAATCCTGCATACTTTTCTTCAAGTCTGCCCAGTACATAAACAATTATATCCATCTATTTTTAAAAACAAAGTATCGCTGTGACCTTTAAAGTTGTCTTACGTTCTGTTCTTAAGTCCTACAACTGCTTATACTGCATGACACATTTTTTTGCAGTCAGTACTACAATTTAAATGGACTTATTCGGAACCATTCAGCTGGAATGCAAAATGCATTCTTTTCCAAAGCCAAGGCAAAACAGAAGTTATGTACTTTAACTTTTGAATTCTTTAAGTATTTCTGTACTGCAAAAAAATTCTGATCAAAGAACCCTGATCAAACAAAAAGTACAAAAACACATCAAGTGCACACTTCCAATTTAGATTCCCATAAGGAGGTTGGTGCTATTTTACATGCAAATTATTTACGCTTGAATTGCAACCAGACAAGCAAACATTTCTTCATGCATCCAAATGCAAAATATAAGTATCAAAAGCAACGTTGACATCAGCTAAACTTGAGAAGTTCCATTGCTATGTTCATTTTAATGTGGGACAGTTGTAAATACCTTAAGGGGGGGATGAGGAGAGGTTAACTTGCACAAGGAGCACTGATACTAGACCATGGACAAACATCTGGCTGATAGCCATTGGTATACCACAATCTTCAGTCTTGGGTCTGCTCTGCTGCTGTTCATAAATGATTTAGAGGGGAGACTTTTTCATCTCCAGTTTTTCAAAAGCAAAGACAGAGCCAATTGAGGAATATCAATAAATACAAATTTAAAAGGATCTTAACAATTTCAACCAGTGGAATGTAAAATTTAATGAGGAAAAATGAAAGTTATGAAATTTTCCAGCAGTTAATGTGGATTATGGAAAGGAAAGGTTTAGAGGGGTATGGGCCAAATGCAGGCAAATGGGACTAACAGATGGGCATCTTGGTCGGCATGGACAAGTTGAGCCAAAGGGCCTGTTTCCGTGCTTTATGACTCTATGTACTAAATGGGAATGTTCTTGAGGCATCAGATCGGTAAATGCGTCACAGGGTTTTCATTGGGAGATTGGTCTTTGATATCTAGTACAAAACAGTGTTTCATGCACCTCCACACATTCAGTTCCTTTATTGAAATGAATGAAACTAAATGTGTAGAGATGAGTACCACAGAAAGATCATTTTAAAACTTTGTTGGCTCTGGAGACCACATTAAGTTTGCATGCAGTTTCTGACTACTCTTTCAAAATATTATTGGAAGAGGTATCCTGTAACTTAATAGAAAAATGGCAGTCAGCATCAGGTGTTTCTGTTTACAAAAGTGTGTTTAAAATTATGAAGCATTTGAACAAATCTTCTGGCATATAAAACATTTAAACTTGACAAACTAAAGACAACTGAAGAACTTAGAAAAGGCAGGATGATTTATTTTAAAGGAAGGTAATGTAGTTGTGCTAAATAGATGACCACCCCTTTAAACTTCGTTGATGATGGAACAGAAAGCCTAGTTTGATTCCAAGGAAGAACTAGTTCCTTTGTACAATGGGATTAGATATGCAGAGGTGAAGCTGTAGATAAATGGGGCCAGATGGAGAGAGGGTCATCTCCTGCCTGAAACTGTTACCACTCAATTTCTGCTATAAACATCACCATGCACTGAATTTTGCATTGTTATCTTCTATACCCAAGCTATTCCACCAGATACCAGATTGGCTTGTGGCTTTTCATCATCCCTGCTCTATAAATATGCAAATCAGAACCCAATGCCAGTTGAGGGTCCTGAATGTGAAATTAATTTACAAATGGACAAAATTTGCATTGTATCAAACATACCAGGCACTGAGCAAATTAACCATAAATCCATATAAGGACCTGCTGAGGACATTCAAAATAATGCTGAAGGAATTTCCAAATATTAGCAATGTGGGTCAAGGAACAGCAGGTAAGCTCCTTCTGCATCTCTCCAGAATAACCTGATTCTGGGTTCAACCTGCTGGATTGTTCATCACAGCTAGACAATTTTCTTCAGATGAGAAGCTAGAGTTCAGCACATATGGTTATCCTGTGGCAAGCCAGATTTAGTTCAGAGTACAGAAATGGATTACCAAGTAACTGATGCACTGCCATTTTAGCCAGTATTCCCATTTCTCACTACTAAGTGACTATTTGATGAAACTCATAAATGTTGTCATTGGCTACTTTTCTTGTAATATATTGAAACTATTTTCATAAAAATGTGTACAAATGCATTTCATCTGGAAATTTTGAACTCTAAAAATTATTTGTACTCTGTATTTACTTTAAATCCCACTCATCTGACTCAAACTGTGACAACACAAAAACATATTGTTTCATTGGAGAAAGAACTGGTACATTTTGAAGGACAATTTCTGTAAAGTTAAGAAAATGCAGCTTTTTGAATTGATGACGTCTTTGAACATGCTTTCTAATAATGTAGTTGAACACACAATTGAATGTAGCTTTGAACCACAGTATAAAGATGATTGCATCATTAGTCAATGTATGCGAAAAGTTCAAATAATAAAATAATCACTTTTCAAAACCTCAAACCAAATACCTAATAAAAACAAAAAAAATGCTATAGATGCCTAGCACTCTGATATCAGTTGTGAAGAGGGAAAAACAGAGCATCTTTGATTAGATCCCTTCTGATAAAACATCATCAACCAGAAACATTGTTTTTCTCTCTCTGCAGGTGCTGCTTAACCTAGCATTTTGTACTTTTATTTCAGATTTTTAGATTCTGCATTTTTTTGATTTTTAAAAAAGAATGGTTATCATAGAAATTGCAAAGGTAGGAACATGAGGAGGGCCATTCAGCCCTTTAGCTTATTCTGTCATGAGATCATAGCTTCCTATAAAAAAAGAAGAAATTGGAGTAAATCTTTCCTTTGATGACCGGATAACCTGTCAAAATTACATTTCTATATTTGAAGGTCAGTGCTAACCAGCTCCTGACAGTGCAGCTAATTAATTTGGTGCATTTAACTTCTGTTCATTGCAATTTATCTCAAATGATCCCATAAACCAATTGCAATAAGTGGTGTTTTTTGGTTCATTCACAACTCTGTGAATCAGAAATCCTAATGAACTATTAAAAATCTGATTATGATACGGTCATGACACCATTTCAAACCATTTCAAACTCTCGTATCCAAAGCCAACACATTGGAAATCTGAGCTTCTTCAGCAGCACTTAGATACACAATTGCTCCTGCTTGTACATGCTGGAAGCTGATGCATTGGCCTACAGTACCCGACACATTGGCTGAGTCTGAAAGTGTTGAAATGGAATTGACCACCACTTTTATGCTAGTAGGAATGAGCTCCTGGTTCTGTCAAAATGCCTGTGCAAGATCTGAAAGGAGGACTTCCTTTCCTTGACGTTGAAGTTTGACTCCCCTGTGCTCCTTGACATCTTGCTTATGGTTTCCAGCAGACCTGCCAATGCACCATGCATTTCATTGTTTATATCAATCAGCCTTTTTGTCCAGGTTCCCACATTACTGTTTACATCCAAATGTCCTGCAGCAGAACCCCAGAAGCTTTGCTCTACACGTTGCAGGCACAGAGTCACATTCTCCTCATGGGCTGGCTACAGTCCACTCACTCCTGCTGACTCAACATGAGGAGATACAGCCTCCAAGCCAACCTCTGCAATTTGCTAAATGTCAGCTGGTGGCTGTGAGTGTCAGTTCAAATCACAAGGTTCCTTCTTCATCACAGTCACACTCTTAGCTGTCACCATATGCCGACATTGGAGTCCCTGTCTATTTGAAAGAACAAAGACATGCGTGTAGCATTAATAGCGAGTCAACAGGTGATTTAGAAGTGTATGTTTATCTGAAGCTTATGACTCAGAAAAAAAATGTGGGATATAAGAAGTAGAATGAGGTATGTTCCCACTTTTGCACCTTTTTGGCAAATAGCTTTATGATGTTATGCTACCTTTCAAAGATATCAAGTCTTTCCAGTGCCTCTGAGCATTTAAATGCGTCTGCTACTTAAGCATTCAAAAAATAAAACAATTTCAAAAAATAAAACAATAAAAAATATTACAACAAAGACCAGGAATTAAAATAACTTACCTTTCTCTCACACAGTCGTAAAATCCATTCAATTGAATGGACCAGCTTGCCTTCATCACCTGACACAGCATCCACAAGCTACTTTCCTAGCTTAAGTACTTAGGAACTTCAGTGGCAGAGTATAGTGACAGATTTATCAGCAGGAATCTATCAGCAAGTTTGGGATTCTCTTGTGAAGTATGCATGGTCAAAATTCAATGACATATTTGTGGATAAATGCTAGCAGTGTGGCAATATCCATCAAAATCCAGATCAATACATACGGAATCTACAAAATATTTTTCCTTCTGATATTCTGTCCTCCCATCCTGAGAACGATGGATCATGGTAGGATATAACATCACACATCCACTCTCCAGTGTTTGAAATAAGTGGCCCTTCTCATCATCCCAAATGACCCAATGTCTTGCTCTCAGCAAAGCTTCACAAGAGGTGCAGGATGGCAATCAGGAGCCACAGTTTGGTTTATTTTCTTTACTCCAGGGAAACTGAGCCATTTGTAGCACCGCCACAGCCATGACTCTCAAACCTTCATAATTAAAAGATCAAATCTATACGAGGCAGCACCTCTGCCATCTGATCCACTGAGGCTCATAATATCTTTCAAGTGAATTATTTCCACATCAAGAAAACAAAGACCTAAAACTGATGATGATAATGTAGCAATAACTGTCACATTTCTGTTATACAATGGCTTAGATATTGTTCCATGCCAAGAATAATGTTTTCAACCAATGATGCATGGGGGATGTTGCCTTTGGGTCCCTGCCACCTTGCAATATTCGATTGTGTACAGGACTCAAGTGTTTTACACAGTGGATCAGAGTTTGTAACTAAGCGTACTAGTCTTAGGTCACTGGCTGTGGGTCATAGTGGGGTAGCGTGTAGTAGAGAGAGACTTGAGGGAGGAAATGTCAGCAATGGGATAAGATGGGATCATGACCTTGAGGGTCAAGCCATGCCATTGTGTGTGGAAGGGTCACAATCTGGTGAGGCAGACAAAGTAGTGATTGGCTGCTTCAACAGTTGTGGTAGGGAGAAGGGAAGGGTGGAGGGGTGGAAGCAAGGAGTAGCACATTAAGTTAAAGGCAAGCTACCTGTAATAGGATCTTGAATCACAGACCTCCAAGGCCTCAGACCTGATCAGGTAGTGACCTTTAAGGAGACAAGAGACTGCAGATGCTGGAATATGGAGCAAAAAACAAAATGCTAGAGGAACTCAACAGGTCAAATAGCATCTGTGGGAGGGAATTGAACTGTTAATGTTTTGGGTCAAGACCCTGCATCAATCCTGATTGATGACAATTCCTCTGCAATGTTGCTCAAACTGCTGAGTTCCTCTGGCAGTTTATTTTTTTCCTCCAGGTACCTTTAAGCTTTGCTGGTGCTGCAAAGGTCTGCTTCTGTGTGAATTCCATATGCTGAAGGAAGACCAACGATCACAAAAGAATCTTAAGTGAGCAATGTCCTAATGTGCGCTGAGTGCTATTGAAGGCTGCGGCATATGGCTGTGTTTTGGTGTCTCAGATGCATTGAAAACATGGGAAACTGTTAGTGTTTGTTGTCATTATAATGGCTTAGACACACACCTAGGCTTGGCCAGCTGTCAAAACTATCAAAATTCTGAATGTTTGGATTGCTGCTGAGCTCTGTACACATTTTATAAGCTAATAAAAATTAATCAAAGTAATAAAATATTAAAAATTAAGTTAAAGAATTAAAATGTTTAATATAAAAGAAACATTTTAAAAATAATTAAAATATTTAGGGTAGCTCAATTCAAAAAGAATCTATATTTCCTGAAATCTTCTTTCCTCCATCTCAGTTTCTCTTCTCCATTTAAATGAATGGAGTTACTGAACCTATGCTAAGTCTATCCTGGCATTGACTCAGGAGGCAGATTCTCAAGTGTAGGTGCTGGGGAATTACAGGAAGTTGGCAGTCAGCCACCAAGCCATGAGGAATCCAATGGCAGAGTACAGTCAGTAAAACCCCATAAAACCCCAGGAAGTTTGGGACTTCTGCATGTGAATATGCTTACGTAGAAACTGTGAGCTTCCCGACACCTACACAGGGGAATGTTACCAGTTCCATACAGAACATAGAACATAGAACATAGAACAGTACAGCACAGTACGGGCCCTTCAGCCCACGATGTTGTGCCTACCCAAATAAACACCTACTCCATGATCAATCTAACCCTTCCCTCCTATGCAGCCCATAACCCTCCATTTTACTTACATCCATGTGCCTATCTAAGAGTCTTTTAAATGTCCCTATTGTACCAGAATCTACCACCAGTGTGTTCCAGGCACCCACCACTCTATGCGTTAAAAAAAACTACCACTGACATCTCCTTTAAACTTTGCTCCTCTGACCTTAAATCGATGTCCTCTGGTATTGATCATTGCTGCCCTGGGGAATAGGTGCTGGCTGTCCACTCTATCCTTGCCTCTCATAATCTTATACACCTCTATCAAGTCGCCTCTCATCCTGCTTCACTCCTAACTCACTCAACCTTTCCTCATAATACATGTTCTCTAATTCAGGCAGCATCCTGGTAAATCTCCTCTGCACCCTTTCTGAAGCTTCTACATCCTTCTTATAAAATGAGGTGACCAGAGTTGAACATAGTACTCTAAGTGTGGTCTACTGCAGTCATTTCTCAGAAATGCAGTCATTTCTCAGGGAAATCTGGTTCATTGACTTTGCCATTTCAATTTCATCTTCACACTCAGTGCTTTCCTTATTTATTAGTTAATTCTTTAATTTATTGGTTTTAGGAAATATCCTGCTATCCTTATCATGCAGTTAATGGACGGCACTACCGGTAAATTACTAAGCAAAAACTTGCCTACCCCATCAAGTTTCAGCTCAACATTGTCATGCGTCAATTACTTTGAATAACTTAATGTTTCAAAATTATTTTGCTTTTAGTTTCAATAGCCCACTTAAATGTCAATTCTCAATAGGTTAAGGGCATTGTGTCTCATCTCATCATTTGGAAGCTTTTTATCAATGTCTTTTTACCTGTAGGCAGCAATTAGAAGAGCAGGAAGAGAATACAGCCAATCTGAATAATTTATTTTGTCCTTTTGCATTATAATTTTTGTAAACATGACCTGACCTCAGTTCAAAGCTTTGGGATAACAGGCTGCAAATTTTGGACTATTGCCAAATGAAAATTCTGCTACTGAAACAGTCTAAGATAAAATAATGAAAAAATATATCCAGGCATCCTCCAGGTCTCTTTTCTAGTTCATTCTTGACTTCTTTTTGTATCCCAACTTTTTGCTTTCTTTTGCATAGCATCTTTTCAAAAAGTAGTGACAGTAACTGGTCGACAGTAATATGGCCCCATGTGTGGTATGGAGCTAAAATCTCTTTAAATGATCATACCTTTCTCAGAAAACTATTTGGAATACAAAATATATTTTTATACTTAGACAAAATGTTCATTAGAAGTACTAACAGAAGAAATTTAGCCTCATCCCAATTTGTTAATCCTTGGCATAATTCTTTCTCTCTCATGAATAGTACTCTCATACTATTTATCATTCAGAGATCATAAAACTCCAGTATTATGCAATTCTTCTGAAAGACTGGTGTATTTAATTTAAATCAGGAACCATCTGATTCAAGGAAATTAAATATTTCAGGGTAGAAATTAGTATGTGTTAAACCCTTATGGACCACACCGTTCTGACTTTTTCCACTGCCCTCACCACCATCAACTGTTTAAGTTCATTTTTCAGCATATGATTAAATTAAAATCCACTCTGTGGACCAACAAAGAGTGGAGTTTGCCATTTCCACAGGAGTAACCCTTATCCCCACTCCATACCCTTTCTCAGACTTGCATGACGTCTATTACTGGCAAAGGCAAAATGGCTCAATACTGATTGCTTTGTTCAGTTGAGGTGAGAACAGCACTGACAGCTTGAACTCTGGTAGGATCTGACCACCAATTCCCGTCCATCCACAATAACCTGGTATCCACATATTTATCAGGTCTCGATCTACCTTTGCCTTAAAAATATTCAAAGACACTGCATTCACCTTCCTTTGAGGAAGAGAATTCTAAAGACCCACTGCTCTCCGAGTAGAATAAAATTGCCTAATCCCCATTAATGGGTAATCCCCAAGTGTAAGAGGTAGCTTAAGCAAAGAGTAAAATATGTTAAACGTATGAGCCTATTTTAAAGTATTCCTGATGTGCCTTAGTGTTTTAGTATTATAGCTGCATTGGAAATGTTGTAAGGATAGTTAAAATAAATGCAGCATGTATTAATTCTGTATTAAAATGGGGTAAAGATGAAAATCAAAGCATGATGGTAAACTAAGTCAAAAATAATGCTAACTGCAAAGAATGTGCTGACACACAATTATATTTAAAACTTACAGAATGTGTAAATTAGGGCACTAACTTAGACTGTGAAACTATAATGTTATTTTGGAAGCAGGTATTTAGCCTGGGACAAAACAAATTCATTAGATGTACCAAAAACTTAATGGATGAAACAAATAAAGTGTTCCCAAAACAATAATTAATAGATAGAGAGTACAAAGGAAGGATTGAAACATCCAAAAGGCTAGAGAGGGAGAGAAAAGCACAACAAGAAGAGAATATGTCATCAACTGGACACAATTGATGGAAAGGAGACCTCTGACTCAGTCACTCAGTGGGTTAACTCCCAATGTTTGAGGAATGGACTTCAACTGTTGTCTTTGTGAAGCATTGCTTCTTGGTACTGGATGCGACTTACTTAATAAATCTCTTTCAATGAGGAAACATTGAGTCAAAAAGTCAGAGTTATACAGCATGGAAACTGGCCCTTCAGCCCAACTCATCCATGCTGACAAAGTTGCCTATCTAAGCTAGTCCCATTTGCCTGTGTTTGGTTCATATCTCTCTAAACTTTTCCTAGCCATGTACTTGTCCAAATGTCTTTTAAACATTGAAATTGTACCCATAACTACCACTTCCTCTGGCAGCTTCTTCCACATACCCACCATCCTCTTGGTGAAAATGTTGCCCCCAGATCCACTTTAAATCTCTCCCCTCTCGCATTAAACCTATGCCCTCTGGTTTTAGACTACCCTATCCTGGGAAAAAGACTGTGATTACCTACCCTATCTATGCGCTTCACAACTTTATAAACCTCTAAGGTCACCCCTCGGCTTCATACACTTCAGGGAATAAAGCCCCATCTATCCAGTTTCTCCCTATAACTCAAACCCGCCAGTCCTTGTAACATCCTTGTGAATCTTTCCTGCACTCTTTCCAGCTAAGTGACATCCTTCCTACAGCGAGATGACCAGAAATGCATACCATATTTCAAATGTGGTCTCACCAATGTATTGTACAGTTGTAATGTGATGTCCCAACTCTTGTACTCAATGCCTGACATATGGAGGCAAGCATGCCAAGCATCTTCACCACCACTCTGTCTACCTGTATTGCCACCTTCAGGGAACTATGTACCCCCACCCCTAGGTCTCTTTGTTCAACAACATTCCCCAGAGCCCTGCTATTTACTGTGTAAGTCCTGCCCTGGTTTAATTTACCAAAACGCAACACTTGTCCAAGTTTAATTCCTTCTGCCATTCTTTGTCCAACTTTCCCAGTTTATCTGGATCCTGCTGTAATCTTAGCTAACCTTCTTCACTGTCCACTATACCACCAAGTTACCATCAATACTCTCTCCATCTACCCTGTCTAGATATCTCAGGATCTTACATGTTTCAATCAAGTCACATTTCAGTCAAGTTGCATCCAGTACAAAGATACAATACATCACGAAGACGATAGTCAATCGAAGTCTGTTTCTCAAAACCTTGGAGGCTTGTACTGCAGATACACGAAAATAAAAAACTCTGCAGAAACTGTGCTTTAACTCTTCGTCCCACTCCCATTTTGTCCTATCTGTCTGTGATCTCCTGCAGTATTACCAGGAGGCCAAGCACAAGTGTGAGGAACACCTCATCTTGCATGCTGCAGCCTTCTAGGCTCAATATTGAATTCTTCAGCTTTGGGTAACTCACTCTTTCATTCTGTCTGAATCAGAACCAGCCATTTCTGCCTGTCATCATTTTGACTTAGTTTTTCTTTCTCTACTAGTATAGTCTGGCCTGCTAGGTATGTCTCACAGCCTTGCTATTCACAACAATATACAGACAAAACACAATTAAGTTCTACTTTGTTACTTGGTCTCCTCTATCAGTGATATTCCCTTTGTATTACTCATCTCTCACCCACCTTCTTTACTACTGAAAATTAATTTGTTTTCCTCTCTTTCCAAGTTCTGATAAAGGGTCTCGGACCTGAAATATTAACTGTTTCCCTTTCCACAGACGCTGCTTGACCTGCTAAGTTTTTTTCCAGCATTTTATGTTTTTATCCCAGCAAAAACATGCCTAATCCTTCCAATATTTCCTTATAAGATAACCCGCCCATTCCACATGTTAGCCTAGAAAACCTTCTCAGAACTGCTTCCAATGCATTATAATCCTTCCTTAAACAACTAGACCAGTTCTGTACACAGTCATCCCGTTGTGATCTCCCTGGTGCCCGATATATCAGGTAGGCAGAGGAAAAGGTTCAACGGTGTGATTAAACCCTCCATGAAAACAATGCAACATCCCCACTGACTTCTGGAATGCCTGGCCACACCCACATAAAGTGAAGAAAGAGCACTTGGATTTTTATTGAGATCCTCAAGACCATGCACTTAGAAACCCAGCGTAAATGGTGGAAGGAGCACGCCACCTCACAAACTACCCACCCACCCTGTAAGGTGTCTTCTGCCCCACCTGTGAATGAGTCTGTGATTCTCACACTCACCTCATCAATCACCTCAGAACTCACAAAATTGCAGTGAAAGCAAGTCACCCTTGATCCTGAGGGACTGCTAAGAAGCCAACAACATAACTGAAGCATAAGCTCCCTACTATGTATTAACTTTCTCTTACCTTTTCTAATTACTTGCTAGACCTGCAAATGGACCTTTTGTGAATCTTGCACTAGGACATTCAGATTCCTCTGCGTCTTAGAGCTCTGTGATTTCTTACCATTTAAATAATGCGCTTCTTATTCTTTTCCTGCCAATATTTTCACAAACTACACTCTATCTGTAGATTTTGCCTAATCATTTAACCTATCTCCCTTTGTAGCATCCTTACATCATCTCCACAACTTACTTTCCTACTTATATTTGTGTCAGCAACAAATTTAGCAACTGTACCTTTGATATCTTCAACCAAGTCACTGTAAAAATTTGAGGGACCAGCACCAATCCCTGAACCATGCCATTCAGTACATCTTACCAATCAGTAAAAAACCCAATTTTGCTGACATACTATTTCCTGTTCGCCAGCCGATCTTCTAACCTTGCCAATACGCTATCTAATTCAACTGAGCTTTTGTTTTAACCACAGTAACCTTTGATGCGAGACCTTCTGGAAAACTCAGCTTAGGACATCCATCAGTTACCCTTTATCTACAGCACATTTTACTGTTTCAAAGAACCCTAATAAATTGGATTTGTACAAATAAATTAGGTGTTTCTGCTTCAAAGTAAACAGGTTCCTCAAGAACAGCTGAAATTACAAATGTTTGAATGAAATCATTGACATGCTGATGCTAAAAGCAAACAGGACATAATAAATAATAGTACCAGAAGATACAAGGAGAATTGAGCCTCTAATGTATTCTGCAGATCAAAAACCACAACTGTTGATCCATTAAAGAAAAAAAATGAGTGCAAGTATTAAACTACACTTTATCAGTATAATGATTCACTGGGGAAAGCCAGTACTACTTTTCATGTTACAATTTGGTGGTTATCGATGTCACAGTCATATTTAAAAACAATATTGTGGTACTTCAACAGCCAGGAAATCCTCTGTTGTTTAAAAGTATTAAAGCCCAAGAGATAAAAACAGTGGATCCAGAATTACAACACGTACATAATAAATTTCTTATGTCATTCTTAGGAGTTGAGGGATTTTTCACCTTCATTTAGATTGTCCTATTTATGATTTAATCTATCAGACTATTTATTATGGAAACAGGTAAATCACCAGACAATGTTAATCAGGATAAACAAGTGGTTAAAATATGGAGGCAAGCCCTGCGTTAACCCTGTTCAGGTTACAAAAATTGTCCCTTATGGACTTCACAAATCGTTATCCAAAAACTGAGATATGGAATAAAATTCACTCTTATGATATTTACATGTGGGGGTGGTGGAAATTGAATAAATAAACACAAAATGTGAACGAAACAACAAATTCTGTCCAATTTCATTGTTTTCAACTTTCATTTTTTGAAACATTTGCAGATAATGTGCCATTTTTTTGCAGCACGGTGGGTTCATTTTACTGTCTGGCAGGCTTTTCCCCCCAAGGAGTTTTCCATATTATTTACCCACAAAATGTCTGAAACAGGGCCAGCAAAATTAATTGTAAGTTATAAACCAAAACGATCACTGTTATTTGTTGTGAGTTATATCATTAAACTACCTTACTATCAACTATATTTGATATGCATTTAAAAGTGTATGTCTCCCTTCACACTGAAGACTGGAAGATGATAAACATCTGCAGTCACTTGTGTCTCCAAATGCAGCTGCTGGCTACTTAAGAAATTGCCTTGTGAGTTTCCAAGGCAAATTTCTTAAATGGCCCCCCACAGTGAAGCAGCAACTGCAGCACTCATCGTTACTGTAGAGAGAAAAACATCCCATAGAAACTTATCTCCCCTTATGACATGGGATTCAATGGAAAATAGGGTTTGGGCAGGCACGGTAGTGTAGCTGTTAGTGTAACGCTTTACAGCGCCAACGACTCGGGTTCAATTCCCGCCAGTGTCTGTAAGGAATTTGTACATTCTCCCCGTGTCTGCGTGGGTTTCCTCCGGGTGCTCTGGTTTCCTCCCACATTCCAAAGACATACAGGTTAAGAAGCTGTGGGCATGCTATGTTGGCGCCGGAAGCGTGGCGACACTTGCGGGCTGCCCCCAGAACACTCTATGCAAAAGATGCATTTCACTGTGTGTTTCGATGTACATGTGATTAATAAAGATATCTTATCTTCGTGTTATGGAAAATCATGATACATACAGTTTTCTAGGAAAGCAACTCTTCCCTAATGCGTGGTAAGCCTGTACATATAATTTTCATTATTTCACAAATACCAAATAATCTACAATAAAAAAAATCAACAGAGAACATAACATTTAAACATTTTGCTTAGTTTTCAAAACCTCTTAGCTTAGAATACTTCCGTTCGCCAGAATGTGCAGCTCCAGCAACTCTTAAGAAGCTTGACACCATCTGGGACAAAGCAGCCCGCATTACTGCGACCCCATCCACCACTCTAAAGATTTATTCCCATGAACACCAGCACACTGTAGTTCCATGCCTCAGCCACTGCAACTGCTTTCCAGTCCCTCCCTCAGGATTGTTGCCAGAGTGCCTTTACCAAAAAGGCTGCTGCACTTCAAAGAGATGGCTAACTGCCACCTTCTCAAGGGCATTTAGAGATGGGCAATAAACATTGGCCCAGTCTGCGACATCCAGATGCCAATAATTGAATGAATTAAAAACAACAGCATAATACACATATAAGTAGAATCTTCCTTTGTGATGGTATCTGAATATAACCTTATGTTCTTCACACTTTATTCACAAGTTGGCTTTTCAGATTTACTGATGGTGTTTCTTTGTTGAACAAGACCCTTTAATAAATGTGCCCCTTTCCTGCCATGGACAATTGTGTTATGATTCATTATTCATCAGCCAGGTGGACCCAGTGTGAACAGAATACATATGACCTATTCTGGCAGTTGCCTATATTTTGGCATCTGGCTTACATATCAAATAGCGTAGGTCTGAAAATAGTTAGAAGGGGACTAGCCAGACCTCATTGTGTCTGTTTTATGGCTTTAAAACAAACTTCATGTAGATTCATTTTTGGCTATAAAATTTTGTTCTTCTCCAGCATACATACAATGGATGCCACCAGTAATACATCCATCTGCCAAGTATCTTGTAGCATTCCCCTGAAAGAGAAATTGGGTTCTTTATGCATGTGACCATCAAGACCCTCACATCAAGCTGTTTGGTGATTAACAGAAGAGGATCCTCTCAGTTTTTGGATGAGTAGCCAGCAAAAATATACATTTGCTTATTTTTAGTTGTTTCTGTGGAGTCAGGAGGACCCGTGAACAAAGTCGGCCAACTGCCTTGAGAGGTGTAACATGAGTCAAAACGATTGAGACCTCTTGTCTGGGAATTGCATTCTCTATACGCTGGAAAAGAGCACAACTAACCTTTAACCTGGAAAATTCAAAACATATTCTAGGCATAGCATTTTGTAATTACGCAGAATACAAGGACAGAGATTGGCCAGACAGTCCATGATGCATTTCCCATATCACTGCAGCAGCATCACTCACTATTTCCTTCCACTCACATTCCCCATTTCCTGCAGTATCCTTCACTTGAACCTCTCCATGTGGGAGTCAATTGCATATTCTTATCACTCTCTGCTTAAAGAAGCTTCTTTCAATTTACCCCCAGCTTTTGTACAGTTCCCAGGTGATACTGCATTTTTTATAAAATCATATGACAGGATATAGGTACCATCAATAAGCCAACACTGATTTTCCACATGTAATGCCATTAAAAATATGGTGAACCATCACTGCAGTTTTTCTGGTGAAGGTCTTTTCATACTGTTTTTTTGGGTGGTGGTGGTGGGGAGATGGGGATCCAGTATTTTACTAGCAATAGAAATACAATTGCAAGTCAGGATGGTGTGTGACTGGAGGAGAAACTGTAGATGGCTATGTTCTTGTGTGCCCAAAGGTATTGTTGGCAGTTTTGTGAGTATCCTGTGCATTTTGGAAATGGTTCACATGGCAGTTGTGATCTCCTGTGGTAGAAGAAGTGAACATACAATGTGGTGGATGCAATGCCAACCAAGCAGGCTGTTTTGTTCTGGATGGTGGTGAATTCTTGGGTGTCACTGCTAAACTTACCCAGGCAAGTGGAGAGCATTTTATCACACACATGAGTTGTGCCTTGCAGATGATGAAAAAAAACTTTGGGGTGTCAAGAGGTGAGTCATTTGCTGCAGGATACCAAACCTCCGACTCTGCTCTTGTTGCCACGTTACTTATGTGACTGGGATGAGCTTCTGGTTAATGATGACTCTAAGGATATTGATGATGGGGGATTCAGTTATGGTAATGCTATTAAATATCAGGGGTAGAAGGGGTAGAAGGTTATACTCTCTTTGGGAATGGTTATATGATGCAAATGTTACATGCAACTTATCAACTCAAGCTTCTGAGGAGTTGTGAATAGAACTGATCATGGTGAACTTAATAACAAACGTCCTTAGATATAACCATACACAGAGTGAAAATCGGAAATTGGGTGCCAGTGTATTTGTACTACCAATAGAAATTTGAAATCCAGAATGTTGTTGATAATTATTTTGTTGCTAATTAATGTAGGGCAAGTTTGAACTTATTGTGCCTCTTGCATGTAACTATTGTTGAACAAAATATACCACATGTTTGATCCTGACATCTGTCTCTTTGCATCTTAACCCTATTCATTTTAAAACTCTATAAGATTAATTTGAAGACTCTGGAATGAGTTACACTCCTGGGCTTTCTGAGCCATTTCCACGAGAAACATGAATGCATTCTAAATGTGTAACTATTCATCATCCACCTATTGGGATTTTACACCATTATTTAACATCCCAGTTTATCTCAGTACATTTTTCATTATGCAGACTTGAATCATTATGCAAACCATAACATATACATGAAATGTGTGAAACAGTGAATCATCTTTAACACTGGCAATCTCCAAAACCCATAATTTCAGCCAGATAAATAAAAAGCTTGGTATTCCTTATTTGTTCTCAGATAGAAAATAGTAATTCAAAGACTTCAGGTCTTTGGCCTTAAATATTAACTCTGTTTGTTCATTCCACAAATACCACCTGATCTGCTGAGTTTTTCCAACATTCTGTTTTTATGAAAGGCTTCAGCAGTTTGAAAAAGCCAGAATAATCATTTGGATGATATAAATTTTAAACAAAATTTCATCTGAAACTGAATTTGAGGGCAGGCACACCCTTGTTAGCTGAATGCCAGTCTGAGTCCATCAGATTCCAATGGGTGAAGTAAATCTCCATAAGCTGTTTACCCATCTGCAGGACATACTTTATTGCAGGGAGCACATGACATGAAATACTAAATATAGAGGCTTTTAAAAATCTGTTGCTCTGTTAAAGGACAACATAAATTTCTGTTGGGCCTTGGGTTAAAGAAGGAAACCAGAACTGTTCCTCTCAACAAGTTTTTATTCGAAATGGTGTCCCTGTGGAAAGTGACCATTCTTTGCCTATATAGATAGGACTTCTTCAAATAGAACCAGTGCAAAAGCAGCATGGCAGGAGAAAAGGCTTTCTCCCACCGAGTTATTGTGATAACAAATAAAGAAAATACATTCTAAACCAAGGAAAAGAATCAAGGACTGCAATTTGGTGGTCAATCAAAGCAAGCAGTTAATTCTTCTAGATTAACTAAATATTCATCACACTAACACAACTGTAACATGGCACCTCTCCTTTTCATCCATCAGAACAGAATCTTTATAATAGACTACCAACAGAAGACAATCACAGTGATCAGAGTCTAGTTGTAAGCAAAACCCAGGGAAACTGTCATTTTTTTACATTCAAACAAAGCAGATAAAGAGGAATAATGGAGATGTTGATAGTGCAGTGAGTTTGTGCTAAAATAGCATTGCTATTATCTATTTCTACTGGTTATTCTATCAGTAACTAGAGAACATGAATCATAAAACAGTTGTTAGGAGAGTTTGAGATCTCATTTTATGCATACATTTACTAGGATATAATTCTGAGGGACTGCCTGGGAAAAAGAAGATTGAGAAATAATATAAGATTATCTGAAAAGTAACATTTTAATGAACATGGGAAAGGGGCAGGAAATTAGGATTGCATTGTCCTTCAGTTTATACAGGCAAAATGAGTTATGTTATAAGATTCAATAATTCTACCATCCCATGACTACTACTATTGAGGATAAACATGTAGGGATGTTATTAAAACCATGAGGATCAGGTGAAACATGATACTATGGGATGAATGTACTGCAGGGAAGGATGTAGGGCTATTCATAGAGTGAGCAAAACTGTTTATAACTAAATATCTACTCTGCATTCCTTGCTTTGCCAGTCTCCCTGGCTGTGGATCAACAAAGTAAACTGCCAATTCCTCCTCAGCAAGCAAATGTGCAGGTTCAGCTTCCAGCCCTTCTGGCTGCATGATTTCCATCTTGAAATGACAAAACTGTGCAGAATGCAGCAGACATGGGTTATCTTTGATCTTGTCTTGGGGCCATGAGCAAACTTTATCTAATCTGTCCAGACAAGAGGAATAATACTTCCACATCCACATGGTATGTTTTACCACAATGTAGATGAACATGAGCCTTGATATATTTTTGATTTAAAGTGCTGTAGAGACTGGTGCCAAAAAAAAGGTCAGCAAGAACAATCCTTTCATCTTCACATGGATATCCATCCAATTCCTTCAGTTGTAAAATGAAAGCTCTCCATCTCAGGGGATTTTTTAGTCATAAAATATGTATAGATCAAGACCACCTAAATTTATCAGGAGTAAACTGATGCAAAAATCATGTTCTTAAAAGACTGTGGAACAAATGGCAATAAACAGTAAAAGAAATTACAATAGCTCAAATGAACAATATTTACCTAATGAAATCAACTGGAATTTAGTTGACAACCAGACACCAACTGAGAGTTGTCAAGAACAACGTGTAATAAATCATAGGTGATAAAACTACATTAGCTAGAACAATGCCACATTTACAATTTTCACCATTTTGCAATATTGATTGAGGCCAGCTCACTCCATATTAAATCACCTTAAAGTCCCTTTGTATCTGCTTTACAACTTACTGTCCCACCCACTTTTCTGTCTTTGGCAAACTTAGAAATGTTATATCAAGTTCCCTCATTGAAGTCATTGATATATATTGTGAATATTTAGTTCCCAAGGAATGATCCCTGTACTGCCTACTACACAAATGAGAACCATTCAGTCTCACTTTCTGTGTTGGTCTGTCAACCAATTTTCAATGCATTCCCATGTGCTTTAGTTTTGAACACTAACCTCTTATGGAGAACTTTATCAAAGGCTACCTGAAAATTTAAATACATCGCATCTACTGGGTCTTTCTAACTTATCCTACCAGTGGCTTCCTCAAAAATTTCCAATAGATTTGTCAAACACAACTTCCGTAAAACCATGTTGATTTTTATCACATTCTTTATAATAGACTCTACTACTACTTCTCCAACTTGTCTATATTCTCTGGTTTCTTTCTCTTTCTAATTTTTGGAATAGAGAGGATACATTTGCCACCCTCCAACCTGCAGGGACCTTTACAAAATCAATGCATCGACTATTTCTATGGCTACCTCTTTTGATATTCTGAAATTAGATTATCAAACATTGGAGATTTATCCACTTTGTTTCACTATTACTAATTTCCTCCTTTTCATTAGACACTTGGTTTCTTACCAATTCTGGGAAGTTATTTGTGTCCTCTAGAACCAATTGTTTAATTGCTCTGCTATTTCTTTCTTCCCTAATATAATTTTTGCTTGTTTCTGACTTTGAGGGACATACATCTGTCTTCAATAATCTTTTTCTTTTTACGTGCAAGGAACATAAAAAGTCTGTTTTTATGTTCCTTTCAAGTTTATTCTTGTAATCTTCTCTCTCTCTTAATCAATCTCCACTTTTTTTTACTGAATTCTAAACTGCTCCTATTTTTAGTCTTTCTACTTTTCTGGCAACTTTACTTGACTCCTCTTTACATCTAATACAATCCTTAACTTTTTTTGTTAGCCCTACTTGGATCACTATTTCCTTTGTGTTTCTATAATATAACTATTGTAGTTTTTGCAGTTGTTCCATAAATGTTAGCCATTGCCTATTCACAATCAATGAAGCTCCCCAGTCTATCCTAACCAACTCATTCCCCATACCTTCATAACTTCCTTTGCTTAGATGTGGGACCCTGGTTTCTGATTGAACTACTTCACTTTCAGCTTAAAGAAAAAATCTATCATATTATGGTCATTCTGCCTTAAAGAATGCTACACAATCCCTCTCTCATTGTACAAAATGAGATCTAAAATTTCCCTTTTCTCTAGCTGGTTCTTCAACATATTGATCTTGAAAACTATATTCCATTAATTTGTTCTCCTTATTACTGCTAATTTGACTTTCCCAGCCTAAATGTAGATTCAATTCCCTCATGGTTACTTGTATTACTGTGCAGACATCAGTAACTTTCTGAATTATAAAAAATGTGACAGCTACTATTTGGTGATCTATAAATAACTCCGACCAAGGCTTTTCACCCTTTGTAGCTTCTTAGATCGAACCCCAATTGATTCAAATACTACATCATAATCTGCCAAACCAAGATCATTTCTTACCATGGCACTGATCTCCTCCCTTATTGAGAGTGAGATACCTCCTGTTTATTTGCATGTCCTTCCTAAATGTCAAATATCCCTGAACATTCTGCTCCCAGCTTTGGTCATCCTGCAGCCACATTTCTGTGATGGTAATTAGATCATCTTCATTTACTTCTTTGTACCATTTATTCATCTATCTTGTTGCAAATCTTATAGAGCTATTCTTTGCGTTAACTCATACACGGGTGTAATTTCTTTTTGCAAATCTAGATCACAGTTGGACACTTTCAGTATTGAATGGCATCTACAACAATGCTACACATCCCATATACTGCATTAAAGAATCAACCTAGTTTATTTGCCAAAATGTTGGCTCTGAAGTCCAGAGAGCCACCCTTTCTTTCCCACTGTAACTCCATCAGAACCATTGTAGAATACCTGTTGATGTGATGCTATATCTAAAAACCTGTATAATCAACACCTAAATCTTCATGAAGAAACAAGGAAAAAGCTTGCAATAACATTGCTCTTAAGGGTATCTCAAAGCACTTCCTAGCCAAATCTGCCCATCTATTCCCCACCTCCTTCCCTTTTTTTTCATGGTCTACTCCCCTCTCCTACCAGATTCCTTCTTCTTCAGCCCTTTGCCTATTCTACCTATCACCTCTCAGCTTCTTACATCATTCCCTTTCATCCCCCCTCCTCCACTCACTGACCTTCCCCCTCTCACCTGGACTCACCTATCACCTGCCAGTCTGTGGTCCTCCCCCTCCACCCGACCTTCTTATTCCGGCTTCTGCCCTCTTCCTTTCCAGTCCTGATGAAGGGTCTCAACCCAAAACATCGACTGTTTATTTCCCTCCGTAGATGCTGCCTGACCTGCTGAGTTCCTCCAGCATTTTGTGTGTGTTGCTCAAAGCCAAAGTAGTCCATGTTTTGAAGCATAGTTAAAATTATAATGGGGAAAAATATACCAACCTCTTTTGCACACATGGTTCCACAAATGGCACATAGTAATGATCCTGAGGACTACAGACTGACAAAGACCTTACAAAAAGCTGCCTAGATTTGCCTCAAATACACTTATGGTACATTTCAAGTCCATCAAGAAAGCAGACTTAGTTTGCAACCTTCTGCCTGCTGTAATGTCTTTTTATGTGTACATAGGCAAGTAGCTAAAACTCATTTCTCAATGGTATTCTGGAATTGCAGATGAACATCACTGGAATGGAACATTACTGTATTAGAAAATAAAGTATATTCTTTTTGAAACTGACAAAGGGGAAGCTATAACATTAGTGACAAGGCCATAAATAATTGGAGTGAATGGAGAATCCAGATAACTGAATATGTATGTATGAAACTTATGTCAGGTAAATCTCATTGGATCTAAAATGACATTGTTTTTATTGGCATTTTGAAAGTTCTGAATCCACATTTATTCTATAATCCCACAATAAGAAAATGGGAAAAACATTCAGTTGAGCAAATGAAAACATTGAAAATACTTTCAATTTCTTTTGATTTTCATTTATTGCATTTTAATTTGCTGAGAAAAAAATTATACTTGCCCCCTCTTAATATTGCAAAGCAACTGCCATTGACTGGTTGCTTCTGTGATGCTAAGTGTTCAGAAATGAAAATCATGAAGTTTGCAGCCTTGAAGACTCCTTTCCGTTTGCAACTTAACTAGATCAACACCCATTTACATCTGTGCACTCACAGCAGGCCATAAATTGAACATAAGAACACAATAAAGAAGGGCAGCAATAGGTCATTAGGCCTCACAAGCAGGACCCACCATTCAATAGGATCATGGCTAATCCTATCTTGACCTCAACACAACTTTCCCACTCTCTCCTCATAACCCATGGCTCCCTTATTGTTCTAATGTCTGTCAGTCTCCACCTTGAAAATATTCAATGACTTTACCAAATTCCATAGTTTTGCAACTCTCTGAGAAAAGAAATTCCTCCATATTTCCATTTTAAGTGGGCAATCCCTTATTCTGAAGTAGTACTCCAAAGATACCTCATTAATGGAAACATCCTCACAGCATCACCCAGTCAATCCTGCTCAGAATCTTAGTTATTTCAGTAAGATCACCTCTCATTCTTATAAACTTCAATGAGTATATGCTCAGCTGTTCAAAATTTCTTCATACATCAATCCCTTCCTCTGAGGAATGAACCTACTGAACTTCCTTGCACTGTCTCCAATCCAAGTATTTCATTCAGACCATCAGGTCCAGGGGATGTCAGAGTTTAGTCCCATTAGTTTGCCTAGTACCTTTTTTCCAGTGATAAATATTGTTTTAAATTCCTTCTGCCTTTGATTATCTATTACTATTGGGAGTTTTTTAATACCATAAAGATTGATCTAAAATTATGGTTTAAACCTCTGCCATTTATTTTCCACCATTAACTCTCCAGTCTCATCCTCTAAGATTGGAATTAAGAAAGGATTCTGAACTTAATATGCACCAACAATTAACGGTTTCTATTGTTGTGCTTATTCAGCATCAAGCAAAACATCTAATAGCTGCTTGTCTTGTTTTTAATTCAGTCATTCAGGGAATATGGATGTCACACAGTTTATTGGCCCTGAATTGAAAAGGCAATGAAAAGTCAGCAACATTGTTGGTCTAGCAGCACATCAATATCAGAGCAGGTAAGAATGACAGATTTCCTTTTCTTCCTTGAAGGACATCTGTAAATCTGAGAGTTTCATGGTTATCACTACTGAGACTAACTTTAATTCCAGATTTATTTAATCATTTGAATTTAAATTCCCCAGATGCTATGCTGGGATTTAAATTCTCGTACCTAGATCAATGTTCCAGAACTGTGGCTGCTAGTCCACTAACCTTAGCATGATGCTGAGTATGAAATAACTACATGTCACCAAATCTGCATTCCATGATAAATATTTAAAGTTTTTGGTTCTGTGCATGCACTTTTACCTGTGGTTCTCATTAACTGATGTGTACAGACATTTGCTCTCCCGTGATTTAGACTGACCTTATCTGTATCATTTAATACCTTGAGTATAAAAATCCTCTCTGGAATCTCCAGTTTCTCCAGTCTCTCTACACTGCTCAATCTTTTGAAACCATAACTCAACACTGTAGTCTTCTTAACATGTATATTCCCATGTATCATTATACCTCAGAAGTGACTACTGTATTCAAGGTGCAGTTGGACCACTGGACTAAACAGTTTTACATGACTTATACTTCTGCTGACATGATTTTGGGATGTGGATAGTGACAATATTTTTATTGTCCATCCCTAATTACCCTAAGTCTTGTAGTCTTTGCTGATTTCACTTTATAATCGCATATCCTTGTTTGTTGTGTTGAATAGAAGATCATTGCAGGTTCATTTCTGCTGCAGACTTAACAATTTCTGTACTAGCTGTGAACCTCCACAAAAATTCCCTTATTCCACTGCCACAATTTTACCAAAAAACCTGGATATAAAATCTCTTGCTGTATTTCCAATGAAGTTACAATAGCATAGGTTTGAGGAAACTGTTAGTCAATTCCCTTTAGTGCACTTGCGGTATCCACTCTTTCCTCCATTTTGTAATGTTTTACATCTTATGAATTTGACTTCAGATGGCACAATTTTTTCATCTGCAAACTAGTTCCAGCCCTTACTATTGGGTGTTTACTTTCTTACTCTTGTGCCTTTAGTGAGTATCATCTCATCTACAATTTGACTGATTTGTACTAACTGTTAGTAACTGGATCCTTAAGAGAGTCTAGTACAGAGATTTAGGCATCATAACAAGTACATTATTCCAATACATCAATTGCTCATCTATGAGGGTTACCCACTACGTCCTTTCCTTGAGCCAATTCCTCTTCTGTTCTGAGACTTTGGATTTCAACTGCTTTCATAAGAATATAAAAATATAAAAAATATGTACGAGTAGACTTTGGACAATTTGATGCAGTTTCACAACTCAATAAAACCATGGCTGATCCTGTACCTCAATATCTGATCTTCTACATGCGATTTCCATACATCTTGATTTGCTTAAAATTCAAAAGTTTCAGTTACTGCCTTAAATATTTTCAACTGATCACTCACATCCCTTTGAGGTAGAGAATTCCATAGATTCACAACAGTTTGGGAGAAGAAATTCTTCTCACCTCTGTCCTAAGTGGTTGATACTTCATTAGACCTCTGGTTCGTTCTGGTACTCTCAATGTTTATTGTGTCAAGCCCTTTAAGATAATGTTTCAGTGAGATTTCATTCTTCTAAACTCTAGCAGTTATAGTCTGGTCTACTAATTTCAGCTCAGTAGCATCTGTGACCAGTAGATCAGAGTCATCAATATATTTGTGGTGATAACCAGAAAAGGGAGTTCCTTGGTCAAGTCTATGGGAAACTGGATATAACTAAATAAAAATATTAAAGTAACAAAGTTATTATAAATCTTAACAAGGCTGGAAAGAACAGAAAATAAAACAAAATTCATAAAAGGATTGTTGATTCCCGGAATAAGAAAATTTCCAGTTTTGAGACATGTGGAAAGATATTACAGCCAAGCAATGCATTAAAAATTAATTCTAATGCAAGTCAATTGAAGATCAGAATAAGCTTGAAAACTAGTATTTCAATAAAATGCAGGGCTTGATTTAATCTCTAAGAAGAAATGCAGCAAATCTAGTAGTAAGCCTGGAGCTACCACTCAACAGCACTGTGGGGTTACCATCACAACACTGATCAGAGAATGTCAAGAAAGCAGCTTATCAACAGCTTCTCAAGAGCAATTAGAGATGGATGATAAATGCTGGCCTTCATAATGATGCCATATCATAATGAGTGAAAGAATTCTTGGTGGGTTATTTTGTCAGTAGATTTGGCTGGCAGGATAATCATTACTTTTTCCCAATATGGGGCCTCATTTGAGTTTAGGTTTCTGCTGCCCAATCTCCACATTTAAGTAGCCCCCATGGCCACCACTCCCTCTCACAAAATCTCATCCCTTCATCCCTCTGTCCAGTTAGGCAGATTTCTCACAGCTGTTGAAGAAGAAAAAAAATGTTTTAGGATTTCTTCTGGAATTAATGTTTGAGAGTGTGGAAAACAGGCATGAACATGTTTCTGCTGCCCGCGTCCCTTTCACCATCAATCTGTTTACATACTGGCATACGCTGACTCCTGGCTAGGCCCTGCTTGGATTTTAATCCTTTCATTCGAGTTTTCAGATCCTTCCGTGGTGTCATCCCTTCTTACCTTTGCAATCTCCTTCAGCTCCAAAAGCACCAAGATGTGGGATTAACATAGGGTGGCTGGGACTTGATGGGCTGAAGGGCCTGTTTCAATGTTTTTTCTCTTTATGACTCTATATCTGCACAATGCCAATTCTGGCCTCTTGATCATCTCAGAATTTAATTAATCCACCGCTAGCAGCCATGCCTTCTGCTGTCATGGTCCTAATGTCTGAAACTCCTTCCTTGCAACGCTCCACCTCTCCTTTCACCTTTAAGATATCCCTTTAAACCTACCCCCTTGATCTCCTCTTTTGGTCATCTGTCCCAGTGCATCAATTTTGTATGGGATGGTGTCAATACCTTTTTATTTGACAATGCTGTGAAGTGGCTTGGGACATTTTTGCTGTGTTAAAAATACAATGTAAATGGAACATGTTTGTTGTATTCCCCAGAACCACTTGAGGAACAGTTGGATGATTGGGATGGGATTCAGATGAGGAAAACAAAATATTTTTGTCTGATCAGCTAGGTTAGGAAGAATATTTCTTCCTCATTCATATCCATTTGGTGATTCTATTTCCTTGGAGTCTATAGATGGCTTTTTTCCCCCTCTTTTAAAATAATCTTTCATCCAATTTACATCTTGCATTTGCATTTCTTACTTGTATATTGATCTCCCTCAGCATCTTTTCTCGAAGTTACTTATCAATAGTATTTCTAAGTTAATTCTTTTTAGTTCACCCCTCATTCCTTCTGAAACTTACCTTTTTCAAATGTTAAAATGTTTATAAATGTTTGCCCAATACCCTTCTGACACTGAATGCTAAATAATTCTAAGTCTAGCCTTGGTGAAGGGACCGATCACTGGGTTCTTCACTATTTTCATTTTCCAAACACTAGCCTGACTGCCTGCAAGAACCAGATTTAAATGCAAGTATCTCTTGGTGGAGCTTTTGACAAGTTGGTTCAAAAGAAATCCTATAGTGCATTCACACTGCTGACTCCACACTTAAAGTCGTGCATTGTTATAGTATTATTGTCGTTACAAACTCTTATCTCATCATATAATTAAGTCATAATTCTTAACCTCCCCAAGAAACCCATAGCGAATTGTTAATTCAGTCTTCTATCTCCTTGTTAAATTGAACCAGACTATATCCTTTGATGTCCTCCCTTGAGATATCTATTCATCCTCTTTCATTTCTAAATTATCATGAACATACAAATCCATCCTCCCCATTTTTTTAAGATTGTCTTTCCTTCCAAATATCTGGTGTCCTTGCTTGTATTTTCAATTCATTACCATTCCTCCTGTGAGTCATACTGCACTGATATTGTGTAATATTGGGATATAAAGTGAACTTATCTACTTCAGTCCAGAAAACAGAAAAGCAGATTTCTTTGTAAAAGAAAGAGATTGGGTAATATTGATGTTTAATAGGACAGCCAACATATAGGTGTAGCAAGTGATTAGGAAGGCAAATGTTATATTGGCCTTTAATATAAGGGAATTGTAAAGATGTCTTACAGCAAGAGAAAATATATCTTATTGCAATTATGTAGGGCCTCAGTGAGATAGCACCTGGAAAATTGTGTACAGTTTTGTTCTCCATTCCTAAAAAAGGTATACTTGCCATGGAGGGAGTGCCACTGAACTTCATTAAACTGGTTCAAGGGATGGCAGGTTTACCATATGAGGAGAAATTGCATTAACAAGGCATATGCTCTCCAGAGTTTGGAAGAATGAGAGGGAGTCTCATTGAAGCTTATAATACTCACACAGATTTACAGGTTGTATGCAGGAAAGATGTTTCCCCGTCTAAGGAGTTTAGAACCAGGGGCCATGGGATAGGTCATTTTGCACTAAGATGAGGAGAACTTTCTTCAGGCAAATGGTGGCGAATCTTTGGAATTCTCTGCTCTTGCTGTCTGTAGAGGCTCATTGGATTGACAGATTTCTAGACATTAAGGGAATCATGTGATACAGGGACAGTGCAGGAAGGTGAATTTGAGGCAGAGGATCAGCCATGATCTTGATGAATTGTGGAGCAGCCTCGAAGGGCTGGATGGTCTACTCCTGCTCTTGTTTCTTATCATTGTTTCCTCTTGTTGCATATGCCTGTGGCTGATTGCAAAATACTTCACACAATCATGTATGGACATTTAAAAACAAAGTCTCTTCTCTTTGACTGTCTATTAGGTCTCTTTTTCAGCTTTAGTGAAAGTGCAGTTCCCAAAGGACACTTCCACTTTCTCACATGTATTCCCTCCCAGCAGTCCCAGATAGAGAGACTGAAGTCAAAATGCATTGCCTCTTTTCACGAAACCATAAACATTGAGAATAGTTTTATCCTTCACAGTCTACAATTTCAGAAACTATTGTACTGTAGCAGCTCTTAAAAATGTTACAAACAAATAAACAAACTGCTGGAGGAACTCAGCAGGTGAGGCAGCATCTGTGGAGGCAAAGGGATGGTTGATGTTTCAGGTTGAGACCCTACATCAGTCTCAAACTCAAGACATTGAGCACCCCTTTGCCTTCACAGATGCTGCCTGACCCGCTAAGTTCCTCCAGCTGCTTGTTTGTTGTTCCAGATCCCAGCATCTGCTCTCTCTTTAAAATGTTATACGTGCATCATTTTAACAGGAGTAGCTTGCCCACATATTCTGACAGCACTAGTCACAGAAATTGGAGCACAACTCTTCAACATCATCACAAGTGTATTGAAACTAACAGTGTACTGCAATGCTTTCCTGAGGTGGCGTATTGTGGAGGGCCACCATGTATCAAAACATTCACAAGCTGCACCGTGAGTGGAGATACAACACTAAGAGTCTCTGCTCACAATTCCTGTTCACTGTGTTTATGTTGCAGATGTTCTTGGGTGCAAAGGCAGGTAAGTCAGACCTATTCTGTTGACATAATCTTCAAGATATTAAACAGCTTTGAGCAGTTAAAACAGCTACTGCAACATTTCTTTGCCATATTCAAGACATTGTACTCAATGACTTCTATAAAACATTTATTCACTCTGGATCCACCGATGAAACATTACGTGCATGCAAGATTTCTTTTTTTATAGGAATAATATTTTAGTTTGAATTCCATGAGTCTTTCATCCACAAATCAGCTCCCAGGAACCACAATGTTAAATCTGACTCCCACAATTTTGGTGCTGGTCACCTGGAATCCAAACCAAAATTGGCAGCAACATGTTAGGCACCATGTCAAGTGAACCCGAGTCTACCGATGTGCAAGACAAAAATGGCCTTTCAGTTTCTCTGAAGGTTTTTTCTTCCATTTTCTCCTCAGTAATTATCTTATTTTTTAAAAAAGGACACAATTTCTTTGTAATTATTGTCTATATCCTTAAGAAGAACCAATACAGCTTCTTGTGTGGAGAAATAACAGAAAAGAGAAAGGATATTTGCATTTAATAAGATGGAATAGTTTGCAAAGATGGATGATGTTTTGTAAATATAAAGTGAAATTGCTCAAGAAAATTAGTGATCCATAGAAAATGCTGTGGGTTGCCTTTATTCACCACTGGGTGATCTGAAATTAGAAACCAAGAGAGCAATTTCTGAAGTTGTTGCCTGCTAAATTGTGATGTGAACATTGTAGGCTATTTAAATATAAAAAAGAAAGGCGAATGCAGTTGAATGTGATTAAATATAAAGTGATATATTTTGCGACAAAAGACAGGGATGGAAAATACACTTTAACTGGTAACATTTTAACGGAATTAAGGTAAGAGTGACCTTGCTGCACATGTACCCTGATCATTGAATATGAGTGTTTAGGTATAAGCCCAAGAAAAGGGAAATTAAAAGTCACTTTCTGTTTAGACATAGATAATAAAGTTTATTGGAGAAAGTGTTAAACATTTATTAGCCCATATAAGCCTCAAATGAAATGTTGTGTGTGTTCTGGGCTGTGTATTATGATAAGAATCTAAAAACAAATGGGAGCAATGCAAATAGATTTACTATGATGTTACCAGAGACAAGAGGTTACTGCTGTGAAGATGATGAAGTAATCTGTTATGAAACATTCAAGATTATGAACTGTATGGCAAGGTAAATAGTTTCCACTTGCTGTCAACATAAAAATGTCACAGTAAAGATATGATTGGACTAAAAAGAGTAAAGAGAAGATCCACGAGGATGCCATGGCTTGGCACATTTAACTATGTGAAAAGAATAGACAGTCTAGAGTTGCTTTATTTGGAGCCTGAGCGGAGATTTAAGTGACATATATGAAATTTTGAGGTCCTAGTGGAAGACCGGCAAGGATGACCAATTTGTCTTCGCAGAGAGCTCAGGAATGTTGATATGAAATTAATTGGTAGAAATATTGAAAGGAGAATTGATTTTTTTTTTGATACCCAAGGGGTGATGGTGATTTAGAACTCATCAGCTGTAAAGGTGGCAGAGGCTAAAAGCCTTTTCAGATTTAAATGTGTATGGATATATGTTTAAAGTGCCTTAACAGGGAAGGCTCTGGATCAAGAGTTTTAAAGTGGCATTAAGTTGATTAATTTGTTTACTATGAGGAAAATAATGGGCTGAAAGGCATCCGTCAGTGCTGTAAACTTCTATGACACTTTCCCTAATATGTTGATAACTCAAAATCAATGGGAGCTGCCCGTCTCTGACATAGACTGTCCAATTTTCAAGCCATTAACTTTACATATAATTTGAATCGTATTTACAAAAATAATCTGGTCATTCAGCCCCACAATTCTGTGGTGCTTGTGCCTTACTTGAGCCTTTTTCCAGCTTTCCTCATCTATTTCTCAGTATTTTGCTCTATTCCTTCTCTGTCAAATGTTAATCTGTAGTACGATATGCTCCAACCACTCTCTGCAGTGGCATATTCTCACTTCTGCCTGGACTAATTCTCTCTGATTTCTTGGTTACCATGAAGCTAGATACCGTACTTAAAAGGCATGCTTTTCTTTCTCAACATTCCAATGTATATTCCTTGCTCATGTCTTGCAGTAATGGGATGAACTTCTCTCTGTGAATACGTCAACTTGTCAGGCTGTTCTGTAAATCTAAAGCACACTAAACTCATTAAAAAAAAAGATTGTTCATTTAATTGCGAAAAATATTTTTCACAGTACATGACAATTGTTCTATTATGTCATTATAGAGAATATTTTCAGCTGGTGTTAATGAACATTTTATCAATCTGTGCTGTGATCATGCTGAACTGCACCAAAAAGGCTTCCCAAGCACTGGAATCAAATTATATTCACATCTAACCAGTTCTTATATCTGGTTTATGTTAATACTTATCATTTATATGTTAAATATAACCCTGTTCCAGGATTGGATGGAGTGCAGGGCACAGTGGTTGGTGTTAATTTAGTTATCACTGAAGCACATGGCACTCAGCAGGTACCACCTTCTCGTATGGTGCAAGATGTTGCTCAAATTACGCTTTACACAGTATCACACCGAGTAACAGACATTTGACATGTGGCAGGCTACAGCTTCAATTTCATAAACAGGCAAGTCTTGCAAAAGGCCAACACACCATTCTTACAGCCTTTGTTCCCATGGTTAACTTGAGGTTCCATTGCACCAATTACCGCCAGTAACAATATTTTGAGACTATGGTGTCTGTGGGGCAAATGTGCCTTAATAACCTCCACAATAGGGCAGAATTTTCTCTGGCTATATATAGCAAGTACATCATTTGTTGATCCACCATCCTGATCTTAAATGGCAAACGCTGTGTGCTGGCAGGGTCTCACGTGATGTAACGCTGTCAAATGGCTGGGCTAGAATGATCCCTGCATACAAAACAGCTGGTAAAAATGGTTAGTCGGTCAAGTCAACACCTCCCCATCTTAACCTTCCCCTTTTCTCATTCCCCCCCACTACCCCTTTGTTACTAGTGTCAAATTCATGAAGTACTTCAAATGCTTTTGACTACCCCTGACAACCAGAATCATTCAAAAGCATTCAAGGATCACTAAACACCAATGAATTAATATAATAAAAACTATTAAAATTATGAAAAATCATTAAAATCCTTAAAATACTTCCAAACAATTGAAAACATTTAACTGAAAATACAAAACAAAAATTGAATTTTCCAGAGAAATAAAGGACTGCAGATGCTGGAATCTAGATGAAAAAAACAACAAGATGCTGGAGGAACTCAGCAGGCCAGGAGAAAAACAGATGGTCAATGTTTCGGGTCAGGACCCTTCTTCAGGAATGAAGATAGGAAAAGGGAAGCCCAATATAAAAGCAGAAAAACAGAGCAGTCACTATCCCTTACCTGCATCTACCTAATCACCACCTTGTGCCCACCCCGCCTCCCCTCATTTGTCTACCTATCACTGCTTTGTTTCTCCCTATATATTGGGCTTCCCCTTTTCCTATCTTCAGTCCTGAAGAAGGGTCCTGACCCAAAACATTGACCATCTGTTTTTTCTCCACGGATGCTGCCTGTCCTGCTGAGTTCCTCCAGCATCTTACTTTTTCATTGAATTTTCTAGTTCTATTTCCCCCTGCAGCAGTTGAAATGCATGGAATCCTGTTCCTGTGTGGGTCCAAACTAGCACAGGTCCAATGTAAGTGCTCGGGGACTGAGGTAAGTCCATATGCCAGCATGATTTAAACACGCACCAGAGCATATTCAGCAAATCCCAAAGATCTGCCAAGACTCCTGTGTTAACATGGAATCCCAAACAGTGGAATTTACATGGAGAAATACTGGGAGATCATTGTGGAATTAGTTATTTTGGGAGCAGTAGCATAGTACATAGCCTTCTTTGACCTACTGTAGCCTTTGACTTGATTAATTGAGAGGGACTGTAGAACACTCTCCTCAAACTGAGCTGCCCATTGAAATTTGTTTCCAGCTTACATTTGCACCATGATCAGATGCAAGCCCTCATACCAATAAACAGGTCTACAATTGAACTAATCTCAGTGAAAACTGGTGTTAAAAAGGATCGTGTTGTCCCAACACTTTTCCCAATTTTTCTCACTGCAATATGCTACCTCACCTCCAACAAACTTTCCATGGGAGTAGAACTAACCTTCAGAATTAATAGGAAACTGTTTAATCCATGGGTCTACACTCCAAAGCCAAGGTCACCTGAACTCTTGTAGTTGAGCTGCACTTGGTGTGTGTTTACACACACTTGGAGGTTGAGCTCCAAGATATCATTGACTTATTTATCGAAGCAGACAAGAAGATGGGCCTTGCACTCAGCACCTCTAAGGCCAAGGTTGTCTAGCGACCTACACTTGCTGCACCACCTTGCCCTCTGACAATAAAGGATTAGAGCAAGACCATGGAAAGCATGGACCACTTCCCATATTTCAGGAGCACCTTCACAGCAAAATTCGCCATGGCATTCAGTACAGCAGCAGTCTTTAATTGGTTGAGAAAAATGTTATTTGAAGATTAAGACCTCAGCCAAAACTTATGGGCTACCAGGCAAATGTGATCATTTCCCTCCTGTGTGCTCCTGAGACCTGAACTTCCTACAGTAGGCAGTACAAGTCACTGAAAAAAAAAACATGAACACTGTCTCCACAAAACTCTCCGAATTCACCAGAATGACAAGCAAATCGATGTCAGCGCCTCTCCCAGGCTAACATCCCCCCGCACTGAGGCCCTAGTCACTCTCTGTTGAGTATGTTGGGCAAGCTCAAAACTAGACTTCCAAAATGTACACTGTATTCTGAGTTCTGTTGTGGGAAGGGATTACCAAGTGGACAAAGAACAAGATTCAAGGAGGTGCTCAAAGCTTCCAGAACAAGTGCAACATTCCCACGGATTCCTGGGCTTGGCTATGACCACTCAAAATGAAGGAGGAGCAATCTGATGGTATTGAGAACCTTGTTTCCCTGCCTTGGGAGTACACAGAAGCCCTGTGTAAATAATGGAAAGAACACATCAACACACAAACTACCCATCCACCTGCCTTGTCTGTGGAAGATTTTCCACATTGTCCTCGCTAGCCACCTCAGAATTTCCAAAACCAAAGTGGAAGCAAATCATTCATGAGCTCAACGGACTGTCTAAAAGGATTGTCACCTTCCAGCAAGTTCCTGCCCTATTAATAATCTGAACATACAGAAAATTGTGAAAATGTCTGATTTTGGAGCATATAGTTAATACAATTTTTTCTAGAATATTGTCCAATATGTGAATTTATAGGATTAACATGAGGGTGACTATGAAGCAACATTTGCTCAAAGAATCCTCAACATGGAGTAATAGTAACTGTGGAAATGAATGATGATCCTGCAATCCACGCAAACTGCCATTCAAAGGACTTAATAGAACCTTAATAGCAAATTCCTGGAGCTCTGAGCAGAAAGATGTCAGCTTCTTTTATTCATTTGTCTGTTTCTTTTATCTATGTGTCTCCTATAGTAAACAAATTTACTGCACCAGTAACATCATCCAATTAAATTAGATTCTAATGTATTTATTACTGGGTAAGATAAGCCTCCAGTTTCAACATGTATATGACATTGTGCTCCTCTGGATACTGGTTCTATTGAACACAATGGAGCTACGTTTCAGGAGTGGAGTACAACATGAACCATTTCTGTCCAGGAACAAATTTCTAGAAACCATTAATATTTTGGAGAATATAAAGGATGCCTTGGTGGCCATGGAAATTGATTTTATCCAGTTTCAATATTTATTTTCAGTCAGGTGGACATCTGAAACCTGGGAAAATCTTTAATCAAGTTTACAATTAACTAAAACAAAATACTGAGATATCTGTAAAATTTTATTTGCATCCAAGCTCTGCCTGGGACACAAAGGATATGGTGGATTTGTGATAAATTACTGGACTGCTAATCTGCAGACATTGCAGTATACGTTCAAGATTTTTTGTTTTTCTATCATCTGGCATGTCATTACTCAGTATTTTGTTCAGTTACAACACTGGCATCTGCCTGATAACTTGGAAAATTGCCTAGGTATGGAATGCAAGACAAATCCAATCCAGCTAATTACCATTCATTCTAATCTCAATCATTAACAAAGTGATGGAAACTGTTGTCGATGGTACAATCAAGTGACACTTATTAACTAATAATCTACTCATCACTATGCAGTTAGATTTTTGCTAGGACTACTCAGTTCCTGATTCAAATTGAAAATGCTGGAAACACTCAGCTGATCAGGCAGTATCTGTGGAAGGAGAGAGTTAACGTATCTGCTCCTGATACATTAACTGTTTCTCCTTCTACAGATGCTACCTGACCCACTGAGTGTCTCCATCATTTTCTGTTTTTGTTTCAGATTTCCAGCATCTGCAGTTTTTTACATTCTATTTCACTCAGTTCCAGACCTCATCACAATTCCATTCTTAACTCCTCAGCAAATGAAGCAGCCCATATCTGCATGCAGCAAGAATGAGATATCATTTGGTCATGGACTTCTGGGCAATATCCATTTCCAACAAGAGAAAGTCTAACCACCTACTCTTGGTATTCAATTCATTGCCATCAAGTCTAGGTTGGAGCGCATTAGCTATAAACATGAACAAACTTGGATTGTTTTCTCTGGAGTGTCAGATGTTAAGGGGCAAACTGTTAGAAGTATATAAAATAATCAGAGGCATAGATGGAGTATACAGAGTCTTAATCTTAGGGTAGAAATGTCAAATACAAGATGGCATAGGTTGAAGGTGAGAGGGGGAAAGTTTGAAGGAGATTTGCGAGAGTGGTAGGCGGCTGTCACACACTGTCTGGGGAGGTGGTAAAAACAGATGCTCTAGCAATACTTAAGAAATACATAGACAGGCACATGAACAAGCAGAGAATAAAAGGGATACAGACCATGTGCAGGCAGACGGGATTAGTTTAGATTAGCCTCGTGGTTGGCGCACACATGGTTGGTCGAAGGGCCTGTTCCTGTGCTGCACTGTACTGTACTTTACTCTTCTAAATCCCTGATAATCAATATTCTGGAGGTCAACATGGACAAAATACTCAACTCAACCAACCATAAATATATTGCTACAAGAATAGGTATCTTGTAGCAAGTGATTCACCTCCTGATGTGCCAAGGCCTTTACACGATCTACAAGGAAAAAGTCTGGAGAGTGGTGGATCACACACCACTTGCCTGGATAAGTCAGCTCCAATAGCTATCAAGGTGCTTGACCCCATCCAGGACAAAGCAGCCCGCTTGATTGGCACCCCATCAACACCCCTAAACAATTGTTCATTTCACCACTGTGCATAGTAGCTGTGGTGTGTACTATCTGTGTTTTGCAGTTACTTGTCCAGGCTCCTCTGACAGTACCTCACAAAGCTGCAACCTCTATGACCAAGAAGGACTGGGGCAGCAGACACATAGGAACACCACTACCTGCAGGTTCACTCCAAATCATGCACCATCCTAACTTGGTCTTTTATAATAACTGGGCCTAAATATTGGAACTTGCCGCACAATAACACTTTCACTGCTTCTACCTTCACTGGAAGGACTGCAGAAGTTCACCATCTTCTTAAAGGCAATGCAGGTAGGCAATCAATCAAAGGACCTTACCAGTGACAAGCATATCCTGTATCAGGAGAACATCACCAGGGAACTGCACAAAAGCTCAGGCAAATTAAAGGAAATTTCTTTAAACAGAGATTGGTGAGAATGTTCAACTGACTCCCACAGGGCGAAGTTGTGGTGAAAGGTACTTTAGAAGATGCTGGGTGTGCATAGAAGGAAATAGTGAGTGGTGCTGCTGGAGAGAGGCAGGAAAGGATGGGAGGATGTTGGAGTGGGCTATGATGCATCAGGGATTGTTTATCCAGTCTCTGTCCTTGATTTCTGTGTAATTCTGAGTAATAATGAAGTGCTGTGCCTGGAATAGTTCTTGTTTCACCAAATTTAATGCTGTTCCTCCTGATGTGGAGAAAAATACCCTGGAAATATAGTGATGGTAGTATTCAAATGTGAATGTTGCAAATCAAGTCTGCAGCACGGCCATTTGGAAATTGCAATTCTGCAGTAAGGAATTAAGTTGTCCATACTCATCTTTTATCCTTCAGATTCACGTAACCACACCATGGTACTAACCCTTTATCTCTTAATTTTGCCACCACTAGACATGAATACCCAGATCTGCCCTAGCCCTGATCCTACAATTGCCTAAGGTTTCAACCATTCCCTTCTCACTGATCCTACCCCTGGTCATGTTATTTTCCCCAGTATTTTCACTGGAAGAACTGTACTGGTTCAAGAAATGGCTCATCACCACTTTCTCAGGAACAAGTAAGGATGGTCAACAAATGATGGCCTTGTCAGCAACACCTGGATGCAGAAAATTAATTTTAAAAAAGTTGGGGCAAGACTACATACCAATTGCTTTGTAATTATGAACATAAACACTACCTGGAAGATTTAAATGAACTTAATAAGGGCTTACTTCCAATTTAATTGCAGTGGACCAGAAAAAAGCATTCTGATTGTTTGTATCACAGCCTGGTATGGAAACTCCAATGCACAGGAACACAAGAGGCTACAGAGAGTGGTGGACTCAGCCAGTTCTATCACGGATACAGCTCTCCCCCCACCCCATCGAGGACATGTACAGAGGCAATGTCTCAGGAAAGCAACATCCATCATTAAGGACCCCCATCATCCGGGCTGTGCTCTCTTCTTGATGCTCCCACCAGGCAGGAGGTACAGGACCCTGAAGACCCACACCTCAAGGTTCAACAACACCTTCTTCCCCACTGTCATTGGTTCTTGAAAAACCCTAATATTACCCCAGACTTCATTTCTTTTTATTCTTAACTTGCACTAATGATGTTATAAATATTTTAGCTTATTTTGTTGTGTAAGATATGTAAAATTTATGTTAATTTAAGTCATGTTTGTTGTGTTTGTAATGTACGGTGCTGCTGCTACAGAAAGCTAAATTTCATGGCATTATACCCTGGGTATGTATGCCTATGACAATAAACTATTAACTATTTTGTTAACTTTTTGACTATTGAGTTGTAATCAATATGTGAATAACAACTCAGCAGAATTATTACAGCCTTCATCAAAAGATTCAAAAGCTTTGTGTTTATATTTCTAGCTATACAAACAAGTCCTTCTTTAGTGGGGGTAGTGCTTCGTCAATAATGATGCATATTCTGAGTGATCTCTCTCATCACGTATTTCAAATCATTGATGTATTTTGTGGAGTTGTCTTTTCTGCATTCAAAAGAATGGACATTCTGATTGTTGCTTCATTACTTTCCAATCTACTGAAGGTTGTCTGGAATAGGCAGTGTTGTACTTACAAGAAGTGCGTCTTTCACATTAAGGTATACAATAATTCATGAGAACAAGCAATCAATTCCCAGTGACATATAGGAGTTAACATTAACCCTTCAAACACCTGCGCCCACTTTCAAACCCTACCATGACAGAAAAAGATTGGTTCAGGGGAAAAATGTAAAATTAGACACACACATCCCATCCAGCTGTGTAAATGCCTGTCTCCCTACCTCTGGTGATAGACTGCCTGACATGTCTGCAACTTCTCTTGAAGAGATGGAACACTTCAATGTAATATTTATGCCAGGTTGCTACACTGCTGCTGAGAACTTGATATAAATTTAATAGCTGATAGTCAGGATTTCCAGGGCCCATGAAACACAGCAGCTAAATGGAAATAGAGCAGGCTGCTGCAGAGATTAAATGCTACAGCGCTACTTGTGAGCCAGGAGAAAACTGCTCTCCCTAATCCCTCAAATTGACTTTCATTGCTGACACCAAACTTGCAAAAGCCTTCCACCCTATGATCTTCTGATACTCCAGCCCAACTCATAATCCTGTGTCGCCTCTTCTGCAATCTGCCAGGACTTCCTCAGACCTGTGATCTTTCCCCCTCACACATTTGCTGCTATTTTTCGCCTTCAATACAAAATGCTGCAGGTCACATTTATTTGCATAGGTCTAATGGCTCATTTCACTTGTTGCAGCAGTGTACTTAGATAATTTAAACTAATTTACTATTCAAAAGGCTTAACCTACTCCCAGCTCAGTTAAGAATTTGCAGCATTAGCAGCTTGATGGCTTATTTACATATTAATCCTGAAAAATTAGCTAAAGTCTGCTTTTGACCAATAGTCTGGGTGTAGACATAATATAAAACCCTTAACTATAATTGTGTCTATTACATCCATTATATGTGTGGTTGGTACAGAGTCAATAAATGATGATGTTAAGCTCCCTCACACCATTTAGAGAGCACACTGAAATGAAACTCAGCTGTTCATTTGAATATTAATTGCACCAACACGTTTCATATTTGGCCTTAGCTCTCCATTCCCAACATGCTAAATTTCCCATCCTGAACTTAATCACTTCCAGTTTTATCATCAGGCTTTTAGGCTTAACCCTAAAAACTGCAAAATAGGCAAACTTCCATATTCACCCCTATCCCAGTTACTCCGTTATACCTTCCAGTACCTTCCCCACCAGTTCCTTGGGATATATTCCTCTTTCCTTAACCACGGCTTCCCCTCCAGTATAGTTGACTGGACTTAGAACAGTGTCGGTTGCATTTCTGCACTTTTGCCCTCGCCCCTTCCACCTATCAGAGCAAGCATAAGGCTCTCCTCAGTTCACCTTCCACTTTCAAAGGGGCATCCTCTGTAATTTCCGCTACCTGCAACACAATTACACCACCAAGCACATCTTGCTCTCCACTCCACTTTGAGCATTGACTGAATCCTTCCCCCTGAACTCCTCTGTCTTTGGGCATTTCTCCTCACTTTAAAACCTACTGCAGAGACAATTCTTCTGGCCACTTCTTCTGCAATCGGAATTAATTCATAATTGTGAAGCATTGTCGCATATTTTACTATCTTAAGGATACAATTACTAAATACTAGATGTCTTTAAGATATCTATAAAACTGGAATGATACAGCTTACAATAGTCACCCTGGGAAGTGACAAAAGGCAACTAATTGATCCCTCCAGACAGACAAAGATCAAGTTTCTGGACTGTGTGCCAACAAATTTTGAAATATTAGATAGGCATTTCCTTCAAAAACACCTCAGACATTTCATTCATACTCCAAACAACTTAACAGTCACTTTCTTGCAGAATAGTGAAGGCTGGTAGCATGGTGTCCTCAGTTGTAAGAACAGGATCAAGTGGAAGATGTGAGGAATGGGACAATTTTGCATTGCAAATAAAAGGCAGAGAAATTTAAAGCCCACAGAGGTTGTCCACACAGGATGGTTGACTCTGTCATGGAAAAAAAGCATTATTTTAAATAAAAGGATTGACAAAATCAGGTTGAAAATTATCTCTGAGGAGGACACAGATGTCTGCTTAGGTCACTGAGAAAGAAGATGGCAGTCATAGCAAGTCATAATAAGTGTAAATGTGATATCATGTACTTTTGTAGAAAGAATAAAAAACAGAATATTTCTTTAAACAATGAGAAACAAGTAAATGCTACATAGAGGGAGCTGATTTACAAGACATAAAAAGTAAAGATTCAGATGCAAACAATTAGGAAGGTAAATCATATGTTGGCCTTTATCACAAGGGGTTAAAATATAAAATTGGCGGGCTAAGGGATTGTGCACAACACAATCCAATAAAAATGAAAGGTGAAAGGATATCGTAAACCAAGGACTTCATTCATGTTGTACAGATTATTGGGAGCTGCTATTAACGTAGAGCCTGTGGGAGGGGTGTATTGTGTCCAAGCCTCAAATCAGTAAGTAAATTAAAGGAGACCAAACTGAGGCGGCTTCCCATCACTAGATGGGGACCTGCTCAGGCAGACTTCCACCAGCACCCCAACCTCCCTTTGGAAATGATGAGGCAACCCTCACAGGCAATGAGACGGCTGTTTCAGCACAAGTGATCCACAAACACTGTGGACCGTACATTCATATATGGAACACAAAAACAGAATGCTGGAAGAGTTTAATGGGTCGAGCAGCATCTGTGGAGGCAAAAAGTATAAGTCAATGTTTCAGGTCAACACCCTGCATCGGGAGTATAAATCCATAAATGCAAGGTAATTCGGTCCAGGCAGGTGTTACACATTGTTGGATACCACTGTACTTGTCCAGGCTCCTCTATGCACAGAAGACAGAGCAGAAAATCAAGCAACCCATGAGGTAAGTCCCCAGTTTTCAATTATGTTTTGTTTTTCTTTGAAATTAAATCAGAGAGGGCACAAATTATTGCAACAAAATAATCAAATCTCTCAGCACATTTATTTTTCCAGGCTTCTAATGAAGAAGTTCCTCATTACATTATAGTTCTTTTTTACTTTCAATTTCCATGTTTCAGTTTACAGAGCAAAACTTCCAACAACAAAGAAAGTCATTGGAGTTGTGCATCCCTGTTGGACAAAGCTCAATTCCAGAAGCACAGTTTTATACATTACCTCTGTGCAGTCTCAATCCTGGTGACTTCTAACTAGATGGATCATAATTTTGATGCCATTTGCACATTTTTGAATGGCAAATTTGGCTAAAAATGAAGCAGCTCATTTGCATCTCTAAACATTTATTACTTTCCATACTGCATATTTAATGATATTTCAAAAAATTACATTAACCAAAAAGTTTTTTGCTGAAGCTCCAGAAATTTCAAAATAATACACTAAGAATGTTTATCAGTTGCTATAAATCATTAAGGCTGCTTTAACCTTATGCTGACATTTCTATTCAAGCTTTTCCTTTCACTCTTTGAACTGCAATTAAGAGACCTTTGGATTTTCTTTTCATCAGAAAATTGCATAAAAGGAAACCATAGTAGCATTTAAGTATGAAAAAGTTCTACGGCTTTTAACATTTAAGTGAGAGAAATGACATGAGAAAGATCAAACACAGGACAAAAACACTGTGATGCGGCAATTATATATATTCTTTTCATTTCAATTAACTGTATCAAGGATTTCTGATGCATATACAATTCCCAGTCCCAAGCTAACAGAAAGGTTCTGCTCATTTGTGAATAACAGTTAGGGATTGCCAGCTTTGTCCAAATGATCCTGGTCATTTGCTAATATTCTGTGCGAGAATTTAGGATGGAATATGATGGATTAATGTTGCTGTATTCTTCAATGGGATTACAAGATGATCAAGCATTCTACCCACATATTGACCATAGACAACCATTTTGAGAATGATATATAATGTTCTTCAGTGACACGATATGCAAGTGCTTCGTACTTCTTATCCAACATAAAATATAACTTACATTCGTGGAAGTCACTTGGGCACGCATTGTGAAATATTATCCCAGAGGGTTTTGGAAAATAACGTTTTTAAAGCTCATGAGTTTAATGTTCATGTGTAAATAACAATTTGCAGGAATTGCAGGTGTGTTATAAGTCACCACAAATTACAAGACATTTTGTGTCACTCTGCCATTACCCTTTTAAAATAAAGAACAAGCTACTAACCTCCCTGTGAATTTCACAAAATAGTTACATTCCCAGTCAGTCCAGATGAAGGATCTTGACCAGACATTGACGGTCCATTTTCCCTCAACAGATGCTGCCTGACCAGCTGAGTATCTCCAGCAATTTGTTTTTTGCTCCAGATTCCAACATCTGCTGTCTCTTGTGTCTACATACACACATCACTTGCCGGCTAGGTTTGCTGAAGGCCACCACTTTGTTTCTCATCCTTGGATGTAGAAAGTAGTCAATTTAAAAAAATATTTCCTGAATTTTCTTTCCTAGCTACTATTTTTCTCAGTCAATCAAAAAATTTTCCCTTTTTGTTTCTCGTTCTGCATTACATTTAATTTTAATTCGCCTTAAATTGTATTTCTGTCATTCATCGATTTCTTTCTCTATTCTTCATTTTTATTGTTTATAGGGACAGATTCTTTACCAAGGTCTCTGATCACCATTGCTATAAATTGGAACATCCAGCAGCACAGTTTGTTTTGGAGAGCAAGAAGAAAAACATATCTTCGGGGACTTAATGCAAAATGGCCCACTCATAAAGATTCTGGGCCATTCTAGCTGCTGTAACCAGAGGCTCACATACAAGGACAAAGGGTTGTAGATGCAATTCCCTTATAACTGAAATGTTGCATACTTACAGAAACCAGAAACTGATTTTTTATAGTACAGCTGATGTCTTCAAATAAATTTAGTTCAACTGCTCAGTTCACATCTACATTAAAATGAGAAAGTGAGAACAGTCCAAATGCTGTTCTGTGGAGCTTCATTCTTACACAGCATGAATGGAATATAATATTACAACATTGTATTAAAGTCAGGGTTAATGGGTCAATTTAACATAGCAATATTAATATTTAGTAATCCTCCAACAGAAATCCAAATACATATAGCACTGCTCAATTTACATGGCCAATAAATGTGCTGTTGTGTTTACTGAGCCCTGCAAATCAGTATCTTAAATTTGATTCATTTTAAATTCAATGAATCTAATGTGTATTTTTTATTGAACCTTTTTCTTGGCAGCACAGTTGGAGATTTAGTCACTAATTATTTTTAAAGTATTGGGATAAGTAGGCATTTATAGATTAAAGCAAATTCAGGAGGGATTTTCTGCTTATTCTCTCAGAGTACACATGACACAGACAAGGTTACCTTAGTTACGTTAAGCTGAAACTGGTCAAAGTAATGGTGATGGATCTTCTTAAATTATTTCATTCTTTATACTGAAGAAACACTCAGAGTGGGGTTAAGCAGAGAATTCCAGGATTTTGACTTAGCAACAATCATTGAACAGGAGTACATCTCCAAGTCATGGTGATGAGTAATTTAGAAAGAAACTTGCAGTTGATAGTGTTCTCACAAATTAAGGCCAACCCAAGTGTCATATACTGATTTGAAATCCCATTATCTGGAAAGAAAAATAGCTTCGAAATAAAACTGCAACACAATTTAAAAATAGATATTTCTCACACTTCCTTCCATAATTGATTGATGAATGTAGAGCAGTGGATGTTGTCTACATGGATTTTAGCAAGGCCTTTCACAAGTTCCCTTACGGTAGTCTCTTCCAGAAGATTAAGATGCATGTGATCCATAGTGACTTTACTGTTTGGATTCAGAATTGGCTTGCCCATAGGAGACTCAGGGTAGTGGCCAATGGGTCTTATTCAGGTTGGAGGTTCATGACTAGCCATGTTCTGTAGGGATCCGTACTGGGACCTCTGCTGTTTGTGATATATATATGACCTAGATGAAAATGTGAATGGGTGGGTTAGTAAGTTTGCAGATTGCACAAAGATTGGTGGCATTGTGAATAGTGTAAGAGATTGCCAAAGGATACAGCAGGATATAGGTCAGCTGTAGATGTGAGCAGAGAAATGGCAGATGGAGTTTAATCCAGGCAAGTGCAAGGTGTTGCATTTTGGGAGATCAAATGTAAAGGGAAAGTACACTGTTAATGGCAGGACCCTTAACAGCATTGATGTACAGAGGGATCTTGGGGTCCAAGTCCATAGCCAAAAGACCATAAGACATAGGAGCAAAATTAAGCCATTCGGCCTACCCAGTCTGCTCAGCCATTTGATCATTCTCCTGCCTTCTCCCCATAACTTTTGACACCCTTACTAATCATGAACCTATCAACCTCCGCTTTAAATATATCCAATGACTTGGCCTCCACAGCCGTCTGTGGCAATGAATTCCACAGATTCAGTATCTTCTGGCTCAAGAAAATCCTCCTCATCTCTGTTCTAAAGGGATATCCCTCTATTCTGAGACTCTGCCCTCCAGTCCTAGACTCTCCCACTACTGGAAACATCCTCTCCACGTCCACTCTATCTAGGCCTTTCAATATTTGGTAGGTTTCAATTGAGATTCCCCCTCATCCTTCTAAACTCCAGCGAGTACAGGCCCAGAGCCATCAAACCCTCCTCACGCGTTAACCCTTTCATCCTTGGGATCATTCTCGTAAACCTCCTCTGGACTCTCTCCAACACCAGCACATCCTTCCTTAGATATGGAGCCCAAAACTGCTCACAATACTCTAAATGTGGTCTGACCAACACCTTATAAAGCCTCAGCATTACATCCTTGCTTTTATATTCTAATCCTTTGAAATGAACGCTAACATTGCATTTGCCTTCCTTACTACTGACTCAGCCTGCAAGTTAACCTTTAGGGAATCCTGCACTAGGACTCCCAAGTCCCTTTGCACTTCCAATTTCTGAATTCTCTCCCTATTTATAAAATAGCCAATGCCTTTATTCCTTCTACCAAAGTGCATGACTGTACACTTCCCTACGCTGTATTCCATCTGCCACTTCTTTGCTCATTGTCCCAAACTGTCCAAGTCCTTCTGCAGACTCCCTGCTTCCTTAACACCACCTGTCCCTCCACCTATCTTTATATCATCAGCAAACTTGGCCACAAAGCTGTCAATTCCGTCATCCAGATGATTAACATATACAGTATCACAAAAAGTAGCGGACACAACACCGACCCCTGCGGAAAACCCCACTGTGATAAGACAATTGAACAGTTCCTTTATACAATGAGATGGACTATGACCTCACGATCTACCTTGTTGTGACCTTTCACCTTATTGCACTGCACTTTCTCCGTAGCTGTGTCACTTTACTCTGTACTGTTACTGTTTTTACCTGTACTACATCAATGCACTCTGTACTAACTCAATGTAACTGCACTGGGTAATGAATTGACCTGTATGATCCATTTGTAAGACAGGCTTTTCACCATAACTCGGTACAAGTGACAATAATAAATCAATACCAATACCAGAAAATAGCTTCCTGGAAGTGGCTGCACAAATCAATAGAGTGGTAAAGAAGGCATATGGTATGTTTTCTTTTATCAGTTGAGGCATTGAATTCAAGAGTCAGGAAGTTATGTTGCAGCTTTATAAAACTGTGGTTAGGCCACATCTGGAGTACTGCATTCAATTCTGGTCATCCTATTATAAGAAAGATGTGGAGGCTAAGGAGACGGTGCAGAAAAGGTTTACCAGGATGTTGCCTGGATTAGAGGGCATGTGCTAAAGGGAGAGGTTGGACAAACTATGGTTGTTTTCTCTGGAGCAGCAGAGACTGAGGGGAGACCTCATAGAAGTGTATATAATTAGTAGAGGCACAGATAGAGTAGACAGCCAGTATATTTTTCCCAGGATCGAAATGTCTAATACTAGAGGGCATGCATTAATGGTGAGGGGGGTAGGTTCGGAGGAGATGTGCAAAGCAGGTTTTATTTTTACAGAGAGATCAGTGGGTGCCCGGAATGCGCTGCCAGGGGTGGTGGTGGAGGCAGATAGGATAGAGGCATTTGAGGCTGTTAGATAGGCAGATGAATATGCAGAGGATGGAGGGATATGGACCATGTGCAGGCAGAAGGGGTTAGGTGTCATTAACTTAATTCATTCAGCACAACATCGTGGTCTGAAAGACCTGTTCCTGTGCTGTACTCTTCTATGTTCTATAAACAAAAATGCATTCAAAGTCATTATAAAGTTATTTGAACTGAGCTAAGAATTGAGCTATTGATCAGTGCACTGAATTGTTCAGGTGTTTGAAACTTTACTACTAAATTGTCCCAGAATCATCACAGATTTCCTACAAGCTTATATACACTGTCTACTATGAGATCATATATCGTTAGGCCCATTTGACAGAAGTCAGGGGAAAGTAACCGGAAATTATCCAGGACATTCAATTGTGAAGACTGTCAGAAATTGACAATGATTTGTGAGGGGAACAACAATTAACGATTTGGTGCAATACTTTAACATTAATAATACAGAAGAGTATAACTTGGTTTATTATCCAGAGGGTATATTCACAGTGTGGCGACTCACCGTTTAGTCGGTCAAACCGGCTCGGCAGTCGGGTCGAGCGGCGTCGGAGTGACGAGGCCCAAGATGGCGGCGGGCCTTGTCTTTCCTGAGCGACGGGGAGAACCCGCGCGCGGGAAAGTCTTGATGACGTAGGACTTACGTCATTGCCGGTTGCATTGGGCGGGAACAGTCTCCCTTAAAGGGCCCGCGCAAGGCGGGAAAAGAAACCAGTTCTTGTTCGACAATCCTCCGACTAGCGTCTTGTTTTATTTCGCAGTAGCAACCGCTACATTGGTGACCCCGTCGGTCCAAACGGATTTTGGACCCGCGCAATGGCCAATAGCGCAGCAGCCAGTGCAGTGGCCCTCAAGCTGCCCACCTTTTGGACACTTCGGCCCAGCGTCTGGTTTGACCAGGCCAAAGCACAATTCCACCTTCGGCAGATCACCTCCAACTCCACGAAGTACTACCATGTGGTTAGCTCTCTGGACCAAGAGACAGCTGCCCAGGTTGGAGACTTCATCCAGTCATCTCCGGAGGAAGATAAGTACCCGGCTTTCAAAGACCTTTTGATTCGGACCTTCGGCCTCTCCCGTCGTGAGCGCACCGCCCGCCTGCTTCATCTGGACGGCCTGGGGGACAGATCCCCATCCGCCCTAATGAATGAGATGCTGGCATTGGCCGAGGGACACAAGCCATGCCTGATGTTCGAACAGGCCTTCCTCGAACAGCTCCCTGATGACATCCACCTGTTGTTAGCTGACGCCGACTTCAGCAACCCCTGTGAGGTGGCCGCCCGGGCAGATGTCCTGTGGAGGGCCAAGCGCGAGAGCGGTTCGTCCGTCAGTCAAATCACCAGGCCGTGAGCCCAACGCCCGCCTCGCCCAGCCCCAGCAACCGAGCAACCACACCCCAGGAACGCAGACGACGACACGGGTGACCAGCTGTGCTTCTACCATCAGAGGTGGGGTGCGGAGACCCGTCGATGCCGCCCACCCTGCAAGTTTCAGGGAAACGCTAGGGCCAGCCGCCGCTGATGGCTACGGCGGCTGGCCGCCGACAGAGCCTCCTATTCGTTCAGGACGAGAAATCTGGACGGCATTTCCTCGTTGATACTGGAGCAGAGGTCAGTATTTTGTCCCCGACCAGCCGCGACACTCGTAACAGGCCACCCGGTCCTCTACTCAATGCCGCCAACGGTACAATGATACGGTCTTTCGGCACCCATACACTTCAATTACAATTCGGCGGCAGCCATTTTACCTGGACCTTTACTCTTGCCACCGTCGCCCGACCACTCCTAGGAGCCGATTTCCTTCGGGCTCACAACCTGTTAGTCGACCTGCGAGGGAAGTGGTTAGTCCACTCTAGCACCTTCCAGACCTATCCCCTGGGAGAAATCAGCACACCAGCCCCACGCCTGGACTCCATTTCCCTTTCTGGCGACGATTTCGCCAAGCTCCTAGCTGAATTCCCATCAATTTTGGCACCTTCGTTTACGTCACATGGAGGAGCTGGGGATTGTTTGCAGGTCAGACAGCCCCTGGGCCTTCCCCCTGCACATGGTCCCCAAAGCCACTGGAGGGTGGAGGCCCTGCGGCGATTACCACAGGCTGAATGACGCCACCACCCCGGACCGCTATCCCATCCCTCACATCCAGGACTTCACAGCGAACTTACACGGGGCCCGCATCTTTTCCAAAGTGGACCTCGCTCGGGGATACCACCAAATCCGGGTCCATCCAGATGACGTCCCCAAGACTGCGATTATCACCCCATTCGGCCTGATCGAATTCCTTCGGATGCCGTTCGGCCTTAAGAACGCCGCGCAGACCTTCCAGCGGCTGATGGACGCAGTAGGCCGAGACCTGGACTTCGTGTTCATTTACTTAGACGACATACTGATCGCCAGCCGTAACCGCCAGGAACACCTTTCCCACCTCCGCCAGCTGTATTCCCGCCTCCGCGATTTCGGCCTCACGATCAACCCGTCCAAGTGCCAATTCGGACTTGACTCTATCGATTTCCTCGGCCACAAAATCACCAGCGACGGGGCAACACCCCTACCCGCTAAGGTGGACGCTATCCGCCATTTTGCCCGCCCCGACACAGTCAAAGGCCTACAGGAATTCCTTGGGATGGTCAACTTTTACCATCGTTTCATCCCTGCAGCAGCCCGTATCATGCGCCCTCTGTTCTCGCTGCTGGCTGGTAAGGGCAAGGACATCACCTGGACTGACGAGGCTGCGGCTGCTTTCGTTAAGGCCAAAGACGCCCTGGCAGACGCCACGATGCTTGAACACCCTAGGACTGACGTCCCAACCGCCCTCACGGTAGACGCGTCCAACACCGTGGTGGGTGGGGTACCGGAACAGCTACTCGAAGGCCGCTGGCAACCCTTGGCATTTTTCAGCAAGCACCTTAGACTGCCCGAACTGAAGTACAGCGCTTTTGATCGGGAACTTCTAGCGCTGTATCTGGCGGTCCGGCATTTCTGATACTTTCTAGAAGGCAGGCCTTTCACCGCTTTCACCGATCATAAGCCTTTGTCCTTTGCCTTCTCCAAAGTCTCCGATCCCTGGTCAGCTCGTCAGCAGAGACATTTATCCTACATTTCCGAATTCACAACTGACATCCAACATGTCCCCGGAAAGGATAATGTCGTTGTTGATGCACTTTCCAGACCGACCATCCACAACCTATCCTTGGGTGTCGACTACACAGCCCTAGCTGACGCACAGCAGGCTGACAACGAACTGCCCAGCTACAGAACCGCAGTCTCGGGCCTGCAGCTCCGAGATTTCTTGGTTGGTCCAGGTCAGTGGACCCTACTTTGCGACGTTGCGACTGGTCAGCCCCGCCCTATAGTCCCTGCAGCCCGACGGAGACACATTTTTGACTCGGTACGTGGGTTGGCGCACCCGTCCATCAGATCAACTGTCCGACTGGTCGCCAGCAAGTTTGTCTGGCATGGCCTGTGCAAACAGGTCAGTGAGTGGGCCCGGACTTGTCTGCACTGCCAGACGTCAAAAATCCAGCGACACACCAAGGTCCCGCCGCAGCAGTTCGAGCCTACCCGTAGGAGGTTTGACCACATACACGTCGACCTCGTGGGCCCTCTGCCGGTTTCAAGAGGAGCCCGGTACCTCCTTACCATCGTGGACCGGTTCACGAGGTGGCCTGAGGCAACCCCCCTGACTGACATCACAACTGATTCCTGCGCCCGGGCGCTGCTCACAACTTGGGTCTCACGTTTTGGTGTTCCGGCCCACATCACTTCAGACAGAGGCACCCAATTCACTTCCAGTCTCTGGGCTGCATTAGCAAACCTGCTAGGGATGCAGCTGCACACCACCACGGCCTACCATCCTCAATCAAACGGGTTGGTGGAACGTTTTCACTGCCATCTGAAATCAGCCTTGATGGCCCGCCTGAAGGGTCCTAACTGGGTTGACAAGCTGCCTTGGGTCCTGCTCGGCATAAGCACTGCCCCCAAAGAAGGCCTCCGCACTTCGTCAGCTGAGCTTGTGTACGGGGCGCCCCTAGTTGTCCCCGAGGATTTCATACCTGCCCTTCGGGACCAAGGGGAACAACCCCCAGCAGTCCTACAAAGACTGCGTGAGAAGCTTGGCAACTTGGCCCCGATTCCCACCTCACGGCACGGTCAAGCCCCATCCTGCCAGCCCAAGGATCTACGGGACTGTAAGTTTGTTTTTGTTCGCAGGGCACACCTCGGGCGCCGTTGCAACGACCATATGAGGGACCGTTCCGAGTCATAAGGAATAATGGATCCACCTTTATTTTGGACATTGGAGGCAGGGAACAGGTTTTCACGGCGGACCGCCTCAAACCGGCCCATTTGGATCTGCAGCAACCTGTCGAGGTTGCAACGCCGCGACGCAGAGGCCGGCCCCCTAAGCGGCAGCTGGCACAGCCTGCGGACCTTGGGGACTGTATCGCTGGTTCTGGGGGGGGGGTTGTGTGGCGACTCGCCGTTTAGTCGGTCGAACCGGCTCGGCAGTCGGGTCAAGCGGCGTCGGAGCGACGAGGCCCAAGATGGCGGTGGGCCTCGTCTTTCCCGAGCGACGGGGAGAACCCGCGCGCGGGAAAGTCTTGATGACGTAGGACTTACATCATTGCCGGTTGCATTGGGCAGGAACAGTCTCCCTTAAAGGGCCCGCGCAAGGCGGGAAAAGAAACCAGTTCTTGTTCGACAATCCTCCGACTAGCGTCTTGTTTTATTTCGCAGTAGCAACCGCTACAACAGAATTAATAAAACTAGAGATTAAAAGTTTTTATCTCCCTTCAGACATCCGATATCTGGAACAAATTCAAAGGAGTTAAAGCCACGTCAATAATGAACCAGTTAATTGTCTGCTTAAGAAAAGGAATTTCCACCTGTGCTGTGTTGTACAAAGTTCTGATGAAGTCTAAGCCTGAAATATTACTTTGTCTGCTCCCTCCACAGTCGCTGACTGAGCTGCTGAGTCCTTCCAACATTTTGCTTCTGCTCTGAATTGACTTGCTTATATTTCACTTTCATTTGACAATTCCCTTTCCGAAAGCCAAAGTTTTCCTCTTCCTTTTGAACATAACCATCTCTAATGAGACTATCGAAGGAGAACATAGAATTCTCCCACTTCAAGTAAACCAAACCCCACCATGCCTCTTCTTTTCTTCCCTTTCCTAACCTATCTTTCTTCTTCTTGCCTATTTCTATCATTTTTCCTTCTCCTCCCTTCCCCCATGGGACGCCTGCCTCCATACCTTTGACCCATCCCCCGGCTGATCTGCTCTCCCCTCCTCCTCCACACCTGCCTGTCACTATCTCTTATCTGCATCTACCTATCACCACCTCGTGCTCACCCCGCCTCCCCTCTTTTGTCAACCTATTACTGCTCTGTTCCCCCCCCCCCCCACCAATATGTTGGCCTTCCCCTTTTCCTATCTTCAGTCCTGAAGAAGGGTCCTGACCTGAAACGTTGACTGTCTGGTTATCTCTGCGGATTCTTCCTGGCCTGCTGAGTTCCTCCAGCATCTTGTTGTTTTTTTTCATCTAGATCCCAGCGTCTGCAGTCCTTTGTTTCTCCAATGAGACTCTTATTTTTTTCTACCTGCTCCAGATATTTCGACCAGTCCTTTAGAAATTTGTACCAAATATAACCTTTGATTTTTATCATCCTAATATCCTGTTCAGTGAACTCTCTTCCATGTAGGTGAATTAATCTTCTTTGGTAATACCCTGGGATCAAGGATGACTTGATTCCACTCTAGTTTTACTCATTCCAAACTGGCTAATGAAGTTAATGTGGGACCAGCGGACTCTTCAACAGATGGGGAGTGAGATGGCCCTCAGGGCAAGTGGGTGAGTAGTTTGTGAGGTGGCTCACTCCTTCTGCTGCTTACAGAGGGTTTCTGTAATACATGGCCTCAAAATTGTCAGATAATATCCCCGATGCTCCTTCTCCACCTTGAGTGGTCAAGGGCCAAAGATCCCCAGAATTCAGTGGGGATGTTGCATTTCTTCACCAAGGCTTTGAGCATATCCTTAAATGTTTTCCTCTTTATGCCTGCTAATCTTTTCCCATGACCGAGCCCGGAATAGGGTGTTTTGGGAATCACGTGTCAGGCATGCAAATGAAGTGGCCAGCTCAACATAACCAAACGAGCATAATTGGGGTCTCAACACTGGGGATATTGGCCTGGGACGGCACATTGATATTTGCTTTGCTTAACATTCCAGTGAACTTGGAGGATTTTGCAGAGACTACATTGGTAGTAATCTTACAATACCTTGGGATGCCAGGTCTTAGAATCACATAGAAGGGCAGTGATCACAGCTATCCAGTAGCGCACAGGTTGTGTGTCAGGTCTGAGGTCTTCATGTTTAAAATACCTAGGATTGGATCACTAATGTTCAGCAATGCAGCCAGGATTTGCTTCTGGGCCCATAGTCAATGCACTCAGCTATTTCTTAATATTCACATTAAACAAATCAAATTGTCTGAAAACTTGCTTCTATGTTAGGGGCGTTCTTGGCAGAACAACATACTGGGCTCCACTGTAGCTGAGGATGTGAAATTTGCAGCACTTCATTCTTTTGTTAGTTGTTTAATTGTTCACCACGTACTGCCATTACTCTGCAGTCAATCACTGATGAATGAAATGTGTTGTTGAGTGGTATTAAGTTGTACTTGCTCACCAATAACATTATGGCCTGAGCCAAGTATGGATAAAAGGGGTTGAATTCCAGAGATGAAGATGTGGAAGAACTGTAAAGCTTTGAGATGATCTGGTTGTGGGATAGCTCTGCATGTATATACTGTATGTAGCCCTCTGTTGTAATTTCACTAAATGCACTTAATTTTTAGGCATATCTGGTGTTGCACCCAGTATTCCTCTGATATTTCTCATTGGTCAAAGGCTTGTCCCCTGGCTTGATCACAAAGGTAGAGTAAGAGAAGTACATTTGGGGATGAGCAAGATACCACAGGCTCAGTTTCCCCAGGAATACATTTAATCTTTAATGAAAAATCTCCACCTTCATGAATATTAGAACTGGGCAAAGTGATAGCTTTCAGACAATCACTCCCTGAAACCACCTTACTGCTATTATTGAAAAGTCAGGACAGCATTGATAATCTGTGAACATGAGAGCAGCTGTCAAGGCCGTTTGGAGTAGAGCCAGCCATTTAATTTTGGGCAGACCCTCTGCCCTGCAATGCCTCATTTGTCAGGTGTGGTGACCCCTTGAGTGGTTGCACCCAGAAGCACACTAACAGAAACAGTGTGCTCTCAATAGTGTGTAGCACTGGAACTTGGGCAGCTCGTCAGTCATCAGAATATCTACCCCTTGTGTACACTAGAATCATAATTAGACCACACAAGTTAATAGTAACAGTTACACTGAATAATATTAATAAACCAGTTGGATTTTTAATGTGAACTCTGGTGTTTTCGAGATCATTTTCCTGACCACCTTAATCACTTTGCTGGTGACAGAGAGCAGATAGATGGGCAGGAATTATCTGGATTTGATTCATCACATTTTTGTAGACTCGACTCAGCCAGACAGAGTTTCTATTTTATTGGATATATGCCAGTGCTGTAGCTATACTGGAACAACTACAGGCACAGTTTAATTTGGGACTCAGATTTCCTGCACCATACATTGGATATTGTCTGGACCCATCGCTATAGCTGTATCCATTGCTGTCAGCCATTTCTTGATATCACAAGGAGCAAATAAAGCTGGCTGAGAGTTGACGTGTGTGCTACTGAAGACATCAGAAAAGAGGCTGAGATGGATCACCCATTTGTACTTTGGGATGACAACACTTGCAATCTTCCCTTGATACTCATATACTAGGCATGGCCATCATTAAAGATGGGATATTCTTGAAGCTTCCCCTCTCATTAGTTGTTTTACCACCATTTGTGATTGGATGTGACAAAACTTTCATTTGATCCACTGGTTGCAAGATTGCTAAGCTCTCTTATTACCTAGGTTTTCAAACAAGTGACATGGTGGAAGGAAGCAAGTACATGGTAACCAAGTTTACAGACAGCATAAAAATAGATGGGAATGCAAGTTGCAAGACAAATACAAACAGTTCAGTGAGGCATTGAGAAATCAATGAGTGGATAAAAAGTTGGCAAACAGAATATGGTGTGGGAAATATGAAGTTGTTCATTTTGGAAGGAAGAACAAAAGACCATAATATTATTTAAATATAGAAAAACTGCAGAAAACTGCAGCACAAAGGAATTTGGGGATCATTTTTCAGGAAACAGAAAGCTCGTGTACAGGTACAGTAGGTAATAGTGAAGGCTAATGGAATATTGTCCCAAGGAGGTTTAAATATAAAAGTAGGCAAGTCGTACTGCACCTGTAGGACAACATCCAGAGCACTGTGAACAATTTTGGTCCCCCTACTTAATGAAGGATATTTCAATGGAGGCAATTCAGAAAGGTTCAGTGGCTGGTCGTGGATATGAGAGATTGTCCTTCAAGGAAAAGTTAAACAGACTGGGATTCTGCTCACTGTGAGTCTGCTCACAAGTTCAAAAAAAATATAATGGGAACAGGCAGAAAAAAACCTGAGTTGAGTCCAACGAAAAGAGATTACAAATCCCTGAGGTTTTGCATGTTGCTTTTGCTGTCTATCACAGATTTAACCCTATGTTGCAGCTTCTCCAGTTTGGCATCTTATTTTTAGATGTACGTAGTGCTGCTCCTGGTGTAATAGAGGGTAGTGGTCCACTGGGGAAATGCCAAACCATGAGGTGACTGATTGCGATTAAGTAAAATCCTGCTGCTTTTGATGCTATGTTACTACTGGGAAGCCGTAATATGGAATAAAATTCATGGTATTGAACTTGGTTATAAATGCAGTAGTGTAGGGGCAGGCACGGTAGTGTAGCGGTTAGCATAATGCTATTACAGCGCCAGTGACCCTGGTTTAATTCCGACTACTGTCTGTAAGAAGTTGGTACGTTCTCCCCATGTCTGCGTGTCTCCTCTGGGTGCTCCGGTTCTCTCGCACACTCTAAAGACGTACAGGTTAGGAAGTTGAGGGCATGCTACGTTGGCGCCAGAAGCATGGCAAAACTTGCGGGCTGCCCCCAGAACACTCTACACAAAGATACATTTCAGTGTTTTGATGTACATGTGACTAATAAAGATCTTAATTTTAAAAATGTTCCAATTGCCATTTAGCTTTGTTTTTTTATAAATAATGAAATTTTGATGAAACAACTAAACAGTTAATAGTAAATGATTTAGAATATAGTATAGATGTACGGTTGGATATTTGTGCTTGATTGCATGTATACAGGTATATGACATTGTGCTCCTCTGGATACTGGTTCTATTGAACACATTGGAGCTACATTTCAGGAGTGGAGTACAACATGAACCATTTCTGTCCAGGAACAAATTTCTAGAAACCATTAATATTTTGGAGAATATAAAGGATGCCTTGGTGGCCATGGAAGTTGATTTTATCAAAATATTTATTTTATATTATCAGTTAATTTTACGACTTTACTTTTTTTGCAAAATTTAAATTCACAGTTAAAATTATCCCCATGCTGGCATTGTTTCTGTCATGCTCCTACTTCCAAATGAAGCCAATTTACAACTTTATTTATTCTGATTTGGCAGAGATGTCAAAGGTTTTGCTGCAACATCCAGAGAATTCAGTCTAATTAACTAATATAAATTATACACCTCAATACAAGTAGTTATATAAAATAAGTTTTAAAATAGTTATATTTACTTAAATATTATGCAAATAGATCTTGAAAGAACAGTGAAGTTATTTCATAGTTTATCAAGTGACTTCCTATCGAATGAATCAAGGAAAAACACAGCTACATAGCAACCTCACATGATACACAGAAGTTGTTCATTTGTGATATTGGGATTGATATGGAGTTTGATATATTTACATTTGAGTTCCCCCCACCATCCCCCCCCCAGTTAAAATGAACTAATATTAAGAAAACAAAAAGCCTGGAATACCTGAAGATCACTACGAATGAGGAATGCTTCCATTATACTTCGTAGTTCTACAAAACAGTAACATTCAGGGTTGTATGACAACTGCAACTCATGGAGGAATTGATTTTGATTTATTTTTGTTTGTCCTAAAACTGGACACATATTTTCATATTTGTCCTTAAGTTCTTAAGATGTAGGTGTCCTTTTTCTCCTTTGAAATTTAAATGATAAAACTGGCAGAAGTACCTTGATGTAGACTGATGAGGTTTCCCACAATTGCCAAAACAACGTGAAGAAAATATTTATTGCACTACCCCAAGGCAATATAGTGCTTCCTTACCCAACATTGGCTTTTATTTATAATGCTATTCTTCAAGTAAGTTTGATTCAGAAATAATCAGCATTCGATTTGGTGAAAGACAGAATTGCCTGTATGTAAAAAAAAAGGTCGTTGAAAACAATTGTTGCATGATATGATATTACTGGTGATGAGGGTCATTCACAGGGATATATCATAAGAACTTAGAGTCTATTTTAAAGCATGTCCTCCCTTTAAATAGTCTGTTTTTAGCTTCCATTTGATTAGTATATGATACAATTTTTCAAATTTTGTCAAAATTATACACATCATTTGCTCATGAAGTTGTGATAAAAATGACATCTCAAGCTGAAACTCTTAATGAAATACAAACATTTTGTCTGAATTCCATATTCACTAATCTCTATGTGCTTTCACTGGCAACGGCATATTGGAGTAATTTATGCTCTATTTTTTCCTGCCTGTTAAAATAGTCTGGTGTAGTTCATAAACAAACCAATTAAATCACAGCTTACATGGTTCACAAGACATTCAGGGCAACATATCAATTTGTAAACATGTGATGCTCAATTATCACACATTATATCCAATGTTCACAACAGTAAGACCAATTAAGGTGCAATGTTAATGAGAGGACTGATTTTACTTTACACCACCAATTGAAGTATCCTTAATACAATAATACTATTTATTGTTATAGAAGCATTTTCCCGAAGGAAATCTTCCTGGGCGCAGGCATGAGAAAAACAACATTCTGACTGACTAAAGCAGCTACAACATTTAAAGAAAACAGGAACAATGGGCTGAAATGCCAATGAGTCATTTCTTCAGTCCAATTGTACATATTTTCTCTAGGTCACTGTAATAACCGAGAATCAACTACTTATCTCTCCAGCATTCCAGTAGTAACAGCCTACCAACCTTCAACCAATCCTCATTCATACTCACTCATCCCAGATTTTATCATATGGGGGCTGATGCCTGGACCCATGTTGAACTGCATAGATATTGTTTCCTTCACTTGCTATGTCCAGATGGCTGAGATCATTCTGGACCCAAGCAATGAAGTTCTACACAGCACTGGGTCCTGAGCAATGTAACTGAGATATGAATCTCCTCCCAAGAAAACCCATTAGCTATTGACAAAGGCATGACCCCAGCTTTGTTATCTGTCAAAACTGTCAAGTTTTTAATATTTCTAAATGTCCCCGACATTCCAGTCAGAGGAGGTTGCTGAGAACATCAGCAACAAACAGGAGGTGGGGGTGGAAAATGATCAGTAATGATGGGGAATTAAAGGTGGCACCTATATAGAAGAAGATAGATGCCTCAAACGCATCAACAATGGCAAAGAGTGTGCAGCCGTCATTCACTCGCATGGGCCCCAGTTATGCCTGCCTTTTCGTTGGCTAAGTGGAGCAATCCATGTTCCAAACCTACACCGGCAATGCTCCCCAACTCTCTCTCCGTTAAATTGATGACCTCATTGGTGCCGCTTCCTGCACCCATGAGGTTCATCAACTTCGCTTTCAACTTCCACCCTGTCCTCAAATTCACTTGGTCCATCTCCGACACCTCTCTTCACTTTCTTGATCTCTCTGTCTCCATCTAGGGAGACAGACTATCCATGGACATGCTGGGCTCATGCCTTCTGCAAAACCACTGACTCTCACAGTTACCTTGACTACACCTCTTCCCACTCTGTCACTTGCAAGGATGCAATTCCCTTTGCTCAGTTCCTCTTTTTTTGCGACATCTGTTCTCATGATGAGGCTTTCCACTCCAGAACATCAGAGATGTCCTCTTTTTTCAGAAAGTGGGGTTCCCCCACTGCTATCAATAGAGCACTCACCCACATCTCTTCTATTTCCTGCACGTCTTCCCTCACCCCATCCCACCACCCCCCCCCCCCAAGACATAACAGGGATAGAATGCCCTTTGTCCTCACCTACCACCTCATGAGCCTACGCATTCAAGGTATCATTCTCTGCAACTTCCGCCATCTTCAACGGGATCCCACCACCAGGCACATCTCCCCCTCCACTCTCCGCTTTCTGCGGGGAATCACTCTCTCCGTGATTTCCTTGTCCACTCGTCCCTCCCTACCGATCCCTCCAGGTATTTATCCCTACAATAACATTAAGTTTTACACCTGCCCCTACACCTCCTCCCTCACCACCATTCAGGGCTCTAACTAGTCCTTCCAGGTGAGGCAATCCTTTACATGTGAATCCATCAATGTCATTTATTGCATCTGGCGCTCCCAGTGCAGCCTCCTCTACATCAGTGAGACAGATGCAGATTGGGGAACTGCTTCATCAAACAACTTGGCTCCATCCGCCATAACTGCCAGGATCACCTGGTGGCCAGCCATTTTAATTCCATTTCCCATTCCCACACTGACACGTCTGTCCACAGCTTCCTCTACTGCCAAGTTGAAGCTGGACGCAGATTAGAGGAACAACGCCTCATATTCCACCTTGGTAGTCTCCAACCTGAAGGTATGAACATTGATTTCTCCAGCTTCCAGTTAACCACTCCCCTCTGTCCCCCTTCTTTTTCCCTGATCCCACCGGCCCCATCGCCCCATCTCTTTCCCCTCCCCCACCCTCGCCATCTGCCCATCACCCACACATTCCTCCCTCTGATTCCCCTCCCCACCTCCTTCTCTTTATTCCATGGTCCACTGTCCTGTCCTATCAGATTCCATCTTCTTCAATTCTTCACTTCCATCTATCACCTCCCAGCTCTATACATCACTCCCACTCTCCCCTTTCCTCGCTTGCCTATCACTCCCCTCACCCAAATCCACCTATCACCTGCCAGCTCTTGCTCCACCCCTTCCCTCCACCTTTTTATACTGGCTATCTCCCCTCTTTCTTTCCAGTCCTGATGAAGGGTCTCAACCCAAAATATCGACTGTCCATTTCCCTTCATAAATGCTGCCTGATCTGCTGAGTTCCTCCAAGCATTTTTTGTGTTGCTCCAGATTTCCAACATCTACATTCTTTCTTGTGAGCCCTCATTCTAATACTAAAGCATGCTTAAACCTTCAGTTAAGAACCATTTCAACATCGTCACATCTCCTGTGAATGGCAGAATTTTGCATTTGGTATCAAATATGGTTAATATGCTGTTTAAATGTTTTTGCCCATGACCAGCTATCTCTGTGCAAATGCACAGTACACATGGCAGAGTTGCAATAATAGTCTTGTTCCATCCCAACCTGAAAAAAGATTTCCAGGTACAGAATTCTGAGCAGCCCTGCTCCAGATCTTTATAATTCGAACAAAGTATCTGAAGTATGTGTTTCAACTTCAAAACAAATTGATGTTTAGAATGAATTTCAAATATATTTCACTTATTTCTTGAAAAATGTGACACTTTTTCATTGATAGCACTATCAAACGGCCTCCATTTTCTATCCAGCACATTGCACCATAAATTAAGACATTATATGGCCCAACTGCGACTGACCCTGGAGTTTCATGTCTGCTGTGTATTTCCTCAGGAGTTAGACAAATTCCAAAAAGACGCAGCAAGTAGTTGTTTTGAAAAGTTACTCTGTGGTCATGATTCTTTGTATTCATTGCAATAAATAATTACACATTTGCTAACTCCAGCTTCATATTGCTTGTCTGAAGTAATAGCAATCATACTTTAAAAGTTTTCAAACATGGGTCAATATATGTGCAAAATCCTGTGCAATTTCTTTTATCAGCAGCATGTGAAAGGACCAATAAATTGGATGGCGTCTCTTGCAAGAGTTCTCCTACTAATCGATGCATGGTCTTGTCAATTTTTTTTTAAAAAGGAGTAATTTCCTAGGTTACAACTATGTAGATGGAATTCTTGGTCTAATTCAAAAGAACAGAATGTTCTCTAATTCATCTTTTGAAGATGTCCTATTATTTAGCAGCGACAAAGTTTTACATGACTTTGATGAAACAGCAAAACGCACTGTCATAATTTGAATATATTGAATGATTCTAGCCATCATATATAACTGGCATTATAATCACCATGGCTAACTCACTGGGGCCCAACAGGAAAGCTTATAAACCCAATGGCTTCTGCACTTTCCAGTTTCCAATTCCCTGGTCCCAAATGACTCATCTCTACCATGGATATACAATCCCTCAACATCTCCCTCCCACACCAGGATTGTCTGAGGGCCTTCCTTGTCCTTCACCACCACTCTCATTCACCTGGCTGATCTTGTTCTCACAGTGAACCTCTTTCAATTCCAGTCACTTACTCTGGATCAAAGGTCTAGTTATGGACACTTACTACATCTGTGTTTTTGTGGAGCAATCTCTTTCAGACCTACTCAGGCCACTTCCTTCAACTTTTTCTGATACATCAACAACTGCATTAGTGTTTTTTCCTGCACTCAAACAGAACATGAAAATGTCATTACTTATGCTGCCAATTTCAACCCTGCTCTCACCTTCATGGTGCATCTTTGACTCCTCCCTTCTTTTAGCTTTTTACTCCTTGTAGCTTTACCAACACAATGCGGACACTGTTTGGCTTTATTCCAATTTCTTAATTTAAAAAAACTTGGCTGAGAAAGGGTTAAGTTCTCCAGCCTTTGCTGGTAGAACTGTACAGCAGGCAGACCCTCAAGCAGCACTTTTTATAAGTATCAAAAAGTGATTTTAAGTTGTCTTCTGATTGACTTCTAATAATTGGTGCTAGGCTTCTGCAGGGATTTATGCAGAAGTTGTGTGAGAGATACTTTTCTTTGTTTAAAGCTTCATCATAAATAGATGGTTGTAGATATAGGTGCAGCAATAAATATTCTCTTTGGAATACAGCATGACTAAAAATCTGAGCAGAACACCTTCAAAAGAGGACAGGTAGCTAGAAGAGGAAGAAAGGGAAGAGGATGAAGGGCACTCAAGGGAAGGCCACGAATGTCATTTTGTTTAAGGACCAATTCTCCAACTTCATCATTAGCAAGTAAATGTGTATAGTGTCAGTGCTTTGAAAAGGAAACTCCCTTAAATGTTAAATCTGCTCCAGTCAGCTGGGTGAGAAGCAAATCACCTGTGACTAAAGGTCACAATGGTCACAGGCCTCTGTTCACATATTCCCTTCTGGTTGCATCTGGAGAGATTTGCAACATCTTGCAGATTCCTATCCACAGTTGTACGGGGGAAGCAACTGATGATGTTTATTTAATCTATTTTGCCACAAAGCAGTGGGGTGCATGTGCTTGTGGGGAATACATTTACCCTTCTCCATAAAACATTATGTCCTTTGAAGTGCCAGGTTACCCAATGTCTAGATTAAACCTACAAAAGTGGCTAAATAAGAGGCTTCTAGTTTCAATAAACCCACCACCTGGGTCCAAGTCAACTGCAACCCATTATCTTACCTTCATTAAATGTAAGTAGATGAAGCACATCGAGGTCAGGTTTGTGTTAGAAGCTCAGTCATCCCCCATTGAACATGCTTTTGGACATTAAGCTTCTGCCATAGTGCTAAGTCCTTCTTGCTCCCTTGTGCTCCTTTTGCTCATATTCATTTTAATCAGTGGTAATAATGGTCAAAGCATAAATGTTAATACACCAAATATGCTTACCGAACTGTGGCTATCTGCTGGCAAAAATAAGTGGAATAAATAAATCACACTGCAAAGCAATGTCGCAATTAAAGTGGTGTACCTCTGGCTTTACTCTTCCCATTTGACAAGGAATGCTTCATGTGTGTAAAAAAAAATGCAAGGGATAATTACTGGATGAATGCTCAGAACTTTACTGTATTACCTTAGCTAGCATTCTCATGGACAAGGATAGGAGCAAAGAGGACAAGAAAATATTTAATTGGGGAAGGGCAAATTATGAGGCTATACGGTTAGAACTTGTGAGTGTGAATTGGGATGAGATTTTTGAAGGGAAATGTACTATGGGGATGTGGTCATTGTTCAGGGATCTCTTGCAGGATGTTAGGGATAAATTTGTCCCGGTGAGGCAGAGAAAGAATGGCAGGGTGAAGGAACCATGGGTGACAAGAGAGGTGGAACAACTAGTTAGGAGGAAGAAGGCAGCATACATAAGGTGTAGGCAGCAAGGATCAGATAGGTCTCTTGAGGAATATAGGTTAGCAAGGAAGGAACGTAAGAAGGGGCCAAGGAGGGCAAGAAGGGGACATGAAAAGGCCTTGGCGAGTAAGGTTAAGGAGAATCCCAAGGCATTTTTCACTTATGTGAAGAGCAGAAGGATGAAGGGAGTAAAGGTAGGACCGATTAGGGATAATGGTGGGAGATGTGCCTGGAAGCTGTGGAAGTCGTGAGGTCCTCAGTGAATACTTCTCTTCAGTATTCACCAAGGAGAGGGGCTTTGATGACACTGAGCAGTGTTAGTAAGGTTAATGTTCTAGGGCATGTTGATATCAAGAGAGAGCACGTGTTGGAGCTGTTAGAAAATATTAGGACAGATAAGTTCCCGGGGCCTGACAGAATATTCCCCAGGCTGCTCTGCAAGGCAAGGGAGGAGATAGCGGAGCCTTTAGCTAGGATCTTTGAGTCATCGTTGTCCACGGGAATGGTACTGGAGGATTGGAGGGTAGCAAATGTTGTCCCCTTATTCAAAAAAGGTAGTAGGGATAGACAAGGGAATTATAGACCAGTGAACCTTACGTCTGTGGTGGGCAAGCTGTTGGAAAGGATTCTTAGAGATAGGATCTATGGGCATTTAGAGAATCATGGTCTGATCCGGGACAGCCAGCATGGCTTTGTGAAGGGCAGATCACGTCTCACAAGCCTGATAGTGTTCTTTGAGGAGGTGATCAGGCAGATTGATGAGGGTAGTGTAGTTGATGTGGTCTACATGGATTTTAGTAAGGCATTTGACAAGGTTCCACATGGTAGGCTTCTTCAGAAGGTCAGAGGGCATGGGATCCAGGGTAGCTTGACTGTGTGTATTCAGAATTGGCTTGCCTGTAGAAAGCAGAGGGTTGTGGTGGAGGGAGTGCATTCATATTGGAGGGTTGTGACTAGTGGTGTCCCACAAGGATCGGTTCTGGGACCTCTGCTTTTCGTGATTTTTATTAATGACTTAGATGAGGGGGTAGAAGGGTGGGTGGGCAAGTTTGCAGATGACACAAAGGTTGGTGGTGTTGTGGACAGTGTAGAAGATTGTTGAAGATTGCAGAGGGACATTGATAGGATGCAGAGCTGGGCTGACAAGTGGCAGATGGAGTTCAATCCAGAGAAGTATGAGGTGGTAAACTTTGGAAGGACAAACTCCAAGGCAGAGTACAAAGTTAATAGCAGGATTCTAGGTAGCGTGGAGGAGCAGAGGGACCTGGGGGTTCATATCCACAGATCCCTGAAAGTTGCCTCACAGGTGAACCATAGAACAATACAGCACAATACAGGCCCTTAAGCCCACCATGTTGTGCCATCCTTTAAACCACACCTAAGACTATCTAACCCCTTCTTCCCACATATCCCTCTATCTTAAATTCCTCCATATGCTTATCTAACAATCTCTTGAACTTGTCCAATGTATCAGCCTCCACCACTACCCCAGGCAGCGCATTCCATGCACTAAACGCTTTCTGGGTGAAAAACCTCCCTCTGACATCTCCCTTGAACTTCCCACCCATTACCTTAAAGCCAATCCCTCTAGTTTTGAGCATTTGTGCCCTGGAAAAGAGGCGCTGGCTGTCCACTCTATCTATTCCTCTCAATATCTTGTATATTTCTATCATGTCTCCCCTCATCCTCCTTCTCTCCAATGAGTAAAGCCCTAGCTTCTTTAGTCTCTCCTCATAATCCATACTCTCTAATCCAGGCAGCATCCTGGTAAATCTCCTCTGCACCCTTTCCAATGCCTCCACATTCCGTCCTATAATGAGGTGACCAGAACTGGACGCAGTACTCTAAGTGTGGCCTAACCAGTTTTGTAAAGCTGCATCATTACTTCAGTTCTTAAACTTGATCCCCCGACTTATGAAAGCTAACATCCCATAAGCTTTCTGAACTGCCCTATCCACCTGTGTGGCAACTTTGATCTGTGGATATGAACCCCCAGATCCCTCTGCTCCTCCACACTGCCCAGAATCCTGCCATTTACCTTGTATTCCACCTTGGAGTTTGTCCTTCCAAAGTGTACCACTTCATACCTCTCCAGATTGAACTCCATCTGCCACTTGTCAGCCCAGCTCTGCATCCTATCAATATCCCTCTACAAGCTTCGACAGCCCTCCACACTATCCACAACACCACTGATCTTTGTGTCATCTGCAAACTTGCTAACCCAGCCTTCCACCCCTTCATCTAAGTCATTAATAAATATCACAAAAAGTAGAGGTCCCAGAACCAATCCTTGTGGGACACCACTAGTCACAGCCCTCCAATCCGAATGCACTCCCTCCACCACAACCCTCTGCTTTCTACAGGCAAGCCAATTCTGAATCCACATAGTCAAGCCTCCCTGGATCCCTTGGCCTCTGACCTTCTGAAGAAGCCTACCATGTGGAACCTTGTCAAATGCCTTACTAAAATCCATGTAGACCACATCCACTGCACTACCCTCATCAATATTCCTGGTCACCTCCTCAAAGAACCCTATCAGGCTTGTGAGGCAAGATCTTCCCTTCACAAAGCCATGATGGCTGTCCCTAATCAGTCCATGATTCTCTAAATGATCATACATCCTATCTCTTCGAATCCTTTCTAACAGCTTGCCCACCGCAGATGTAAGGCTCACTGGCCTGTAATTCCCTGGACTATCCCTACTACCTTTCTTGAATAAGGGGACAACATTCGCCACCCTCCAATCCTCCGGTACCATCCCCGTGGACAACGAGGACTCAAAGATCCTAGCCAACGGTTCAGCAATCTCCTCCCTCACCTCACGAAGCAGCCTGGGGAATATTCCATCAGGCCCCGGGGACTTAACTGTCTTAATATTTTCTAACAACTCCAACACATCCTCTCTCTCTGGATAGGGTAGCTAAGAAAGCTTATGGGATGTTAGCATTCATAAGTCGAGGGATTGTGTTTAAGAGCCGCGAGGTAATGATGCAACTCTACAAAACTCTGGTTAGACCACACTTAGAGTACTGTGTCCAGTTCTGGTCACCTCATTATAGCAAGGATGTGGAAGCGTTGGAAAGGGTGCAGAGGAGATTCACCAGGATGCTGCCTGGTTTAGAGAGTATACATTATGAGGAGAGACTAAGGGAGCTAGGGCTTTACTCTTTGGAGTGGAGGAGGACGAGAGGAAACACGATAAAGGTGTGCAAAATATGAAGAGGAATAGATGGAGTGGACAGCCAGTGCCTCTTTCCCAGGGCACCAATGCTCACTACAAGAGAGCATGGCTTTAAAGTAATGGGTGGGAAGTTCAAGGGAGATATCAGAGGAAGGTTTTTTACCCAGAGAGTGGTTGTGGCGTGGAATGCGCTGCCTGGGGCAATGATGGAGGCAGGTACATTGGTCAAATTCAAGAGATTACTAGATAAGCATATGGAGGAATTTAAAATAGAGGGATATGTGGGAGGAAGGGATTAGATAGTATTAGGTGAGGTTTAAAGGTCAGCACAACATTGTGGGCCAAAGGGCCTGTATTGTGCTGTACTGTTCTATGTTCTATTAGTCCACTACTTGAGCAATGGCTGTTAAACAGTTAACACATAGGAGCTGAAACATCACACAAATGAACCAATCATTCACTTTTTAATTGGATCAATATAAATTCCTCACTCAAAACAGCTCACAAATTAGAAATTAAATCATACATCTGTCAAAAATTAATCACAGGTCCCTCTGCATGAAGATGTTTCATTCCTAGATATACTGTAGCAATTCTCACATTCAGTGGGAGTCCATTAATTCCCTGTGATGCTTAGGATTATGCAGAAAGACTTTCGTTGGAGTGTGATTATTGCAATGAACGTAGGAACAACAATTTTTGAAGGCACAGTCCACATATTTTCCATCCCCTTTTGCGCCTGTAGTGACTCCGTGCCCATCTTGCATCCAATCTTCTGCCATCTCGGTCCATCCACTGATGCCTCCCACTGCTCTGCTAAGACTAGCCACCCACAGTGAATCTCATTTTGCCTCCTCTATCTACAGTATCTACAATGAATTCTTATGCTCTTCTTTTTCTATTCAGCCACAGTGAATGCCAGCACTCTGCCATTTCTATCTATTTGCCCTGTTGTAATGCCCTCTACCCATCTACTCTGAACTGAATGTCCACTGCATCCATTTACCCAAACCAAAAGAAAATATTAAATATTGTATGAAGCTGGTTACTGTTAACAGATACAACTCTGATTTAGCTTAAAGAAAATACTGCATAAATCTTGCAGTATTAACTTACTTATTCAACTTGCAACAGGTATAATACAATGATATTTTTTCACATTTGTTGCAAAAAAAAGCATTACACTGGAATCCTGGATCGTTTGTGCCCAACTTTCAGCCCTCAAGGCTCAAGTCCAATATTTTGCTCATATTGCAATTTGCTACTTATTCCTTTTTTATTATTTTTTGGATTTGAAGGCTTGGGAAAAAAATGCTTCAGCGTTGTTGGCTCTGTGGTGGAGAAACTCAAAGTGAGAATCACTAGCATCAAAAACATATAAAGAAATCAATTGTTGATGACCTTTTTGTGGCAGAATGGTTGTTACTGGGCTGGTGGGGGAGGAGGGGAGGATGTTAGCACAGGGCCCAGTAATCATTTCCTTGCTTTTTGAAATGTTTATTAATTGTAGGGACCACAATAAGGAAGTTTTCATATGGCACAAATCTTGGCCTTATGACTGACTGAAGTGGAAAACTTTATTCTGCAGGAGAGGGGAGATGGTCTGATAGAGGAGCAGGAAAATGATGAATGGAACTTCATCCAGAAAAGTGAGAGGTTATACATATAGAGAGAGGCAACAAGGAAGTATGCAATAAATGGCAGGATAATGATTCACATGGAAGAATGGAGAGAGTGCATGTCCACAGATTTTTTAAGGTATCTTTTAAGATAAAAAAAAAATTCACCAACGTCCTGGAAAGTTGGTAATATTTTTTTTATCTCTACTCACTCTCTCCAAATCAGAGATGTAGTTGTGGGAATCTTCAATACACTTGCCTCTGTGTGCTTACAGTCTTGTTTCAGTGCTTCTCAGGTCCCCACCATCACTTTTTTTTTAAGGTGCATTGATGACCATATTGATGCTAGATTTTGCTCTCGTACAGGATTCAAATGTTTTATCTTTGCTGTCAATTTCCACCTGCTCTCATTTTCATATCACTACTCTTCCCTTCCTGCATTCAACCCTACTTCACCTCAAGGGATAAGTTAGGAACTAATATCCATTGTAAATTCCCACATCTATCTCCCATCCTGTTTCCCACAAGGACACCATTCAATTCTCTCAGTGTCTCCAGCTCCACCGTATCTTTCTCACTACAATCCTTACCGCACCAGCAATTTCCTTTCTCCTCAACTATGATTTCCCTTAATTGACAGGGTTCTCATTCAGATTTGTTCATCTTCTACACTTTGGATCTCAACCCCTTTCTCCCACACAGATCAAGGAAAAGGTGATCTTCACTGGCTTCCACATTCAATGGATCACTTTTCATAAATACTGTAATGAGATGCCACCACATCTCTGCCACCGGTCCATTCAGCATTCTGAAGGGATCTTTCCCACCAGGACACCCTGGATCTCTTCCATCTTTACCAACACCCGCTGCCTTCTCAGGACACCTTCCCATGGACCTGCAGGAGATGCAACACCTGTCCTTTTACAACATCCCTTTCCACCATCAAAGGATACAAGAGAACCTTCTGAATGAGGCAGCAATTCACTTGCACTTCTAATTTAACAATGCAATTGATACTTATAATGTGATCTCCCCAGGAGAAACAAAATGCAGATCGGGTGACAGGTTTGGACAACATCTCCATCAACAAGAGTGCTTGTGAGCTTCCAGTTGCCTGTCATTTTAATTCTGCATCCCACGCCCACTTTGGCCTCTGTGTTTGCCTTCTTCCTCCAATCCAATGAAGCCTAATGTAAGCTCAATGAATCTTCTGTCTAGGCCTGTAACAGCCCACAGGACTCAATATTGAATTCAACTATTTCAGATAACCAGTTTTCAGTTTGTGAACACATTGGCCAGTTCTGATAAAAGGTCATTATCCAGTAATGTTAACTTCGTTTTCTGTCTCCACAGGTGATGTTGACCCATTGGATATTTCCAGCTTTCTCTTTTACTTCACACTTCCAGCATCTGCAGTGTTCTGTATCTCATACTTCTCCCTCCTCTGTCTGCATTCATCTCCCTTTGTTTACATCTCCTCCTGACAGATCAGCCACAATTAACAAGCCTTCAGCACTTACCCTCAGCCAGCACCACAATTCTTTTCATTATTCAATCTCTCTTGGTCACCACCCTATCACAGAGATTGCCTTTATTATTTGCACCCCTTCCCCTTCTCTGCAACTTAAAACATGCTTGCTTTCTAACTTTTTCCTGGGTCTGATGGAAAGCCATCCACCCGAAACCTTAGCTCTATTTCTTTCTCCACAGATGTTGCCTGACCCATTTCCAACATCTTGTTTGTACTGCGACAAATTTCAAAGTCTGCAAGCCAGTTTTTGTGCAGTTTCACATAACACACACGGTGGAATTATCTTGAAAATAAATAAGATAAAATATTAGTTAGGGTTGCAAGTATGACTGGTAATGAAATCTAATTGTATACGAGGGTAGATGCCCGTTATTATTGACTTGTCAGGCTGTGCTATTATACCTTCAGATAAAGATATCTTGTTGGAAACAGAAGAGAGTATGCAGTTATAGAGTATGTACCATCATTATTCTGAATCATTGTAATTAAAGGAGCAATGTGTCTCGGGGAAATTGTGCTGTTGGAATAGCTAACACGGTGACTTTATTGCTAACGATCTGTCAGAAGAACCTATATCATGTGAATCTACTTTTCTCATTGATTTAATGGATGAGCATCACACCTCCACACAGAATGGTCTACACTGTAATAAAGTGGCTACAGCAATGGTGCCACATTAATAAATATTAAAAAGCTATTTCAGTGTCAGCAAAATGCACCAAGTCAGCTTGTAGCTTTCATGATTGTTTAGTGACTTAATGCACCGTCCAGTTAATTTCCAATCTGCTGAAGAGTTAACCAATCTCAACTGTGTCACGAGTTAAAATTAAAATTTGCTGCACCAGCTGAACCAGGGAGAAATGGAAAAGAATGTGACATGCCAGCCTTCTATTCCTTGACTGTTTTCCAGCAATCTTTGTTGCCAAATAAAACAGTGCAATTGTAAAGCTTTACAGCACAGAACAAGGCCATTCAGCCCATGCAAGAAATGCAAGCTTGTTGATAGCCAGGGAGAGTATGTTTAGGGTAAATTGCAATGCTTTTCAAAGTTCAATACCTTCTATTTTCAGTTATAAGGAGTGACCATTTGAACTACACCCCAGAGACTGCCACAAGTCACAGATGTTTAGATCACCAAAAGTGAACACATTCCTGAAGGAAAAGTTCAAAACAATATCCAAACATGCATTAAAAAGGTCAGCCTCAATACTTTCCCTCCAACTGAGAAAACACAATGGTGACAATGCAATGGAAAAAGTGACTAAATGCTGTATTTTGATCCAAATATAAAGCAAATGGATGAATCTCATGTGACTTAACCTTCTCAGTTGAGTCACCATACCAACCTAACATTTCTATTTCCAACAAAAGGAATCTCATAGTTTCTTAGTGATAATCTCCAATTAGTACCATCAGTTTAGGGTTTATAAGCTTTGGCCTATAAATCCTTGTCCATTGGGAACTGGGTTGAAATGGCCTAAACCAATTTCACTTAAGCTCTTTAATAACCGTCAAGAATGGAACATTTTCATTGTACCCATTTGAATTGGATTTAACAACAAAAGGAAACATTTTTAACCCATTGAATTATACAATCATTGATTTTTGTTTTTAAAAAGGCAACAGGTTATCAAGCTAGAGTTAGATCTCAATCGTCAATATTATGTAAAATATAGCTCAATATGAAGAATGCAAATTCTGTCTGTGGCTTTCTAGTTAGCAAGTTCAAAAGGTGTAGAAAATCTTTATGACTATTGAGTTAGGGAATAAATTGACTCAACAGAAGTACGTGTTGATGAATAACAAATACAATGGCTGACATAAATCCACATTCAAAATAGAATGTGGATCCTGTGGAATTCTCAAGATATCTAGTTGAGTTAACTTATATTAAGAAAGTGTATGCAAATGTACATATACAGACCAATTTTGTGGACTTCATTCCTTGCAGATAGGAGATTGAATTACAATTAGGCCATGAATGTCATAAGGCCAACGATGCATGCATCCTCCTGTCCTGCATAGCAGGAATGGACCTTTGGAAACTGCTTCATTATGTGTACCTTAGACACTGTAGGTGAGAAATTGGATTGCACCAATTTATTGTGTGTTAAAACATGGTGAGTTTAGCATGAATGTCCAATTGGATCCTACACAAAAAAAGGTATTGCCCAAAATCCAGTTTGAAAAGGGTTTATACCAAGAAACAAGCACTAAAATGGGGCTTCCACCTCAAAAGCATACATCTTGCAAAACACTGTGCTGCAAAGCATGCAGAGAAATGCATCAGCCATTTAAGGCACACTCCCCATAGCAGCAACACACTTTGGCTGCCGCATTGGATATGGCAATTACAGGGGAAAAGGATTCAACTGTAACAAACAAAATGAAAATCAAGCAATAGAAGATGCTGGAAATTCTGATACAAAACTAGAAATTGCTGGAAACAAGTCAGGCAGCATCTGTGGAAGGAGAAACACAATGAACATATCAGGTCAAAGATCTTTCACCAGAACTGGAATGGAGAGAAAACAAGTCAGTATAATTCTTTTTCCACAGATGCTACCTGACCTGCAGAATAATACCAACATTTTACATTTTTAAAATCATGCTAGTTTCTAAAATCATGCTGGTCGGTAGGTTAACAACGTGCCCCTATACTGGTAGAATTTGGTGTGTTGATAGGAATGTGGGAGAATAAAATGGAACTAATGTAGGGTTAGCGTAAAAATTGGGCGCTTGATGGGCAGAGCAGAATCGCTGGGCTGAAGGGCCTGCTTCCATGCTGTATGTCTCAAATGGCACATTGCTGATCTCACAAAGTACGCCAAGATGAGCTGCTTAAACCTGCATAGTGGAGAACCTCACAGAAAAAATTGATTATGCAGAGGTCTGAGTTGTTTACATGAGAAGTCACTCAGAAGGAAATATAGAGATCTTAGCAAGCCATTAAAGTAATTGGAGCAGGGATTCTTTCAGTCATTCATTCAGTTATTCATTCATGTGTTGGATTTTGTGCAGATGGACCTGCACAGCATTACAAGAAGGAGAATTAATGTGTCATCTGGGCTCTCCGCTGATTGTTGCTGTGGAGAGAGTCACCAGTTTTGTACTGAGGAATTTTAGTTTGCAGGCTCCTTATAAAATATCTTTGTAGCAGTGAGCCCTTTGCATCCCGAGATGCCAAAGCCTGTAGCTAGAAGATGAGACTATGGATGCTGAACACAAACATCCCTCTGGTAGTCCTGTTCTTTCTCCTGCTTGGCGAAATCTAGTATATGATCCTCAGGATCTGGGTCTCCTGGTTACTCTCTGGTATCAGCTACAGTTTGCTAGATTGTTCAACATACAGTACATGACAATAAGGTTTTCACACCTGTTTGGCATGTGCCGCATGGGGTCCCCAGATTGATACAAGTAACAAAAACTCTGCTTGAAGAGACCAATAGCATTTTCCATTACCACCTCAGTACTCATATGGCTCTCACTGTATCTGCTTGGTTGGAAAGCACACAGGAGTGAGAGCCAAGAAAGTAGAGGGTAGCCCTTGATGTGCAGAATCCATCCCCCCAGACAGCGGCAATCCCTTCAGAATTGCTGACTCACTCAGGATGGAGGAATTGCGTGCTTCCCAGAAAAATGACACTTGTAATCAGGAAATACTTCTTATGTTCCACAACCTCCTTGCACATTGAAGGAGTGGAAAACCTTCCTGTCCTTATGACCAAGGTTATAAAACGGAGCCCTGATGAGTATGTCCATCTAATTCCTTGCTGCACTTCTGGAAAGCCAGTAATGCTAGCAAACCCCAATGCTCAAGAAATCACTCATTCCTCACTGAAGCAAAATTAGATGAAGATATTTCTATGTGAAATGAGTGCCTGGGTGGCTTCTCTGATGCAGCAGAGAGCAGCAAATCGGGTAATATGCCAGACATCTGCGGCAGCCATTTGGAAAGATCCTTTGCTGAGAAAGCAGAGTCAATGCAACCTTGACATCCACAGAGAGCAGTCCACGCATGAGAGCTTGGTCAAAGTTCTCCCTGCAGCACGTCACATATCGCAGGAATGACAGCCTTCAAAAGCTTGACCCTGAGAAATTATTGATCAGAGAGAGCCAGGTAAGACATGGAGTCACAGAACACTGAGGGAGATAGGCCTTTCACTGATGGGCATATCTTTGCCTCCTATCCCACAGCCACAGCCATAATGACACCTTCAGCAATAGAATGCTGCCAGAGCTGTAACCACTGAAGCAACATGTGGATGAGCATCTCAGAAGCTAATGCTAGTAAAATCATTTCCCATCAGTTATAACACTATGTGGCTTTGGAAGGTGTTTAAGCAGCCTTCAATCTCTTCTGAAGCTGCCTATGTCTCACTTAAAATATTGTGAAAACCAAGAAACTACCAAAAAGCTTCAAGTTCAATTGAGACTGTTCCACAATGTGCTACGCACACATAAATAGTACACAATACTACCGGATAAAATTTTGTACCTGGTGTAATTTCACCCAGAAATGTTCTCCAGTGCAGTTTACTCTGGGTAAAGTTGAAACTGGCAATCCTTGCATCCAAAAATCAGAAACCAGACCAGCCAATTTCTGGGCTCGTATTTGACACTCACATCAATTCAAATATATTTCTACAGTAACATGGCAGACAGTGAGTTTATTCAGATTTTTCCGTCCTTCTAAGGCATTCAGTCATCCCCACTCCCTTTGTCTAGTGATTGGTAGATATGATTTCTGTTGGAAAGCCCCAAGCTCTTAAATGTTCTCTACAAATCTCTCTGCCACTTCACCTGTTTCCTTGTGAAAGCATATTTCTTTGACACAAGAGCATAAAGCATACAAAATAGAAGCAGGTGTCAGCCACTTAGAGCCTTGCTCCTGCTCTGCCATTCAATAAGATCATGACTGATTTTTTGTCTTGCATCCTTATCCCTTGATCCCCTTAAATCAAAGTGACCAAGGTGTTAGTCTTTTAATATCCCCTTCTATGACTCAGCGTCTATTTTTGTCAGATGTTCTTTTATTTATGGTACGCTGGCAAGGACAGAACTTATTCCATTTATTTTGATGTGCTTTCCATCAGAAGATTATGGAATAGTTATTAATTGTTGAGGTCATACTTGTATTTTTTGTTACCTAGAGATGGACCTATTATCATCCCTGTCTGAGACCATACAGAGCTTCATGACTAAGTAGAACTAAGTTCATATTGACTATAAGCTCTTACTAAATCTGACATCAGTAACTATAGATTGAGTGTTACCAAATCAAAATTGTTTATTTCAGATCCCATTGATAAAAATTCCCTATTAAAAACAAATAATTCCAACTTCAGACTATTTGCAAAGTACTCCAATAATTGCAAGTCCACTTAATTGTTTTAGTTGTGTTCCTAGTACTAATCTATTTTACATCCTTAATAAGTAATTGCAATAGTTTTCAACTTGTGTTCATAGTAAACGATTTTTTTAAAAAAGCAAATTTTTTTTGCCAGTGTAAGGCCTTTAACACATTCAGCAGAATGTTGTATTTGGCAGCTTTCATACTTTAGCTTCAAATTATTATGTTTACCATTGGGATATAAGCCACAAAATTGTTATTCTATTTTATATCATAAATACACATGACTTGCATCATTATTATGTTTTCTGTGGTAAACTCTAGGATCCATTCTCCTGCTATAAATTACAGCCCTTCAGCTGAGAAGTGAACCTTATTCAATTACTCTTCTAACAAAAAAAAACAAAAATATAATTTTGCTCCAAATAATACCATAGGGTGACAAACATGGGAAAATCTTGTTTCTTGTACGTGTTGTGGTTAAAGTTATTCCTTTATACTTGTTCCTAGAATGTTCAAATGATACAAAAAATTAAAACAGAAAACGCTGGTAATACTCAGTTTGGATAACACGTGGACAGAGAATCCAAGTCTTTCATGGGAATTGCCTTCTATATTTTCACATGCTGCCTGACCTGCTGAGTATTACCAGCATTTTCTGCTATTTTCAGATTTCCAGAATCTTCTGCTTTGCTTCTGAAACCGTACAGTTTGGAAATTTGATGAGAACACTTGTATTGGAAGAATGACTTAAACATTAATTCTGTATCAGTTGTCAGTGAATTCAACCGTTCCAGAGTAGTGCTGGCAGGGGTTGGGAGGGCTGGTCAGGGTGGTGCTGCATTCCTGTGTAACAACCAGGGAGTATGTGTTGCTTGATTAAACTACTTCTGGGTCATACAGAAGCATGATTAAACATAACAATCAGCTTTCTCTCTAATAAATAATTTCTGTATTCACTGGAGGGTGACGTTCAAGTATTTATTCAAAATGCCTTATGGCAAACGAGGCTATCACAAATTGCAAAAGCTTGTACTCCATAAATGTGCAGCTGTTGTGCAACCACAGAGAGATGTTCATGCAGGTATCTGGACAGTTCCTGGCAACTGCCATGACGACTTCATGCTGTAACAGTTCATGCTTCCTGATCTATTTACAATTAAGATATGAATATCAGCAGACTGCTTGGGAACAAGGAGCAGCATGGTGACGTCCGTGATGAGAATAAGCAATAGCACCAATGAGTAGTACAGCCCAAAGTATCAGAGCACCAGATGAGTCATTGGGCAAGCTCTCAAAAAGATGAACATGTGCTCCAGGTGGATGGACAAATCTGGGCACATTCCAAAATGTAACGAAAATAGAAAATGCTGTGAATACTCAACAGGTGAGGCAGCATCTGTGAAGAAAGAAGAGGTGAATGTTCCTGGCCGATAACCTTTTATCAGAACAAGGAAAAGCTAGAAACTATGTTTTACCTTAAGGGGAGGGGTGGAGAGAATGAATGGAATGTCTATGATGAGATGATAACCAAGAGGAATTGAGTGACACAGATGGTGTTGGCACCAGCTGAGAGTGCTGAAGGCTTATATAATTGCAGCTGATCTGTAAGGAGGAAGCATAAACAGAAGGACAGGAAAAGCTAGAACTGTGAGATGCGAAATGCAGTTGCTGGAAATATGAAATAAAAGAGAATACTGGAAAAAACCCTTCGGTCAGCAGCATCTGTGGACAGAAAAACTGAGCGAAGATTGTTTGATCACCTTACATCAGAACTGGCCAATTCTGACACAAACTGGAAAGGTTAATTATCTGAAGTAGTCCAATTTGAGCCCTGGGGACTGTAACATGCCTAAATAGAACAGGAGATATTCCTCAAGATTACATTGAGCTTCAGTGGAAAGGTGTAAGAGGCCAAAGACAGAGCAGCCAGAGTGCAAGTAGGACAGAGAATGCAAGTGATAGGTAAATGGAAGCTGAACATTTGGTAAATAAAGTTTTTTTTGCTGCTTAATAGCTTCAATATTCATGTGTAAGAGTCTTCAGATTTGTTGTGTATTGCATATTACACAGCAATAAGGACTGAACAAAAGTCACAGGTCACAGAACAGCCTTTCCAAACAATGAGGTGGCGGGGAAGCACATCAGAGAGGGAAAGCAGGAGTTAATGCAAGCAGTGCAACAGTGCATTGCTGGCAAGGGAGTCCAAGAAGTTACCAACTCCATGAATCTTCCCATGAAAGGCGACTTCCAAATACATCCCTTTCCCCCAATGCACAACCAATGATACAACAGCACTGCAAGCGTAGCGCAACCCCCATTGTTTGCTGCTTTTCCATTTCTCACAATTCCACTTAATTTTTGCCAAGTGACTTTTTAAGCTATCAAAAAATGTTCCAGAGCAGAATATTACACATTAATCTGGCATTATAAACCCATGTGTATCATTTTGCGACTTCTAATCCATTCAATTCCTCTTACTGGAAGCCTACATACAGAAGTCCTTGGGGCATTCAAATCCCAGCTCTGGCTACTGAGATGTTTTTAGACAGTTTCCTCCATGTTGAAGTCCACAGATTGCTCAATCCGTATCTGTGTAGGGGCAGGATCTCCCAGACAAGAGACAGTAAGTGGAGTAATGACTGAATAGGGACAACGAGTGAGGAGTGAAGGCACTATGATTTGATTGCCCATATCCTTGATCCCCATCACCAACATCCCTTCCATAGTCTTCTCTTATTTCCCTCCAAGCGATAAGCTGCAGAGCACCTTGTTACAGATCGATAGGTCAGGAAACAAACAGTTGTGCATCCTGTTCAGGACAGCATTCATGGTGTGCAATTCCCCAGCAAAGGCCTGCAAGTACTCAGGGTAAGTGGCCACTCTTGTATTAGATGAAGACATTGTTATAACAACCTATCACTCATGCTATGTATGCTCCTGACTGCAGTCAGCAATTTCTGAAAAGTGTGGATGGTGCATCTGGAATATTAATTGGTACACCGCAAATTTCTTTGCAAATCCTCCGGAAGGAAACAGAATTGGCTTTATGGTAGGAAGCAGAGGTTGACGGTGGAAGGTTGTTTCTCAGACCTGGAGCCCATAACTAGTGGTGTTCCCCAGGGCTCGGTGCAGGGCCCATTGCTATTTGTCATTTATATCAATGATTTGGATGAGAATGTACAAGGCATGGTTAGCAAGTTTGCAGATGACATTAAAAAAGGTGGAGTCAGTGAAGATGGTTATCGGGATTTACAGAGGGATCTTGATCAGGTGGGTAAGTGGGCCAAGGAATGACAAACGCAGTTTAATTCGGATAAGTGAGAGGTGTTGCATGTTGGGAAGACAAATGAGGGTAGGACTTTCACAATGAACACAAGATCACAAGACAAGGGAGCAGAAGCAGGCCATTCGGCCCATCAAGTCTGCTCCAAGGAAAAGGGAAAAAAAGAAATGAGAAATGGGGAATGGGGGGGGGGGGGGAAGAGAAAAAAAAACCCTATTCTAAGCCCAATTTCCGGCCTTATCCCCATATCCCTTGATACCCCTACTACTTAGATATCCATTTATCTCTTCCTTGAACGCCCCCACTGATCTGGCCTCCACTGCAGTACGTGGCAAGGAGTTCCACAAATTCACCACCCTCTGGCTAAAGAAATTTCTCCTCACCTGTGTTTTGAAACTGTACCCTCTAATTCTAAGATTGTGCCCTCTGGTCCTGGACTCACCCACCAAGGGAAACAGCCTAGCCACATCTACTCTGTCCTTTCCTATCAACATTTTAAATGTCGCTATGAGGTCCCCTCTCATTCTTCTGTACTCCAGTGAGTACAGTCCAAGAGCCGACAAACGCTCATCATATGCAAGCCCTTTCATTCCTGGAATCATCCTCATAAATCTCCTCTGAACCCTCTCCAACATCAGCACAGCCTTCCTAAGATGTGGGGCTCAAAACTGCGCACAGTATTCCAAATGAGGCCTCACTAGTGTCCCATAGAGCCTCATCAACACTTCCTTACTTTTATACACTATACCTCTCAAAATGAATGCCAACATAGCATTTGCTTTCTTTACCACCGATCCGACCTGGTGGTTAACCTTTAAGGTATCCTGCACAAGTACCCCCAAGCCCCTTTGTACTTCCGTTCTTTGAATTTTCTCTCCTTCTAGATAATAATCTGCCCACTTATTTCTGCTTCCAAAGTGTACAATTGCATATTTCTCAACATTGAATCTCATCTGCCATTTCCTTGCGCATTATCCTAAACTGTCTAGGTCTCTCTGCAACCTTCCTATCTCCTCAATACTCCCTACTCCTCCACCTATCTTGGTGTCATCCGCAAACTGAGCCACGAAACCATTTATTCCATCATCCGGTAGGACTTTGGGCAATGTTGTAGAACAGAGGGACCTTGGGGTACTAGTACATGGTTCCCTGAGAATGGCATTGCACGTAGTCAGAGTAGTGAAGAAGACTTTTGGCATGCCGGCCTTCATCAGTCAGGGCACTGAATGTTATGTTGTAGTTGTACAAGACGTAGGTAAGGCCGCATTTGGAATATTGTGTTCAGTTTTGGTCATCCTGCAATAGGAAAGATGCCGTTAAGCTGGAAAGAGTGTAGAGGAGATTTACGAGGATGTTGCTGGGACTCGAGGGACTGAGTTATGGAGGGAGGTTGAGCAGGTTGGGACATTTTTCATTAGAGTGTAGAAGAATGAGGGGTGATCTTGTAGAGGTGTATAAAATTATGAAGGGCATAGATAGGCTGAATGCATACAGTTGTTTCTGAGGGTTGGGGAATCAAGAACTATAGGGCATAGGTTTAAGGTGAGAAGAGAGAGATTTACTAGGAATCTGAGGGGCAACTTTTTCTCCTAGTGTATGGAATGAACTGTCAGAGGAAGTGGTTGAGGTGGCTACATTAACAACATTTAAAAGGTACCGAGACAGGTACATGGATAAGAAAGGTTTAGAGGGATATGGGCCAGACACGGGGAATGGGACTAGCTTAGATGGGAATCTTGGTCAGCATGGCTGAGTTGGGCTGAAGGGCCTGTTTCCAAGCTCTGTGACTAAGTATCCTCTTTTGTGACAGTGTCAAGATATCTCATCTGTGATTAGCTGAAAAGAGCTTTAGTGTCCATGTCTCTTGAATAGGAACAATGCTGTCCCCAGTTCCACCACGTCTTCCTGCTCACATGTGAAGTATGGTTTATCAGATGCCAATCTAATTGCCTCCCTTATGGGACCCACTGAGGTGTGAGTATCTGGCTCAATGATTTACATGTCAGTTTACTCTCAGTATGAGGGACTTCCTACTCTGAGAGGTCACTGCCATTCTCAAGTTCGTGTCCTGGGATTCATGGGTGAAGATCTTTGGCAATGAAGACAGGAGTTAGAATTAGAATATAGGACCATTCAACTCCTAGCATAACATCATCACTGGGTCACTGAAGCAAAGGAAACAGCAGACCATATTCTTTGTTATGTAGCCAGCTTCAAAATCCATCAAATTTCATGCCTGTAATTTGTCTTTAAGAAGTGGAGTTGAGGTTGAGTTGTCATCGTCATCATAACAGCGTAGCTTATTTTGTCAAGAAACCTAGAACTGTGCTAATTCTGTGGCTACTTGGAGAGGTTCTGCCAAATGCACTTTAGAAAATTGCAAATCTCCTGCCTACAGAATTTTACAACTCTTCAGACTCTGCTCGGTGATAATGTGCCACTCAAAACTACTGCAGAACTCCAAGGTGTTCTGATATTTACAGCAATATCAAAATACACCAAAAAGTGGAAATGCAATTTGAAAATATCCTCCTATCAATTTTCTACATTTCAAAGAGCCTTCATATTTTTCATTAAGTGTCTGAACTTGATACTTTCAAATAAAGGGAACCATAATTCCCTAATTCAATGTTCAACAAAAATTAAATGACTTCATAACATAACTCATTACAACATAGCTTTCCTTGATCTTTGAAGCTGTATATTATATAACTGATTAGCAAAAAGTAAAAGGAAAAGTGTATTTTGCATTGCTGCTTCAGCAGGAGGACTTATGTGGACTTTGTTTCACCACATGTTAGACGGTCTTGGACCCGACAATCAACACAGTCATTTTTGTCAATGCACCACACTGCTTTATAAAAATTGACCTCTCCCCCACCCCCCCACACATTTTTCTCACATTCTTTCTGTGTTCTATACTCAAATAATCCAATTCCCTCCACTTAATATTTCTGCGATATGAAAGTTTTCTTGGACACATTACTGATTGTTTGGCATATTTATTGAAAGAAAACACTTAGCACTATGATTAAGACAGAAACCTCTTAGGCACCATTCTCTTTGATGAACCAGCCAAATACTGCAAATTAATCCCAGAGAGAAAACATAATAAATAAGCACCAAAAATGAAATAAACAGAAATATAGCTATCAGATCATCTCAATGGATTTTCCATTAAATAAATTAGCAACTCAAACAATCAGAGATCTTATTTTTATCCACAGAACCTGCAGTCATGTCAGTCATTTTGGGTTAGTGCATTTAAAATAATTGGTAGGAGGGTTGTGGGCAAGACGAAGACAAATGTCATCTAGAGGTGACATCTCAGTTTTCATTAGATTTTGAAGGCATCTTGAACTCACTGCCTGATAGAGATAGGAACCCTCAAGACACTTAAGTACTTGGATGTGCACTTGAAGAGCCATGATCTTCAGGACTGCAGACCTAGTGCTGGAAGATGAGATTAGGTTGGGTAGCTCTTTCTTGGCCAGCACAGGAATGAATAGCTTCCTCCTATCTTGCAAATTTTCTATATTCTCTACAATGAAGGCTAGATGACCAGGATTCACAAATGAACCAAAAATAAAAACAGAATGCTGGAAATACTCAGTAGGTCAAGCAGTATGTGTGGAGGAAGAAAGAATTATTTTTTAGGCCAACAACAACCTGAAACAAGTTGTTTATCTCTCCATTGGTGCTGCCTAACCTGTTGAGTATTTCAGGCAATGTTTGATATTATTTTAAATTTCCATCATCCAGAGGCTTTGCTTTCCATTCACAAATAACCAAATCAATTGATTTAAAATTTACATATGCATTTTCTAAAGGATAATCTTTAAATCGGTGCAAATCATCTCTACACTAGCATGAATGATAAATATGCCTCATTTGATATGACTCAATGGTTCTCATGAAAGGCACCAGAATTAGGTCAGCAGTTTACAGCCATTTCCCACAGCTTATACAGAGAACATGGCAGAAATGATTACACATGACACATCTTAAAGTTAATGACTATTAACAATACACTAGTTGGCCAAATCATGTTATTTATCTAGAGATGGAGTAGGGTCAGAATTGGTGCGCATTGCTTTTTGTTTTGTTATGGTTAAATTACGTAGGCATTTTTTGTGGAATTGTTCTCCGAGACTAAGATTCTGACCACTGCGGTGCACACTGGGAACTGCTCACTCAGTTCCCATGATTCTCTAGTTTTTTTTAATATTAGATGGAAATTCATTGGTAAGAGGAATGGGAGGAGAAACAAATGTACTCCTGGTGTGTGAGGTTTTATTGCGCATTTCAACATATTTGCGTCATTAATATTTGGCCCGTTCACTTGCCCAGTGCTCACCAGTCACCTGCATACAAAACCTACTACTAATGGGAGCAGTGCCCCAGGCAGGATCTTCCAGTGCAAGTCCTAGTGTACTATAAGGTTATTCTTATCTGATGGGTCTGAACAAGCTTTGCTCACAATGGCTTTGACAACTAGTTAAGCCGCACACCCAAGCTTACCAGTTGCCAAAGACAGCATGTTTGTGAACATCTGATGTACATAAACATTCCAAATATTCAAAATTAGAAAATACATATGCAAATTAATATTTTGAAAAAAGGACATAGATGCCCTTCTCCCTTTCTTTCCACCCAGATAAATGCCCTCCTTCCTCCACCCCTACGTTGTCTCATCTGCAAGCTTACACTTAACATTTAGTTCCCTCAGCCAAATCATGCATATACAGTGAATAGCTGGGGTCCAAACATAATTTGCCACTCAGAAAACACCTGTTACTCTTCCCTGTCAATACAAGTATATTTTCTCCTGTTTAGTCCTTGAGACCACAAGATATAGGAGCAGAATTGGGCCATTTGGCCTATCAAGTCTGGTCCACCATTCAATCATGGCTGATTTTTCTTCAACCCATTCTTCCACCTTCTCTCTGTAACCTCTGACCAATCAAGAACCAAGCAATCTCTGCCTTAAACACACCCAATGACTTGGCCTTCACCATCCTCTGTGGTAACAACTTCCACAGATTCACCACCCTCTGGCTGAAGAAATTCCTACTTATCTTAGTTTTAAAGGGACACCCCTTTATTCTGAGGCTGTGCCCTCAGATCCTAGACTCCAACTTCAGTCCAAAGGAATTCTTTGTATCAATGGCAAAATGTACTTTTATACACATAATGAAACAACTTCCTGTCAATTGGCAAGACCTTCCTGTCACATGACAAATCACTACAGCAAACAAGCTTTAATTAAGCTGTTTAACATGTTAACCATTACCATGCCAGCAGTTAAAAAACAATGTTAGTTGGACATATCACAAAATATTGCTAAATAGAATGTATAATATCACTATTCTTATCTGATTACAAAGTTCTTACTGTCTTCCACATCTTACTACACTATCTAAGTGTCCTATTATTGCATTGTTTATAATAGATTCTCGCATCTTCCACACGACTGATGTTCAGTTTATTGGTCTATTAATCTATGATCCCAATTATAATTTGCCTCAGTTTGACTGAAGGAGACTTACATTTATTTTTATAGACCTTTTACTCTTCAAATGAATTTGGTGAGCCAGAACATGAAACACCTCTATTCCACGCATGTAGACAACAAAACATTTAATCATTTTTTTTAAAGAACGAAAGTCCTTCAGTTGCCTGCATTTTATAGTGTTTTGTTAATGGGACCATTCTCATTCCAACTCTGACAATTAAATGAAGGTAGGCTTAGCAATGGCTGATGATTCACTGTATTCAGTAATCATAATTTGAAAGTCTAGGTTGGAATGGTACATGGCTTTTACAATGGACCATTATATATATTCTTGCATCGCTTAAAGTAGAAAAGACCTGTGGGTCAATAAATTATTAGGTCAGAACCATATGATTGTTTTTACATCATCATATAATTATAAAATGATGGATAAAATCATCTTTAATTGGTGTAGTGTGACTGATAAGAACAATAATCATTGTGGGATAATTAATAAAATCAAATAGATCAGTGTTAAATCAAAACTCAATTTAATAATTATGCAAAAAGTTTAAGCCATAAAATATTGTCATTATAAAATTAAAGAATATAAAATGTATAATTTGGATGCGTGATTTTTAATATATACTGAAATATCTCAGTGTTTGCTCAGTCCATGACAATGAGCAGTTTATTCTACAGGACGAACCAATTAAAAAATAATGTTCCTGAAATGTTTGACCTCTCTGGATGTGCTATTTACTCCACTTCACTTCTTTATGCTGAATAAATAATCAACAATTGAGAACCATTCCATTTTACTTCACCTAGCTTTATTAGGTAGTCAGCTGCATTATGCAAACCATCAACTTTCTTCATTTTACTTCTCTTTGCAAGCTTCCTGCTGGTTTAGAACCACCAGCACATTTGAGTTTTTACTTCATTTAACAAGAATGCAAACCAACTCAGGTATTTTTATGTTGCTGATGGCACTGATCATTGGCTTCCTTGGATCTGTCAAGGTTGGCTTACTCCATTTCAAATTCACACATTTGGTGAGCACAATAAAATTTAAGGCCACATTGACTGTAAAAAGAATAAAAGTATTTTCTTCCATGTTATCATCCCCATGGGTAACATTAGCTCATCAGCCCTCTGGAGTCCAAAACATTATCCAACTTTTGCAAACAACTTGCTGTTACACTTCTTTCTAAATGTGTTTCTTTTGATATAATTCTAAATCGATACTAAAATCAGTATTTAGGATCCTCATTATTTTTATTTTTTTCTGTTCTTAAATGTCTTACAGCCTCAATAATCGAGAATCTTTTTTTATATTGTTTTCCACAAGAACCTTTCTTTCAGATTCCTCTTTTTTATACATGTAGCATTGGTGATATTATTAGTATGGATAATTCTTCATCTTAAAGCTTTTTGAACATCCTCTACATCAGTAGCATCAATGCCGTCTCGTTACTGGACAAGATATGTCAAAAACGTGACACACATGCTATTCAAGCCATGGGTGACAAGATTGAAAGCAAGTTAATAGCATAAGGCAGTCCTTCAATACTTTCAGACTGTGAGCAGCCCAATGTTGTGTGCAGACACTTCAGTCAAGCAACAGTGTTCTGGTGGAACTGATGAGTTTTAGGTAGATTATGTGACCAGTGGTGTTCCACAGGGATCAGTGCTGGGATCTCTGTTGTTTGTGATATTATAAAAATGACTTGGATGAAAATGTAGATGGGTCGGTTAGTGAGTTTGCTGAAGAGACAAAAATTGGTGGGGCTGCGGACACTGAAGAAGGTCATCAAGGGATACAGCCGGATATAAATCAGTTATAATTATGGGTGGAAAAATGGCAGATGGAGATTAATCCACGCAAGTGTGAGGTGTTGCACTCTGGGAGGTTAAATGTAGGGGGAAAGTATACAGTTAAGGTCAGGCCCCTTAGCAGCATTGATGTACAGAGGGATTTTGGGTCCAAGTCCACATCTCCCTGAAAGTGGCAACGCAAGTAGATAGAGTGGTAAAGTACGTGTATGGCATGCTTGCCTTCATGCCAGGGCATTGTGTCTAGGAGTCAGGAAGTCATGCTGCAGTTGTATAAAACCTTGGTTAGGCCACACGGAGTATATTGTGGAGTTCTGGTCGCCCCCATTACAGAAAGGATGTGGAGGCTTTGGAGAAGGTTTAGATGAGGATTACCAGGATGCTGCCTGGATTAGATGGTATTAGCTATAAAAAGAGGTTGGACAAACTTGGATTGTTTTCTCTGGAGCATTGGAGATTGAGGAGAGACCTGATAGAAGTTTATAAAATAATGAGAGGCATAGATAGGGTAGACAGCCAAAATCTTTTTCCCAGGATAGAAATGTTGAGTACAAGAGAGTATAACTTTAAGGTGAGAGAGGGAATTTTTTTTAAACAAAGAGCGGTAGCTGCCTGGAACACAGTGCCAGGGATGGTAGTGGAAGAAGATACAATAGTGGCATTCAAGAGGCTTTTAGATAGGCAGTAAACAGCCCAAAATTTTGTCACAATGCTCACCCACTAGAACAAAATTGAACTCGACTCTAATGATAACTCAAAAGTAGGTAATAATGCTGCTGAGTATCTCATGAACTACCCTTATATAATTTTCTAGACATTATGACCCTGATTATATATTTAAGAGGACTATTTAAACAAAAAGAACTGCAAGATGCATCCTTTCAAGGTTTATCCTAAGCAGCAGCTTGTTTTTAATCATTCAGCTGCTAGTGTGGCAAGATAAACCTTTAATTAAAATTGTGACTGTGTTTCCAAATCACACAAATGGGATTTTGGTATTGATCTTTATAATATGTGACATAAAGCAATGAATATCAGGACATGTATTTGAAAGGGTCTGGAATGGGGTTGTATCAAGATTGCAATAATAAATCCCAAAAATTAAAGAGTCAAAAAATGCCATTTGTCTATTACAAAACTTCAGTCAATTCCATAATGAGTTATGATGGTCTAATCATGGGCTGATAACCTTCAACTCTATAGTTATTTGAAAATCTGTTGGATTCCTCAAGTTAAAATCTTAATTTCCAATAAGTAAATAGGATAATGTAGCCCAGTTCTGGAGAACCACATTGAAAATATATGGAACCTGCTTCCTTGGTGAAAGAATTTTAATATGAATGTAACTAAAGTGTGTAAACTGAAATTGGTGACAGTTCACATTTCTCCTTGTTTTCATTACAAAAAATTCTTGATGGCAGGAATGTAAGCGAATTAATGACTCAGCCTCCTTAATTAACATGTTAAAACTTCAATTAACTCCATCTGTTAATGAAAAATAATGGAAGGTAAGTTTTATGCAAAAAAACCATCTTGGTCATCGGATGCACCGGATCATGTCCTGATACATAATGATAAGATAAGATATCTTTATTAGTCACATGTACATTGAAACACACAGTGAAATGCATCTTTTGCGTAGAGTGTTCTGGGGGCAGCCCACAAGTGTCGCCACACTTCCGGCGCCAACATAGCATGCCCAAAACCGGAGCACCCCGAGGAAACCCATGCAGACATGGGGAGAACGTACAAACTCCTTACAGACAGTGGCCAGATTTGAACCCAGGTCGCTGGCACTGTAATAGCATTACGCTAACCGCTACAGATTATGGAAGCTCTGAACCTGGGATAAAACAATCATAGCTATAGAAAGGTTGCTTATTCCTCATAAAATAGAAGACTGATTTCAGTTTAAAGTAAAGAGCACAAATTTAATTTTGGAGGAAAAGTTCTATTATCCATTAAAATTAGTTAACTCAAACAGGACGAAGAATAATATATTTGCAGTTGAGACACTTCAAGCATTTAATTAAAGATAACTTCAGATATCTAACTTTAGTATTGGAAATAAACATGACCAGTTTTGTCAAAGGCAATAGAAAAGTAACAGGGTTGGCAGAATGCTCTCAATATACTGTGTAAGGTCTGTATTATACTTCCTGTTCCTCTCCTTTATTGAACTTCCGACCTTGAAAATAATAGTACACCTATTCAGGGAAACTGCAGATGCTAAAGGTATTTTTTTAAGTCAGTAAAAACCGTGTGCACCAAAGGATCATTTCATACTACGTGATGAAATTGTGCACCTTTACAATTTTAGCCTTAAAAACTACATGGCGCTGTCTCTGAAAGTAGACTCACAACGTGTTTGCATTCCTGGCTACATCGTCAAATAAATCTAAGCCGGTCTGAACAATTAAAAACAGTCAGTTATCTAAATACAACATAAAATTGCATTTATGTAGCGATTTTAACGGAGTAAAACAGTTGATGTACAAGTTTAGCACAGTACTAATCATTCATACTCAGTAAAAAAAAGTGAACAAATGTCACAGTGTACCATAACAAGCCATAAACCGTGATAATCAAATGATTTCCTGAGTGTAATATCTGGAATTAATTTACTGAACGATAAAAGAGAACGTCGTATCGTAGCTTACATGCACTAGACAGTCAATAAAAACAGAACAGAGATACCCCCAAAAAAGTTTCACCGATTTATTTTTAGTGACAAAATGAAATATTTATTCATAAACTACAATTATCAAGCCACTGAATTCGCTTTATGGAGTTTCATTAACTCGGTGTATATAATTCCACTCCAAGACTTATTACCTCAACAGCCCCTTGAAGTATCTGGTGTCAATTGTTTTACCTGCACAAACACTCAAGGATGTTACTCATCCTATAGTTCCTTAAATGGCGTTTTTATCACCACAATTTTAGTGTTCTTTTGTCCGTATTGTCTAAAAGCATTCTTGGCCCTTGAAACACCTCTGTTGCAATTGTCATTCTATGTCGGATTTGAGATCTATTCATCTCCAAAGTGTTCAGTAAACGTCCTCTGACGTGTTTCAGACCCATTTGTTTTAAAAAAGAAAACTGGGCAAAGTGGCTGCGTTAAAGTATAGAGCGCAGCATGTCAGAAGACAGCCGGCTGGCATGAACTCCATATGTACCTGGGTCCTCCGTCATTTCGAGGTTTTTATCACACTTGGGTCCCAAACCAACGCTGGGCTGCATGTTCATTAATTCATTGCTAACTCCTCCTTGATCTAACATTTCGGCCATGAGTTGCCTCCGAAGGCCAAGCAAATGCACTTAACTATCCATTGTATCCACTCGGAAACCGCTCAAAGCCAGTGTGCTTACAGCAAGTAAAAAAAAACCACAAGGCGCTCACTGATCAATGGCACAAGAGATTCTGATCAGTTCCTGCTTGGTGACTTTATCTTCAGAATTTTCCCGTTGTGTTATGAACACAAGTAGCAATGAAGCTCCTTGATGAATTAGCAGCAACACTGCGTATGAATTAAGGAATATCACGTTTAACTCTGTCATTACCAGATGAAATGAAATTTCTCCTCCTAATATAAATCGCCACCAACCATTACCGCAAGAGAAGGTTGACATTGTTTTGACAATTTAAAATTGGTTACATAACTAATCATGGGCTTTAACAGATTACTTTGTAGGTAAATTAATCTTGCTTTGAAGATTGAGTTTTAGGTTTGAGAGAGAAATTAATTTCTGCAGGAATACTGCCTTCTAAAGGAAAGTATTGTAAATCATACTGTGTGTGCATTTACGTGAACTAAATTCACATGGTTTAACTGTTATAGATAGGATTACACATACTTCATTCAAGAACATTTTTGACAAGCCACCGTTATCCTGCTTCAGTGAATCCCCTGCGGTACCATTCGACTGTGCAATAAATCGTTGAATTGTATAAATTAATTACTGGATCAATGAGAGGGATCCTAGAATTACTGGGTACGTATCTGATTCTAAAATAGAATTTTCCACTTCTTTTGAGTACTAACAGGACAGGATCAGAAGTACTAGCGACCAATTATTATAGTGTTTTTTTTAACTGCCGGACGTGTGAATGGAATGGCAGGAGGAGCTGACATTAAAACAGACTCCTGTCTGTTACTCACAGCTCAACAGGGAATGATTGCGCGCAAATCTCAGCCGGTGGTGGAGGATTAGCAGAGAATTACATCGTGTTATCCTTTGGGCCACGCCAGTTTTTTTTATCCGGAGGAGTGGGGGTGGTTGGGGGGGGGGGGAGAGAGTGGGGGTGGTCGGGGAAATTACAAGTTGCAAAATGCAGACAAGCCTATAATCTGCAGCAGTTGGGCAATATTCACAGAAGTGGCAGATACTCTTACATTTGGTCTTCTCTACTCCAATGCAGCGCACTCAACAAATGGATTTGCCCCAAAGGAATCGTACACCCCCTATGCACATTCCCAATATATTTGATGTGTCCACATTTTACTCTCTCCTAAACATTGCTTACCTCTTTCAGTTCTTTCGCCACGTCCTTTAAATCGCCCAGGACTAACTCCAAATCGTCTACAATAGTCTTGATCTGTTCTTTTACCTTTGCCTTACAGGCTGCGCCCTCCGGTTGCTTTGAGTTCCCTGACATTATTCGAGCGCGGTCAAAACGGCACCGAGGATCAGGATCTCGTACCGGGCGCGCCCTGCCCCATGATCTTCCTGCCTTCTTGCCGCTTCTGACTCAGTCTCCGCGCCTCTTGCCATCAACCCAGTGTAACTGCGGGCTCCCAAGGACTGCGGAAATCTCGCCAGTACGCCTGCGTCAGTGTGCATGGCAAATTAGAAACACCAAAAAATGTGTAAGTAAATATTATTCCAACCTGGTTTTGATTAAAACCATCCCGCACTTGCTGACTAATACCACCCTTGCTTCCTCGGAATTAAACGGCGCCAGTGTTTCTCCCCTGCAAACTCTCCCTGGTTTGAAATGAGACGGGTCGATCCAATCGTTTGTACATCCATAGTCTCTCCTCTCCTTCCTGTAGTGTGGAGGACAGAGCCGCCGCGACCCGTTCCACGCTTGTTTCCTGCTCTTTGCACGTTGTGCAAAAGCGCAAAGGCGATTCAGTTCCTAGGCAGCGGAGAAACGGAGGTGGACGGAGGAACCTGGCAACGTCTCAGTCAGGTCCATCAGGGGGTCTGGGTGTTGGGAAAGGGAAGGGGGGCTGGTGGGGAGAACCGTCTGGGAATCCGTGCTCGTGTCTAATTTCAACGCGCTCTGAGGTTCAGGTGGCAAAGAAAGTGACTGGAGTCGTATTTATCGGGAAGGTGGCGGCTCAGCTCGGCTGCCGTGGGTTAGATCAGGGAATAACCTGTCAAATAATGCACGCACGGCCACCAGGAGTTGGATGCAAATGGCAAAGATCCGCCAACGGGATAAGGCAAGAAGACAATGTCTAACTTCTCCAGGCTTATGGAGAATTTAGCTTTTCGGATGTCGAATGCGAACAGACCACACGCCGACTTGGCGTCGCAGTTGGTCGAGTTGAACTTTGCAAAGCAATAAACGGGAAGTGGTGGTGAATTTCTGCGGGTTTCTAACAGTGTGAAAGTCTCAACCTTCCGATTCAATGGCTCTTGAGGCCACGCCGTGCTGCAGAGTGGTCCTTTCATTACTCTCCCAACACCCTTCCGCCCCATATACAGGCTTACCAGCAATGCCACTTTCTCACACACGTCAGGCACCCTGCAGAGACCAGCCCTGGGATACATCCCCCCATACACACGAAACACCCACACATATCCCAGACCCCACGGAGACCACACCCTAACACACACACACACACACACATCACACCCACCCCATCCCGCATGGAGACCTCACCCTAACATTTAACACCCCCACACACAACCCACCGGCACACATCGCATCCCCCATGGAGACCTCACCCTAACATGTATCCCCCCACACACACACACAACCCACCCACAGACATCACATCCCCCACGGAGACCACACCCTAACGTATCCCCCCTCACACACAACCCACCCACACACATGACAGCCCCCACGGAGACCACCCCTAACATATATGCCCCCCACATACATATCCACACTCAAACACCATCCCTACATACACATCACCCCACATGACCAACATTCCCATACACATGCCCCCTTCCACACATCACCGCTACACATACATCACCTCTCCCATACACATATCCCCGCCCAGCACCGACGTACTCCCCAGCACCCCACACCCCACCCAAATACGTATTACCCAAACACACCTCCCCCACAAACATCATCAAATCACACACCTCCCCCCTCCTTTCCCCCAAACACCATCGCCCTCAGCGATTCCCCCCTCCCTCCTCAACGCCCCACATCTGCCCCTTCCCATTCCCCACACACTATCACCCTCCCTCTCCCTGTCTGCCCTCTCCCCCATCAGCTCTGGCGGGGTCTGGACACGAGAAGAAGAGCCCCCCCCCCCCACCTTCGTTTCCCGGGACCCTCACACCCCATCAACTGCCTGGTGGAAACGGCTTCCAACGGCATCTGTGGGATGGAATAAAATCTCACATGGACATGGAAGTGGGAGCGCTGCGGTGTGAGAGATCGCGCGTCAAAGTGAGCAAGACGTGGGGTGCTGGAGAAGTACTCGGAGCCCGAGGAAGGCAAACTCTGGCCATTGCTAACCGCACAGAATTTCCAACCGAAGTCTCAGCACCGATATCAAAGAAATCCATACAATATATATTTTTAAGGACACGTTGCCTTAGTCCACCTATTTCCCCAGTTAGAGTGCGAGACTTGTGATTGTACCGTGGTCATTCTACCCTCCTTTGCTCTGTTGTGATCACTCTCCAGGAGAAATAGTTAACTCGTCCCACGTTTCCCAACCCGCGGCTCCACGGAACCAGGTCTAAGAGGACGTGTTTCTGCGCTTCAGCAGAACATGAGCTGGAGAACACATTCTTGTTCACACGTAGTAATTGAATGCGAGAATCAGCTCGCTCCATCCCGTGAATCGTGCAGCCAGTGCGGGGATTATATAAACATCTGTTCGGAGCAAGACTTTTGCTACTGAATGTCAACGGGTTTTCATTTGCCGGGGGTTGCTGCCTGATAGAAAGATGCCAAAGGTGGCGTCAAGTGAATAACCGAACTATGAAACAAAGGTTCATACACAGTGCCTATATCTCCTGATTTTTTTTTACCAAGGCTACCCCGGTACTTCAGATGCCTACCTGTGTAGCGATGCTCAATCAGTAGAAGCGAATTATTTTTCTGGCAGCACCTCACTATTCCTGCCAGAGGCAAGTCCCGTGACTGCAGGCTCTTTGAGCAACTGTTTTTTAAACCGTGAACGTGGGCAAGCAGCTTCCTAATCTGGTGAGGGGAAAATAAATGCATAAATTGAGAAGTTAAACCTCCTGTGGTTTGATCGGGCAGGAGTTACATTACAGAGGGCACACCCACTTTGCCAGTTCCAGTTCAGCCGCGACCTGATTCCAGTGTGAGTGCAGCCCTTGCGCACCATGCCTTTGAGCTCAAGTTGTATTGTGGAGAAAGATGGTTCTGTACAGGACAGACAACGCAATCCTGAAAAATTCATTTATCATTTATGAAGAATATTTATTCTGAAACAGGTTGTGTAACGGACACATTTAAACGACAATATATACTAGGTACATATTAAATATATAGCTAGGTGTCGCTCTTCTGGGACAATATCACCCTGTGGTTTTCATGTCAGGCTTCTGATCAGGTTGTTCAAACTACGTGAAACACTTCAGACTATTACATCACCAATCTGCCTTTCCGACCAGCTTTTGAAATGCTTATATAGGACTTTTAATGGGCGGACCAGAAAATGTCACAATAAAACAATCAGTATTGGAAACTGCAAAAAGGCAGTGTCACCCGAGAGAGGTTATTTTTGTAAGTGTCTGGAAGAATGGCTATTAGCTGAAAACAAACAGACGCTGTGGGTACTTAAGTGAGTGAAGAAAGCAGAGGGAGATTCCGGGACGTTTACTTCCATCATTTTGTCCGTTATAAAAGTTAAACCTGGAGATCGTTTTACAAGTGGTTCAATTCGTAGGAAAGGACGTCTGACTCGAATTTCAGTGAACCATACTGTTCTCCAACAGAGGCTACACGTGATAATCACCAACAGATGGTAAAATGATTTACGTGGATATTTTTAAGGTCTCTCTGCTGATTCCGTCAGATCCCACATTACAACAATAGACATGAATTGTTTGCTTGTATCCCTCCAAGCACGTCGTCATTGGAAAGGACAGTCGAACAGCCGTATGCTGTCAGTGCATCTCAATGTTACATGTAAATATTACTTCAGACATTTTACGTTTAACCATCTGATGCCATTGGCACGGGGTGGGGTGAGTGTGGTTGAAGAGAAACGTTGCTCGGATGGTCATGCACGGACCAGTCTACCGAGCGGAGAGCAACACTGCGGGGTCGGGGAACAATCCGGGCTTGATCCTCGCAGAATGTCGCAGCTATGGGCAGTAACCCGTTTTCGATGTCTGAAAGGCACCTCAGCACTGAGTTGGATTCTTGAAGTACGCTGTTTAATCCGATATGATAAACAAATCTATAACCCTAAAAAGGTGCTGCAGCAAAAATAATCAGCTTCAAAATGAACAGGATACTGTTCTCTTGTAAATGTACTTAATGTACTTCTCACTGTACTCTTGGAATCCTGTAATAATATTCATTGGAAATGGTAATATGAGGAATATTTTTAAAAAGGGTTCAAAATGAATTCGATCCATTAATTAAAGCAGTTCGGCATCTTTAGTCAGACTTACTCCCAGCAACTATCTCGCAAAAAGCTGGTCATATTTTAAAAGGTGGACCAATAACATAGCAGTGAGGGAAACTGAGGCACAGTAAAATAAACAGGTAAATAAAAAAAGTAGATGGGGGGGGGGCTACAAAGAAAATTAGATGTCAGCATTTTAAATTCCAACTTTGTTGAAATGTCCAACAATAATAAACCTTAAAGAAATGAGAATCTTCACTTTTAACAATTAATTTTTATAGTCACTTATGGTGCCGAGCACTCACCATATTGTTAAACGGAGGCAACAATATTCTTGAGAGAGTTTAGTTCACATCAAGTATGCAAATATAGCAACTTTATTCCACTTGTTGTACTTTAAAGGTCAAGGAGGCAGTCGGGTGGTGTTTTCCACAAGCCAGTGGAGGGGAATAACACTTGGTTCTCTGTGTATTATCTCACATCTTTCTTCACCTGAAGTTACTGTGACATTGGCCACACTGTCACCTTGGCAGTAACTGACAGGTCACTGTTAGCAAAGAAGAGTTTTGTCAAACACGTGTCCTTCCAGAAATGAATCCCTTGTGAGATCGAAGTATCTGATCCACGTAAAACCTTTTAAATAACAGTCTTTAATCAGATACTTTCAGTTCATATCTTTAGTTCATATCGACAAGTATATGCTTTCCTTATGATGGGCTTCTTTGATACCCAACATCTAAACAAACAGGATTTATGTCAATTATTACCATTTCCTTAAAGTATTCCTTGATTAACTGTAAATTCACTATGCACCACTACAGTTTATAATTTTTAGTGTCAAGGATTCTGTTGATTAAGAATTGAAATCAAGCGATCACACTATTTCAGGCAAGGTGCCAGAAAAGGAAAGTTCCTGAAATAACTGGCTTTGCTCTAATAAACCACCAGAGGGCTGCAATGAGCAAAGCCGAATGCAAGGTCATGCAATCTCAGCGAAAGCAAATTTCTGATTAATTTCAAAATGCAAGTCCCTCTTTTGAAGTATTTTAAGTTTCTAGTTCTCTGGGTTCTGAGGTGGTTATGTCCAATGCAGGATCTGAAGACTGACAGATGGGGCAGGTGATACTTGATGATGGGGGTGCATGTGTTGTTTGGGCTGTCACTAGGGTTTTTTCTGCTAATTCTGCATAGCCTTCACATGCTTCCATTATAGAAACTCAAGGCACCTAATACATTTCCAAATGTTCCTTCATTGTGAGCAGTCACAGGTCCAACTTTCTCATGAGTCTGGAAGATGTTTCATGTTCTCAAGACGACTTTGAGAACACCCTTTAAGAGTTTTCTTTGTTCATCTTGAAATCTCAGGAGTGTACTGTCAGGCATGCAGGGAATGTTCTCTGCTCACTGCAACTTGAGTACAATCAGAGCCTCATTGCTGGGGCTGTTGAGTGGATGCTGACATTGCTTTGCTTATTCTGCCAATGAAGAAAGGTTGGTGGTGCTTCTGCAGTGTTTTAAGATGCCTATTTTAGGTCATTCATGTCTCCAAAGTTTGCAGGATGACAGGGGTCACTGCTGCTCAGTTGACAACAAGCTTGGTGCTGGGTTTGGGGTCTTGGTCTTCCACTATTCTTTTTAATCAATCAGCTGAAGGCTGTACTGACACACGAGGAAGTGATGACTTTCATCACAGATACCTGCTGCCATTGAGAGGTGGCTCCCAAGATATGGAATGTGATCTGTGTTTTCCAGGTTCTCATTGCTGAGAGGCAACATCGTGCAGTTTGGTCGAGGATCTTTGTTTTTCAGATGTTTAGGCTAAGGGTCATCCTTTTGGTCACCAATGAAGAGTCAATAGAACTAACAGTATCAAAGTGAACAAACTATAAACAAACAATTATATAAGTAAACAACTAAAACTATGCATTACATAAAAACAAAAGTAGTTGGAGGTGATTCACAATAATTCTGATTGAAAACAGATTGCAATTCAAGACATCAACCAGTCCAAGAGATTCAGTGTGGTACATTGACTCGTGAAATATATACTTGTAATAAGAAAAAGATACTGAGTATATTTGGAAACTATGTCAAAGGATATGCTATTAACTGCACACTTTACAATTAGAACTGCTAACATTTAGAAATTGGTTTGTCACATTTCTCATATTTAAACAGCACCACAAACTCTTTAATAAGCATAAAATGTATTACCACCAATTCCAAAGCAGCACCAATGGGTTCCTTCATTTAACACCACTGTTTCAGGAACACTGTACTTTGGCTGTCAAATTTAGCACCCCACTTGAGCACTTAACCTCAGGAAGTTGTCCTTAAAGGGTCACAGCACAATACAACCAGTCATCTTTCAGTTCCTGGAAAGAGATGGGAAGGTAGCTGGTAGTCTTCCCAGGGGACCAGAGAAATCTGCATAAGACTCTGAAGAACATTACATGTGGAAGGTAGCTTTCTTGTACAAACTGCCAGAAGTTGGAATGGTTGTGGTTGTGTGGCGATGGCAGTTCCAGTGGCTGGTATCATTGGCTTGGATGAAGGAAAATGGTCCTGGTTGTCAATCATTCTAGCCTCAGGACATCATAGCCAGAGTACCTCAAAACAGTGTCCTAGGCCCAACTGTTTCATCAATTATCTTCCTTCCCTCAGATGGAGGAAGAGATGCCAAACATGCAGGCTGCATTTTGGGAGTTGTTAGAGCTGCACTCAAGACAGGCAAGTGGAGAGCATTCCAGCACACGACTGACTCATGCCTTATAGATGGTTGGAAGTCTTTGTAGTGCAGGGGGTGAGCCATTCACTGCACAGTAGCTAGCCTCTGACCTACCTTTGTAACCACGATATTTATGTGGCTGATCCAGTTGAGTTTCTGATTAATGGTGAACCTCAGGATGTTGATGGGAGACTCAGCAACGTTAATACTATTGAATGTCAAGGATAGGTGGTTAGACTCACTTCCGGGAGATAGTCACTATTTAGCATTTCGATGGGATGAATGTTACTTACCAGCCCATGACCACGTGATCTCATTTTGCTGCATCAACATGAGGCTGCTTCATTTGCCGAGGAGCTGATTATGAAATTGAATGTTGTGCAATCATTAGCAAACATTTTCTTTTCTAACCTTGGGAAGGTCATTAAAGCAGCTACAGATAATTGGACCTAGGGCACCACCATGGAAACTCCAGCAGTGCTATCCTGGGGCTGAGGTGATTGACCTTCAACAATGACAGTCATCTTCCTTGTGTAAGGTCTGACTCCACTGGCATGTTTTCCCACTGATTTCAGATTTACTTGTGTGCCTTAATGCCACACTCTTGTCAAGTGCTGCCTTTATGTCAAAGTCAGTCACTCTCCCTGACCTCCAGATTGCAATTGGAGAGAGCCCTTTCAGAAGTAAAATTAGAAAACTCCTTGTATACACATAGTACATTGAGGTTACATTGGTTTATAATTCTCTTCAACAAATGACTGAAGATGCTCAGTGAATTCATAATTTTAGATTGTTGAACATTAATGGCAGGTTCCTGTGAGTATTGTAGAACAGAGACCCAAGGGTATATAAATACATAGTTCCCTGAAAAGTGATAATACAGGTGGACAAGGTGGTGAAAAAAGCATTTGGCTTACTTGCCTTCATGTGCTCAGTGCCCTGACCACAAGAGTTGGGATGTCACGTTACAACTGGACAAGATGTTGGTGAAACCACACTTGGAGTATTGTGTGCCGTTCTGATTTTCCAAGCTATAGGATGTCATTAAGCTGGAAAAGATTCACAAGGATGTTACTGGGACTAGAAGGCTTGACTTATAAGGAGAAACTGGATAGGTTGGGACTTTTTCCCCCTGAAGTGTAGGAGGCTGAGGGATGACCTTAGAGGTATATAAAATCATGAGGGGCATAATAAGATGGATGGTCAGTCTTTTTCCAAGGGTAGGGGAGTCTAAAACTAGAAGGTAGAGATTTAAGGTAAGAGGGGAAAAATTTAAAGGGGAACTGAGGGGCAGCCTTTTCACACACAGTGGTGGATATGTGGAACAATCTGCCAGAGGAAATGGTGAAGGTAGGAACAATTACAGTGTTTAAAAAGACATTTGGACAGGTACATGAATAGAAAAGGTTTAGAGGGGTATGGGCCAACCACAGCCAAATGGGACCAGCTCAGACAGGCAACTTGGTCAGCATGGATGAGTTAGGCTAAAGGGCCTATGTCCATGCTGTATGACTCCATAAGTTTTTAAGAATATTGATCACAGGCAAGTATATGGAGTTAATCATGGGTCAGTGATTATCACATGAAACAGTGAAACTGGCTCTGGGGCTAAATATCTTTCAGCTGTTCTTTTATTCCTGGGTCCCATGTGTTTTGCTTCTGGACGTGGTCCATGGGTTTGGTGTCAATAAGCACATCTGTAACCAGTGTGCACATTTCCTGCAATTAGACAGGACACTCAACTCAGCATTGTTTGGAGTATGAAACAGGTGCAGTGATAACCACTCTAACAAGGCAGAGACCTGTGCCTAATCTGCATTGGCATCCTGCCACCACTCTTGCTGAAAGCTATTTTTTAAGCAGCTGTGACAGTGGTGTGAGATAAGGCTTTAGTGCCCGTTTCTAACATGGATGCTTACATTTGTTTACAACATAAGTTTCAGCTGCTTCCCAAAATGTGGAATCAGAAGATTATAAATCCACCTTCTGACATTTCACATATATGCAGGCCACTGACCTTTATTTAAGGCATTTATTTGACTGTTAAGGCATAGGGATAAATAACAGTCACAAAATAAAGAGGAAACTGGAACAAGTGTGGAGTTGTATCATTATTTTCCTGGGACTGATTTTTGCTGCTCCACCTTACCCCTACCAGAAATAGTTCAAAAGGTACTCATTGTCACTCTGCATTCTTAAAATATTTGAATGGTGCAATTTTCCTGAACTTAAATTTCCTGCAGCTGTCCCTTGGCCTAAGTAGCCTGTTCAAAGAGTGATTTATTTCTCCATGATCTGTATGGAAAATGCAGAACCAGAATCGAATTGATCCGAATGAAGACTCACGTCCAAGACCATCGGAGGACCTACAGCTGCAACAATTACCATCAGCAGCACAATCTTGCCCCAGCATTTCTAAGCAAACAGATTTTGCATTCAATTGATTTCTAACAGATTAGCTAATCCATAACATGCAGAGAGTGCACGTACATCAATAGGCTTCCAAATACCTTGTGCATGCCTCCTTAATAAGATAATGGGGATCAGCTGTGTCTGAAGAGTTTACTTCACTAACATTGGTAATTATGCTTAGTTATGTGGAATATCTTAAATTGTTGATTAATCAGTAAATAACTACATTTTAATAGATGAAGTAAAATCCATAGAAGTAATTATCAATGCATTATAAATTAATTGATACTTATCAGCAATGCATGAAAAATAAGTTTGGTCCCTTTCAGGAAATCTATTTTTTTTTATATACACAGAAAAATAGAAACTTTGAAAAGATCTGGGAAATTTTGATTTTGTTTCCTAAAATCTGTAGGATAACCCTCACCCCCACCACCTGCAACTTTACAGAAGAACTGCACCTTTGGCAATTGGGAATTTTTTAGCTACAGGATATGCTGAGATTCATAGAATTATACAGCACAGAAACAGGTCTTTCAGCCCAGCTTGTCCATGCTGATCAAGATGCCCATTGAAGCTAGCCTCATTTGCTTGCATTTGAGCTTTATCTCTAATCCTATCCATGTATCTATCCAGGACCTTGTAATTGTACTTACCTCTATCACCTCCTCTGGCAGCCCATTCCATATACCCACTGCCATCTGTGTGGCAAGCTTAACCTTCCGATTCCCTTTAAACCTTCCCCATCTCACCTGTTATAAGCCGGGTTGCTATTTAGTGAATGTCCCTTTAAGGCACCTGGACAGTACAGTAGTGGTGTGTGTGGTGTCATCAAGACAGCAAGATAACAACATGCTGGCTGTTTTGCTCAGTGAGGAGAGAGCGAGAGACTGCTGGTCTCCATTAACAATGGATGAAGAACAATAGCTGTGTCTGTCACATCCACGTATGGATTTTTGGAGCAAACAAGTGAAGTCCACTCTGTCATTAACCTGTAGAGGGAAACAGGTATTTGTGTGGGCAGCCACGTATCAAATGCCTTTGGTGGCAGATGATTTGGAACAAAGCAAAGGAGATCATTAGAGATTGAGGTGTCGTATGGGTTCCACTGTGGAACATGTGGATTTTGTAATTTCTCTATATTCTCTCTACATTTTCTCTTCAGTCAAGGGTGGTTTTGCAAAAGCCTCTGCTCACGTTTCACCTGATGACTTGCTGAACTGAACTGAGAACTATTCCTAGACATGGGGTTTAGGAATTTGTCACACACATTGAGTTTAGTTTTGGGGATTTTTTCTTATTATTACTACAAGTAGTTATTAATAAAATGGTTTTTTAAACACTTGTAGGTCTCATTGTTTCTATTGTTGCTGGTATGTAACACACCTTAAACTTATGTCCCTAGTTTTAGACTCCCCTACCCTGGGAATAAAACTGTGACAGTCTACCATAACTATGCCCCTCAATTTTAGACACCTCTATAAGGTCACCCCTCTGCTCCAGGATAAACTGTCCCAGTCTCTCCAATCTCTCCTTCTCAAGTGCTCCTTCCCAGCTAACATTCTTGTGAATCCTTACTGCACCCTCTTGAGCTTAATCACGTCCTTCCTATAGTGTGGCAACCAGAACTGCACACAATGCTCCAAGTGCAGCCTGACCAACATCTTGTACAACTGTAACATGACATCTCAACTCTTGTACTCAATGCCAAGGACAACAAAGGCAAGCACACCATATGCCTTCATCATCCTGTCTGCCGGTGTTGCCATTTTCAGGGATCTATGTATTTGTACTCAAAGTCAGGTTTATTGCCATATACACAAGTACATGTATGCACAGGTACAATGAAAAACTTACTTGCAGCAGCATCACAGGCACATAGCAAGTAAGTTTTTCATTGCACCTGTGCATATGTATATATATATATGCACACACACACTGGTCGCCAGTTCTGGTTGTCACTCCTAGGTCTCTGTTCAACAGAACTTTCCAGGGTCCTGCATTCACTGCATATTTCCTGGCCTGGTTTAATTTCCATCCACCATTCCTTTGCCTACTCTCCCAGTTGATGTATATCAACTTGTAACCTTAGACTAAATTCTTCACTGTCCACTATGGCACCAATTTTGGCGTCATCTGCAAATTTACTAATCATGCCACCTACATTCTTATCCAAATCATGTGTGACAAACAGGGGTCCCAGCACCAATCCCTGCCACACTCCACTGATCAAAGGCCTCCAATCTGAATGCAATCCTCCACTACCACCATGACAATTCTTATCCAATTGGTTAGCTCACCCTGGATCCCATGTGTTTTAACCTTCCAGACCAGCCTACTATGCAGAACCTTGTCAAAGGCTTTGCAACAGTTCATGTAGGCAATGCCCTAGCCTTATCCATCCTCTTGGTCACTTATTCTAAACATCCTGCAAGATTGTTAGGGATAAATTTGTCCGAGTGAGGCAGAGAAAGAATGGCAGGGTGAAGGAACCATGGGTGACAAGACGTGGAAAAACTAGTTAGGAAGAAGGCAGCAGCATACATAAGGTGTAAGCAGCAAGGATCAGACAGGGCTTGAGGAATATAGAGTAGCAAGGAGGGAACAAGAAGGGGCTGAGGAGAGCCAGAAAGGGACATGGAAAGGCTTTGGCAAGTAGGGTTAAGGAGAATCCCAAGGCTTTTCACTCATATGTGAAGAGCAGAAGGATGGTGAGTAAAGGTAGGTCTGATTAAAGACAAAGGTGGGAAGCTGTGCCCAGAAGCTGTGGAAGTGGGTGAGGTTCTCACTGAACACTTCTCTTCAGTATTCACCAAGGAAAGGGGTCTTGATGATTCTGAGGACAGTGTTGGTAAGGGTAATGTTCTAGAGTATGTAGATATCAAGAGGATGTGTTGGAGCTGTTAGAAAATATTAGGACAGATAAGTTCCCAGGGCTTGACAATATTCCCCAGGCTGTTTTGTGAGGCAAGGGAGGAGATTGCTGAACTGTTGGCTAGGATCTTTGAGTCCTCGTTGTCCACAGGGATGGTACCAGAGGCTTGGAGGATGGCATATGTTGTCCCCTTATTCAAAAGGTAGTAGGGATAGTCCAGGGAATGACAGACCAGTGAGCCTTACATCTGTGGTGGGTAAGCTGCTGGAAAGGGTTCTTAGAGATAGGATCTATGAGCATTTAGAGAATCATGGACTGATTAGGGACAGCCAGCATGGATTTGTGAAGGTAAGATCTTGCCTCAAGTCTGATACGGTTCTTTGAGGTGACCAGGAAGATTGATGAGGGTAGTGTAGTAGGTGTGGTCTACATAGATTTTGTTAAGGTGTTTGACAAGGTTCTGCATAGTAGGCTTCTTCAGAAGGTCAGAGGCCAAGGGATCCAGGGAGGCTTGGCCATGTGGATTCAGAATTGGCTTGCCTGTAGAAAGCAGAGGGTTGTGGTGGAGGGACTGCATTTGGATTGGAGGGCTGTGACTAGTGGTTTCCCACAGGGATCAGTTCTGGGACCTCTACTTTGTGATATTTATTAATGACTTGGATGAGGGGGTGGAAGGGTGGGTTAGCAAGTTTGCACATGACACAAAGATCAGTGGTGTTGTGGATAGTGTGGAGGGCTGTCGAAGCTTGTAGAGGGATATTGATAGGATGCAGAGCTGGGCTGACAAGTGGCAGATGGAGTTCAATCTGGAGCGGTATGAAGTGGTACACTTTGGAAGGACAAACTCCAAGGTGGAATACAAGGTAAATGGCAGGATTCTGGGCAGTGTGGAGGAGCAGAGGGATCTGGGGGTTCATATCCACAGATCAAAGTTGCCACACAGGTGGATAGGGCAGTTCAGAAAGCTTATGGGATGTTAGCTTTCATAAGTCATGGGATCAAGTTTAAGAACTGAAGTAATGATGCAGCTTTACAAAACTCTGGTTAGACCACACTTAGAGTACTGCGTCCAGTTCTGGTCACCTCATTATAGGAAGGAATGTGGAGGTGTTGGAGAGGGTGCAGAGGAGATTTACCAAGATGCTGCCTGGATTAGGGAGTATGGATTATGAGGAGAGACTAAAGGAGCTAGGGCTTTACTTATTGGAGAGGAGGAGGATGAGGAGAGACAGGTATACAAAATATTGAGGAATAGATAGTGGACAGCCAGCATCCCTTTCCCAGGGCACCAATGCTCAATACAAGAGGGCATGGCTTTAAGGTAATGGGGGCGGGGTGGGGGGTAGAGTTCAAGGGAGATATCAGAGGGAGATTTTTCACCCAGAGTCGTTGGTGCATGGAATGTGCTGCCTGGGGTGGTGGTGGAGGCTGATACGTTGGTCAAGTTCAAGAGATTGTTAGATAAGCATATGGAGGAATTCAAGATAGAAGGATATGTGGGAGAAAGGGGTTAGATAGTCTTAGGAGTGGTTTGAAGATTAGCACAACATGGTGGGCCAAAGGGCCTGTATCGTGCTGTATTGTTCTATGGCTCAATCAAATTCATGAGACATTCAAAGCGCCATGCCGGCTATCTCTAATTGTCCTTTCCTTTCCCAAATGTCACTAAATCCTGCCTCTTTGAATCCCTTCCAGTAATGTTCCCACCACTGATGTAGGCTGACTGGCCTGTAGTTGTCCTTGCATCCCTTCTTAAATAAAGAGAAAACATTCACCAGTCTTCCAGTACCTCATCTACAGCTAATGAAGGTACAAAAATCTCTGCCAGGACTCCAGCAATTTCTTCCCTTGCTTCCCACTTCCCAAGACACACACTAGGTCAGGCCTGGGTATTCATCCACCTATATGCATTTCAAGGTTGCCAACACCTCCTCTTTTGTATTGTCAGTATGTTTCAGGATATCACTATTCTCTTCTCTGAACTCATTAGCTTCTACTTCCGTCTTCATGGTAAATGCATGTGAGAAATATTCATTTAAGACCTTGCCCTTCTCCTGTGACTCTGCACAGATCACCACTCTGCTCCCGAAGAGAACCTACTCTCTTCCTAGATACCTTTTTGCTCAATGTACGCAGAATCTTTTTGGATTATCCTTTATCTTTATCTGCCAGTGATATCTCATGGTCCCTTTTTCCCTTCCAATTTCCTTCTTAAGTGTACTCCTACATCCCTTATACTCAAGACAATCCCAACTGCCCATACCTGACATATGTCTCCTTTCTCCTCACCAGTGTCTCAATATCCCTTGACAAGGGACGCTGCCGATTTTCTGCCATGCTTATGGGGATATATATTCCAATAAAAAAATGGAGGAAAACAAGACTTTCAAGAATGGCTTATTAGACAGTGCTAACCTTGATATTGCAATAACTGCTAAGAGATAGGAGTGGAATAAAGTAGCACTTGTAAACACAAAGGCCAGAGAGAAAGTGAGGGTAAAGGGCTGAATGAAATGCAAGAGCAGAGCAAAGAATGTAAAGAGTTATTGGATCTAACCACTAGGACCACAAGATTCCCAAGTCAAGGACAGAAAACAGCATAGTGGTCAAAGTTCTTTATCCTAGATTCACCCTGAGTTGATAAAATCTGCACAGGTGGCAGTGGCAATTGAAATATAAAATAAATTGTTAGTTTTAATCTGCATCATGAAGGGACATTGTTGATTATTGCAGAATTAAATACACAGGGTATTTGAATGCTGCAGCATTTTAGGCAGCAATTAGAAGGTGGCAGCTCCAGGGCCAATGGGCTACCTCAACCACCAAGGGTGGAACAAATGTTGCATCATTTACAGCCAATGTTTTTCCCTGCTAACAATATTCTATGGGTAAAAGATAACGTTGAGAACATGGAGGTAGTGAATGCTACTATAAGAGTCTGTAAGAAGGATATTCACTGAGACTCAATAGTTCTGAGTTATATCACATGATTATAAAAATGTTCTCTCACACAGGTAGATAAAACTGGAGGATTATTTCAGCCCACTGCCACTTGAGACAGAGCTATCAATTCAGAACAAGGAATCAGGGAACAGGAACATGTTGTTGGAAAATGTGAAATTGTCCACGTTAGCAGGAAAAAAGTACATATTATTGAAATGGTAAGAGATTGCAAAGCCTTGAGATACTCAAGGACCTGGATACTCCTGAGCACAATTCACAAAAGACCAATATGCAAGTACAAGTAATTAGGAAAGCAGACAGAATGTTATCACAGACACAAGAGACTACAGATGCTGGAAATCTGGAGCAACACTCAAAACACTGGAGAAACCAAATGACTATATTCATATCTGGAATGCATGTGTCATCTAATGAGGCTAAATTGAATAGACCAGGCTTGTACGCATTAGAGGTTAGAAGGGTGAGAAGTGGCTTGAATGAAATTAGATTCTGAGGGATCTTGACAGAATGCACGTGGAGAGGATGTCTGAGTTGGAGAGTCCAGAGCTTAAAACTAAGGGTCACGATTTAAAAAATAATGGGCTCACCCATCTAAGACAAAGATGTGGCATTTCTTTTCTCTCAGGTGGTTGACAGCTTTTGAGACTGAAGAGGTCCTAAGGTTGAATAGGTTAGGACTTTATTCCCTGGAGTGCAGGAGAATGAGTGGAGATCTTAGAGGTATACAAAATCATGAGGGGTATAGATAGGGTGAATGCATGTAGGGTTTTTCCCCTAAGTTTGGGTGAGACTAGAACTAGAGGTCATAGGTTTAGGGTGAAAGGTGAAATATTTAAGGGGAATCTGAGGGGAACTTCTTTACTCAGAGGGTGGTGGGAGTGTGGAACGAGCTGCCAGCAGAAGTGGTAGAGGCAGGTTCAACTGCAACATTTAAGAGGTTTGGATAGGTACATGGATGGAAGGGGTTCAGAGGGATATGGTCTGGGTGCAGGTAGATGGGACTAGGTAGAACAGGTCAGCATGGACTAAGTGGGCCAAAGGGCCTGTTTGTCTTGTAGTACTCTACAACTCTATGACACTATGGCCTTGAAGGAGCTCTCCAGACTCTGAAAGTTTGATATGTTAGATGCATGCATTATGGGATAGATTAGTGTGTGGCTTAAATAAAGAATGGATTCAGTTGAAGCTGTTAAGCATGTGGAACTTCACATATGAATGAGCTTTCAATGGATATGGCAGCAAAAATACTAGAAAATTCTAGCCATATACAAATATATGGTCAAAGTCAGAAGGCAACAGAAAACTCCACTCCAGAAATAGTCAGTGCCACATGGGTGTAAACAGAACATATTCTTGCCATTCCTCATGCACCTGTTCCTTTAAGAAGACAAAGTGCTATATGTGCCAGAAGAAACAGCAGGTAGCAAAAGCATGCAAATCCAAACAGAGCAACAAACTAGAGCAGTGAATATCTTAAGGCAGGGGGAGATGGATTCTTGATGAATAAGTGGGTGAAAGGTTACTGTGGTTAAACTGGAAGGCAAAATTGAGGCTACAAGCAGATTATTAAATGGTGAAGACTTGAAGGGTTTACTGGCCTATTCCCATCCCTGCTTCATATGTGGATGTATTCAACTAGGTGTTACCAAAGCATCACTTGTAAAGAAATTTTCTAACAAAGATGCTATTATAATGCCAGTGACCCAGGTACAATTCCTGCCACTGTCTGTAAGGATTTGTATGTTCTCCCTGTGTCTGCATGGTTTTCCTCTGGGTGCTCCAGTTTCCCCTCATTCCAAACATGGACAGGTTAGGAAGTTGTGGGCATGCTACATTAGCACTGGAAGTGTGGCGACACTTGCAGACTGCCCCAGAACACTACACAAAATGATCATTTTATTGTATGTATCTTTAGTCACATGTACATTGAAACATCTTATCAAAGAGGGCCATTTGCAATATTGACACCAATGCAGAATTTAATTTGCACAGATTTACACCATGAGACAAAGGCAAGAAACAATGAGATTTTAAAGTCATGGTAGTGTAGCAGTTAGCATAACACTATTAGAACACCAGCAACCTGGATTCAATTCTGGCCACTTCGGAGGAGTTTGTACATTCTCCCTGTGGTTTCCTCCAGGTGCTCTGGTTTCCTCCCACATTACAAAGACATATGGGTTAGGAAGTCATGGGCATGCTATGTTGGCACCAGAAGCATGGTGACATGTGTGGGCTGCCCCCAGAACATTATGCAAAAGTAATGCATTTTCACTGTGTGTTTCAATGTTCATGTAACTAATAAAGAAATCTTATCTTAAAGGTTAGATGGCAGAAATGCAGATCAACACAACAGATTGTTTCATCATGGGGACAGAATAGAGCAAGAAACACACCTATTTGCCCATATTAGAAAGTTCAGTAATTTTAAAACCTACCCTGGTGAAGAACTGACGGAAGTGGGACAAATACAATGTATGATGGATATAATGGCCAGCTGTTAGAATTGTCTCCACTCAAAGCCTAAATCCATCTTGGTCAGAAAAATAATCATGGCTTTCTGGTCCTCACTGATACACATTCAAATGGATTCCAGTCAGGTATGGGAGATTGTGTATTCTACTACCATGTACAAATGAAGAGCAGAGATGGGTTCTTACAACACAGAATATCCTGAGCAACAAACAATCTGTTGGAGGAACTCAATGGATTGAGCAGCATCTGTGGGAGGAAAGGCATTGTCGACATTTCAAGTCAAAACCCTGCATCAGGACTGCAGTATCCCCTTCCTCCCACAGATGCTGCTCAGCCCACAAAGTTCCTCCAGCAGATTGTTTGTTGCTGCAGATTTCAGCATCTGCAGTCTCATGTCTACATGGGATATCTTAGAGTTAACGTCAGACAATGAACAGCAACTCATATCATATTTGGAAACTTCATGAAATGCAATATTGAGCTTTTGTCAATTCTCCCATACTCTCTAGCTTCTAGTGGGATAGACAACACATCTCTACATATTTGGAAGGAAACTTGAAGGGATGTGTTTAGCCAACTTCAAGTTCAAGTTTATTGTCATAGGTACACAGGGTATAAATGCCATTAAAGATAGCTTTTAGCAGCAGCACAGTACAAACTTCTTGCTTAGATGTCATATAAAACCACATTCTGCTGTTAGATTCACCCTAGTGTTGCTGTAAATGTGTTGTATTTTAAACTTTTGAATTTTGTACAGCCTTGCTTGGAGGAGAGAATGGAAAGGTATCAGTTCCAACAAAAGCAATAATAGAACAATGTGTTGGGAAGAAGCAAAGAAAAGCAATTCAGACCAAATGAGGAAGTGAGAGCATTAAGACAGATGAACAAGCATGACACATGAGAGATATTAGCGAGATACTGCAAGTTTGTGCTCCAAAATAATTTAGTATAGCCAGAAGGCAGGTCAGAAGTGTTAATTTTAACCAAATAAGTTCAGCAAGACATGTACCAAGTACTGAAGAACTGTGTGATGAATTTATTCTAGAAGTAGATATTGAATTAACTGCTGAAGAGGAGATGCAGTTCAGTGAATTCAGTGATCATGTTACACCTTCTTCAATCAGGAAATAACTACAATGTACTGTTAAGAGGGTCCAAGTGCCTGAGAAAACCAGTCTGACAAAAACTGACTGAAACTTTAATGGCTATGTGAAAAGCATTTCACACACTTTTTCCAAAGAGGGAAAGTAGTGTGGTATATAAATAGCTCCCATACTGCCACAAACCAATAGGTCTGTGGCAGTAGTGAACAAAGCAACATGAAGAATAAACCTAGCTGATTGTACCCTCAGTCTCCCTATGACAGGTGCAACCTATGGTAGAGGTAACTACTGCACAATCCTTATGATGTAAAAGTCCTCCCTTCACACCAAGGACACCTTCACTGTGTTGTGTAGCACTACTAAGTGTGCTAAATGGGAAAGACTCAGAACAGCCCTGGCAGCTGAAAACTGGGTATTCATGAAGCATTGTGGATTATAAAGTGACAAATGTACACTGATACAATCTGTAAACTCATGGCCCATCATATCCCTTACTCCACCACTGCAAGGGAATTGTCAGACATGGGACATCTTTTATGGGTTATGGACTAGTGATAGTAGGCATTAATACAATTGAAAACCAGTCTTCAAAAAGCCTATTGAAACAAAGTACAAACAGTAATCAGTATTGAAATTAAAAGGTGGCTACAGAGCACAAACAACTGGCTCACAGCAGGAGGCTGGCTGCTCAGGAGATATGGTTGGTAAACTGACATGACCATGAGCAACACTCAAGACGCTAGAGGAACCCAGCAGGTCAGGCAGCATCTATGGAGGGAAATGGACAGTTGACATTTCAGATCAAGACCCTTCATCTGGACTGATGAAGTCCTTCCTGACCTGCTGAGTTCCTCCAGCTTTTTGTGTGTTGTTCCAGATTCCAGCACCTGCAGTCCCTTGTGACATGACCATGAGACATTCTCATTTGCCTCAGCCAAACATAAGACAATGGGGCTATGCTAATTGACCTACATCAAACCAGACACCAGCTAAGTTATTCTGTTAAACATGATCATTGCTATCAATAATTGGGATGTTTGTGTACTCAGAGAGTCTGCCCTCAACACTAATTTTGGGAGTCTGTGTTCTGTCCTCAGAACCTTTTAGACCATCCATGTGAATTACTTTGACCCAGCAAAGGCACTTGAACCTTCAGAGGTGTCTCATCAGTAACAGTGTGCTCCCACTGTAAATGTACTTCAATGGAACCATTTGTCAGACAAGATATTGAAGTAAACAATGTCATTGTAGTTATTGAAATTGTATTGAATCACCTGCTTGTTATCATTGTTTTTAAGAGTATAAAAACTTGATGTATTTTGAGTTTGGGGAGATTTTATTGATTCCAAGAGAATGTCTGCTTGTCATGATGAATAAAGATCTTCATATCTACAGCTTCTCCAGTGATTTAGATACAGGCACAACATCACCATTACTATCAAGCCAAGATACCAATGAGTACAGAAAGGCCTACCAAGAACAGGTATAAGGTGCCAACCCAGCAAAGTTGCAACAAGGGACTACATGCTTGCTAAATAGTAAACTAACATGTCATAACAGAGCTAAGTGATCTCATGACCAAAAGATCAGATAAAATATCTGCCTTTATGGTACAACTAGTCCTAAATGTGGACAGAAACTGGAACCCTTTATCTGAACTGGAAAAGAAAACTAATTAGCTTTTAGTGGCAGAGAAGGTGACAACAAAAGCTGACACCAAATGAGTAAATGTAGCAGCTAGAGTAGGAACTAGAATCACATTGTGCTTTTCTTAATAGAAAGGCTGTGGGACCTGTCCAGCAAGTCAGACTATGCTAGTAGAAAAAAACTGAATCAAAATGATGACAGGTAGAAATGGTCAGAATCAGAACAGTACAGCACAATACAGGCCCTTTGGCCCATGATGTTGTGCCAACCTTTAAACCTCACCTAAGACTATCTAATCCCTTCCCCCCACATATCCCTCTATTTTAAATTCCTCCATATGCTTATTTAGCAATCTCTTGAATTTGACCAATATACCTGCCTCCACCACCACCCCAGGCAGCATATTCTATGCCCCAACCACACTCTGGGTAAAAAAACCTCTGATATCTCCCTTGAACTTCCCACCCATTACTTTAAAGCTATGCCCTTTTGTATTGATCATTGGTGCCCTGGGAAAGAAGCACTGACTGTCCATCTATTCCTCTTAATATTTTGTATACCTCTATCATGTCTCCTCTCATCCTCCTCTCCAATGAGAAGCCCTAGCTCCCTTATAATCCATACTCTCTAAACCAGGCAGCCTCCTGGTAAATCTCCTCTGCACCCTTTCCAACACTTCCACATCCTTCCTATAATGAGGCAACCAGAACTGGACAGTACTCTAAGTGTGGTCTAACCAGAGTTAGATAGAGCTGCATCATTACCTCAAGGCTCTTAAACTCAATCCCACAACTTATGAATACTAATATCCCATAAGCTTTCTTAACTACTCTATCCACCTGTGTGGCAACTTTCAGTGATCTGTGCATATGAACCCCCAGATCCCTCTGCTCCTCCACACTACCCAGAATCTTGCCATTAACTTTGTACTCTGCCTTGGAGTTTGTCTTTCCAAAGTGCACCACCTCACTTCTCTGGATTGAACTCCATCTGCCACTTGTCAGCCCAGCTCTGCATCCTATCAATGTCCCTCTGCAATTTTTGACAGTCCTCCACTATCCACAACACAACCAACCTTTGTCTCATCAGTTCTGATAGAGACGAAGAAAGTTACACAAATTTCAAAAATTAAATGGAGTCTGAAAGACATGAACATGCCCAGAGTGAAGCTGAGGTGTTGTTTCTCAAGCTTGCATTGGGCCATCCTGTAATAGTGTGAGAGGCCACAGACAGGTTGGATTGAGTGGGGGTATGACAAAGAATTAAAGTGGCAAGCAACTGGAACCTTGATCACTCCTGTGGACTGAACACAGGTGCTCTGCAAAGAGATCAATCTGCATTTGGTTAGTGAATGCTCTAATTATCATTCTTCCAAATTTCTACAAATTCGGGAGTTGTCCCTACATATTGGAAGGTGGCAAATCTGAGCTCACTACTTAAGCAGAAAGAAAGAAAACAGTGACTGATCTGTTAGTCTGACAACACTTTGGAAAATGCTGGAATCTACATTGAAGGAAGCAAAAACAAAGCACTTAGATAAGAATAATAGAACTGAGCAAATTCAGCATTGATGGAGAGAGAAATCATGCATGACTGATCTACTAGAGTTCCTTGAGGATGTGACTAGCAGAAAATATGAAGAGGAAACAGTGGACCTGGTGCATTTAGATTTTCAGAAGGCGTTCAAAAAGATTCCACAAAGGAGCTTGATCAACAAGGAGAGAGCACATGGAATTGGAAGTAACATACTTACATGGATTGAGAATTGGTTAACAGACAAAAATTTCAGTGGAATAAGTGGGTCATTCTAAACTTGCAGACTGACTATTGTGGTACCACAGGGATCATTGCTTGGGCTTCAATTATTCAGTCTATATCAATACCAAACGTCATATTTCTAAGTTTGCTGATGATACAAAACTAGGTGTGATTGTGAATAGTGAGGACAATGTAGAGGGACTACAAGAGGAAATAGACAAGCTGGGTGAAGAGGTCAAGACCATGGCAGATGGAATATGTGAAGAAAGGTAATTCACTTTAGTGCACCAAATAGAACATAAGACATTACAGCACAGTAGAAGCCCTTCAGCCCACAATGTTGTGCTGACATTTTATCCTGTTCTAAGATCGATCTAGCCCTTCCCTCCCACACAGCCCTCCATTTCTCTATCATTCATGTGGCTATCTAAGAGTCTCTTAAATATCCCTAATGTATCTGCCCCCACAACCTCTGTCGGCAGTGCATTCCATGAATCCACCACTAAAAAAAACTCACCTCTGACATCCCCATTACACTTTCCTCCAGTCACCTTAAAATTATGTCCCCTCATGTTAGCCATTTCCACCCTGGGAAAAAGTCTTCAACTGTCCACTCAATCTATGCCTCTGATCTTGTACACCTCTATCAAGTCACCTCTCATCCTCCTCTCCAAAGAGGAAAGTCCTAACTCACTCAACCTATCCTCATAAGACATGTTCTCCCATCAAGGCAGCATCCTGATAAATCTCCTCTGCACCCTCTGAAGCTTTCACATACTTCCTATGAGGCAACCAGAACTGAACACAATCCTCCAAGCGTGGTATAAGCACAGTTCTATAGAGCTGCAACATTACCTCGTGGCTCTTGAACTCAACCCTGACTAATAAATGGACATCGACCCCAATATCCCTCTGTTCCTCCACACTGCTAAGAGTACTGCCATTAACCTTGTATTCTGCCTTCAAATTCAATCTCCCAAAGTGTATCACTTCACTTTTCTGGGTTGAACCCCATCTGCCACTTCTCAGCCCATGTCTGCGTTCTATCAATATCCTGTTGTAATCTACAGCAACCTTCTACACTATCCACTCCACCACCAACTTTTGTATCAGCAAACTTACTAACCCACCCTTCCACATCCTCATCCAAGTCATTTATAAAAGTCAAAGAGGTGTCCCAGAACAGATCCCTGTGGAACACCACTGGTCACTGACATCCAAGCAGAATATGCTCCATCTATGACCACCTTGTCTTCTATGGGCAAGCCAATTCTGAATCCACACAGCCAAGTTTCCCTGGATCCATGCCTCCTGACCTTCTGAATGAGCCTTCCATGAGGAACCTTATCAAGTGCCTTACTAAAATCCATGTACACCACATCCACTGCTCTACCTTCATCAATGTACTTTGTCACAGCCTCAAAGAATTCAGTCTTGTCAGGCACAACCTGCCCCTCACAAAGCTATGCTGACTGTCCCTAATTAGCCTATGCTTCTCCAAATGCCCATAAATTCTGTCTTTGAGAATCTTCTCCAGTAATTTGCCTACCACTGAAGAAAGACTCACTGGTCTGTAATTCCCAGGGTTGTCCCTAATCCCTTTCTTGAAAGGAGCAACATTTGCCACCCTCCAATCATCTGGCACTACTCCTGTGGACAGTGAGGATGCAAAGATCATCACCAAAGGTGCAGCAATCTCTTCCCTCATATCCCATAATAACCTTGGATATATCGTGTCCAGCCCTGGTGACTTATCCATCCCAATGTTTTTCAAAAGTTTGAGCACATCCTATTTCCTCATGTCAAGATGCCCTAGCATATCAGCCTATTGTAGGTCATCCTCAAAAACACCAAGGTCTCTCTCACTGGTGAATACTGAAGCAAAGTATTCATTAAGGACCTCCCCTACCCCTTCCAACTCCAGGCACGTTTCCTCTTTTAACCTTGATCAGTCTTACCCTCACTCTAGTCATCCCCCTATTCTTCACAAACGTGTAGAACGCCTTGGGGTTTTCCTTAATCTTACTTGCCAAGGCCTTCTCATGCCCCCCTTCTAGTTCTCCTAAGTCCATTCTTAAGCTCCCTCCTGGCTACCTTGTAAATCTCCTGAGCCCTGTCTGATCCATGCTTTCTAAACCTCAGGTAAGCTTCTTTCTTCCTCTTGACAAGATATTCTACATCTCGTCAACCACAGTTCCTTCACTCTACCATCCTTACCCTGCCTCAATGGGACAAGCCTACACAGAACCCCATGCAAGTACTCCCTGAACAACCTCCACATTTCTGCTCTGCACTTCCAAGAACATCTGTTCCCAATTTACACACCAAGTTCCTGCCTAATAGCATCATAATTCCCCCCTCAATTAAATGCTTTCCCATAGCATTTGCTCCTATCCCTCTCCAAGGCTATGGTAACGGTCAAGGGGTTATGGTCTATCTCCAAAATGTTCTCCCACAGATGTGAAACTGGATCAGGCTCATTGCCTAGTAGCAGGTCCAGTATGGCCTCTCCTCTAGTCAGCTTGTCCACATCCTGTGTCAGGAATCCTTCCAGTACATATCTAACACTCTCCGCTCCATCTATCCCCTTTACACTAAGGAGTTGCCAGTCAACATTAGGGAAGCTGAAATCACCCATGACAACAGCTCTGTTATTTTTGCACTTCAAAGATCTGCCTCCTGATCTGCTCCACAGTGTCTCTGCAGCTATTGGGGGGAATCTGTCGAATACTCCCAATAGAGTGATCACTCCCATCCTGTTTCTGACTTCCACCCACTGACTCAATGGACAATCCCTCCAGGACATTCTTCCTTTCTACAGCTGTGACACTGTCCCTGATCGGCAAAGCCGCTCCCCCACTTCTTACCTCCATCCCTGTCCCTTTTGAAACATCTAAACCCCAGAATATCCAGCAGCTGTTCCAGCCCTTGATACAGTCAAGTCTCTGTAATGGCCTCCACGTCATAGGTCCAAGTACTTACCCAGGCTCTAAGTTCATAACCATTGTTCTTGATACTTTTTGCATTAAAGGAGACACAATTCAGCCCATCCAACTGACTGAAATCTTGCCCTTTCAAATACCTATCCTTCCTCAGTCTTTCTACACTCTGCATCTACTTGTACCCTAAATGCACCAACCTCTGACCTATCACTCTGGTTTTCATCCCCTTGGGAAACTAGTTTAAACCCTCCCCAACAGTTCTAACAAACCTGCCCACAAGAATATTGGTCTCCCTCCAGTTCAGGTGTAACCCATCCCTTCTGTACAGGTCATACCTTCCCCAGAAGAGATCCCAATGATCAACAAATCTGAAACTCTGCTCCCTGCACCAACTCCTCAGCCATGAATTCATCTGCCAAATCATCCTATTCTTACCCTCACTGGCATGTGGCACAGGCAGCAATCCAGAGATTACTACCCTTGAGGTCCTGCTTTTCAGCTTCCTACCTACCTATATTCCCTCTTCAAGGCCTCATTTCTTTTCCTACTTATGTCATTGGTACCAATATGTACCACAATCTCTGGCTGTTCACCTTTCCCCTTCAGAATGCTGTGGGCCCAATCCAAGATATCCCTGACACTCAGGAGTCAACATACCATCTGGGAGTCTTTCACATCCACAGAATCTCCTGACCACCCCCTTTACTATGGAATCCCCTATCACTACTGCTCTCCTCTTCTCTCCCCTTCCCATCTGCATAACACAACCAAGCTCAGTGCAAGAGACCTGGTCACTGCAGCTTTCCCCTGGTAGGTCATCATCCCCCAACAGTATCCAAAACTATATCTATTATTGAGGGGAACAGCCATAGGGATACTCTACACTACCTGTCTATTCTCCTTCCTTCTCCTGACAGTCACCCAGCTACCTACTTCCTGCAACTTAGGAGTGACTGCCTCCCTGTAGCTCTTATCTATGAACTCATTCTCCCATAGGAGCCAGAGGTCATCCAGCTGCAGCTCCAGTTCCTAACAGCCTTTAACAAGCTGCTGCATGTACATACCTCAAGCAGATGTAGTTATCACAGAGACAGGGGTTCTCCCAGAATTCCCACATCACACAAACTGAACACACCACTGACCCTGGAGCCATTCTCACTACTCTGGCCTGGCAGTAAAGGAAGCACCAAAGAATGAAACTTACCTTCACCTCTTCTTGCCAAAACCCCAGTATACCACTCTAACACTAGCCCACTCACACAATGACTGCTCCTAAAATGGCTGTTCTGCTTATGCCTACCTTCCTTTTATTTGCTGTTGCTACAGCCAATTAACTGGTAACAATTTGCAAATGTGCCTCATTAGACTCTTGCAAGGTGAAACTCACAAGCACACACACAGAGACTCACCTCTTTTCAAAGGTCCCACTCCAAATCTCGCTCCAACTCCCGACTCTGCAAGGTGAAATCACAAGCACACACAAGAAAAGCAGAATAATTTTTTAAATTGTGAAAGATTGGCAAATGTTTATGTTCAAAGGGATCTAGGTGTCCTTGTACACAAATCACTGAAAATTAGCATGCAGCTGTGGTACATAACTGGAAACGTAAATTGGCCTTTACTATGAAAGAGTATGAGTAAAGGATTAAAGATGACTCAGCATATTATATAATCATTATTGAGTCTGCCATTTTTGTCTTCTTACTTAAGAAAAGATATACTTGCCATGAAGGGAGTGCAAGAAAGATTCACGAGACTGGTTCCAAGATGACAGGTTGGCTGTAAGAGGAGAGATTGAGTTGTATTCTCTAGGGTTTAGAAGATTGAGAGATCTCATTGAAATGTACAAAATCCGTAGAGGTCATGGTGGATACAAAAAGAATGTTTTCCCTGGCTGAGGAAACTAGAACCAGAGTTACAGAATTGGGGTTAGGCTATTTAGGATTTAAATAAGGAGAAATTTCTTTCCTCAGTGGTGATCTTCGGGATGGCCACAGGAGAGTGACGGCAGGGTGTGTGGGGATTGGATCAGTTTTTGAGCTCATTCAAAATAAAACTTTATAGATTTTGGTATATTAAGGGCAACTGGGGATAGGAGGATAATGTGGAAAATGGAACTGTGGTAGAGGATCAGTCATGACCTTGATGGATGACAGAGCATAATTAGTAGACGCGATAGCTCCTAGTTCTTATGTTCATATGTTCTAATGTTCCAGTTGATATCAGAATTGGCCAGTTCTGATCTATGACCCAACTCCAAGAAAAATACAGGGAGCAGCATCAGTCTCAATACATGGCCGTTTTGACTTTGGAAAAGCCTTTCATTGCACCAAGCAAGAGGGACTGTGGTAGATCCTTCGCAAATCCAGTTACCCTCATCTAGTGCATAGAACATGGAACAGTACAGCATAGGAACAGGCCCTTTGGCCCACAATGTTGTGCTGAACTAACTAAATGAGGAATTAAATGCCTAACTAAACTAATCTCTTCTGCCTATACAATGTCCATATCACTCCATTCACTGCACATTCATGTGCCTATCCAAGAGCCTCTTAAACATATATTTGCCTCCTCTAGCACCCCTGGCAGTGCTTTCCAGGCACCTACCATTCTCTATGTAAAAAACTTGCCCCGTACATCTCCTTTGAACTTGTGCTCTCTTACCTTAAATGCATGCCCTCTAATATTTGATATTTCCATCCTGGGAAAAAGAATCTGACTATCTACCCTATCTGTGCCTTTCAGAATTTTATAAACCTCTATCAGATCTCCCCTCAGCTTCTGCTGCTCCAGAAAAAACAACCCAAGTTTATCCAACCTCTCCTCATAGCATATGCCCTCTAATCCAGGCAGCATCCTGGTAAACCTCTTCTGCAGCCTCTCCAAAGCCTCCACATCCTTCCTACAATGGGGCAACCAGAACTGAATGTAATACTCTAGATGCGGCCTAACCAGAGTTTTATAAAACTGCAACATAACTTCCCGACTGTTGCATGATGGCTTACAAGCTGTGGTTTGAACTGCCTCAGATCCAATCCCGTTACAGGCTATAGTCAAGAAATGCTGTATCATTACTATAATCCTTTTCTTTCTTTCCTGCAAATTTATTATACCTGATCTCCAACAAGCTTTAGAACATAGAAAAACTACAGCACAATTCAGGACCTTCGGCCCACAAAGCTGTGCTGAACATGTACCAACCCTAGAAATTACTAGGCTTACCCATAGCCCTCTATTTTATTCAGCTCCATCTACCTATCTAACAGTCTCTTGAAAGACCCTATCGTATCCGCCTCCACCACCGTTTCCGGCAGCCCATTCCACGCAACCCATTCCGGCACCCATTCTTTCTGCTGGAATGGAGCTAATCTTTTGGATGAAAGGTTGTTTTTCTTTTGTTTCTCTACCTACATCATCTCCTCTCTAGAACCAAGTTCACCCCAACCTCAGACACTGAGCTCCACTATGTGGATGGCATTTGCAAATGTGTGTGTTCAGAGAGCAAGCTCTAAGCATGTGAGAGGATGGATTTTACAATAAACAACTGCAAAACAAATGCCCTTAGAAACTGCCCCACTACAAATGTCCTTAGAAACTGCCCTCCTACAATAGAACTCCATGATCATGACCTGGAATTGTGTACCAATTTTCATATCTCAGGAGCTACCTGTCAACAAAGGCAGACATTGATGATGAAATTCAGATTACCTCAAATGTGCCAGTGCAGCCTTTGGCTGTATGAAGAAAATAATATTCAAAGATCAAGGTCTCAAACTCAGTACAAAGCTCAAGGTCTACAGGCAACAATGATCCCTGCCTTCTTGGATGCCTCTGAGATATAGACTGTCTGCAGTTGTCTCAAAGCACTGGAAATGTACCACCAACAATCTGACCACATGCTCTTACAAATCCTTTGGCAAAAAAAAGCAAATGTCATTCAAAAATAGCAGTGGAATTGCTTCAAGGACATTCTCAAAGCCTTCATGAAAGAAATACAACATCCTCAATGACTCCAGGCCTATGACCCCTCAGAATGCTCAGAGAATATCTGGGATGGTACTGAGAACCACGAGGTTCAAGAACAGCTACTTCCCTTCAACCATTTGGTTCTTGAGCCAACTGTGAAAACCCGAAACTCTACAGATTAGCAACATTATGATCACATTGATCACTTTGTTTTTTTTGTTTTAATTGTGCTCTTTCTTGTAAAAATTGTGCATAATTTATGTTTAATTTACGTTTTCCTTGTGAATGCTGCTTATAATGTGCTGTATGTGTGTGATGCTGCTGCAAGTAAGTTTTTCATTGCACCTGTGCGTACATGTACTTGTGCATATGGCAATAAACTCGACTTTGATTTTGACTTTAGAACCTCAAGAACATAAGAAAACAAAAATGGCAGAAGGAACACATAAACTTGCATATCTGCCTGCCTCAGCAACTCCTTCCTGCAGCAGAGCCCATTGATCACACATTGGCTTCAAGCAGAAATAGTGGAAGTAAGCACCCTCAACCCTAAAGAACTGCTTAAGAAGAAGATGACGGGATCTCAGTTTGTATATTGCCATCTTGCTGGATTGTCTTCAGACAGTGTGGATTCTTCCATTTATAGGGATGGGATTTGCATTTTTTTGTTTAATGGCTTATGTTATTGTTTAGACGTTGTCCAGTTTGACCCAGGTTGTAGGTCCGCAACCACATATGTTTGTACTTCACTGCTGCAGAAGTTTATGGTAGCCATTTATAAAATGCAGGAATTCTCTACAAGGTGACAGTTTTGCACATCTTTCGCAATGACTATATGCCGTATGCTGGTAACAGCTGTTCATCATGAGGAAATTCTGCTGCATTATTCACCTTTCAGTATGAGTTTATTGCTTAGTCTCCTTTATTAAAGTGAGCTGTGTAATTCTGAAAGATCTAAAGCAGAACATCGCTTAACAAATCCTTAGCAAGGCTATTTTCGGAGGGAATATCTTTAAAAACATTCCAGCATTAGGGGCAAAATTCTGTCTGGGATAAAAATGGAAGGCTGGTAGATGTCTGGTTCTTAATTATTTTTCTCAACAGTTTGATCATCTCTTCATTCAGAAAGTGTAGTATTTAATGTTAAAAACACTTGTATTTCAAAAAAAATCATTAACTGCAATGGCACACAGTCTAGCCATGCTCTGGTTTCAAAATGATAATTCATATTTAACTATTTATAATTTTTAAGGTTGTGCCATTTTGAAGTATTGATCATTGTAATTGAAGTAAATAAAATTAAAGCTTTCTGCTTTTGAGGCTACTCTTTCAATTAATGTGCATTCCAATATTCTTAACTATCCTGCAACTGCAGATTATCGCTGTTACATGACTGAAGAGAGTCCATCAGCTGCAAGGTGTACTCAAGCATATTGGAAAATATTCTCCCCAAATAGCAAACAACTTAATATTACTGACTTAGCACTGAGTTCCAATAATGTTTGATTTTAAAAGTACAAGCAACAACTTACAGAGTGCTTTTCGTGACATCCTGAACCCTGAGGCATGAAAATAGATATAAACTACTCAGCGCAACTTGGTTATATATGGTGTCCATGTTAGAAGATCCAGTGGAATAACTTGCATTCCTTCCAGCAGGCAACTTTGCTAGATGTTCATTCAAAACCTTCTCTCTGACTTATGTTATAATTCTGTTACATCTATGGTAGATTAAAAAAATCAGTTTGGAGTACATTCTTAATTTGGCTTCTTTCACACAGGAAAGGAACTGGCAAGGATGAAAAGTTTTGTCACTGCTGGATTCCTGCTCTTTGAACAAAGGTGTTGGTTACATTATTGTCACAGAAGTGGGGTGGGTGTTTATTAAATCTATCATCTTAAAACATTAGAAATAGGAGCAGGAGAAAGTCACATGGTGTTCAAGACTGCTCTGCCATTCAATCAGAATATGGCTGACCTGATCTTGGCCTCAGCATAATTTTCCTGCATGTTCACCATAACTGTAATTGACCAAAATTCTGCCTTAGCCTTGAATATATTCAATGACTTAGCCTGTGGTAGCAAATTCCAAAGATTTGTAATCATCTGAGATAAGAAATTGCTCCTCATCATCTTAAAGGTGTGTCCTTGTATCACAAAACTATGTTCTCCTAGTTCTAGATTTCCCAATAAAGGGAAACATTCTCTGAATTTATCCCATCAAATCCCTTCAGAATAAGATCATACAGAATGTAGGAAGATTAGGGGAAGGTACAAACACAACAAGGTTGTCGTAGTGGGTTACTTCCCCAATATAAACAGGGACCTCCTTAGAGCAAGAAGTTTAGACAGGGTAGAATTTGTTAAGTGCATCCAGGAAAGATTCTTAAAACAATATGTGGATAGTCTAACTAGAGGAGGGGCCATACTGGATCTGATGTTGGGAAATGAGCCTGGTCAGGTGACTGACCTTTCTGTGGGGAAACATTTAGGAAACAGTAATCACAACTCTTTAAGTGAAGATATAAATAAGGATAAGAGTGGACCTTGTGTGAAAGTACTAATTTAGGGGAGAGCAAATTACAGGAGTGTTAGGCAGGAGCGAGGAAAAGTTAATTGGGAACATTTGATTTTGTGCAAGTTCACTTCTGACATGTGGAGATTATTTAAGATCAACTGCACAGAGTACAGGACTGTTATGTTCCAGTGAGAAGGAAGGACAAAGATGGTAATGTAAGGGAACCTTGGATAATGAGAGAGGTTGTGAATTTAGTCAAGAAGAAAAAGGAAACCTATGTAAGGATTAGGAAGCTGAAATCGAACAGGGCCCTTGAGGAATATAAAGAACCTAGAAAAGAACTCAAGAAGGGAATTAGGAGAGACAAGAAGGGCCATGAAAAGTCCTTGGTAAGTACAATTAAAGAGAATCCCAAGGCATTCTATACATACATCAAGAGCAAGAAGATAATTAGGGAGAGGGTAGGACCACAAAAGGATAAAGGCGAGAAAATATGCTTGGAAGCAGAGGATGTGGGTGAGGTCCTAAATGAATACTTTGCATTGGTATTTACTAAGGAGAAGGACATGGAGGATAGTGAGATCAGTGTGGAGCATGAAATCAAGAAAGAGGTGATGTTGGGTCTCTTGAAGTTCATTAAGGTGGATAAATCCCCAGGGCCTGATACAATATACCTCAGGTTATTGAAAGAGGCAAGAGATGAGACAGCTGGGGCATTGACCAAGATCTTTGTGTCCTCTCTAACCACAGGCAAGATCCCGGAGGATTGGCGATTAACTAATGTTGTTCCTTTATTCAAGAAGGGAAATAGTGATAATTCTGGAAATTATAGACTGGTGAGTCTCACATCAGCAGTAGGGAAGCTTTTGGAAAGGATTCTGAGGGATAGGATGTATCAGCATTTGGAAAAACATGGCCTAATTAAGGACAGTCAGCATAGCTTTGTTTGAGGCAGGTCATGTCTTAGCTACTTGATTAAGTTTTTTGGAGAGATGACCAATGTGATTGATGAGGGTAGAACAGTGGGAGTTGTCTACATGGGTTTTAAGTAAGGCATTCAACAAAGTCCCTCATGGTATGCTCATCCAGAAGATCATGATGCATGGGATCCACAGTGACTTGGCTGTTAGGATTCAGAATTGGCTTGCCTATGGAAGACAGAGGATAATAGTCGATGGGTCTTATTCTGGTTGGAGATCTGTGACTAGTAGTGTTCTGCAGGGATCTGTTCTGGGACCTCTTCTATTTGTGGTATACACAAATGACTTGGATGAAAACATGGATGGATGGGTTAGTAAGCTTGATGACGACACAAAGATTGGTGGCATTGTGTAGAGTGTAAAAGGTTGCCTAAGGATACAGTGAGATATAGATCAGTTGCAAATATGGGCAGAGAAATGGCAGATGGAGCATAATCTAGGCAAATGAGAGATGATGCATTTTGGATCATCACATGTAAAGGGAAAGTACACAGGACCCTTATCAGCACTGATGTACAGAGAGATCTTGGGGTCCAAGTCCATATCTCTCTGAAGGTGGCCGCACAAGTTGATAGGGTGATAAAGAAGGCATACAGCATGCTTGCCTTTATTAATCAAGGCATTGAATTGAGTCAAAAAGTTAAGATGCAGTTTTATAAACTCTGGTTAGGCTGCATCCAGAGTATTGCATTTAATTCTGGTCACCCCCCATAACAGGAGGGATGTGGAGGCTGTAAAGAGGGTGCAGAAGAGGTTTACCAGGATGCTGCCTGGATTAGAGAGCATGTGCTATAATGAGAGGTTACAAATTAGGGTTGTTTTCTCTGGAGCAGCAGAGGCTGAAGGGAGACCTGATAGAAGTTTATAAAATTATGAGAGGCACAGATAGACAGCCAGTAGCTTTCAGCCGGGGTCGAAATGTCTAATACTAGAGGGCGCATTTAAGATAAGAGGGGGAAAGTTCAATGCAGATGTGCAGGGTAGGATTGTTACACAGAGAGTGGTGGGCGCCTGGAATGCGCTGCCAAGGGTGGTGGTGGAGCCAGGTACAATAGAGGCATTTTAGTGGCTCTTAGCTAGGCATATGAATATGCAGAGATTGGAGGGATATGGACCATGTGCAGACAGAAGGGTTTAGGTGTCATTAACTTAATTAGTTCAGCACAACATCATGGGCTGAAGGGCTTGTTCTGTACTATTCTATGTTCTATGTTCTCATTTCTCTAAACCTCAATTAGGCCCAATCTGCTCAATCTTTCCATGTAAGGTAAACCTTGCATCCTGGACATCAACCTAATGAAACTCTTTTAAACTGTCTCTACTGCAGGTCTATTAAAACCCCATTGGTCATTAGGAAGGGGAAGTCAGGAGAACACACACTAGTCCTCACTGAGGGGTCAGCAGTGGAAAGGGTGAGCAGCTTCAAGATCCTAAGCGTCGACATCTCGGAGGATTTACATATTAAAACAGAACTCAGGTTCTTTTGGGTTCCTTTTGAACAACAGAGTTGGTAATGAAAGACAATACAATTTCACAGGAAGTTCGTAACTTTATTTAACACAACTAAAAACATTGAAGAACAAAGGAAACTGCAGCTCTAATTCGATGTCTAAAACACAGCTACAAATCTAATCTAATCTAAACAAAAAGAACAAGAATAAAAATCCAAACTCTTTCACTTGACACTTCCCTGATAAAATCGAGCTCAAATTACATACAATTCACGGTAATACTTAGCAATGTTGCATTGTCCGCCACTCAGTCTATCGCCGAAGGGAAACCCCGGGATACTTCAGCAAGATGTGAAGGGGCTTGAAAGTCACCAGGCGTTGGCCGCGAACCAACCAGTGGAGAGGGTTTTTCACCTCACTTGGTCCTGGCATAACAAAGGATTTCACACCATTTGCTGAACCTTCCCGTTGTTTTTGGAGTCTCATCAGTCATTGGTGTAGAAAAATTGATTGTTAATGCATATTGAAACAGATTAAAATTCCAATCTTTTAGAGAGCGAATGGCTCTATGGATGAACAATGGAGACAGTTTCCTGACAAACTCAAGCAAGGCCCAGGATCTTGTCCAATGGGGCAAATTAATCTTCCCCATTGTCTCGCTTGGCTGAAGTATACCATGATTGCTTTGCTAAACTGTCCGTTTAACTGCTCCTGATTAATGCTTGGGAGCCGCATCCTACATTAAGGTCTGCTGTTTTACATGGTTCCAGTAACTCCTGGAAAAAACAAATACTCCTAACAAAGAAGGATGTTTCTTCTGACTCTTTAGTTACACCCAGCTGTTACACTTAGCTGTTGCAACAGGGAAATTATTAATCGTGTTTCATCTTACAACAATCTATCCTGGGCCCAACACATAGATGCAACCACGAAGAAGGCACACCAGCAGCTCTACTTCGTCAGGAGTCTGAGGAGATTTGGTATGTCACCAAAGACTCTTGCAAATTTCTATGGATATACAGTGGAGGTCATCCTGACTGGTTGCATCACAGCTTAGTACGGAGGCTCCAATGCACAGGATCGCAAGAGGCTGCAGGGGGTTGTAGAATCAGCCAGCTCCATCACGGGCACAACCCTCCCCACCATCGAGGACATCTTCAAGAGGCAGTGCCTCAAGAAGGCTTCATCCATCACTAAGGACCCTCACCATCCGGGACATGACCTCTTCTCGTTACTACCATCAGGGAGGGGGTGCAGGAGCCTGAAGACCCACACTCAACAATTTAGGAACAGCTCCTTCCTCTCCGCCATCAGATTTCTGAGCACTCCACAAATCCATGAATACTATCTCTTTCATCCTTTTTTTGCACTGTTTATTTATTTAGTAATTTATAGTAATCTTAAGTCTTTGCACTGTACTGCTGCCGCAAAACAACAAATTTCATGTCATATAAGACGGTGATAATAAACCTGATTCTGATTCACTCTGGACTTTGGTGGCACCACACAAGCTGATTTCCCACACCACCAGATGTTATTCCTATTTGTATACTAACACACTTGATTCAATATAAATCTTCCAATGAACTTGGTAAGCTTAAAGGGATTGTAGGAAACACGACCCCAGTCTGTTTCCAGAGAGGGTGAGAAACAAAACCAGCTGAGTTTCAGGGGAGTGCAGGGAAACAGAACAAGATGAACTTCAAGGGAATGTGGGGAAACAAAATCAGATGAGTTTCGAGAGAGGACAGGAATTGGGGCCCTGATGTTTGAATGGGAAGATGGGAACCAGCGCATCGGTGTGTGAAAGGCAGCAAGAGAACCGGGGCCCTGATGTGCATAAGAAAGTGCGGGAACCTGATGTATTGAAGAGAGCATAGGAATCAGCATGCGGTAGATTACATGGTGATCCATCGGGATTTCTGAAAGGTCAGATCATAGCCAATGTTATGGGCTTATTCTCATAATTATACTGTCCCCTATCACTACCCCCATCCTTTTTCTCCCCCTGTTTGAATGGCCTTCTGTACCACTGTGTCAAGGTCAGTTTGCTCATCCTCTTTCCCACTGCTCTTGTTTACATAGGTGTAAGAACCTTGTCCGTATTGGGCAAGCGCAAGGACTGAGACTCCTCTTACATTACTTTCTGGATCTCCATTCCTGCCTCATGTGTGGTAAAAAGATAACCAGAGATCTGGCCATTAATACTGGTCACTATAACCATATCATTCCAATTTCAGACTAGTTAAGCTTCTTTCTACATTGTAACAATACAACACTCTGCAGAATTATAGTCTTAATTACACATAAACAAACACTGAATTTGTGCTGAAGCAGATTTTTACTAAGGATTAAATGGTCCAGTGTCCTGTTATTGAATAGGTTTGAATATAATTGAGCAGAAAGCATTTCCTTGGAAGATTGATTTTGCAGGTTATGTTCTATCTTGCTCACCTTTGTATTATACTTGCATGCTAGGGGACCAAGCCCACCAAATGAAAAATATGCTCTCATGTTCATGCCAGTGAGCCAAGGTGAATTCCACAGATAGGAAGACAAAGCATGACCTCCAATTCTGTTCTAAATGTTGGAAGCAAAACAGTATTGTGGTATGTTTAGAAATAGACGAAACAGTGGAATGAATAACTCTAGTTGTGCCAAAATCTGAATGTTGAATATATTTTGAGCTGGTAAGGTGGAGAAAATCAACATATTTAAGTGGTTTAAGTGTCCCAGTTGAACAAATTCCAGAGAATAATTCTTGACTTTGATGTACATTTCTTCTAGCTGAAAACAAAATGGAGATGCAAACACGTATACACTATGGTTTGACTATTATCCAGTTTTTGGCATCTTGGAGGCACCAGTGCTTCCATTGTCAGCATACAGAACACTGCATTGATGCAACTCTTTCTCAGTATGAAGTGCTAATTATAACCATCTGATTTATTTTAATTAGTGGTAACTGAAATCAGGCAGTCTATATTAAATAGGAAGATTCTTGTGCGTTGCATGGATGCAGTCTCAGAAAGTGGATTGAGAGGTTTTCTTGGAGATGCACATGATGGAATGTGAGTCTTTAAGAATAAAGGGTTGTAAGAAATTAATGGCTTGGCTATTCTTTCGTTCTGAGCTCTCCGAGTTTAACAAAATGCAAGTGACAGATGGCCAAAACACCAATGTTTGTATGTGAAACAGAAGATGTAAAAGATTTCTTACCTTGCCGCCATAGATAGATAAAGTGTATGAATCTTATTGTAAGCCACTGATTTTGCACTGTGGCTGAAAACTTTGGCCCAGACTTAGGCTCCAAATAGCAGTGAGATTGAAGCTCACTGTTAATAATTTATAAATTCTCCAGCAGAATGTTTTGAGAAAGAAATGAACTAAAAATTGCAGATTGCCACAGCAGTTGGACAACCTCCACTGATCCACTAGAAGTCTCACAAAAATTGTACCTAACATCTAAATTCACCTTGAGATTTAAGGAATTGTTGCACTTATACATCAATTGCAATTTAAATTTGCTGTAGAAACTTACAGCTACTACTTCAGGGCATAATTGCCTTTGATAAGCTATTTCACCACTATTTGCTCCATAAAATAAGAGCTTTGCACAGGGCGAAATATATTGGATGAACAGAGGATTGACTCGAGGTTAGAAAGCTGACTGTTTCTAGTGTAGTAACAGATTTTTGGAGACTAAGGGAAGCCAAGAAATGTAGATAAGATGGGTAAATGGGTTTGAAGGATAGGTAGGATGTTACCAGTGGGTTACCATAAGGATTATTACTTAGCCCCCAGCTATTCACAATTAATACTAATGACTTGGATGAAAAGGCAGGATGTAAGTTATTCAAATTTGCTGATGATGCAAGACTAGCTGGGCAAATGAGCTATGAGGAGGATAAGATAAGGTAAGGTTTCTTTATTAGTCACCTGTACATCGAAACGCACTGTGAAATTCATCTTTCTGTGTAGTGTTTTGGGCAGTACGCAAGTGTCGCCATGCTTCTGGCATCAATGTAGCATGCCCAAAACTTCCTCATCACTACGTTTTTGGAATGTAGGAGGAAACCGGAGCACCGAGAGGAAACCCACGCAGACATGGGGAGAATGTACAAACTCCTTACGGACAGTGGCTGGAATTGAACCCAGGTTGCTGGTACTGTAAAGCGTTACGCTAATATTCTGCAAAAGGATATAGACAGTTTAAATGAGTGGGCATGAAAAAAGTAATATCAGCTTTTGCACTTTGGTAGGAAGAATGGAAAAAGAGAATTGACATGGAAGCAGGTAAATGTCAGTGTAAGGAGAGATCCTGCTGCACTGGCTCATGTAATTCAGGATGTAAACAGACAGATACAACAAGACAATTAGGAAGGAGAATAGTGTGGTGCCACTTACTGTAAAGGTGTTGAATCACAAAAATAATAGTCTTACTGAGGTTACACAAGTCTTTGAGACCTCATTTGGAGGTGCAGTTTTGTTTCCTCTAACTCCATTAGGCTATACATGCCTTAGAGACAGGTCAGCATAATTGCTTGGATGAGAAGTTAGCCTGTGAAAAGTCATTGAGGAAAACTGGTCTACATGAACAGGACTTCAGAAGGACATGTGATGATCTCATTCCGACATGCAAGATTCTGTGAGGATTGATGTGGTAGATGCTGAGAGGCTGTCCTTTCCAGCTGGGCATTTTCTCAAGGTCAGAGGTCGGCCAATTAGGACCAGCATGAGGAGGTAGGTGGAAATCTTCGATATATTCTACCTCGGGGAGTGTGGATCCTCAGTTATTGAGTCTGTTTAAAACTGTGATAGGTGGATTTTCGGAAACTAAGGGGTTCAAGGGAAATGTAGATAAGTGAATGTAAAGAATTGGATTGACCATGATCTTACTGAATGGTGGAACAGCCAACAATCCATATGATGCCAACATTTATGCCCTAAATTCTTAAGTTTTATACTTATTTAGAGATTTCTACACTAGCAGTATCACTCATACTCCCTGAAAACAACTGTGCAGGCTCAGTTCTGCAATTGCATAATGACCTATCAAAGATAGTTATGCTGTTCGAGGTTTTTTTTAATCTAAATTTTATCCTTCGAGAAACATCTTGATTTTCCTTTCCACCTCTTTTCTCAGTCTTAATCCAAGTTTACTTTCCATCCCTCTGTTTCTGTTTCTGAACTTTTGTAATATTCTAACATATCCTATATTTTGTCAGTTGTTCCCTTGTTTCTTTTACGGTCTGTGAATCTTGTAATAAAGAAGCACCCCTTTAGTCCCATTGCTCATGAAGATCCTCGAAGCTCCACCACACTCACTATGCTGTTGCCAGCTCACACTTTCAGCAAATAACAGGACCATTTCTTTTCAAAGGAAAATGCTATGCAGTGTCCTTAGTTGGGAAAAAAGTGGCCAATATTGTTTGCAAGGAGCAGATGTAGAAATCCTTTCTGATGGGAGATGCCAGCAAATTGGATATTGATAATCGTTAAATTGATCCCAGAGCTGACAATAATTTTACTACCTAGACCACAGGGAGGAAGAGCAAACTCCCCAACGGTCATTCCTGCAATTTTTTGTGCAGTTTACAGCTGTCTCTCATTGACTTTCTTTTGCCAAATTTGAAATGGAAAGTGTAATGTCAGGCTTAAAATGTGTTTTCTGCATAGATATGCTCTTCAACCTTCCGACTGGCAGGTCTACTGCCATATTTATTAACATAAATGAGATATTAACCTATCTCTCTGGGAGAGAGGGAAAGGGTAGATTACAATTCTACACCCCACCCACCAATATTATTCATCATTAACTTCAATGTATTCTTTTGGGTGAAAAACCAGAGTCTCACCTGATTGTCAATTACTGACAGTGCGCCAAATCAAAATGGGCCCAAAGCTTTTGTCATTCTTCCTGTCAATAATTCTGACTCATTGCTGATTGCAAGGGTCAATGTAGTAGTTCCTGCCATTCAGGTTTTAAATATCAGTTAGAGGGAATCTACCCTGCCAAGTGTCCTGCAAGATTACTCTCTGCATATGCTGGGCACAGAGCCAGTAAACAGGATTTTTGTTCTGTTTACAATTTTTCGGTCATCTCAGAAGCTTCTGTTTTCTCCTCAGTGTGATACTGTAAATCAGAATTCAACTGAAGTCTCTGCCTTTGTCTAGTGTGCTCAATGGGGCCAGAAAGTAAACCAGTTTCAGAAAAGTATCTTCTTGGAGAATGAAGGCTTTGCCTTGACAAAGTTGTGCCTCATTAGAAACCAGAGTTTTAATACAATATCTTACACAAAGCCAAGGAATCGAAGGATATTACAGCGCAGAAAAACCTTTGACCCTCTCAAGCCCATGTTGGTTTATCTGAAGGTCAATCCAGTTAATCCCTCTTCCCCGTTCTTTCTATCTAACCCTGTAATTTTATCTTGACTACATATCCAATTCTCTTTTGAGGGCAGCTAGAGTTTCTATCAATCTATTAAAGAATGCATAATGAATGAAGAATAAAGAATGAATTGATCTGTATGAACCGTATGCAAGACAAGTTTTTAACTGTACCTTGGTTCAAGTGACAATAATAAACCAATACCAATATCAAATTCTGAACACACTTTGCTTAAACTCAGTTTCCTCATTTCACCTTTGGTCTTTTTTTGCCAATCATCCAAATCAGAATCAGATTTATTATCACTGACTGATATGACGTGAAATTCGTTGTTTTGCGGCAGCAGTACAGGGCAAAGAAATAAAATGACTACAAATCACAAAAATAAATAAATAATGCAATAAAAAAAGAATAATGAAGTAGAGTTCATGGATTCGTGGACCATTCAGAAATCTGATGACGAAGTAGAAGAAGTTGTTCTTAAATTGTTGAGTGTGGGTCTTCAGGCTCCTGTACCTCCTCCCCGATGGTAGTAACGTGAAGAGGGAGTGTCCTGGGTGGCAAGGATCCTTAGTGATGGATGCCACCTTCTTGAGGCACCACCTCTTGAAGATGTCCTCCAAATCTATGACCTTTCCTGATTCTTCCTTTACATTTCTGTACTTCTGAGTTTTGTGTCATCTGCAAACTGTGCTCCATGTTGCCTGCTCCAAGCAATCAAAACAGTTCCATTGTATCCAAACACTTAATAATTGTAAACTTCTTTATTAAATCTCCAAAGGTTTCTTTGCTTTATTGACAGCAACCATGGAGTTTCCAGGTAATCCACATAACTGCAATCCTTTATCCTAAGAACCATTTGAGTAAACCTCTTTAATATCTTCTCCAATACACTTATGTCCTTGGTGGCTGAAGATAAAAGACAGGCCAATGATGGTTAAGCAATCCTGGAGAAAGTTTGTCCCAACAGAATATACCCCGGAGACCATGTTTCCAAGAAAAGTTGTACTTCTATAGCACACCAAAAGAGCACAATCAGGGAGGACATGCTTCATCTTTATTCCTGATACAGAGGAAAACCCTGCAGGGCCTGTTGAATTCCTCACTTGAAATCTGAAATGTTCACTCAGCGAAGAAAATAACATTGAGGGAAGCTAAATACTTTAAGGGATAGTGCTGAAAACAAGTGCTGACATTCTAGTATCAGATTAATCAGAACCTGTTTTCCACTACAGAGCATAGAAAACCTTTGAACTTCAACCTCAATTGCATGTTCAGCAGCCAGCCACTGGTAACTGTATTGACTGTGGCATTAGCACACAAACTCCAATGTCCTAGTGAAACTGTTCTGGACTCAAATTAACCTGTTCCTTCAGCCATAGCACTTCCCTCTCACTACATTTCAACCTTCAGAAGTAACCACAATTGAACTTCAACAAATCAGAATGATACACCTTCATCCAATTGGCTACCAATTGGTCAGCATGTAATTGAAATTCCCTTGAAATAATGCAAGTAAGTGAAGACTTTCCTTGCTGCTATACCTTGGTTTGCCTGTGCATGCTGAATGAGTGACATTTAATGGTACTTGGATTTTAGTTTGGAATGTTGATGTCATAATCAGCATTGCATGATTATCTATTTACTCTGTTGTTACCTTCACCAATTTGAGAGATGCAACAAGTTTTGATAAAGATGTGTGCAGATAATTTGCCTAAGATATTCATACCATATCAGCGGCCAAACTATGTCACAGAATTTAGTTTTGCAACCCAGTTTTATAAAATTTGCGTTAATGTAAAACAGTATTCTCCACATGTAATTTGCACTTTTTGTTGTTTCATCTTCATTTATAACCTGAATTCTTTTAACTATGCTTCTGTGAAGCAGCTTGGGATAATAAAGGAGCCGCATAAATGTACATTATGTTATAATTTTGACAATGCAAAGTAGTTTTCAAAGTAATTTGTAGGCAACATACATCAGCAAATCTTGTGATGTTCCACCTGTGAGTTTCCAATGTATGCTGGGGGTTAGCAAGGTTCCCTGCTGTCAGCATATGCTCAGAGAATGTATACCAAATTAAACATACTTGTCTGTGTAGGCTTGCCACATCGTAAAAATGCCAGTGTACGGAAATTACCTTTCACTTTAATTAAGTTTTAACTACCTTGAAGAAATTCATTTAGATCCATTTACCAATTAATTTACAAAAGAATAATCGGAAAGCAAATCTACTTGTTTCATCATATTCCTTTCCAGGCCTCCAGAAGGGGTAGTTAAACTTATACAGATTTCTGTTGGGAAACATTTATTAATAAGCTAGGATCTTGTATCAGAAAATAATCAATGGCATTAAAAATTCAGCACACAAAATTTAACGCTATTTTTATAAAATGCATTAGTTACGAGCTTAGCTGCTGCATTACAGTGTCAGTCGAAAAATACGATAAGCAATTTCACTGAGATTATGGACTGAAACTAATATATTTATTTTCAGATAATAAGGCACGTTGTTACACTGGAGCTTGGGGGGTAATTTTATAAGCTCATGCTCTGAGCATTTCTAAAAACTTGATTCTGAAGCTCTGGGCATTTCTTGAAATCTGCTGTTGTTAGTCTTCTTAATCAAAACATTCCAAGTCATGAGTCCGATCTTCCTGTTGGAATTGTTCACATTATCACGGCAGAGTAGGTGCTGAGGAATGGGAGATCTAATGCATGTGCAGCCAGGATGTCTCTTGTTCCTCCTGTTCCAACAAAGCCTGGAAGGTTGAATAAAGGACATAACTAAACAACATTGTTTATTGGCTAACCACGCAGAGGAAGCCAAATACTGTTCTAGTGTCTTATTGGGAGGGAATGCTATAAACTATGCCTGGCATTGCAATGATTACAGTATACTGTCTTACTTTGCTGCCCAGGAAAAATTATAAATATGCTCAGCAGTGATTCTTGGTGTTCTGCACAGTGCCACTGCCATTGATGTGATCTGTAACTTCATACCAAGTTCCCTGACCCATCCATTAGCTGACCCAGTACTGCTTGGGATATGAAAGGGTTAAGAGATTGGGGTGGTGGTGACAACATTCTTTTGCATTTACTGCAACAATATTTCTATACATATTCCTTGAACAATGGTGTCACCAGTTGCTCAGCAATTTATTCCAACTATATCAGTAACAGATAAAAAAATCATATTGCCCTTTTAAGTAGTCACTCTTCTTTTATACAATGCTAAAGGTGTCAGAGACTTGAAGCAGCAGATAAAATTACACCTTTAAGGAACAAGTGCTGAACAGAAGGCATGAATCATGCCTGACAGTTATTCACCTTATGCCAATTCGTTGAACGAGGCATTACAGCAACATTCAGCGATATTCATGTCAGCCACTCTCAAATTGCACCCACTTGACTTGGAATAACTGGCTGGACTGAACAATTAAATCATGCCCTCATCATGCAAAATAATCAGAATGCATTCAATATACTCTTCATAGTTTCAAAACTACTTACCAGCGAACACGCAAGATCTACCTTCATTCCAAACAATGCAGAAATACTTGATTGTAAACTTGTTGATGGTTGTATGTAATTTTAGTCACAATAATGTTTAATGCAAATACTTCCACTGTCAGCTTTCAAAAATGTTTTAACTTCCTTTAAAATTTCCATACAATAACTATAACATCTATGAAGTGAGCAGAAATTCACCGGCAATTCCTATCTAGTGAATTGCATTTGGTATCCACAATGTGGAGAAACCAAAAGCATATTGGGTGACCACTTTGAGGAACACTTCCATTCAAAGTAGAATGGCAACCAAGATCTTCCAGTTGCTAGTCACTTTAATCCACTCCCACTCTGATTTACCTATCTGTGGCCTTCTACACTTCTGCAATATGGACCAACGTAAGCTTGGTTAGTCTTTCATTGAGTCATAGAGTTATACAGCACAGAAATAGGCCCTTTGGCTTGCCATGTCCATGACCACCATTGTATTTATCTATACCAGATCCATTCACCCACATTTTGTCCACAACCTATAGATTTCTAACCAAACCTAATAAACAAGACTGTTCTCTAGTTGGTTCCAAAGTTTTTTTTCTGGTAATATAGATCAGCCTCTTAATTGCTGAGGGTGCTGGTGACTGAGCTACTGTTAACATCCCATCTTTTATCCAGACATGTTGCATCTTTGGGACTGAATATCAAACTCAACAAGTTCAGAAACTTTGCTTTTCCTTTCTGTGTCAAAACTGGCCAGTTCTGCTGGAAGGTTATCCATCAATGATAGTAACTCAGTCTTTCTCTCCCCTCAGACTTTGCTCAATCTGTTGGACATTGCCAGCATTCTCCATTTAGTTTCTAGTTTCATCAACACCTCTGACTTGCTTTAACATGTCTCTCTCTAACTACACTCATTAATCTACTGACCCACTCCATACATAGCAAGTAAATTTAAAGAAGTTAGAATGCTGCCACCCAAACCTGTATAAATGTACTAATTTATATAAATTTGTAGCAGACTTGTTGCTGTGAGGATATCACATCAACTTTTTATATCAGAAAATACAATGCTGAAAACAAATCACCTTAGATACTGCGTTAACATTTCAGGTCAATGTTCTTTCATCTGACATGATTGTGTAAAGCAGTGAAAATTCAGCCTACAGAGGATGCTACATTTCATTCATCATAGCTTGTGCAAGAAATGGCTCAAGAGATAAACAATGCAAGGACTGGTGTGAATTTGTGTGAATGACTATAATATCAAATTAGGTACAGAAAGAAAAATATAGACAGAAACAAATTATTAAATTTGAAGACAGGAATGCGAAAAGGGGGAAAAGGATGTACTAAGCTTTATATTATTTAAAAATCTCCAACAATATTTAAAACCTGAAAGAATGAGATGCCAAATATGCAATGGTTAATTTTATTAATAATTAACAATAATCACATCAGTGGGAATGTATTTTGACTTGAAATCACAACAACTTTCTTCCATGATTGTTCTGCAGAAAAATACAGCATGTTCTGCTATTCATTATCTTTCAATGGTGAGGCAATCAGGATGCAGCAGTTACAGTAAGTTAAAGATAGACAACTCTGACTCGGACAGCAACTTTTCACTAGTCCCATTCAACTGCATATCTAAAACAAGCCTGAAGCTGCTTAATCAATTGTACTTAATTAATAGTGAGTATGAGTCACTTCATTGTAATTTTGAGAGCAACATCTAGCTCAATATAACTGAATGTTGTGTTACATAATGTTTTAATATCACTTGTGAAATTAAAGAAAGCTATCAGTATTCAACAGCTTATATATTTGTATTAGAACCACATGAAGGTATTGTAGTACTGAAGCAAAGGATGTTAGAGACAAACTCTCTTTAATATATATCACTTATGAAGGTTGGATACAAATGTATTACAGTGGTTGATATCTTTTATTAATAGACTCAAAAACTCCTACTTATCTATTAGTGAGCTACTGAAGGGATTCTCTGTTATATTTTGGAGATTAAATAAGGTCACAAAAGGATAAGATGAAGCATGTACATTAATTTTGTTTTATTACTTACATAGATTAAAATTTATTGTCTCCCAGCTGAAGGTTTCCAGAGATTCAGTAGAAACTGCTTCAGGCATTACTTAGAAGCTGTATGTAATTACCTTTCATTGACCAGAGCAATCATGTGTCACAGGAATGGGCTCTGTTGCTTGTTGATTTCCACCATGCATCAATATCCAGGATTATACAGCAATAAATTTTAAGCAACGTTTATAAAAAATAAAATTATTATTAAACACCCAAGTGTTCCGATGTACAATTAAGTAAATTATTGAATTATTGCTGTTTGATTTATTTCAGTCAGCACTTTACCATGAGCTCTTCAAATTTATTTGCAGTTTTGAGAGATAAAATTTGCTGCAGAATTGTATTCTTGGAATTTTCACATGAGTTTTGCCAGGTAGTGCAGTGCTGCATCACACAATTGTTCAGCTGTCCCACTGAATAGAAGCTAACCAACTCTCTACAGTCGTCAGCTTGGAGAATCTACCAAACAATGTGGCCTGCTGAACAGGTTGTTATCAGCCATCTCCTTCAAGGTAAAGCTCCAGGGAGAGAGGATAGGGATCAAACAGCAAACCTACTGTCTCTGCTGGACTGAAGAAGGAAAACATGAATATTTGCTGAGGGTTTTGAGCAGTCTGGATTCTGAATTACTAAGCAATAATCTGAACAGTTTGCAGAGTTGGAGACAGAAAGATTGAATGAAGGGAAAAAGAATGAATGTTCCAAACCCGGGGGAATACTTCTTTTGAACTCCAATGATAATCTACAATGGTTTAGTGTGCTTACTTTTAAGAGTTATTCATTCACGTTTACATTCAGGCACTGTAATGCACAATTTCTGTTACCTTTTATTGACACATTTGTCCTGTGTATAAATGTACATCCAATGGCTTGGCAGGTGTTTATTCTGTGCCAGAATTGAGTACTTTGTCCTACACTTGTGACTGACTAACTGGCAGGCTGTAAACTGCCTACCCTTGTGCACAGGGTTATATTTTGAATTTAAACTTCTCTATTATCACAAGTAATCGCCAGTTCATCATTATGATATCATATTTGAGAACAACAGACTTTTTCATTGTCATTATTAGTCCAATTGACTAACAACAAGAGCAGAATATTGATTTTAAAAAGAACATAAATCAGTTTTTTTTAAACTGGATCAGTCATAACACTGCAATATTGTTGCTGCAATAACTAAAACTTACTGCAGAACATATCTCATGTCCACTTTGAGAACTTTGTTCTGTATTGCCATTCACTTGACTGGAAAACTGCTGGATACATGTCCTGCCAGTCAAGGCTTTCATTTAAATCTTCCACATTTATCCCAACCACTATTGATAATTTAACTTACAAAAAGAGCAGGTGTTCCTGACTTGCATTAATATCAAAACAGCTATGGACAGATTCTTAATTTAAGCACATGGGTTATGTGTATTTGTGCTTAAAGCAGATTCTCTTCTGTGTATCTTTCTTTCTCACCTCAGAATGTAATAGTCCTGTTGTAAGAGCTGCATAATCTCCCATATTCTCCCATAGGGCAGGCACGGTAGTGTAGTGGTTAACGTAACGCTATTACAACACCAGCAACCCGGGTTCAGTTCCGGCCACTATCTGTACGGAGTTTCCTCCGTATGCTCCAGTTTCCTCCCACATTCCAAAGATGTACGGGTTAGGAAGTTGTGGACATGCTATATTGGTGCCGGAAGCGTGGCGACACTTGCGGGCTGCCCCCAGAACACTACGCAAAAATGGATTTCACTGTGTGTCTCGATGTACATGGACTAATAAAGATAGCTTATCTTATCTTATTAGTAAGATATCAAGTACTTCACCTGTTAAACCTATTTGACTCACTCAATCAATCTACAGCAAAAATGATTAATGATTATACGGAATTCATTTACATTATAATTAGTCATTATTTTACTGCCATCACACCACTTTGAAGAAGTTTATAACTAAAGCTCTTTACGTAGGGAGATGCTACTACCTTGAAATTGGATTCCATCCTTTTCTGGTGCAATAAGCATATGCTGTGTATATTGTGAATGCCTGATCAGACCTCCCACAAAAAATATGAAGTCAGCAAAAAAACCATAATAAGGAGTGCTGCAGCGGCTGCAATCACTGGCTAGGATGAGCCCTGTGCAATTCCTGTTTGAAGCTGCACCAGAAAGTCACAACTTGTCATCAGCAGCATTGATACTGATCACTGGGAAGGGCATCAGACTTTAAAGGAATTCTGAAAATCAAAAAAAAAACACTGCAGGCACTGGAAATGTAAAGCAAAACAGAAAATGCTGGAAACACTCAACACTTACCATCACATCTCTGATGAAAGGTCTTAGATCTAAAATGTTATTCCTGTTTCTGTTTCTGCAGATGCTGCATATTTTTGTTCAAAGGAACTCAGCCTACGACAGTCAGAAAATAGCTACATAAAAGGTTACCATGGAGGTGAGGGAAAATGTGGAGGATGGGTGATTCAGTGATCTTCTGGCCATTCCCTACAATCGGTGATGGAGCAAGTGATAGGATATCCTGATCATTGAAAACTAAAGCTGGAAGAGGCTGTGTGCAAGATATTGATGTCACTCTGAAGACCCTCGTATTAATATCTCATGTCCAATCCTAAGGTTTTTTTCTGTGTGTTCAATGAAAGTCCCAGGTTGCACCCAAGGGTTCCAATTTATAAAGAGGATTTCTGGTGCATGATTTGTGACATCATTGGTTGTGAAACTGATGTCTAGAAAATTTCAGCACCCTGAAGGTGAATTCCATTTGGGAGTGTTTAGGGCAGTTTCCCAATGGGCATAATTTCACCCAGTAACGATTGCTAGCGTGATTAAACCCAGGTAACATTGCTTTTATGCACAGTTTTGCCAATGAAGAATGGACATTAATGTGTCTGGTTTCTAGGCTTTCTTGTTCATTGTTTTTCCTCAATGACATAAATCAAGAACATCTGTTCCATTTTCCATTGAGTGTTTCTCCAGGTTAAATTCCTGTGACAGAAGTTTAGGCTGTTGCTTAAAACCTTTACTCAATAACCCCATTTGCCACTTAATTTTCCAATTATGGTCTATTTTTAAATGTATTAATTGTGAATAAGAAAGACAATAACAGTGAGAAATTATGGAAATTAGAATAACCTCAAATAAATATGCAGCTGAAGGGGTTTGGAGAAGAGACCAACATTGCAGCCTTGCAACTTATTATCAACAGACCTTAGTATCAGAAAATTTAAAAAAAATAGGTGACCTAATGAGTTTTTCCAACATCCTCTGTTTTAATTTCAGGCTTAATATCAGTGTTTCAATGAGACTATGGGGGAAGGTGTTGGCAATTTCTACCTCAGTTCTGTTCAGAGATCTTTTGTAGGTTACGGCATAATCAAATGCACATCCAGCTAACTTTTAAGACTGATGAGAGTTTCTGCCTCCATTATCCTTTCAGGTAGCGGATTCCAGACTTTCATGTGAAAAAATCCTCATTTCCCCTCTAATCCTTCTCTGCTCCCTTAAATCTATCCCCACTAAGTGTTGATTTTCCTGTTAAGGGAAGTAGTTCTTATGATTGGATTCAGTTTAATTAAACCTCTCCTTACACTCCTCTGTTCTGGAGAAAGCAACCTCAATCAAATGCCTTCTAAGCCATCTTATCTCTCTACCAGCTATCTTCATGGTTCTATGGACGATTATTCCATGATCCCTCTATTCCTCTGCACTTCCTGTTTTCCACCATTTATAATGTAAAATTGTTACTGCTATTCTTTCTGAATATCTCATGTGAACGCATAATTGGAATTCTGTTTAGCTTAATACATCAGTGCAGATGTGAGGAGCACTGGTTTGACTTTGTGGTCATGGTTCCTTTGGCCTGATCTTGCAATGTTCCATGCTAATTAATTTTAACAGGTGAAAAATCTACTCAGAGACAGTTATAGTTCTCATTATTGTGAACTGAACTAATCTAAATGTTCATACTTTGGACACGATGTTAAGATTGTGAAACAGAAGAAAATTGGAATCTTAAAAAAAACAATGAAAGTAGCAGTTCCAATTGTAAGTCACTGACATGAAGGTAGATTTTAATAGTTTGATAACCAACACTTCTGGTTATACCTTTTATTCATGAAATATTCTCCAAAAGGGCAATAAAATTTAATTGTAGTTTCTAAATGAAACATTGGTCTTTGCACTTTCACCCTAGAAATTCCTATAAATCAAAAAGACAATCTGTGGACCCTTCAGCTAGAAGATAAATTCCCTTGAAACTGATTGACTGACAAAGTATCATCTCAGAAATATACATCTGCAAATAAATCATATCTGTCAGTGTGTTTCATACTGGAATCGAGGAACATAGGAATTGTTGCACTGGAAATATTACTAAACGTTCTTCTCTTCAGGAATCTAGAACCAGACAACCAGAGGAAGATGTTGTCATGAACATCAGCTGTTGCTCTGTGCCTGAATGTGAATTTTGTACGGCACTCAATCTGTTATTCATTTGATTAAAAAAAACAAAATGTTATTTAACATTAGAATTCCATGCATTTGCTGTTAGTAATTATCTATAGTGTTTATAGCGTGATCAAGGTTGGGAAAACTTATTGTAATGCCACATTATTTAATACAGCCATAGAATAAAACTGTCCTCCTGGCTTCAGAGGAACAGTATTGGGAGATATTCGCACCACTCTGGTCCTAGAAATATGAAAAACAATTAATTGAATGAATGAACGAATGAATGAGATGTTGGAAAACACTTGTTATTTGTGACTTTGAGGGAAAGGTCTGACATTGAATAAAGATGAGGTTTAATGGCTATAGTGATTGAATAGATGGGGATGTGAGGATGTGCACAGATCAAGAGGGATGCTGCCACCTGCAAGATGAGGAGAAGTGATGAGTAATGTGCTGGAGTAGACTTAGAAGGACAGTGATGAGTTGTAGAAATATACACATCAGGATGTAGGCGAATGTGTCATTCTGATCACCTCACCTAATATAAAGAGGTCATTAAACCAGATGCAGCACTGAATCCAGGAATAGGGGAACATAATCCTGCTTAAAGCTGCTATAGCTACCCCTGGCTACATATTCATTAGTTTCAGCTGCATACTTCTTCCTCTGTCAGCATGAAAAATGATATTCGAGGGTGCCCTTGTAACCAACAGCAACACATCAGTAAATCTGGAAGTAGCCTAAATAGTTATGCTCTCCATTTCCCTCTCCTCTTTCACAACGCAGGCAATGCCATTGTGCATTAAATCAATTGCCTGCTGTGTTTATAAATCCTTGAGCTGAGAAATGAATCATGTGCATTGTCATTATGGCTGTTCCTCTTATCCTCCACTACCCCATTTCCCCCAGAACAACCAATAAAGGAGGAACACCCACCTGGACAAAGAGTAATAAGAGGAGAATGAAGAATGCATGACATCAGTTGCCACCCTTGTGCAGACATCAACTCAGACATCAGCACCCTCAGCAATTAAGAGGCTGATTTAGATTCCAAGGAAAAAAGTCCTTGGAACCAACTAGGGAGCAGCCTCGTTTATTGAGATGGGTTTGGTTAGTAATCTATAGGCTATGGACAAAATGTGGGTGAATGGAACTGGTATAGACCAGTTGTGGTTGGCATGAACATGATGGGCTGAAGGGCCTATTCCTGCGCTGTATTACTCTATGATTCTATGAAACTGTAACCATAAAATGATAACATTTTACACTGAGTTCAAGTGTGACATACTTGAATCAGAAGCCCCTAGTCTCACATATTGTTATACTTTACCTGGTAGATAAAAAATGACAAAAAAAAGTAATTTTTCAGTAACCTGGGGTCCTCCAATGACAATCATATATTGCCATGACATTACATTGTATGTATGATGAGGCTGTTTGAAACTTCTGGATCAGAATAGGCTTGGGGTACTTCGGATCAAGAAAAGTGGTGGTTGTGTAAGGATGTTGGAAGGACCACATACAGTACATCTTTAGACCATATGCTCATTCTAACCCTTCCCTATATTACCAGCAGCATTACCTCTTTAAGGATGTGACTAATGATGTGTTTCCTCTTTCTGGCCATGACCTGTTGTACTGGTAATATGATAACTTTTCCTGGAAGAGAAAGAGTGACAACTATGAATGTCTCATTTGGCAGTATCTGAGTATGTGTAATCCCTCAAATGACTGAAGAGATCTGAGAGGTATGGGTAGTGGCTACAAAGAGTGCAGCAGTGTGGGTTGTGAATAACAGAATAAAATCAGATGGTGATGAACTGTGTTTAGGTTGTGCTGTTGGTTGTGGTTTATTTATTGGGAAGAGTATTTATGAAACATAATGTCACCTCCAATGACATTGTCTTGAGAAGGTCCTTAGCCATATCTCCTCAGCAGTCTTATCCTACATCCACCACACAAGCTAGTAAAATGGTTTATTATTGTCACATGTACTGAGGTACAGTGAAAAACTTTGTTTGGCATTCCAACCATATGGATCATTTCATCACATCAGTGCATTGAGCTAGTACAAGGACAAATAATAACAGAATGCAGAATAATGTGTTACAGTTACAGAGAAAGAACAGTGCAGGTGAACAGTAAGGTGCAAAGCCATAACGAGGTAGATTGTGAGGTCAGGAGTCCATTTTATTGTACTAGGGGACCATTCAATAGGCTTACAACAGCAGGATAGAAGCTGTCCTTGAGCCTGGTGGTATGTGCTTTCAGGCTTTTGTATCTTCTGTTCGATGGGAGGGGGCAGAAGAGAGAATGTCCGGGGTGTGTGGGGTCTTTGATTATGTTGGCTGCTTTACCAAGGCAGTGAGGAGTGTAGACTGAGTCTATGAAGGCTTGTTTCCGTGGTGTGTTGAGTTGCCACAACTCTCTGCAGTTTCTTGCAGTCTCAGGCAGAACAGTTACCATACCAAGCTGTGATGCATCCAGACACGATGCTTTCTATGGTGCATTGATAAAAATTCGTGAGTGTCATAGGGGACATGCCAAATTTCTTTATCCTCCGGAGGAAGTAGAGGTGCTGGTGAGCTATCTTGGCCATGGCATCTCCATGGTTGGACCTGAGTTTCCATGTTTCTGCAAGATTTGCTGATTTGCACGCTTAAAATTCCTGATATTGTTCCCGGGATTTCCAGCCTTCAGATTTATAATTCTATACTGTAGTCTCCAGCGCATCGTAAAATCAGTGTAAAACTGATGCTAATTTAAAGCAAAATCTGCCAGTTCAGCAAGGCATACAGATTCGATGGAACTATTCAATCAACAACAGAATCCGAGAGTTTTGCCAGTGCCTTGGCCAATAGCATCACCAATCCCTAGCAATAAAGTAACATCTTTTTCTACATATGGGATACTCCTGTGTTCATTAAGTACTAAATTTACTTGTCTAGTGACTACGTATACACTTAAACAATTAATTACACAAGTGTTTTAGGATACTTCTTCAAAATAAGGTAAAGTGCATAAATATAACTTAATCCTTTGTAAGTGCTGTAATAGAAAAAGAGGTGATCAGTGTCAACACCTGAGATATGTGCAAATTAGGGGCTCAGTCCAGATTAATGCTCCAATTGCAAAGCTAGAATGGAACCAACGTAGGCTGGGTCAGTTCAGGAAAAGGTGAGTCACATGTACGTATGAAGGAAAATATCATTGGATTGGTCAGATATGTAAAGACATGACAAATGGAAATTAATTGGAGAAATATAAGATAATACTTGGAGATATAGGAGCAGAATTAGGCCATTCGGCCCATTGAGTCTGCTCTGCCATTCCATCATGACAGAGTTTCTTTCCAACCCCATTCCCCCACCTTCTTCCCATGACCCTTAACCTCCTTACCAATCAAGAACCTATCTATCTCTACCTTAAATACACTCAATGAACAAACTCCACAGATTCACCACCCTCTGGCTGAAGAAGTTACTCCTCATCTCAGTCTTAAAGGGACATCCCTTTATTCTGAGGCTGTGCCCTCAGATCCTACTTTTGACAAATAAGGCAAGGGAAACAACAGCAGTGACAACTTTGATTTAGATGGGGTCTTTAATGTAGTAAAATGCTCCAATATGTCTTCATCTTAGTGGAAGAGCATTAAGAATTTTTAAAATTGAGATGTTTCCAATTTGGTGCCAAAGCATGTTAGGGAGATGGATAAATATGACTTGGTGTAAATCAGTTAATGAGCAGCAGAGTTTTAGATTACTCATGTTTAGAATGGGTACAGGTAGAAGGCCAACTGGAAGAACATTAGAACAATCAACAACTTGCAAAGATAATTAACAGACAAAGTGACGTGGGAAGGATTAGGGATGAGTGATAAGACTGCATAATTTTTTTTCTTAAGGAGAGGCAGTGCAATAAAAAGGTGGAGAAAGCTTAGATAATTCCAAGGCTGGGGCTAAAATCACTGACTAAATGGAGGCCAAAAAATTGATGGAAGCTTGGGGAGTGTGTTTGCAAAGGAGGCCAGAATGTAGAATATGGTACAAAATTAAGTTGAATGGTATGAGGCAACGGAGATTTTGGAAGATGAGAACAAAGATTCTGAAGTTATTGCACTGGAGAATTGTGAAACTTCTTGTTAAGTGTTGGGACGCTGAGGTGCATGAATTAACATGGGAGAGGATGTAAGCAACATGTTTGAGATTACTTTCAATTTGTTGAAGACACAGCATGAAAACATGTTGAACTTTTTTGTCAATCATTGACATGAGATCTTTTATTTGTCCCAGAACAGGTAGACTAGGCCTCAGGTTAATCCTTCTTCTCAAAGTAGATACCAAGCAAAAAAAAACGAACATTTTCTTAGTACTGTCCAATAGATTTTGTACTTAGATCCTGCATTGGGAATTGAATTCATGAATCTCTGCTCCTTCAATGTCAATTTAAATTACTGGAGATTAATGAGATTTAAAAATCAAGTAAAGACTGTGTTAATTTATACCTTTCCTATTAATTAGTACTTAACATGAAAATATCAATAACTGGTCTGTGCATTAAATTAGTAACATATCTTTCTTCACAGGACTAATTTTTGCACCTTGGGGAAGTGTCAATATCCAATTCATTAGCAGTAATTATTAGATTTTAATAACCAATTAGTTTGAGCTTTGTCTAGAATTGCTCAGTTAGAATTAACACCACTGTCCCCTCTCCCAATCTCAGGACACATTCACATTTTTAGCCAAACTGTTTAATGCCATCACTAACAGCTATTTTCCTACGATAGTAAACCCTTTCTCCGAATGACAAGAAGTTGAAGGTTACCATAGTATTTATGATGTTACACATTGTGTGTCACTTATGTGTGAATAGCCTCCAGGCCGTGCAAGCAGCCTTTCTGCTAAGGATTTAAGTAGTCAGGATATTATGGTTGTAAATCTAGATTTCTAGCGCAAGGCATGAAAGCATAGGTCATACGTCTCCCCCCTCATGATTCCAAACAGAAGATCAGAATTTCTAATATTTGTCAAGGTGAAATATTAATGTAGAACTTACACTCATCTGTTATCCCATCAAAGCTTTGTGTCTCAGTGTTTAAGATTATAAAAATGACAAGTAAAAGAGTTTGTTTTGGGAGAAAGCAGAGGTGTGGACAGCATTTCTGGAAAACCGCCTACACTGTTAGAGATTAATTTAACAACTTGTCTGCCTCTGCCTCTGACCTATAAATCTTGCTCTTCAAGATATAAACAAACACAGTACTCACCAAAGGAAGCTGAAACATAAATACCATATTCTGAATAACAGTTGCATTATATTATGTTAAGTTCATAACAACCTGAAAAGGAACATTGAGTTAGATTCTTTGGTTACATTGTTTGATAAAAGATTGAAAGATTAGACCTTGCACAAACAAGGTATCTGTAGATGTGCAAACGTTTGGCTTCAGTTCAGTTCAACTCAGAATTATACATAATCAGAAAGTGGAATTTATAATCAGCAAACTGCAAGCCTCTTTGCTGAGCAGTCCAATAAAACTCTGATCATTTTATAGGTATTAAAATAGTGCTAAACTTTTCATAATGGTGGGAATACATCCATCCATATTTTCCATACTGAAAATGAATCATCCATCATATTAGCACAGACATGAAAAGAGACATCAAGTGCCTACTTCAATAACAGCCATTAGATTCGGTGCATTTGTTGGCAGAATCCATATTGTACTGCATGGACAAAACAGTACGGACTCCAGTCTAGACCAATGTTTCTTTGTGCTATGTGAGAGAACTAAATTGACTGAGTCAAAGTGGCATCAAGGCAAACACCTAATACATTTGGCAAAAGATACTTAGAAGCATTTTCATGCTGGAATCCATCATAATTGGGGCTTTGAGAATGTGGTGGCCTATCCTCTGATCTGTTGGTTCTGAGCTTTCTCAGATTCTCAGTTTTGCCTTGCTGTTTAACATGCAGGTAACCCACACAATATCTTCAGTCAGTTGTGTTCTCCTTGAAAGTTATGCCTGATGCTGTACCTGAGGTACCTTTCTGCACTGTCCATTTAAAATTTATACTTAGGCTTGCAGCGTGGTAACCAGAACTATATACGGTACTCTAACTATAACTTAATGAGTACTTTCTACAGATGCAACATGACATCCTTTCTCCAATAATCTATGCCTTAGACCACTAAAAGCAACCATCCTGTCACCTTGTTAAATGCCTTATCCACCAATCCTGTTACGGTTGCAGATGTTTAGACTTTCACCTTAAGATCCCTCTATTCTTGTTGCCATATATCATGTATCCCCTTCCCTTGTTTGACCTTGCCAAATCCATTTCCTTGTACTTTGATTTCAGTTCCATTTGCCTCTTTTCTGTCCACCTGAACAGCCTGTTGATTGGTTCCTCCAGTTGCAGCTTTCTTCTTTAGTCTGGGCTACAGATGTTGCTTTCATTTCCATCCAGCATTTAAAACCAGGCTCTGTGGAACCCCATTGGAACCCTTACTGTTTACAGGCTCCAGTCAACAAAACTCTCACTGACCTTCGTTATTTGCTTTCTCTCACTGAATCAATTTTGAATCCAACATGTCACTTTCCATTGGTCCCATGAGTGCTTACTTTCTTGATCAATGTGACTGACTATGTTAAACTCTTGTTAAATCTTGTTAAAAATCCATGTGGTCTACATCAAATGTACTGATCTTATCAAACTTCCTTTACACCTCATAAAATTCAATCAAGTTAGTAAAACATGATCTTCCCTTTACAAATCCGTACTACATGAATTTATGGTTCTTTCTTCCTTTCTTACTTAACATATGTGTGATTCTCTGGCCATGCAAGTTTGTGGTTCTGTGTATCTCTCTCTTTCTTTGTGCCTGTGGATTGCTCACGGTCTTGTGTGTATCTGTGGAATCCTCTGGCACAGAAAATTTCTTGCACATGCCAATTAAAGGCGTTGAGAGACTGAAAAATGCATTAACACGGTGGAGAAATTTTGCACATTTCTTTGTCTTAACACCTTTTTCTAACATAGTCTGCTCATTCTTGGGTGAGATTTTTATGTTCAGTAACATGGCTTTTCCATTGTTGAACTTTCTCAAATGACATCAAAAGCAGTGGAACATCCAAAGTTCATCAGCAACAAGATTTTTCACTATATTGGTGTGAAAAACAATTGTGGTCATTCACATGAGAATGAACTTTTACTAAACTTGAGAGTATGAAAGAAAGCCCTTTAAAGGGTCAATCTCACTAATCTACATTCAGAGCAAGACCTGCGCACAGTCAGCACATTCAGAGGTTACTCCATTCATTGCTTACGCTGAAGGCTGACCCTTCCTTGCATCTTCATAGACTTTGCAACATCAGCACCGCCTTCCAATGTTCATCTGCTTTGACCTAACACTCCTCTTCATGGGTGACATGAGCAATGCAAAGGATGCCTCTTAAAACACACAAGTGTCCACTGGGAGCCATGTTCTTATCCATGGTTCTTCAAGGAGGAATTAGAGTGACATAGTGGGGCAGCTAGCAGCGCTATTGCCTCACAACTCCAGCAACCTTGTTTCAATCATGACCGCCAGTGATGTCTGTATGGAGTTTGTACTTTCTCTCTGTGTCCGTGTGGGTTTCCTCCAAGTGCTCTGGTTTCCTTCCACATGGCAAAAGCATCTGGGTTGGTAGGTTAATTGGCCACTGTAAATTGCCCCTGGTGTCATCTTAGCCAGTTGAACCCTGACAAGCAGAACAAATAGAGTTTGAAACATGGCTGTCTGTTTCCTGATAGCAGCATTAATATCCTGCAGGCCATCACACTGCTGTCCATGAGAATCAGTCTGCTGCTGCTGCTGGTACATGTTCAGTAGAGCTCAGGAGGTTTGATACTCGGTTACAATAGAAGCAGAAGGCTTCTCCCTGTGCTGACATGTTTCCTCATTATCATTCAATGGCACTGAGGAGTGAATCTCTTCCAGTGGAGGCAAGATATCAGCTCCCAAGGGAATGTGGACTTGGAGTCCTCCTTGCCACTACACATCTCGTGGAGCTGGTCTGACATTTTAGAATGCCTGCACAAGAGCCTTCTCCTTCACAACTTATCATGACGGCACATCCTTCCTTGGTCTTGGCTCAGCCTCCATAGAGCTGAGAAAATACCTCTTCGTCTTCTTCCTGCCTGACTGCAGATCATCAGTGTCAGGTGCATCCCCTTATGAAATGTATTTCTCTACTCCCGCGCACTGCCAGTGTCTGAACTGATGCTCTGCATTCATAACTGCAATGCAGTGTTCTACAGCATGTAACTTTTTTATAAGCGTCGAATTCTGGATGCATTTGAAGGTATCATTTGTTGTGGGGATCTAATAATTGAACATTGTTGGAAATATGCATCTTGATTATAGGTGCAGTCATAGAGTAATATAGCACAGAAACAGGCCCTTCAGCCCATCTTGTCCATGCTAACCAAGGTGCCCACCTAAGCTAGCCTCACTTGTCTGCAATTGGCCTGTCTCCCTCTAAACCTTTATTGTACCTGCCTCAACTGTCCCTGCAGGTTGTGAGGTTGTACAAGGCTGAAATGAAATCATACCCAGCAGATCTCAGACAAGCTCCATTTTTTCTGGTGTTTGCAAGTCACCAATCTCACCATTCATCAGATCCAGTACTCTCTCTTCCATGTGACCCTGACCTGGTCTGGAATGGCACCTCCCTGTTCCTGGCGTTTTTCACCTGCAATAGACAACAATTGTGAGAGGTGGTTGAGGAGACCTAACATGGATGGTTGTGTGGAACAGCTGCAGGGGGGGGTGGGAGAGAGTGAATATAGTGGGATTAATGGAGTGAAAAACAAAGTCAGTGTGTGAGTGAGTCAGTGAGCTGGTGCAGTACATAGAACATAGAACATAGAACGTTACAACACAGTACAGGCCCTTCGGCCCACGATGTTGTGCTGACACTTATTCCTGCTCTAATATCTATCTAACCCTTCCCTCCCACAGAGCCCTCCATTTCTGTATCATTCATGTGGCTATCTAAGAGTCTCTTAAATGTCCCTAATTTATCTGCCCCCACAACCTCTGCCGGCAGTGCGTTCCACACACTCACCACTCTCTATGTAAAAAACTCACCTCTGACATCCCCCTTATACCTTCCTCTAATCACCTTAAAATTATGTCCCCTCGTGTTAACCATTTTCACCCTGGGAAAAATTCTCTGACTGTCCACTCAATCTATGCCTCTTATCATCTTGTACACCTCTAACAGGTCACCTCTCATCCTCCTTCTCTCCAAAGAGAGAAGCCCTAGCTCACTCAATCTATCCTCATAAGACATGCTCTCCAATCCAGGCAGCAGTGTTGGATATGTGGTCAATGTGTAGGTTTGAGGCAGGGAGTAAAAGGAAAGGGGTGGGAGAGAAGTAGTTTGACAGTGGGGGGGTGGAAGAAAGAGAGAGAGAGAGAGAGACGATGCAGAGAGCAAGTGGATAGAAAGAAAGTTTGACAATGAAAGATTGCAAAGTTGAAGAGCTCTGCATCATCTTAATTCCTGATGGTTGCGCTTGGTTGTTCTGAGAATCACACTAGCTTCCAAGCCCTTCACAACCTGACCTAATTGGGCCCAGTTCTGATCTTTCAGATACCCTCCTCTCCAGTTAAGTGTTGTGAAACCAATGCCCACTCCACTCTTGAAGAATTTCCGCTGAACAGTGAACTTCCCACTTCTGATATGATCCACAAGTCCTGCATCTCAGGTCCCATTCACTAAACCTATGAACATGCCCCATGCCCTCAGGAATCACAATTACAGCCATATAGAAATAAACAGAACTCTCCAGTAGCTCTAAAAGTGCTGGAGGTGTGCCTTTAAGAGCTGGTTGATGAGGTCTCAGTTGTGTATCTATGTGCCAGCAGCTGCAAGAAATTCAACCAGAGTTTATCAGTTAAACCTAATGTTTCTGAAACAGCATCTAGTTGCTCGAAGGAGCCTAGCTGTTCTATAAATGGTTCTGTGCAATATCACAACCTCTACAGCTTTTAAAAGCAGTGTTTGGGAGACTTGCAACACTTGCTGCTGAATAAATGGCAAACGCAAATTTTCAAATCCTTTTATCTTTGTGAATTTGTGGGTTTGCTTGTTTTTTTTAATTTCAGTATGTAATTGTAACCAGTCACCAGCTCTCCTTTATATTGGCAATGAATTAAATGGGTTAAGAACAGGAATATGAATTTAGTAACTCACAGCCAAGCCACTCATATAATCAGAATATAAACTTATGTCCTTTATACTGAAATAGGAATTGATGCACTGATGATAAAAATTTGCATAGGGAATACAACTTCATTAAATGTAAGCTTTGAATTCAGTCAAATCTGGTGAAGTTATATGCAAGCTTAAAATTATTGAGCTCAATTCTGACCACAGAGTTTCACTCAGCAAAGGTACTGGATGAAAGTTATGGGTGGAGAGCTCAGTACACCTTTTTTTAATTTCAAAAATAAACTTTATTCACAAAAATATATACAAGAATTACAAAAAAGCAGTGCATGGTTTTGTTTACATTTGAAATGTTTTTCATTCTATACATTCACAGTGTTACCGGTTCTGTACATTCACTGTGTTACCAGTTCTATACATTCACAGTATTACCAGTTCTATACACTCATAGTGTTACCGGTTCTATACGTTCACAGTGTTACTGGTTCTATACATTTGCAGTGTTGGGATATTCTGTGTACAGAGCACTATTGCCATTCATGTGGCCTCCTGGGATTCTAGTGTTAGAGAGGCTTCTACACAGGGCTTAGCCCTTCACTGTTTATTGGCAGAAGGACATAAGACTGCAGTCCTTCCCCACAAAGCCGTTGTATTGGCTGCACCAAGCTTCTGTGCATCCCTCAGCATGTACAACTACAGTGTGAAATATGCCAGGTGGGAGCACTCCCTTAAGAACATCTCATTGTACTGGAAGACCAAGGCTGACCAAAGTGCATCTTGCACTGAGTTGATGACCTTCCACCAGCACTTGATATTTGTCTCAGTATATGTCCCTGAACACAGCCCATAGATCAGAGAGTCCTCTGTTATGCAGCTGCTTGGGATGAACCTCAACAAGAACCCTTGCATCCTCTTCCGGACCTTCACAAATGCAGGGTCTGTAAAGAAGTGGGTGATCGCCTTGTCCTCATCAGCTATCCTGAGTGCAGCGTGCATTGAGAGTGAGGCTCTGACTGGGTAGGAAAGATTTGACTGGGAGGGTCCCTCTCACTGCCAGCCAAATGAGGTCTTGATGTTTGTTGGTGTGTTTCGGCAATGAGGCATTCTGCCAAATGGTTTTGACAGACTGCTCAGAGAACCATCTCGTAGGATTCATCATGTCCTTCTCCCGCAAGACATTCTGTGCTGACCACTACCTGATGAACTTGTGGTCAACTGTGTTTTTCTGAAAGACCTTTTCCATGAAGGACAGGTGGTCTGGCAACGTCCAACAGAATGGAACATTGCATGGCAACTAGACCAGGCTCATGCGCTTGATGGTCCAACTCTGTGACTTTCATACCACTGAATTGTAGGCACTGACTTGGCTGCTCTGATGTCCATGCTTGATTCTTCAGTTTGGATCTCAGTTGAATTAGGAGTGAGAACTTACAACCTTAGAGCACAGACTTCCAGTCATATTAATGACACCAGACTAAAATCAAACTGAGTGCAAAACTAATAATTACACCAAATGCCTGCATTTTCATGGCACATAAATAGGGTTAGTTAAAGTTACCCCTTTAGACCTTTGAATCAAATAGGCTGTGATATCCTGAACATTCAACATCAACGTTAGACAGACATGTTAACAAAACATAGGCTGAATAAAGTACAATCCGCTCTGTATTTCTGGTGAAAATATAGTATTTGTGGCTAATAGAGCTCAAATTCAGTAAAGCATTCACAAATGCAGTGCACTTCATATTTTGCATGTCAGCAATCCATCAATTATCAAATGAAAAAAATAATTGGTGATCAGTAATCAATGTCCAAATGCAAAGGGAAAACAACCAACAAGAATCTATTTGTCAGAAAAAATGCTTATCTGTTAGTTAGAGAATAAACTTTAGCCCGCATAAAGAGTCTTCACAATGCCTATGTCATGAAGTTCTACTGCCATACAATGAACTGTATCAACTGAAATTAAATATCTACTTTAACCACAAGGAAAGCAGGACTTGTTCTCAAAATTGAGCAAAGCCTTCAGTCCTGTTTCTTTCATAATTGCTGGTTGCACCTCGATCGAGAACGGGGCTGTTCATGTATTTTTTATTTACTCAAATTATGGGGTGTGGATATTGTTGGCGTAGCCACCATTTCTTGCCCATCCCTAATTGCCCTTGTGTAGGTGGACATGTGTCAATTGTTTGAACTGCTGCAGCCTTCTGGTGAAAGTATTCCTACTTTTGTAGATGTGTAGAGAGTTCAGAGCTTTAAACCCAGTTTCATTGAATATATTTCCATGTCAGGGTGGTGTGTGACTTGGGGGGAAACCTGCAAGTGGTAATATTCTCACTCACCTTCTGCCATTGTCCTTCTTGGGGGTAGAGGTTGCTGGATTAGGAAATGCTGTGAGAATTGCATAGGTGAGTCACTACAGTGCATTTTGTTAATGGTACTCATTGTAGACAAGGTGGATCATTGATGAAGTGAATGAATATTTTAGGAGGTGGATTTATTTTGTCCTGAATGATACTGAGCTTCTTGTTGCTGGAGCAACAGAGAGTATGCCATCATATTCCTGGCTTGTTCTTTGTAGATGGTAGAAAGGCTTTGGGAAATGACCAAAGCCTTTGTGAGTGACCCAGCCTCTGATCTTCTGTGGTCACTGTATTTGTGGCTGCAGTAGTTAAGTTTCTGGTCAATAGTGACCCCTACAATGTTGATGGCAGTGGAAATGGCAATGGTAAATATTATTGAATACTAAGTGTAGGTGGTTAGTCTTTTCTTTGAAATGGTCACTGCTTGGCTCCTCTGTGACACGGATGTTACTTGCCACTTCAGTGCATGCCAAGATGTTGTTTTCGTCTTGCTGCATGGACTGCTTTATTTACTGCGGACTTGTGAATGGAATTGAACCCTTCCATTTCTATACCTGTGATAGAAAGAAGGTTATTGGCGAAGCAGCTGGAGATGGCTATGCCTGGGACACTTCCTGGGTCTTTTCCTTCTGTTCTTTGCCTGGCAGTCTACTATCTTTTATGATCATACAAGGATCTTGATGATAATTTCCTGAGACATGAGAAATTGTTGCAGAGTTTGTGGATGATGAAAGTTTTGCTGATAAAGGTCTTTAAGTTCTTTTAAATATTAGTGCCAGAATGAAAGATAGTGACATTAGGTAACCCAATTGCTAAGTTGGAAGAATGTGATCTTAATAACAAAATAAATGTGAGAGAGGAAATGCAACTCAGATTCAAAGATTGTACTTGGAATATGTATCCATGGATATAGTCTCAAGTTAAAGGCAGCAAGGTTGATGACAAGATCACATACTGAAATGGAAAGCCATTCAGTCTCTATTAGGTTAGTCATCCATCCAGGCAGCTCCTAAAGCAAACCCCTACCCCCCTATTCTCAATCCCCCAATCCCCCTGCCAATGCAGAGTCAAACCTAAAATGATGGAGATGGAGGCAGCAAATTAAACATCTTTTTTTAACAAACGACAAACATTAGAAGAAACTTCAATGGTCCCACAACTTCAAAAATATTTTTTCTTGGTAATAAGTAGTTAGATTAGAAATCTACCTTGCTGGGTGACTCCCTACCTCTGCTCATAGTTTTAAAAACATGGAAGTCACTGAATTCCATATCAGGTCCCAAGTATTACAAGGCAGTTAAGCTTGCTCACTGCATCAAGCTGCCATCCAGAAAATAAGTTTTAATCATTAGGACAGACATTTTCCAAAATTTTCATGATATAAATCAAAAAATTAATTGAGACCAGTGTGACTTTTTGTTCCAAGTTTTGATTGAATCTTAAATGTGACTCCATCACTTATGAGATCACAAAATAAATGATATTCCACTGACCTTAATTGAATTTTGTATTATGACAGAACCATTTGTATTTTTAGCAGGTCTGTGTGGAGGTCAGGATGTGCTATGTCTTATTAACTGTCTTCTAAAAAGAATCCTTTGATGTTAAATTATATAAATTTACAGTATACACTTCTCTGTGTTGTTAAAAAAACTGAAATAACTGCTATGTGCTAATGATGGTTCAGACTCAGCATGAACATTGATGTATTATTTTGGTTAACATTCAGGTTACTGACATTCTCTGACTGTTTTGAAGATCAGACGGCTTTAGCACCATCTATAAATGGTTCAGTACACAGCAAGGTCAGCCTCATGCTCTTCACACTTCCACTTTAGAGTAATCAAAGCCATTTCCAATCTTCGTCAGGTATCGTGCCAGAACCAATTACAACAAACAATGGTCAAGCATTATCTTCTATTAATGGGGGGAGAAATGACAGATAGAGTTTAAGTGTGAGGTATTATAATTTGGGAGGTCAAATGTAAGAGGAAAGCATGCAATAAATGGCAGAACCCTTAGGAGCATTGGTATGCAGCAGGATCTTTGAGTGCAAGTCCATAGCTCCCTGAAAGTGGCAACACAAGTAGATTGGGTGGTAAGGAAGGCGCATGTCATGCTTGCTTTCATCAGTTCATGCACCTATCTTAATGCCTCCTAAATGTTGCTATTGTAACTGCTTCCATCACTTCCCCCTAGCAGGGCATTCCAGGCATCTACCAGTCTCTGTGCAAAGAAAAACGTGCCTCCTGAATCTCTTTCATCAGTCAGGGCATTGAGTATAAAAGTCGAGAAGTCATGTTGCAGCTGTATAAAACTTTGGTTAGGCCACATTTGGAGTATTGGGTGCAGTTCTGGTCGCCACGTTATAAGAAGGATATGGAGGCTTTGGAGAGGATGCAAAAGAGGTTCACCAGGACGTTGCTTGGATTAGAGAGTATTAGCTATAAGGAAAGGTTGAACAAAATTGGATTGTTTTCTCTGGAGTGTCAGAGGCTGGGGGGCATCCTGATAGAATTAAATAGAGTTATGAGAATCATGGATAGGGTAGAGAGTCAAAATCTTTTCCCTAGGGTAGAAATCTCAAATACTGGAGGGCATTGCTTTAATGTGGAGGGGGAAAGTTTAAAGAGATTCAGGAGGCACGTTTTTCTTTACACCGAGACTGGTAGATGCCTGGAATGCCCTGTTAGGGGGAAGTGGTGGAAGCAGTTATAATAGCAACATTTAAGAGACATTAAGGTAGGCGCATGAACAGGCAAGGATAAAAGGATATAGACCATGTGTAGGTAGATGTGCACTTTAATTTGGAATCATGGATGACATAGACTTGGTGGGTGGAAGTACCTTTTCCTGTGGTGTATTGTTCTATGTTGTAGACATTCACTTCAGAGGGTACAGAGAACAAGAGCTTTCAGAATCCAAAAGCCCAGAAATGCTTAAAGTTTTCCTCAAGATCGAAAAATATCAAGATATTTTTCAATGCAGGCTTTTTTTAATTTTTGTTTGAGTGCTGCACAAACTATTTTATCTTTGTTTGAGTGTTGCACATGATTTTCTGCTCAAATTTTTCACCTATGTTAAAAAAGGGAGGTTTAAACTGTAGCCTTCTGCCATACAAATGTTTCAAAGGAGAGAGAAGTATATGAAGTGCAGGGTTGTCAACACTGTATTCTATTAATAAAGGACGAGAGTTGGATGGTTGACATGGATGTGGTGGGCCAAAGGGCCTGTTTCTTTGCTGTATGACTCTATGTTTATAACATGTTGTGGTTTGGGGTTGTTGTGGGTGGGACTTGTTCTGGTGGGAGTTTTGGGTGGTGTTTGTTGTGGCTGAGGCTTATTGAAGCCACAAGAAATCCTATGATATCGAGAAAACCATGGGAACAGCGCAGTATCCTGCAACCAGGAAATGGTATTAAATAAGAAAATATAATGCGGGGTCCATCAGCTACCCTTCCCTAAAATCTGACCATGAAACTTGAAAGGTAAAACCCCAGGCCATTCAGAATGACAGCATTGAAGTGTTTCATTCAAAGTGCTAGCTTTTACACTTTAACCTCCAAGGCAAACATGTCCCACACTTCTACGTAATGAAGAGGAGTATATTTTTTTCTCTGCATTCTCAAGAACGACTGTTCTTTACAGCAACAGCTTTTCCGGAAATCCTTCAATTTCACATACGCACGCTAATCTCTAACAAGAATAAAATCTGAGAGGGTTGCTGAGATGATAATTCAAAGAAAGTTACAGCGCATTGTGCCTGTAACACCTCTTTAACAGATTTCTATGATAATTTCAGTTATTGCCAGCTAAAGACATGCCAAAGCCTATGTTGGTCCCTGATACTAAACTGGGTGTCAGGTGGGCCATGTCCCAAAGATGGGCGGCCTTAAGAAAATTGGCCTCGCACCGTGAGGATAAAATGCCCTGCCCAACGTTAGCTGGGTCTTGCATGCCTGACCCTGATGCCTGATGGGCACTGAAGACTAGGCAGACACAGGGTAATCAGGTTCCTACCTTGACTGGCCACTACAGCTCTCCTCCTGGTCACCATGCAGTACAAGTTTCACTGGCTCTTCCTTTAAGGATTTGTAACTGTCCTGGAGATTCCCAACCCTTTTGTGGTTTTGCAGGAAAATTGGTGTTATGCATGAATACCATATGGGACAGAAATCTATCAGTTCAGGTGAAGGAAGTCCCAGATAATATGGGACCTTTGGCAACTCTAGTTGGGTTGACCAGAATAAGTAATTTACTTGCACTGTTTATTTGTATTCAGGGAATCCTAATGACTTATGCACTACATAATTTTAGTATGAATAGTGATAAAAATGACACTGAATTTTTATGTATGCATCACAGTGTGATGAAGGATGAAATGCAATTTAACTGTAAATTCAGATTTCTGCTTTATAATGGGTGGATCGGTTTCCAATGTGAAAGGGGTTTCCCATTATGAGCCACTTAAACAACTAATCCAATGTTTTGGTGATTTGTTCAGCTTATTTGGTGAGTTTATTCTGTTGCACCACCCACAAAAATAAATGTATTCTATTCATCCACTGAACAAATTATCTTGAATTATGTTGTATCTGATCAGAAAACAATATTCTAAAACTACAACAAATTTTTTTTGGGAAACGTATGAATTCACTGTATTTGACACTGATTTTTCTTCTTCATCAAGTAATACAACTTAGTCACTTGAAGAAGAAAAACACTATGATGCTGGAGGAACTCAGCAGGCCAGGCAGCATCCATGGAGAAAAGCAGGTGGTCAACATTTCGGGTCAGGACCCTTCTTCAGGACTGAAGATAGGAAAAGGGGAAGCCCAAAATATAGGAGAGAAAAGCAGAGCAGTGATAGGTGGACAAAAGAGAGGAGGCGGGGTGGGCACAAGGTGATGATGGGTAGATGCAGGTAAGAGATTGTGACAGGCAGGTGCAGGGGAGGTGGGGAGAGCAGATCCACTGGAGGGTGGATCAAAGGCAAGGAGAGAAAGGGAACAAAAAGGGAGCTAGAAGTAAGAGATAGGCTAGGAAAGGGAAGAAAAGAAGAAACATGGTTGGGTGGAGGGGGCAGGTGTGGGGGTTACTTAAAGTGGGAAAATTCAATGTTCATGCCATTAGGCTGCAAGGTTCCACAATGGAATATGAGGTTCTGTTCCTCCAGTTTGCACTCAGAATTCTACTGGCAGTGGAGGAGGCCGAGGACTGACATATCAGTGATAGTGTGGGAGGGGGAGTTGAAGTGACTGGCAACGGGGAGATGCAGATTGCGGTTACGGACAGAGCACAGGTCTTAATCACTTGATAAAAGCACTTCTTACAACATATTGTGAATTTAAGGATATTTTACATTGTCTTTTTGTGGTACCTTCTGGTCATCAGTGCAGTGGGTTACTTTTTTTTCCTGTTGCAATATTATGCAGCTGAATTTGATCTAGTATGTCCCTAGTGGTATTAAAAGCTTAGTGCCTTCATTAAACTGACAGATGAATAAAGGACATTCCTGACTCAGAAAAGTCTCTCAAACTTGCCAGTCAGGAGGCAGTACTTGCCAATGATAATCTCCTTGCATTATCTGGGAGTCAAGCTTACCTGTCCCAGAAATAAAACGACTATAATTTAAAGTAACAGAAGTCAGTGGAAATGTTAGTGCATAATAATGGTAATCGATGTTAATAACTAAAAGCATAATAACTGAGGGCTTCAGACTGAAGTCAGAATATTATTGGCCAAAAATTAGATCGCTTTGTCACAGGACAAAAATCTCAGTTTAGCAATAAAATTGCTTCCTGCTCCTGCTTTTGCTATGTTCTTGCTCTTTTGTTTATTGACTGGTCGCACAGATAGTGAACAAATCTTATTCTAATAAGAACTGAAAAAAATCTCCAAACTTCCCACCTAAGCCTTTCTGCAATTTAATTATCTGAAATAAGCCACATTATAATTGTAAATATGAGTGAAAAGAGATATCAAAGTATTGCAGCAAGCCATGTCAATGGAAGGTTCATAGTTAATTAGGCTCACCAGACCATCAAAGGTAAGTCATCACATAAGTATGTTTTAAGCATGAGATAATACAGTCTATGATTAACCTTAAAAATATTGTCATATATGCAAATATATTTCCAGGTGAATTAGATGGATGACATAGACCATGTTGTCTGCAGACTCTTCAAAGAATGTAGTTCTCACATAAAATTCTTTTAGATAAGGACAGAGTGGAGATATTTGGGTAACTCATTTTGAATCTAACCATATTGTTTGTTCCAGAAATTGATTATATGCACACAATTTATATGTAACTATCCTCCACTTGCTTCAATTTTCTGGCAAATTTACCTGTTTTTATTGATGGTACTGCAATTTCAGTTGTAAGTTACGTTTCTTCTGATCCTTAAATAAACTCTTTTTCCTGAGTAAATTGATTGCGGTAAAAAACAATAGTTTGCTCTACACACAAGCATATGCTCCATCCTGCCTCTGACTTATTGGCCTGAAGAATGTTATCAATAAGCATTCTGTAAACTAAGTGATTATAATCCTCCATTAAACTTCTCCATTCCTAATTATTTTTTTAAATCTAATCTTACACAGGAAAACACTTGTAAATAATTCCTATAACCATAACCACAGGATGAGATAAAGTATTAATCAACAGAAAAAGAGAATGGAAATGCTGGGATCCCACACATCTGTGGGAAAAACAAGAGCAGGCTAGAATTTGGGGTATTCTGTGGTGAGTGAATGTCATCACAAAGACTTTCTACTATCTACAAGGTAAATGTTGGGAGTGTGGTGGAATATACCCCATTTTCCTGGATGAATGCAGCTACAATTCCCACGAAACTTCAGACACTTCCCACGAAACTTCAGACACTATCCAGGACCAAGCAATTTGCTTGACAGGTACCTTATCCACAATCCTAAATATTCATTCCCATTACTATCATTGCTGGAACACGTACCATCTACAAAATGCATTGCAAGTCTTTGCCTAATCGATTCTAACAGCACCTCTCAAACTCATGACCTACACCACCAAAGAGCAAAAAGGGCACAGATTCATAGGAACATGACCATCTGCAGGTTCCCCTCCAAGTCACATGCCATTCTGACTTAGAAATATATCACCTGTCCTTCATTATTGTTGGGCCTAAACTCCCTCCCCAACAACACTGTTGGAGATCCTTAATGAAAGGTGGTCCAAGAAGGTTGATAACCATTACCTTCTCAAGGACAATCAAGGGTCAGCAATAAATTCTGATCTTTCCAGATATTGGTATTGGTATTGGTATTGGTTTATTATTGTCACTTGTACCAAGGTACAGTGAAAAACTCATCTTGCATACCAATCGTACAGGTCAATTCATTACACAGTGCAGTTACATTGAGTTAGTACAGAGCGCATATTGAGGTAGTACAGGTAAAAAAGGTAGTACAGAGTAAAGTGTCACAACTACAACGAAAGTGTAGTGCAATAAGGTACAAGGTCACAACAAGGTAGATTGTGAGGTCAGAGTCCATCTCATCGTATAAGGGAACCGTTCAATCGTCTTATCACAGTGGGGTAGAAGCTGTCCTTAAGCCTGGTGGTAGGTCCTGTATACGCCAAATATGCCAAATCCAGGATATGCCAAGTCCTGAAACTGAATAAATAAAAGAATAAGAATAGCAAAGGAAGGCATAGGAAGTCATATACCTGAAGGTAGTTTGTGAAGAACAGGTTCCCAATATGTTTCTTGACTTTGCACTCTGATCCTTAAATGAGCAGAGTGATAAGAAATAGTGAGCAGCAAGAAATATATTAAAAGATGGACTACATTTATAAAAAAAGCTGCCAATAGAGAAATAGAATTGATAGCTAGCACACCAACATCCAGGCCTGCCAGCAGAAATTCTCCGACACTATCATTCACCCTCTAACTTTTATGCATCAACCCAGATGGAGTTACTGGAGTGATTTAAATAGGTTAGATGATGAATAGGCTAGCTGGGTACTGATACAGGGCAACTAGAGGACAAGGTAGTGGCAGTGGATGTTTCTGACTGGAGGCGAAGCTGGCAAGGACATTAAAGTGACTCATAAATTACTTATTGATTGGCAGAACATTAAATTAAACCCTAATCCAGCTCTGCTTTAACATTTGTTCTATTGAGTACGATGACCACATAAACACTGTGCTCAGGAACCTGTCATTTGTTATGTCAATACACAACTTCTCCAAGGAAATTTTGGGCTATGATGAATGTACCTCATAAATTAATATTAATCAGAAAACTATTCCCTGAAAAGCTTTTGGATATAAAACTTGAAATGATGTAATACTGTTTGTTGGCAATCTGCACAACTGGAGAGTGAGAAAAAAACCCCACACAATGAGCTTAGTATTTTCAATTCAGCAAATCTTCAGAATTCATTTAACAGTACAGCTGCCTGACAAAAATAAAGCTTTAGGAATCCAGTCTGACCATAGACAGTTCCTGTTAAGCTTATTATTAATGCCTATTGTTCCTGAATCCTTTTTGATATCCTAGTGAAAATTATTCATGATACATCTTTTGAAAAACTTCCAGGGAAAAATCTGAGATTTCCAAATAGATCAAAAGAAAATATTTGAAGATTGAGTGAAACTACTGTCAAGGTTCATCCCAAACAATTCTGTAAGATGGCATTCTGTGCTCTATGAACTGTTATCAAGGAAGCACACTGAAACAAAACTCAACTGCTGCTGGAAGCCCATCAACTTGGTTAAAGATATATTCTGCCACTAAAAGGACAGGTCCATATCTTGGTTCTGCAAGCTGTCACATTGCAAGGTGCAAGACTATGTACTGGGGTTGCACTGAAGCTTAGTGGGATTGCCACAAAGGCTCAGTGTAGACTGGTATAATCTTAGTATAATGTATAAAATTTTGGTTAGGTCACATTTGGATTATTGTGTGCAGTACTGGTCACCATGTTACAGGAAGGATGTGGAGGCTTTGGACAGGGGCAGAAGAGGTTCACCACAGTTGGTTTTAGTGTGCCATTCAATATTGAAGGGCTAGAGTAGTGGAAAGCCTTCAAGCTGTGTGCATCATAAAATGTTTAATGTCATATGACTGTAAAAGAGTGAGGGAAATGAAAGTGCTCTGTATTGTACTTAAACTAACTGATCTCTATTCTATGGAACTACAAAATTTTGATTGAACTGTAAGGTAACTATAAATTCTTATGAAAAAAATATACACTGTATATCATTAAGTTATTTGCAGTAGGCACAAAAGCATCTCATTATTGGACAACTAGTTAAGTGAAAACAGAATTGCCTTACTAATATAAAGTTGCTCTGTGTATTGACATGGGAAGTAGCTTTGTAAAGATTTCCCATCTTGGTACTTCTTTTAAACTATTTAAGACCTTGTTGGAAAAAGCAATTTGGGTTATTATGCACCAAATTACTGGTGACAGAGGAGTGGAGACTGATTTTGGGGCATTTTTTAATGAGCCTGAATTTCAATCAATACTTGTTCTTCTAAAGCAGTCCTTTGGGATAAAGTATAACCTGCTTCCAGTCCGGGTTTGCAGGTTCTGAAGTGGCTGATATGGCCAAAGTGAAAACTGCAGTTTCTTCCACTGGTGGGGGACTTTCAGTAGCTTGTGAGGTGGTGCATTCCTTCTGCCATTTATGCATGGCTTGTGTGAGTTTCCAATACATGGACTCAAGGTTCTCAGTATCATAACAAATGCTCCTTCTCCACTTTGAACAATCAAGGCCCAAAGATTCCCAGAAATCAGTGGGGATGTTGGGTTTCTTCAAGGAGGCTTTGCTCCTTTTCTGTTGGCCTGGTAATCTCTTCTTGTGTTAGAGGTTAGAGCACAATTTCTGGTTTGGGAGTCTGGTGTTGGACATGCAGACCACACCTCCTGCCCAATGTAGTCAACTGAGTGTTACTTGGGCATCAGTACGGGAGATACTGGTCAAGGAGACGAGAGTGGTTTGCTTATCCTTCCAGTGAATTTGGAGTCAACGTTAGTGATGCATTTCTAATGCCTTGAGGTGCTGACCATAGATAGTCCAGATGTCAGGACTATCTATATGAGGATAGAGCTTACTGTTGCCCAGTAGACCATAAGCTTTGAGCCAGCTCTGATGTTTGTAGATGCATAGTTAAGTGATGAAATCCAGAAGTTGTTGTTACTATTCTCCTGCACAGTCCTCATTGGTAGAAATCACTGAGTTTGCATGGACTTCAATCTTTATGTGTTCTTTGAAGAAGTTACCTTGTTAAATCAGATTTCATGGTAAGTTTTAATGATACACTGAACAGCTTCCATTGCCCTGAAAGATACATTCTATGCTTGTGGAATCCCACTATTTTCCACTCCATGATAAAACTTTCATTGAATCTTAGAATAAATAATGGCCTGAATTAAACAAGGCACAGAATGTGACTCAAATTCCTCACTGCCACAGCCCCTCCACAAAGCGGTGCAGTCCGTGAACAGTAACTAGGCCATGACCATTGGTATAATCTGAGATCATATACACCCACCTCCCTTCTCTTGCCACGCCCTGACAACTCTGGTGGCCTTTGAAGGATCATGTGGCCGATCTTAATTGTTTCTAAATACACCTGTTCATTAGATCCGTTTAGGAATAAATGAACTGCATTTAATTATTTGCAGAAGTTAAAAATTATTTCATAAATAACAAATAAGTTTAGTTAAAGTACAGTTAATTAATCCACCTTATTTAAGAGCATAATATTAAGTGAAATAAATGTAAAGGGTACAGTGATGACACAATGATGAAGTCACTGGACTAGTAACCCAGTGGATCTGAATTAATAATCCAGGCAAATCCCATCACAACAGATGTGAAATTAAAATCCAGTTAATAAACTGAATATTTAAAAAAAAAATGACATCCATAAAATCTTCCATCCTCATGAGTGACTAGTCCTGGAAACTTGCACCATTGACTCCAGATCCCACAAAGACACATGGCATCAGGTTAAACATGAGCAGGAAAACTTCCAACAGATTGATACCTACCTCATCTCATTATTCAGTCTTCTTCCATGTTGAAAATCACTTGGAAGAAGCACTGAAAGTAGCAAGAATGCAGACTGTACTGTGGGTGGGGGACCTCAATGTCCATTGGCAATAATGACTTTGAAGCTCCACCTATGAGTGAACACTGATGGACTTAGATCCCTAAATAGTTCGGTCTGTGGCAGGTGATGATCAAAACTAACAAAAGTGATTAACCTATTTGACCTCATCCTCATTGATGTATTTGTGGCAGATGCAGCTATACATTACATTGGTATATGAGACCACCATGCAGTCCTTTTGAAGAAAGCCCCACCTTCACACTGAGGACACACTCAGTCAAGTTGTGTGACAGTAGAATTTTGCTAAATGAGAATAGATTTGGCAACTCAAAACTGCACCACCACAATCTGTAACCCCAACTCACAGTTCAACATTTTCCTCTCTTTGATTGTAATCAAATCAAGCCATGGGATCAACTCCGCTTCAATGAGGCATGCTACAGGAGACATAAATAAAAACAAGCAGCACCAGACATATCTGTAAGAGTCAATCCAGTGAAGTTACAACTCTGCTTTGGTAGACATCTTGAGCTAAAGAGCAGGCAATAGAAATAACAAGAAATCCTACAATGAATGGATCAAATTAACATTCAGCAATTCTATCGCAGTTCTATGACCTGAACCATTAACTCTGTTTCTCTTCCAACAGATCTGCTGATTTTTTCCAGTATTTTCTGTTTTTATTTCAGATTTCCAGCTTCTGCAGTTATTTCGATTTCCAGTTTCTACTGACATTCAATGGTATTGCCTTCCACAAGTACCCCATCATCAGCATCCTGGTGGGTTACCATTAACAAGAAACTCAACTGGTCCAGCCAAATAAATCCTGTGGCTACAAGAGCAAGTCAGGGGCTGAATATCCTGACACAAGTGATGCATTTCCAGCCTTTCCACCAGCCACAGTTGCAAGTAGGAATTTGACGGAGTACTCTCCACATATCTGGATGACTACAGCTCGACACAATCCAGGACAAAACTGTCCATCTGATTGACCACCGTAAATATTCATCCGCTCCAACTTTACGCACCTTGGCTGCAGTGTGCACCATCTATAAGATGAACAGCATAGACAATGCCGCCCAAACCCTTAACCTCTAGCACCAAGAAAGATAAAGGCGGCAGGTACATTGGACCAGATAAAACTGAGGGGCTACATACAGATTGCTCTTGGGCCCCTAATCCAAGAAAATCTTGAACCATCCCTCATCTCTGTGGTAAGTCTAAAGGTGGAACAACTTTGGAAAATGGCCAGTCCATATCAGAGAGATTGATAAATCATAACATACACTTTCATCTTGCTCAGTGACAGGTGTTCTCATCTCAACCACTACACACAAAAGCTGTATCAATGTGAACCCTGAATTTTTGAGTCATCATTACTCTAATTTGCTCAAAGTGGTTGATTCCTACTCTGATTAATTCTCTGCTAGATGGCAGTAGGACTTCTGTGTACATTACAGGACATTGATTTTCAGTATAAATTTGACTACTACTTGACACAGAAACAGAAAAGACATGCTAAACTATTGCAATGGCTAAACTAGTGACATATCAAAGGATGAATCACATGAAAAAGCTGAAAGCAAGAAAGCAAATATTAGTTGACACACATATTAACACTTCCTGCTGCCACCAAAGTCAAAGGGAAGCAGAGTGGTGTAATGTATGGTACTGGTGTCTTGCAGTTTTTGTGACCTGGCTTTGAACCTGATATCAGATGCTGTCTGTTTGGACCTCCCCCTGGTGCTCTTGTTTCCTCTCACAACCCAAGTTGGCTACTGCAAACTACCCGTTGTATAGCTGGGTGGTAGGAGAATCAGGTTGGAATTAATGGGCATGAGAGATAGTAAGTTACAGGGAAATGAGTGGGGAAAGGGGATTGATGGGATTGCTCTGGGACACAATGGGCTGTATGACTTCCTTCTCTTCCATATGAAAATACATAAAGAAGTTGTCTTTTTTTCTCGAGAGGTTCTAAATTTAATTCAGAAAAAAACACACCGAATTCCATTCTACCTTATTCTATTGCTCACGCCTTTAAAACCGAATGAAACAGAAGGGAAGCAAAATAGAGAGAGTAATAAAGAAGTGGAATAAGGGAGAAAGTCACATGTATAGCATCCCAGAAGTTCATGATTGCATAGAATCGAGGATGCTCTTTAGTCCAATTGGTTTCCAGTTCTACATCTTAGCAAGGCTCCAAGCAAAATCCTACTATGACAGCATGAGTGTATCTTGTTCTTCCTCTGCTGTGTAGTTATCTTCTACAACCTTTAGCAGTCCATCTACCAATTAAACCTTTTCCTCCTCTCCATTAGTACACAAAGGGTGCAGTGTACATCATCTACAGAATGCACTGCAGAATCATGCTTAGGCTATTTCGACAACAACTTCCATACTGTGACCTCTATCATAGTGAAGAATAAGAGAAACATGAAGCTGGATATACCACCATCTCCGTTCAGACATTATCCTTGGAGATATGCAGCTTCCCTACTGAACATGCAGTTCATCAAGGGCATCTCAACATCACCTTCTCAAAGACAACTGGGGATGATAGGCTTGCTAATAATGTTTGGAAAATTGAATTTGAAAAGTTAAAATGTCTTGTCGGCAAAAGAATAACCGCCTTGACACTGGTGAACATTTTTAATTCATAACATTCTACATATTAACAAGAAATACATATTGCACTAGGTGCAAAACAGATTACATTAGCTCATAAAATGATGTTCCAACATTTTTCAGAATCACGTATGCACATTTCATCCCTAGTAGAGAAACACGGAGAGTTAAGTGACATGTACATGTTCCTGAAGCAAATTTGGGTGGAAAAACATGATCGTTGCAATTTTAGGTGTATTAGCATGGTCTCCCTGATTTATAGAATGACATAGCTGTCAGTCTGATCCATCTATTTTACTTACCCTGGAATTATATAGAACTGCAAAACTGAAATGAGCCTCAATTTATAGCAGTCTGGTGATTGATGTATCTGCAAATTGCAATTTTAAAGGTGGTGTTATAGGTATTTAATGAACTGCATTTCTTTAGAGCAGATCATAAAATGCTCTATAAACCCTTACTTCTCATTTATTCATTCTAGTACTTTATTCAAAATGATGTAAAGAGCCCGATTGCTTGAGCCTGAATTTAACATGTATGTCACTCCTGGAATTGTGCATAAGCACTGGGCTGATGCAAAAATGTCATCAACACATGCTTTATTTATATTTAAATGAAGAATTAATGACAAGGGTGGCACAAACCCCATTAGGGTCATTTTTAGTTCTCTTACAAGGAGAAATTAGAAATGAAGCAAAGGTCATGGATTATCTATTACTATTTCCCCACTAGTATCTGGTGTAACTATACTCTAATGGCTATTAGATTGTAGTTTTCCTTCATATGAGTCTTGAATGCACTTTCCCAAATATACTTTAATCCCATTTTCCTCACAGATCCCCATCAACTCTCCCCACCCTTCAATAGTTCTGCCACCCACCTACACTAAGGGTAATTTGCAGTAGTCAATTAA